>NC_071519.1:20235509-20860509 GCF_027887155.1 Malaclemys terrapin pileata
CAATCAAGAAAGCAGCTTCCTATCTGATTGCAATTCTTTTTTTCCATTATATTGTACACAATACTTTTATAGGGATTTACTCCCTTTGTACTTGTCTGAAATTATTAGCATCTCTTTTATAGTACTTTACAGTCGGTCTTTAATAAAGAAAAATACAGACGCAGGGTATGATCTCTATTATGGAAAGTACTTCACTTTCCCTAATGTTCAGGAGCATGGCACTCATCATATGACCCGGGTAGTCTGCTGACAACAATAGCCAGCATTAAACCCTCTAATGTCCCTGGTCAATTATAACATGCAACAGTATGGGAGTAAATTTCCCTCCAGCCAGCCACAAACATTCCTTGTGCAGCCTGAAGCATGACTGGTTTGCCTTAGAACACTATCTTACCTTGCACAAATCACAGATAACACTTAGCAATTATACAGCAATTTGCATCTGCAACACTTAATCCTCACAAAATCCCTGCAAAGTATGTCACTTAGCATGATCCCTATCTGAGAGATGGGGGACACTGGGGCACAGAGGTCACAGTCACCGAGTATCCTCAATTCCCATTGATAATATCATTGTCAACATCAGAACTGTCCACACCTTTGTTGTGATAGAACCAGCACTCAGCACCCTGCAGGGGGCACTGGCACACTGCAGGATCAGGACATTAGTGACCTGAGCAGTGTCATCCACTAAGCCACTGGCGGAGCTAAGAGCTTGTCTATACGCAAAAGCTGTACTGCTTCAACTAGACTGGCAAAGTTACATCTGTAGAACCCTTCCAACCCCCCACCCCTGGTGCGGGCACAGTTACATCACTATAAAGGTGCTTTATACCAGTAGAACGTATTCCCCAAACTATATTGGTATAAAGTCACTTGCAGCTAGCAAGAGATGTTAAGAGTAACAAGAAGGGTTTCTTCAGGTATGTTACCAACAAAAAGAAGGTCAAGGAAAGCGTGGGCCCATTACTGAATGAGAGAGGCAACCCAATGACAGAGGGCATGAAAAAAGCTAATGTACTCAATGCTTTTTTTGCCTCTGTCTTCACGAACAAGGTCAGCCCCCAGACTACTGCACTGGGCAGCACAGCATGGGGAGGAGGTGACCAGCCCTCTGTGGAGAAAGAAGTGGTTCAAGACTATTTAGAAAAGCTGGACGAGCACAAGTCCATGGTGCCGGATGCATTGCATCCGAGGGTGCTAAAGGAGTTGGCAGATGTGATCGCAGAGCCATTGGCCATTATCTTTGAAAACTCATGGCAATCGGAGGAGGTCCCAGATGACTGGGAAAAGGCTAATGTAGTGCCCATCTTTAAAAAAGGGAAGGAGGAGGATCCGGGGAACTACAGGCCTGTCAGCCTCACCTCAGTCCCTGGAAAAATCATGGAGCAGGTCCTCAAAGAATCAGTTCTGAAGCACTTAAAGGAGAGGAAAGTGATCAGGAACAGTCAGCATGGATTCACCAAGGGCAAGTCATGCCTGACTAACCTAATTGCCTTCTATGATGAGATAACTGGCTCTGTGGATGAATGGAAAGCAGTGGACATGTTATTCCTTGACTTTATCAAAGCTT
This sequence comes from Malaclemys terrapin pileata, assembly GCF_027887155.1. Taxonomy (NCBI): domain Eukaryota; kingdom Metazoa; phylum Chordata; order Testudines; family Emydidae; genus Malaclemys; species Malaclemys terrapin. The sequence continues at coordinate 20,237,083 of NC_071519.1, forward strand.
TTGATACGGTCTCCCACAGTATTCTTGCCGGCAAGTTAAAGAAGTATGGACTGGATGAATGAACTATAAGGTGGTTAGAAAGCTGGCTAGATAGTCAGGCTCAACGGGTAGTGATCAATGGCTCCATATTTAGTTGGCAGCCGGTATTAAATGGAGTGCCCCAAAGGTCAGTCCTGGGGCCGGTTTTGTTCAATATTTTCATTAATGATCTGGAGGATGGTGTGGACTGCACTCTCAGCAAGTTTGCAGATGACACTAGACTGCGAGGAGTGGTAGATACCCTGGAGGGTAGGGATAGCATACAGAGGGACCTAGACAAATTAGAGGATTGGACCAAAAGAAATCTGATGAGGTTCAACAAGGACAAGTGCAGAGTCCTGCACATAGGACGGAAGAATCCCATTCACTGTTACAGACTAGGGACCGAATGGCTAGGCAGCAGTTCTGCAGAAAAGGACCTAGGGGTTACAGTGGACAAGAAGCTGGATATGAGTCAACAGTGTGCCCTTGTTGCCAAGAAGGCTAACGGCATTTTGGGCTGTATAAGTAGGGGCATTGCCAGCAGATCGAGGGATGTGATCATTCCCCTCTATTCGACATTGGTGAGGCCTCATCTGGAGTACTGTGTCCAGTTTTGGGCCCCACACTACAAGAAGGATGTAGAAAAATTGGAAAGAGTCCAGCAGAGGGCAACAAAAATGATTAGGGGGCTGGAGCACATGACTTATGAGGAGAGACTGAGGGAACTGGGATTGTTTAGTCTGCGAAGAGAAGAATGAGGGGGGATTTGATAGCTGCTTTCAACTACCTGAAAGGGGGTTCCAAAGAGGATGGATCTAGTCTGTTCTCAGTGGTAGCAGATGACAGAACAAGGAGTAATGGTCTCAAGTTGCAGTCGGGGCAGTTTAGGTTGGATATTAGGAAAAACTTTTTCACTAGGAGGGTGGTGAAGCACTGGAATGGGTTACCTTGGGAGGTGGTGGAATCTCCTTCCTTAGAGATTTTTAAGGTCAGGCCTGACGAAGCCCTGGCTGGGATGATTTAGTTGGGAATTGGTCCTGCTTTGAGCAGGGGGTTGGACTAGATCTCCTGAGGTCCCTTCCAACCCTGATAGTCTATGATTCTATGAAAGCACCCCCCTAGCAATATAACTGCATCCATATTTGCGGTTGTATCAATATAACTATTTTGGTTAAAAAATATCACACCCTTAACCAAAACAGCTATTCTCGTACAAAATCTGCAGACCAATCTTAATGTACCACACCAGATCTTCAATTGGTGTCATTGAGATCAGCTCCACTAAAGCCAATGGAACTGCTGCAAATCACACCAGTGGAGGGTCTGGTGCAATCATACTGAAGATCCTGAGTCCCAGTCTTGTGGTTAATCTACTAGGCCAGCTGCCGCTCTGAGATGTTAGGACTGTTAAAGCCTCAGTCCCATAGTTCTTACTCAGCAACCCCTCCCTCCCCCGGACTCTTCACTAGATTTGTCTGCACTCTGTGACCTCGGGCACCTTATTCCACAGGCTGACAATCTGCTGAACACACAGGTATTTTAGGTTTCTTTGCCTTTACTTATAAATCAATTTTAACTATAAGAATGACATCAACAATAAAACTGAGCCAAACTGCATGGCCCATTCTTCTCACCCACTAACTATCGCAAATTAAACAGTGAATTGTATTGCAGTCAGGGTATTGTCATGCAAACGAAGAAAAACAACTTGCTTTCCAATTTCCTCATGCAAATATAAACTGAATTGTTGAGACAGAGAATATATTTTGCCATCTCAGTGGTTCGGCAGAAGATATGAGGCATTGCAAAAGTTCTGCATTTTGTAAGCTGGCAGGTTATTGAATAAATAAATAAATAAATAAATAAAACACCCAACAAAACCATATGTTTAAATAACATTCAAAGGAAACCGCCAAGATCAGCAGGTCCAGAATTCAATCAGCCTTTTAGTCCTTATGCCTTTTTGCATATGCCATACACTTTGTGGTTTACTTCCCTTCAAAACAAATGCTTCAATACTAGTATTTTTCTAAGGAAGGGAAAAAATCTAAGCAACTCAGCTCTCATGAGCAACCCTACCATAATAAGCCTTTGTGCTTGTATGAAACAAATAGGATCCAATAATCTTTTCCCCCACATCACTACCCTAAGAGCTTATCTATGCTCAAATATTGTACTGCTTTAACCATACCAGTGTAATTAAAGAGGTACCACCCCTTCTAGTTACTCTGGTATAAAAGTGACTTATACTGGTATCGCTGCTATTCCCATAGTAGAAGACTAAGCACCTTTATAACTGGGTCCATACTAGGGGTTGAACCAGTATAGCTCTTTCTGTTAAAAAATATAAATTAAAAAAATCACACCTCTAACCAACATTGTTATACGAGTACAAGGAATGTGTGTTGACCAGGCCTAATTGTGCTGCACTCCACAGAAAAACTTATGCAGAGATTCACATGGGCCAGAAGAAGTGTCATCCAGTAACACTTTGCTGATCCTATGCATTCACTGTTTTATGCCTTCAGGACTAAATTAAGGCTCAGGGCACAAAAGGTTGGACTCTCCTCCCAGTCTTCCTAACTGCTTCATCACCACAGCTTTACTTCTCAATCTTTCCCGTTTATTCCAGATCCAAGTATGACCCTGATCTTAACTGAATCACCTCTATGATCACATGGCTAAGATATGAAGGCTGCAGTACCTGGCCTGCTATAGAACATCTTCACTTTGTACCTTTCAGCACTGTGCTGCTGAAGACTGCAGGCTCCTTCCAAGGAGGACAGTTGAAAAGCACTAAGAGTCTATCGCTTCTGTCCGTGTTTTGGTCTTGCTCAGGCTCTCTGCTTGTACCAGGTGCTCTTCACCCAGAAGCTGATCTCCTGCAGGCATTGTGTCCTCCTTGTAATGGCATCTGTGGAGCAGGAGACATGCAGCTGGGTGTCATCATCAGCCTGTTGTTGAGAGCATAACTGTGTCATCGCCCCATCTCTCCAAGCAACCTCATGTACAAATTGAAGAGCACAGAGGATGGGATAGAGTCCAGTAGGTTTCCACGGATGACAGCGATTAGGAAAAAATGAGCAGGTCCTTTCTGGGCCCTGCTGAAGAGGAATGATTGGAGTCATTACAGAGCTGCATTGTTTACTCCAGCTATGATGTGGCAATGGATCAACAAAACCCCACAGTTGCCTGTGTCAAAGGCTGCAGAGGAGTTGAGTAGTATGAGCACTGAGATTTGATCTACATCCATTGCCATATCTCTTAGTGCTACTAGGTCTGTCTCTGGACTGTGCCCTGGGCAGGAGCCTGATTGTGAAGCATCCAAGATGCTGGCAGGTGTCACGTTGGTTGAGTGTGGTTATCACTATGACTCTTCTCGATGATTTAGCCTAGGAAGTAGGTGGTTGGAGGTGAGCTGCTAGCTGGAGAGGCGTTCTGCAGAGTAAAGGAATGAAATGGAGCAAAGGAAAAAAGTTAAGACTAAATACTAGGAAAAAAATCTTAAAACGGAGATGTAGTAACCTAGAAAGATAAGCCCCATCGCTGGACACACAGTCAACTAAATTGGCCAAAGCCCTGCAGAATATAGCGTCTGATGAATCCATTCTGGTAGTAGTATGTTGGAAACTTTAGCAGTGTCCCCATGAGGTGGACCAGATGGGAGGTAACAGGGCTGTGTGCCCCAGCTTCAAAGTTCAGCCCTGGCTCTCAAGTTTCTCAAAGCTTGAGGATGTCCAGATCCAGGGGTATAAAGCCCTGATCCCTAAATTCCCATCTCTGACTTCTTGGCATCTCTCAGTAATTAAGGGAACTAGAGAAATGGATTCAGAGCTACTAGAAAGGGGCTCTTTTCCTAGCCATCAAATTTACTCCTTCCTTTCTACTGCTGTTCTCATTCCAGCACCTCACGAATGAATTCAATCAACTCCAATTTACCCAGCGAGGCTGGCAAGAGTCATAATGCTCATCTCCTGTCTCTTGTCAGGGGCTAGGTGCAAAAGTGTCTCCCTTCCTTCATTGTACGCTCAGATGCTTTGGTGTGTTCTGTCTCTAGAAATAGAGACCTGTCACTCTTAATAATAGCCCTATTAGATTTGGTGGGAGTGAGCTAACACTGAGTCACTGACCATGCCAGGCTGGCAGAGAAATGGAGTGGAAGGAAGATTTCTGCAGAGCAGCTGTCAGCGCCATTCGTTTGCCAGGGACTAGAAGCATGTAATTCACAACTTCGGTAAGCTGGGGAAGTTATCATTTGAAAGTTGTTGCTCTGCAGTGGCTTGACAGTCTAACAATACAAAATAAATCTCCTATTCACGCCACTCTGGCAAGACTGAATCCTTGGAATGTGCAGCAGCAGCCGAACGCAGTGATAAGTTCTTGTTACAATGCTGTAACTTACAGCAGCTGAGCGCTGCTCTCATTACCATACATTATCTTACTGCACACACAGGAAACCTTTCCAGTGGACTTTGCTGTCGCTGAGCCTTTATTCCCCTTCAGTGTTAAAGCTGAACATACTTCGTGTAAGCCCAAAGCCCGAGCAGCCCCTCTGATATCTCTGGTTTTGAAGTGACTGGGAGCTGCAGCGTTTTTGCCAGCTATTTGGCTGTTGGATTGGAGTCCGAAGCATTTGTAAAAGCTTTGTAAATGGTATTTGGAGTTGAAAATGAACAACGCCTTCCTGTCTCGTACAGACAGGACAGAGCGCTGTGGCATCTGGCCAGCCAACGTGGAACTGGGCTTCATAACAGAAAGGCAGCTCCTGGGAAAGGAGGAGTCGTAGCAGCTGAGAAAATGAACAGCTGCATCAGGGGAAGAACAGCAATAATAAGACAATTCACAGGCTCTGGATGATAGACACCAAATTAATCAAAGGGGACGGGTGGGGAACAGCACTCCATGTATCACTGGGATCTTGGCTGTGCCACCACGGATGAGAGAGGACAGCAAGACATCTTCATTTTGGCTGCTCATGCGCCATGAGAGATATGTAGCGTGTATGTGCGTGTGTGTGCGCGCACACGCACGTGTACTTATACACAAATAAACAAGGACACAAATAATCATCCTGTAGACAAGCCTCATCTACTGCCTTTTACTGGCTGCCCCACGCTCCTCAAGAGTTGGCACAGGCATGAGTACCCAACGATCAAGGCACTGTGGCCCAGGGGATAGGGGGAAATGGACTGGGACCCCCCCCCCACCCCCGCAAGTCTGAGGTCAAGCTTTTGCTGAGTGAACTCAGGTGAGTCACTTAGCCTCCCTGTGCCTCAGTCTTCCTAGCTATAAGATGGGGGTGATACTGACCCTCCTTTGTAAAGTGCTTTGAGATCTTGGGAAGAAAGGCACTTGGCTAAGATCCAAGTATTACCATAACTGATTTCTTGATGGAGGCATTTTTAGCCTGCTGTTCATTTTGGGAAGGTACTATAGACTTTGGAAGGGGTGGGGGAACCCTCAGCACTGCTCCATTGACGTCAGTGGAGCTATCGTGTTTTACATCAGCCGAGGATCTGACCTGGGGTCTAATACAGACATTTTCAACAGCCTGTTTCAGATACATAAGATGTCGCCTGCTAAAAACTGGCTCTGGCTTCCTGAGCTGAGAAAGCCGCTCTTGCCAAGGATGTTATCCTGAAGCCTCCAAGTGAAAACATCCACTTTTGCCAAACAAATGAGCTCGATTTGTTATGGGAGCTGTGTGCATCTTCTCTCGGCAGAGACAGCAACCAGCGTGAAGGGTACAGGAGTGATTTCCATGCAAACCAGAGGATTTCATTGTAAAAGACTGAAAGCATTAGATTCAGCAGCCTGATAAAGCAACTCTGCATCTTCCACTGTGCAGCATATTTTAGCATTATTTTCCCCTAGGTGAAATTCATTGCAGGTAAAAGGTCTGACATTCCCAGACACCCCTGGAAACCAAAGTCCTCTACTTATCACCACACAGGTACAACTTGGGCAGTGCACTGCCAGTTTCCCCCACAGTGCTCTGCTGATGTGTCCCAATTCCCATGCACAGGAATCAATCACAGAAATTAGCTGGAAAAGATCTACTCAGTCCCCAAGTCCATTCCCCAGCCCAGCCCCAGCCAGTGCAGGATTGCTCCCTACAGTACTTTGCAGGCTAATTTTGAATGTACAGTGGATGTATGTCAAAGATTAACGAAGCAGTTTTAAGGCTGCCGAAGCACAAGGGATGTTGTGAAGGGTGAAAGTGGAATTTAGCAAATCACCAGGAAAAAGGATGGACTGTGGTTTGTGAGTGTGCAAAATCCACCATCAACCTTGGGAGTCTTTTGAGCAACCCCAGCTGGTCTCCATGACCAGCTCAGAGCTTGACTTCTCTGCTACACAAAGCTGGGCACCAGTAGTTATTGTGGCTTTGTGATGCTGACACTTACCCACCATGAACTGTAAAGAGACTTTCAGCTTATTCCCACAAGCCATCAACCAACTATCTGACAGTGTCTACTTTCAGTTAAGCCAGCGGGACCTGTTGTATTAATTAGATGGAATGAATGGACCAAAGGTGTTAACATAACCCAATCACTGTTGAATAGTAAACAATGTTATACCAGGTTGTGGGTTTGGTATACAGAGACCTCAGCCCGCTTACTATCATGGCAAACACACCATTAAAAATCCTTTTAACATTTTATTAAAGGGACCGGAAAAAAGGAAAAATAGTTGAAGGCTTTGAAATGTAAAGTATTAAGTAAGGCTTTCATGGTAACAACATTTTGACTTATGAGGAGAGGCTGAGGGAACTGGGCTTATTTAGTCTGCATAAGAGAAGAGTGAGGGGGGATTTGATAGCAGCTTTCAACTACCTGAAAGGGGGTTCCAAAGAGGATGGAGCTAGGCTGTTCTCAGTGGTGGCAGATGACAGAACAAGGAGCAATGGTCTCAAGTTGCAGTGGGGGAGGTCTAGGTTGGATATTAAGAAAAACTATTTCACTAGGAGGGTGGTAAATCACTGGAATTGGTTACCTCGGGAAGTGGTGGAATCTCCATCCTTAGAGGTTTTTAAGGCCCGGCTTGCCAAAGCCCTGGCTGGGATGATTTAGTTGGGGTTGGTCCTGCTTTGAGCGGGGATTGGATTAGATGATCTCCTCAGGTCTCTTCCAACCCTAATCTTCCATGATTCTTGTTCCCTTTCCCTTTAGCTGGAGAGAATTTCAAAAGGAAATAAAACCTTTTGTTTGACAGTCTCTTAGAGGGTATCAAAGATGTTCATATCTGTCCTTTTGGGGGAAAAGAGAAGTGAGCTGAGATGGGCTGGAGCTATTGTTGTTGCTGCTGCTGTTGAAGTCCAACAGCATTTCAGCCCAGGTAGTGGTTGGAGCTGATAGGAGTAGCGATGTCACATGGGTCCCTTTCTCTGTCCCGGTCTGGTCAGGACATCCCTCGGGATCAGGACAAAGATGGTCCAGGGTCCCAGGAGATGGTGGGGATGGCAACCTTGTGAAGTTCACTCCAGTAGCCTCCAGATGTTTTTCCTCTCCCTTCTTCTTTCTCTCCATCTGTTCTTTCATATCCCACCCCCAGCCTCTTACTTTAAGGATCCAAAACAGGGAATTGTGGGTGGAATAGTCCCCACATTATTTTGTCCACCAATCAGACCTAATTTCCAACACAACAATTTTGGTTCATTAATTTCTGGTTCTATGTCTTCTCTTTTTACCAAGCACAATTTCAACACTGTCCTTGAGTTGTATCAGGTGGTCTTTCTGTTTAGTCTAAGGGCTTGTCTATGCTGCACCAGTGCAGCAGTGCTGTTGTAACGCCCAGTGAAGATGCCTACTATGCCAACTGGAGAGGTTCTCCAGTCGGTGTAGGTATTCCACCTCCCTGAGAGGCGGTAGCTATGTCGAGGGGAGAATTCTTCTGTCCGACCTAGTGCTAGTCTACATTAGGGGCTGGGTTGGTATAGCTGCGACTCTCAGGGATGTGGATTTTTCACACCTAGTGAAACTTCTAGTGTAGACCAGACCTAATTCAGTCTCTCTCCCTTTTGTACCTTTTCCCATCACCATTAGTTATTATTGGGTATCGTGACTTTTTATGAACTTTCACATAATTTTTAGCACTGAACTCACAGTTAGGATAAACAGACTTAAGCATGTTCTTAAATTTAAACATGTACTTAAGAGACTTTTCCTGAGCCCTAGTGGCAGAGTCTTGGGCTTGGGCAGGACTGGAAACACCATGAGATAATATCATCAAACTCTTGTGTGATTCCAACCCTGCCTAAAACCAAGGTGTGGTTGAGTGAGGAAGCTGTAGAAGGGAATGCACTGCACAACTTCACCAACTTTTACACACCAGAACAAAAGAACAAAGTTTCCAGTTACAATTTGGTGCACGTGTTGGAGGAAAAGATTCAGGTTAGCTGTTATTTCACTTGAACTGAGTTTCTCATCCCTTAGTTAGGGGAGCAGCACAGGGATTCTAAGCCTGAATATATTCCTACAGTTGGATGCGTTTAAGCAGGTGTCATCCTTAAGCATTTCTTGACAGGCGCTTGGAAACATAATGGGATGTGGGTTCTATTTCTTTTCTCTTACTGAAAGGCAAAGCTCTGTTTTCAAAAGAATATGCTAGTGTTTAAAGCTGTTTTGTTAGTATGAATGATAATGTAGTCAACACAAGGGCCTCATCTCCCCTTGAAGAATGCATGTGTTTAATTCCCATTCACCTTAACGCATACGTGTCAACCTGGCAAATAAACCTTACACATGCCTTGTTTGAATGTGTCTTGCTGGAGATTTTGGTCCCAGAGAGAAGCCAGGGAAAAAGTGAATGCTAGTCCCCTCTATTGACTAACCACAAGGTGGACATGAGACCTACTACTAGACTAGAGTTAACTAATTGAACTCCTATTTAACTCAAGCGCTAGAGGATTTGGGAGCTGAAATACCAGCTATCTAGTTCAATCCCTGAAATGGGTTCTGTTCACAAAATCTGTGCTCAGTTCCTTGGTCTGTCACAGCTTCCTGTATGACTGTGGTAAGTCACTTAGTCTCTCCGTGCCTCAGTTTCCCATCTGTAAAATGGGAAGATAAATTGATTAAGAATGTGTAAGATGCTCAGGGGCCACAGAAGTACCTTAGATAGATTCTTCTCTCTGTGAGATTGTGACTGAATGCATCCCTGTATTCACAACCTACACACAATTGTAATAATCTTTGTACAAACTATGCCCTGTGAGGTATCATTTGAACACTAATAACCCACTAGTCAATAATATTATGATGAAATGTATGTACCAATATTAAATGTCAAGTTATGAACATACACTGAAATCATGACTGAAGTGTGTTTACCAGACAGGTCTGGGGAGTCAGTAAACCTGTTTTTCAAAGACAAGGGAACCTGACACCTGGCCAGGTGTCATCAAAGCTTATGGCCATTGCCTTTCAAGTAGCCATTCTTTACCAAGGAAAGGGGCAGGAACAAACACATCTGAATCTTAGCAAATAACTTAGCAAACCTCCCTCCTCCCAGGCTCCATGTCTCCTTGCTCTCAGCTGGGAAGAACTTTATCAAGGGATCACTCTCAGGAAGAGGCATTTCAAAGGGTGTCTGAACTATAAAAGTGAGAGGAAAAAACTCACCAAGTTAGCTCTCCCTATCCATCTCTCCTGAATTTAACAAGACAAAAGAATCCAGCTTACTGACTTCAGGATGGATCCTGACCTGAAGATTGGCCAATAACACTATGGTAAACATGTACTAAGAATTTCGCCTTGAGCCAAGCCTAGTTTGGGTAGGGTGGGTACCCTGTGTGGGTAACTCCCTTTAAGGTGCCAAGTTATTGTATATTGTTCCTTTACAGGGGCAACAGACCTTGTTATCTGAGCTGTCCAGGAAGAGGCTGGGCAGTGCAGTACAGAATACACATTTTCTGGGGGGAGGAGGGGTGTAATCCAGGACTGGGAGTATGTTGAGGGTAACCCTGCATGTGGAAACCAAGGCTGGTGGAAGCCAGAGTGTGACTGGAGTGTCCTGGGGCACTCTGCTTGATACCAGCTGCCAACTAGACATCAAGCCATTGATCACTACCAGTTGAACCTGATGATCTAACCAGTTTCTATCCACTGGTCTGGAATGCACCCCGAAATGTCATAGAGATGTGTATAATAATTGTGCCTCTTGCACATGGATTTATTATAGCATCTGGGCCATACCTAACATACAACCCACTGACAGACTGAGAAACAAAATTGTCTCATGGTTAAGAGATTATAATGGGATCAATTCCGTTGTTTCAGTTTCTCCATTTCATTAGCTATGGATCAGGATGTGTCAAGCCCCATTTTCCAAGAGCCAGACTTGTAAACAAGAGGTCATTACCGAAACAGAACTGCAAGCGGTCAGAAATAGCTGTGGGATTGGAATGTGATTAATACATTTCAAAATAATTCAGCTACTCATGTTAGCTGGACAAAGGCTTTTGAAAAGCCCTGTGGAGGAGGAATGGATCTTCCAAATTCCTAGGGCTCTGCAGTCCTGTCTGACAGGCAACAGGTAGGACATTATCATGGGTCTGTGCCTAATTTTCTCACACACACACACACACACACACACACACACACACACACACACACACACACAGATTGAGTCACCAGAATTGATGCTCAATGGTTTTCCAATTTTTTTAAAATTTCAATGCAAAATAACAATTTTTAACAACATGTTTGAAAAAATTTCCATTTAACCCTGCCCCACCAGTAAGTCAGTGGCAGAGTCAGGAAAAGAAGCCAGAAGTCCTGGCTCCAACATCTGAGCTCTTACCTCTAGATACACTTCCTAAGGAAATCAGTGGTGGCATGTGGACCCTTCCACCTCTAGGTCAACAATTTACATCCAGCCAGGTCAGAAAGGACTTAAAATCATTGCTGATGGCTCTTTTGTTGCTTATGTCGGCTATTCAAATTACCCAACATGGCCTCAGTGAACAAATGTCCATATCACAAAACATATAACTGACAGACAATACAGAACATAGGGTCTCAACTCTGGGGTTATGACCCTGATGCACGTCACCGACAGGTTTCAAGAAGTCAACTAACCCTCCCTTTCTTTATGGCAGTGGTTCTCAACCTATTTCTCATTGTAGGCCACACATGCAGCTCTCTATATGTTAGGAGGCCCACATCCACACAGTATATATACTACCTGTATGGCCCTGAGGATATCACATGGGCCACAGCTGCGTGCTGATTGGGTCACAAGATGCCCTTAGGCCACAGGTTGAGGTACACTGCTTTATGGCTAGATAGGAAGAGGGGGCCCTGAAATTTTGTCTTGTAACAGGGAGACATGATATGGCAAAGACTGAGAACGGCTGATCTACACATAAACACATCTTTGCCCCCTCAGAGCAGCAGGGAAGCGAAGGGTTGAATGAACCAGTGCAGCAAACAACCAAAACCAAAATATGATCCAAATACTAGACCAGCACCTAAAACCCCACTAGACAATCCACTGGGAAGAACAAACCCTAGCCAGCTACAAGATAAACTGTTACAGCTCTGCGCACAGAACATCTGCCCCAGCAGGTAGCACATCGCTCTGACATGTGACAGAGGAGAGAGTGAGACGGAGATCTTTCTGATTCATTGTCCCAGTAGGAGGGAGTCTGAGAAAGATGTGTCCTCATATTATCAGGAACCATAAAGACATCTCATCACAAAGTGACAAGGAAAAACTGAGCCCAACCCTGGGAGAAAAGAGAGAGATGGAGTTGCTCTAGAGAGCAACCTGCCAAGGAGTTAAGAACAGACACTAATGGCAAATGGACACAGGGGATCAAACTCCAAACGCATCCTGTAACCGTATCCTGGTGGGTCATGCCTCATCCTGATGGTCATGCCTCATCCTGATAGTCACCTGAGGGTTCATCTGGCAACATCTGTACAGCTTTTTGTGCCAAGGAAGTCTATTGACCTGCCCTCTGACCATTTGAAATGGCCTCTTGAGGACCATTGGCTGGATGTTTAGGAGGAGCTAAAATTTGCACATACTGTTTTGAATATCAAGGACATCAGCCCTGTGGCTGCCAATCCAGCTTCTTTCATGGGCACTAAAATTCATCTGGAAAAGGGGAAAAAAAGAGATATTTTAATTGGCGACTACAACATTCCTTGTAAAACAGAGAGACATATTCATGCAAAGGAGAATGGAGAGAGCTGTTTTGATATCTGAATGCTAATGACTCCGTGGCATCCCCATTTGTTATATATCTGCTTTCGAAATGTCATGGTTGACTCTAGTGGTAATTACTGAATTTCAACATTTATAGAAAACAGCACATACAGTACGGCGATAATTGCCCAGTTGGATATTTATGAAGAATCCTGTTTTTTTCCTGTTGATAAATACAAAAAAAAAAAAAAAAAAAAAAAAATCGGTAATTATCACTAGAGCTAGTTGTTAAAAAATCAGAACGCAGGTAAATAACAAACACTAATGTAGATTTTTCATTATAATTCAAAAAGCACATTATCACGTTGATCTTAAAATGACAAACTACTGCCTCTTGCGGAAAAGCACAGTCACAAAGCAGTGGCAACATTTTGCACTGCTGCACACCACAATACAATAGGTTTCCACCAGGTGATTGCTGTGCAATAAACACTACTGCACGGCATTTACAGGTAAATCAATACATAGCCCAGCTTTTTCCAGTTGTGATGATGAGACCACAAAGATTCATGAGGTTTGGTCTGGTTCAGATATTAACTCCAAAGTGGGGATAGCTATTCATACTATCTGAATCTACTGAGGCTGTGGGTTTTGAGGAACAAGCTGTCTTGGAAGACTTTGGATATTTCCTGCTTGTTTCCCTGTCAGAAATATTATAGGATCAGCCTCTCTCACAGCTTTTCTGCACACTTTCAGGACAAAGGGTCTAGATGTATGGAACAGGACTACAAACAGTAGGTCTCTGGAGTTCTGCTTCTATCTCTGCCAATGACTGAACTCAGTAATACTTTATATCTATATAGCCATTTATAAACATTGTCAATTCACCCCTTCTGTAAAGAGATGGAGAAACTGAGGCACGGAGAGGTGATGGGACTTGCCCAAGGTCACCAAGCAGGCCAGTATCAGGGCAGGGACACATTAATACTATTTTTTTTGCTGGGCATATATATCTCCCACTGTCAGCGGCTGGCATCCAAAGCAAATATGTAGACCACAACACAAAATTAATATCCAGCTTTTAAACAGCCCATGGTTCAGAGGGTTTCAGATCTGGGATTTTGGTTCTTCTCCATCTCTAATCAAAAGCACACATAAAGAAAACATATTTGCTTAATAGGAGAGCGGGTTGTATTAGGAGAGGAGGAGAAGGTAAACATGGTGGTATATAATTAAAGGAGCAAAGGAAGAATCACCCAGCATTTAAACTTACAGTAAAGAAAAAGTCCATTATATATACACAGCAGATAAGTGGATACAGTGAGTTAGCCTACATAAGAACGACAGAGGGAAATTATAGGGAGAGGAGGATAAGGAGCTGACACTGACACTACTAACAACATTTACTTTTGCATCTGTCTTTGCAAATGAGGAGGATGAGGATTTGCCCTAAGTCAGGGATCAGATCTCCAGGGAGAACAAATGAGAAATTAAGGAGTGTGAGGATAAATGAGAAATGGTCAATAAAAGCTTAGAGGAACTTAAAAGTGACACAAAGCATTAGGGTCCAGGTGACAACCTGCACACATGGGACTTAAAGTATATGGGGTAGTAGTGACAAGGCAGGAGACTTTGTTCAGTCTCAGAGATGCCCCTTAAAATGGTCTGGGGAGAGAACACTGAGGGATGAGGATGGGTGGACTGGGAGAAACATGCAAGAGGAACCAGACATCCCACAAGGAAGCTGGCTGGTGTGGACTGCCTGTCCTGGTTTCACAGGCTAAAGAGATCTGGGTGGTTTGGCAAAGTCACCAAAGACTAAGTTTTCATAAATATCCACTAATTTGGGGTGCCCTGTTATTTGGGTGCTCATGCTGAAATTCCTTGCGCCTGATTTTCAGCAGAGCTGACCACCTACCACTCCCATTGACTTCATCTCTGAAAAATCAGGCACTAGGTGTCTCCAGCTGGGGCTAGGGTTGCCAATTTTGGTTGGACATATTAATGAATGTTTCATCACGTGACATAATCTTTAATTAAAGATTAATCTTTAATTCTTGGAGACTCCAGGACAATGCTGGAGGGTTGGCAACCCTAGCTGGGGCCCCAAACACAGAAGCACTCAAAATTAGAGGATGCTTTGGGAAGTGGGGGCCCAAACCTGCTTTTCAAAAGTTAAGCCCTGGTTCAGGGTCCATCTCAATTCAGGATTGAAGTCTTAAATCTCACTGGAGTTATAGGGATGCTTTACCGAATCGAGGTCTTGATGCATATCTGGGATGTGCAGACGCAGCAGGTGAGTCAGCTGCCCGTCAGCTGAGAGAAGAGTATTTATTTGGAAGCCAATTTTTAAGGGGAAGAAAAGTCTTGAAAATGTCTAGCTTGATTAAGGACAGTCCACATGATCTCGGGGAAGGGAGATCAATCCTTATTAACTTGTTAGAATTCTTTGGAGAGATTACTAGCTTGGTAGACAAGTGAGATGCAATTGGCATGAGTATCTCAGACGGGCAGGGAGTATTTGACAAAGTTCAGCATGTGAGGATAATATTAATGGCGAGGACAGGAAGTCGCTGACAAAGAAAAAAATGAGCCAGTTAGCTACAAGGTGTGTGTGGGGAGTGGGGGGATTGGAGGGGGGGGAAGGGGAAAGGATAGTGAGAATATGTTGCATGGAAAAGGGATCTGTCCAGGAATGGCATATAAGGATCCAAAGAAGAGCGACAGGCCAGGATAGTGGATTGGGTAATCAAAGGAAAAAGATTATATTCTATTCCCAGTTCTGCTACTGACTTGGGTAAATCCTCTTGGCCTCAAATTTAATCTCTCTGCGCCTTGTTTTCTTCCATCTATTCAACTGAACAATTGAATGCTGTGAAAATCAGGCACCTGTAATTTCTCTCATGTTGGGCACCCAAAAATGACTGGTCACTTTTCAAAGAGTCAACCATGGTAGTAACGTCCCTTTTAAAAAGTTTTTTGAAATCTATAGCTGGAGATGGAGCACAGCAGAAATGCAAAGTAGAGGTTTATTGATATAAATAGGTAAAAGTGAGCAGTTCAAAATAATTTACTGAATTTTCTTTTCTATACTAGTAATAACACACTAACATTACTATAGTGTTTGGGGCTTGCATTGTAGGATATTGTAGCAATTTTTAATGAGCCTATGCTAACAAACAATAAGTAAGGTAAAGCTCTGGTAAAGTTACAACCAGACAGACTCAGAAAGCCTTTGAGAGTTTTAAGAAAGAGCAGGAGAATCAATCACAGAAGCACATGGTAAAATCTCAATGTCCTTATTTGAATGTGACTCTTGTTTAAACTCTCTCTGAAGTCGCTGGACCTGAGAAAGGCCGATGGATTTGGCCCATAGGTAATAGTGGTGAAGACCAATTCTCCATCTCCATTAAGGACTGCTTTTAGGTGGTTGGACTGCCTCAGACCAAATAGCAAATGGCCATCGCTTATCAGCCCCACTACCTACAACCAAAACTGTTGCTGACCTTTTTGCTGCCCAGCATGGCCACCCTGTTCTGTTTGTACAGTAGAGCTAGCCCTCCTCCAGCTAATGCAGTATTGTTCCCTTTACTACATTTTCCAGGTGTTTGTCTTACCCAGATCTTAGGCAATGGGATACCCTCATGAGACCGGTCAATCTTCTTCTTCTTCCCCTTATCCCCACATCATCATGGGGTGAGCTGTCGTGCAAGCACCTGCCATCTTTGTCTGTCCAAGGTGGCGCTAAGGGGGCTAACCATCCATTGCTTCCTTGGCTTTCCTCAGGATCTCTTTCCCACCACCCTCTCCTGCCATGCTATCTTTACCAGGACCTCTTCATTCATCCTGGTCAACCTGAGCACCAACTCCTGATCCCATTGAAGTCAAAGGTAAAATGTCCAATGAATTAATGGGATCCACTGGCCCTAACACAATCTATCTCACTGTTGGGAAGAGTTTGGGTTTACCACTAGAGCTTTCTAGAGGGTTCTAGGGTACTATGTGGGGAGGAGAAGATTCTTGTTGCTGATGGCCCTTGTCTTGGTCTCACCAGTTTGTCTCATTGACCTCATGGAAGAGAATGGAAATGTGTTCTGTTGCTACTACAGGAGAGGGAGGCAAAGAGAGTATTTGGAAAGATGGTAATCAAATAACATTGCAGAAAGTTAATATCACTTAGCCGTCATTAAGAACAAACACTATCCATATTCAGCAGTGTAACAGGATAATGAGGTGTGCAGAGAAGGAGTCTGGGAGCCTGCCAGCCTGTGGGAGGATGCCATTTCCTCTAATTTTTCATTGGCTGAATTGATAGATGGGGTTTCCAGGCTTTCTCCCAATTAAACAGGGTTGTATCAATCCCGATTAAAAGAAACATCACCAATCTCTTCAAGTAACCCAAGCGGCACATGCTCTGATTACAATAGAATAGCTTGGACTCAAAGCCCTACCCTCGCATAGCTAATACACAACACTATCAGACTTGGTGGCATTGCCCAGATGCACCGAGATAAATGTGTGTAACTCTCCATGCCATGAGAAAAAGAGCCTGACCCCTCAGATTCACATCCCTGCAGAGACCACTGCAGAGAATGAGCACGTCTTGCCTCCTTCAGAGATGTGTGTTACACAGACCTTTCCTCAGTCAAAGGGGTGGTGTTCCAGCCAGGGTCCCTCGTCAGATATCTCTCAAATGAAAGACAATTTACAGACCACAATCCCACTGAGGATAGAATATACACTCCCACCAGGACTATGCTGAATCTTACATTCTTGTACATTGGTGTCTAGATACCACAATGATAGCCTCTAGATGAGCCAACGCTGTGGCAGACTCACCATCCCAGAGCATCTCCTCATGACGAGACCCACCACTGCAGCCCCTCTGCCTCACCCTTGTCCTCTGGTGGTCTAGGCGGCGACATGGCTTTCTGGCCAGATCATTCTAAGAGCCCCACCCCTTCCAGGGCAACAACATGCAACTCAAAAGAAAAAACTCTCCCAACCCTGCCCAGCTCAATCCTCTGCAAGTCCTTCACTCCTTTTCCAGGCTCCGTGGAGTTCTTCCTCACTCCATTACAGAGTGCGGCCTCCCAGGGCTTTCTCTCTGGAGACCTGGTGGCTCCTCAGCAGCTGACCCTCAGGGCTTCTTCCCTGGAGTCTCTTCTCCCAGCCCTGCTTTAGGATCCTGCAGTCCTTCCTTTATAGGAACCACAAAGTCTGGCTCCCCCTAGCTGGGTCTAATCCTTAATTATCTGCCTACTCGCCAGGTGCCACAGAATGGGCTAACTGGGCTCTCTGTACACCCCATCACAAGTTCTCTGCTCTAATGTCCCTGGGATAAATGATGCCAATACATTGGAACAACCTGGAACATTTTTTTTAGTCCCTTATGCATTTCACCAGTCAGTCCATCCCTTCCAGGGTTATGAAGTCCAACAGGACCCCATCCAAATGCTGTCTCCACACAGTTTCAGTGCCAACTCAGGCCTCTGTGCCACTAAAGCAGTGGTTGGCAGGGGAACCTGGGCCTGCCCACTACACTGGGTTCCAGGCCAGGGACCCTACAACCAGCAGCCCATGTCTGCTCAGTCCCCGTCCGTGTTTTCCTGGGCTCCTTCCTGCCCAGCTTCTCTTTTGTCTATTTATGGGTTTACCACTGGAGCTTTCTCTACTCCCCATGGCTACTTCACCCCTTCACTCCTTGCTCCAAGGCAGGATCCCATAGCTTATTCTCCCCCTGGACTTCTTTCTTGTCCCTGCTGGCTTCCCTCTCCCCAGAGACTGACTGCCGCCTCCTTCCCCTGCATCCCTCTCCTATTCTCAGCTTCTTGGCTTTATAGCTCTCTCAATGAACCGTGGCACTCCTCTCAGATGAGGCCAGGTGACCTAACTGGCTTCTCAGGCCCTCGTTAACCCTATCCAGGCTGGTGTGGGGGCACACCTCATCACATGCCACCTTTCACTCAGAAGCCCAGGAAAGGGGTGGGAAATGTTAGCAAGACTCTTGTTTTCATATTCTCTAGCGTAAGGCAAAAAAACAAACCATTTTTACCAGACTATTTTTTGCTGGAGTGATTCTGATTATAAAAACTTTCCGGGTATTAACAGGAAAGAACTTGGGCTTTAGGCAGGGGGAATAGGACTAGGCAACATTTTCCAGAGAAAGTAGTTACTTGGCGCTCACAGGACCTATCTCCTGCATGGAGGTGCAGAAAACTTATTTGAAAGCCAATAGGACATTCATTTGGTAGTGTTTCAGTCCAGTTCCTACAGGAACAAGTATCTACCTCCCTAAAATACCATGTAATCTAGCGCCACCACATGTCTCCAATGGCCAAGAGTTTAGGACGATTCCAACTGGACATTTGCATGGATTATGAGAAAATCTGGAGTCAGAACAGTTGATGCTAAAAATAAAAAAGTTTGGAAGGAAGATAAAACCTCAAATTTTGGGCCTTAAATTGATCTCTATTGAGGATCAAGAAGAGACCTTCACAGGGAGGCTTTGAAGGGTGCCAGATTATCCTACCTCTGCTAAAGGAGGGGTTTCTTTGCACCTTTCTTTGAAGCATCTGACACTGGCCACTATCAGCACTGGACTACATGGACCTTGAATCTGAGCCAGTCTGGCACTGCCTATGTAGCATCACAGCTGATACCAACTGGCATTGTTGCTGGTAATCTCAGCAGAGAGATTAAGGATTGAACAGACCATGGACTCTGAACACCAGGCTGCTCCCCTGCTAGGGCTCCCAGCCTGGACAAGGAGTATGGGGGCAGTATCCCAGGATATATTTGTGCTGGAGACAAGGCCAGTCTCGACATGAAATTATTTTTTTTTTAAAAAGGAAGAAATTTGCTTTGAAATGAAAAGAAAATACCCGCCTGCCTCACATATACATGGAGATAAAATGTTTGTCCCACGTTATATAGGGCCACGTCATCCACCCTTTGTGCAATTAGCTTTGGGAAAGATTTGGCCAGGATGCGCAGCAGTGAATAGCCGGTGGGGGCCTCCTCTGGGAATACCTGCAGGTAATGCTTTTTGTTTAATATCTGCACTTCTCTAAAAATAAAATCAACTTGACATTGATTAAAGCTGAAAAACCCCACCAGCCCAGCTCTCTGTGTGCTTGGCTCCAGGGCCCCTTGATCAAATTGTTTTCCTTTCCCATGCTGATCTTCATGAACTCCTCTGCTCAGCTTGCTTCACCCGTGGGCGACAGGGCTGGAAATGGAAGCACAGGTTTCCCCTCGGCACCAAACTGTCAGAACCTACTCCACGAGCATTGTTTCTGTTCCTGCTCCTCATGTGTCGAGAGAGAGCTTTGGAGAGGAAACACAAAAGACATATTTCCCCTTTGTGAGCCAAATTTCTTGTGCTTCATTTAAATGGGGAGAAGAGAGAAAACCTTGAATATAATAAGAATGGGATGACTGACTCACTGGATCAGACCAGTGATCCAGCTAGACGAGTATCCAGTCTCTGGGACAGCCAGTACCAGATGTTTCAAAGGAAGGTGCAAGGAACCCTGAACTGGACAATCATGAAATAACCTGCCCACCAGGGATACTGCTACCTGACCATCAGTTCAGCAGGTGGTTGAAGCATGAAGGTTTATATCCACCTGAAATGCACTGTTTGTCCTATCTAGTGTAACTGCCAGTATTCTCTTTAACCATAAAAGGCTTTGTTTAACTCTAGGACTTCTACCCCCTAAACAACTTTTCGACCATTGTTAGCACTGGTGGGAGCACTAGAAAGGGCATTAGGATATAAACACGCAGGCTCACAGAACACTTAATTACTATGACAAAAGCACAAAGCACACACACCCCAGTTATACTGGGTATTATGCAAATGTGAAAGCCACCCTCTTGGCTGACACTGCAGGAACTGAACCAGAGAGGTCTAGAGCTAGAAAACTGAACTCCTACAGCGTGAACTAAAGAGTCCAGGTCTGTATCATAGGGCATAAAGGGGCCTGTAACATACTCACTTGTGGGCTAGACAACCACATAGAAACAGTTCCTTCCCCAGACAGCTTACAGTTTAAACAGGAACAGAAAACAGGAAGGATCGTCTAGTAGTTAGGACACTGCTCTGCTGTAGATTCCCTGTGGGGGCAAGTTACTTCACCTCTCTATATCTGTTCCCCATCTGTCACATGGGGCTACGAGCACCTCATAATCTCATAGGGTACTGGGAGGACAAATACACTAAAATACTGTTAGGTGTCCAGATACCACAGTAATAGGTCTCAGCTGAGTACCATAGAAAGGAAGATGTATTAGCCGACGTTGCACATAGCGGAACTGATACACAAGAGTTTAATTGACTTGCCCAAGGTCTCATAGGGAATCAGTAGCAGAGCAATGAACTGAGTCCCAAATCCAGCACCTTCCTCACTTCTTCTCAGCCACTGTACGGTAGTAAAGCTTTTTATTTTATATTTTTACTATTATTATTATTATTATTAATGCTGCATAAAGTCTATTACCCTCCAAAATTCCCAGATCCCCACACTCTCCCAGTAAGAATCCAGGAGGGACGCATCAGCTTTCACTGTGTCCTTCATAAATTGGAAAAACTCCATCAAGTACTTCATTAAGTTCTTTTTCTTTCTAGGCTGAACAGCCTTTGGTCGTAAAAGAGGTGAGTAGCTGTAACAGTTGCTGTTTTATTAGCTCAGGCTTCCAGTTTTCCTTTCGGAGTGGGGGGGGGGGGGGGGAGAGAGAAGAGAAGAAATAACGCATTTTGCAGCCTCTGGAAATCAAATTACTTTGTGGCTTGTGTGCAAAGCCCGTTCATGAATTAACAACCTCTTGCTAATCACTCCTAGTTGATATTTATCACAGGTACATTTTACAAGATGAAGCCTGTCACGGTGCTGGCAGACGGTCACCAAGTCCCACCAGCAGCTGCAAATAGTCATTAATAATCTTTTGTTGTTGTTTTGTTTTGGCTCTGGACTGCCACTTCCCATCCTCCCGCTTGGTAAGTCTGGAACAGGATCATTATCGAGCGGTGTGCGCAAAAGGCAGCTAAGAAATTTTAAATGAAACCAGATGTTGAGAAATGCTATTATCCAGTGCGTGCTACAATAAAGAGCATTAACATTTCTAAGTGACGGGCCCTGGAAAATTGGACGACGAGAGCGACGCATTTACAATTAAGCTGAGGGACTTCTCTGCGGGCAGCCTGGGATTCTACAAGTGGCTGGTGATGGTCTAGGGCAGTTTCGACCCAACGTACCCGTGGGGATGGGTAACCAGATACACTGCTGCCAGCTGCATTCATTGTCCACCAGCTGCCTGGATGCCAAGCTAACTAAGTGCAGAAGCTGAAGTTTGAGAGCCCTTGGAATTATTATTTCCTACACTGTCTGCAGTGCTTTGTGCCAACACAGAGCTGCCAGGGAGCTCCCTGCAGGCAGACTAAGTCCACCAAACTAGATCCTCAACTCCAACCCCTGAAGTGAAGGGTTGGGATTGAATTCCTCAGATCTGACCTCGGCCCCTGTGGCTTATGTATCAAGACAGATCTATGGAGGAGGAGAGAGCCCACGGGGAAAAGCTATTAAAGGGTTAACCCAGAAGGGGATCCCACTTATATCAAACATCTCCCCTGAAATATTACAGGAAGAAGGGGTAAAAAACGACTGCAGAGTGCACATACCTTCTGCCTCCATATTCCAATCTGCAGTACAGCTTTAGGAGGCACACAGCACATATGCATGCTAGCTAGATGGACCATCTGAGCACACAGGAGCTGAGAAGCATCGGATACCAACAGCAGATGTGACAGCCATCCTCTTGGGTGGCCCCAGGGATTGAAACAGGGACCCCCAGAGATAAAAGGATGAGTTACTAGATCTAGAGGAGGGAGCTCTGGTGTGAAGGACTGTAACATAGCCTCAGTGGCTGAGGCAAGTCTAACATGTACTGACCAGTGGGTCACCCAATGAGCTGTGCGATCCAAGGCTATGCACACCCAGCCAAGCTTTCTGACTAATGAATATTGAACATTCACAATTTGGGCTGGCATCTAATAAGGAGCCAAGATTTCAGATGCTTCTCTAGGCTACCTGTCTAGGCACTTATTTAGCCATAAGCACCATTGCATGAGTTCTGCACAATTGATAATGGATTTTCTCCTCTGTAAGATCATAAACTAGGATCCCCATTCTACAGATGGGAATCTGAGGAACACGATAGAAAAATCTGTGATTGAGCTGAGAACTGAACCAGCTCTACTGAATTACAAGTCACTGCTCTAGCCACCAGCCCATCCTCCCTCCCAGCTCCTTGGAGGCTGCAAAATTTGGCTTGAGACTAGGCTCTCCTGTTGGATTTCTGATCAATCTGTTATTTCTGTGGGCCCAGCTCATCAACTGGTGTAAATTGGCAGTGGTCCACTGTGGAGTGATGTGGATTTTCCTCACTTGAGGAACTGGTGCAACCAAAATGGTTCTCAGTGTGTTTTGGCATCTCTGGGTTTTATTCCTGGCTGGAATATGCATGAAAATAATAATAAAAATATGTAGGGAAAGGGAAGATAAGGCCATCCCATGTCCATTCACAATGGTTAGGCAGATTTTGCTGGATATTGGATCTGTATCCAAAGGCTTTTCTCTAGTAAAGGGCTGAATCAAATGGACTTTGAGGAAAGTCTGGATCTGAGCTTTGTGGCTCGGACTCCTCCTAACCCTGTCAGCAGGTCTCTATTGCTGAAGGCTTTGCTGTTTGCTACAAGAGAGAGCCTTCATGCAATGGATCAATTCTTTTATCAGGTCAACTCTCTATTCTCCCCTCAGTGCTCTGGAAGTTCATGCTTTCAATAGGCTGCATTCCTTTACTGTGTGTTTTATTATTAAGGCCTTCAGTGTATTTCTTTGTGTGTGTTTTGTAGCTGGTGGATGGAGCAGCATCACTTTTAACAGGGATTTGTTCAAGTGGCCTCAACTGCAATACCCTGAACAAGCTCTGTTAAGAGTCTAAATTAAACGAAGCAAAGCCTGGAAATTCAGAGTTTAAAGCCACCATACCACCTTTAAATCAAATTAATGTTTCTGTGTGCAGCCAGGTACAGTCTCTTCCCACTGCTGTTATTCTGATAATAGGATCATTCAAAAGGGCTCTTATCAAGTCTCCTGGATGCTCTGTTCTGATGATTTCAAACAGGAACAATTTGTCACACCGCACCCTTCCCTTCAAAACAGTGGCAAGAAAGTACTTGCGAGGCTCAGTACCTTCCCTTTCCCCTCCACGAGCACTTGCTCTGGGGACCTGTGTTTGTGCAATTGGTGTGATGAGTGCACATCAGAGGGGGCAGTTGTATTCTATAGAAATGCATCTCTGAAAGTGCTGCCTGGGCCAATGGGAGGTGTATTCCCCAAGACACATAACTGTTAACTCAGCTTAGAGCCCCCCACCGTGCAATGCTGGAGTAAACAGACCTTGACTGATGTAGGAAGGAATGGAATCTTCCTCACAACTGACGGGTAAGGCACAGCCCAACAGGGCAGCTACTCTGCAGTCCAGCTTGGGGCTTTTAGCTAGTGAACCCAGGATTTTGTGGGCCCACGTCCCATGCCCTGCCCCTCACCCTTGTCACTTTTCATCCCTCTCTGCCGTGATGACATCCAACATTCCACACCTCTCCGGAGAGCCCCATTTGATCAGTTTTGCAGTAGCACCTTACAGGCCCTAACTGAAATCGGGGGGGCCCTTGTGCTAGGTGCTGGACAAACACACAGTGAGAGAGAGTCCCTGCCCAGGGAGAGCTTGCAATGTAAACAGACAAGAGATGCTATAGCTCAGGGGTAGGCAACCTTTCAGAAGTGGTGTGCCGCGTCTTCATTTATTCACTCTAATTTAAGGTTTCGCATGCCAGTAATACATTTTAACGTTTTTAGAAGGTCTCTTTCTATAAGTCTATAATATATACCTAAACCATTGTTGTATGTAAAGTAAATAAGGGTTTTAAAATGTTTAAGAAGCTTCATTTAAAATTAAATAAAAATGCAGAGCACCACAGATCGGTGGCCAGGACCCAGGCAGTAAGAGTGCCACTGAAAATCAGCTCGCGTGCCGCCTTCGGCACACGTGCCATAGGTTGTCTACCCCTGCTATAGCTCGAACAGAAGTTTTGTGCTTGATGCAGAAACTATTGGGTGAGGTTCTCTGCCCCATAGGTTAGACTAGATGATCAGAATGGCCCCATCTTACCTTAAAATTGATGAATCTATGAAGAAAAGTGATGGGTGAGAGGGAAAAAAAGAGTCACAGAAAGAGGAAGTGACTTGCCAAGGACACACAGGAAAGCCTCAAATAGAGTCCAGGTGTCCTGGATCTTAGTCTGGTGCCCTATCCTCTAGGCCAAAGTACTTTCCCCCCCTTTTCTTTCATATCAGCCAGCCACAAAAGCGTTTCCTCTCCACGCACATTTAAAGATGGTGAAACTGTGGCGGAGAGAGAGGTGACTGGCACTAGGTCACACCAGGCTATCAGTGGTAGAGATAGGACCAGAACTCAGGTCTCCTGCATCCCATGCTTGTGCCTTCACCACTCTATTCTAAGCCAGCTGGTGCACTTGTGCTCATTGTTAGAAGGACTGGTTGAAGGGGGTTTTGTTGACATTTCAATCAAATTTCAAATTCTGCAATTCAAAAAAATAATCAGGAACTTTGTGTGTGGGTGAGAAATGACCGCCCCTCATCCCCACCCCCAGGTAAAGAGCTGGTTGAAATTCCTTGACTTCTGAATGTCTACAGGCAGGGGGAGAAGAAGGGGGGGAGTGACAACATATTTTCCTTTGTCTTCTAATAGCCCTAGCAAGTGCTTTGTGCTGCTCAGATGGCAGGCGCTGCAGAAGTGTTATGAAACAGGCTCTCCAAAAACAACAAAGAGTCTGGTGGCACCTTAAAGACTAACAGATCTGTCTTTAAGGTGCCACCAGACTCTTTGTTGTTTTTGTAGATACAGACTAACACGGCTACCCCCTGATACTTGACAACAGGCTCTCCAAGGAGCTCTCCGTGGTGCTAAACCAGAATTTCTGTTTCCTACTACCTTACTATAATAATAGCCCTACTCAGCTTATACAGGCTTGATCTGCGAGGCATGGACCACCCTGAACTCCAGGTGAACTCCTTGCTGAATCAGTGCTGTAATTCTCCTCATGCTAATTCATCTTCATGCCCCTGTTATATAGAATAAGTGTTAACATCCCCATTTTACAGATGGGGAACCAGGCAGGGAGGTTAATTACTTTCCCCAAGGCCACACATGGATTTAAGTGTCAACTTAGGAGGCCCCAACTCCTAGTCTTGGGCACACACACCAGGAAGGGCAAAGCACTTGAAAGAGATGGTGAGTTTCCTGCTCTTTAAAGTCTTGATTGCTGGAAGACTGGAAGTAGAGATGTAACACACACATGGACACACACACATTATATACAACTTAGATTGGAAGCTCTTTGGAATCATCTTTCTGCTCTATGTTTGTACAGCACCTAGCACAGTGGGGTGGTGGTCCATGATTGGAGCTCTAAGGTGCTACAGCAATACAAATAACCAATAATCATAATAGCCATATTTTAGAGAGAGAGAGAGAAGAAAGCTCAGTCTTAGTTGCCCATTTTGTCTTTGGTCCTGTCTGCTGATTTTTCTAACAATGGGACCAGTTGGTTACAATTGAGATGGTGAGTTTTGCAAGATGCATGTGTGTCTGAGGGATAAGTCTGAGACTTGTCAAGCTCATGTCACCCATCATCAGTCACTAGGGGTGAAATACACCTCTGTGCAGAGAACCAGCATAAGGCCTTTACGCCACTTCACTCCCATGGATGAATTTTATCCTAGGTCACTACTAACCACTTAGCTAGGGCAAGCATTTTTGTTGTTGCAAAGCATGCACACACACACACACACACACATCACAACCAATGATTGACATAAACATCTAACACTAAAGCTGATCGCTCAAAATTGTTTTGTGTCATGCAGAATGCCGATTGTTTATGTCAATATCCCCGCACACCCTCTCACACTACCTCCTTCCCCAAATTGCCTCCTACTATTTCTCTATACAGATGATAATAATAAAAATAACCATGTGGACAATCATGAGGCTGAAAAGCAATAAGAGACAATGACTCCAATAACTGGAATGAGGGAGAAAGATGATTAATGAAATAAACATCCCCACCAACATGTTTTAAATTAATCCACAGAAGCAATTTAAAGAGCCGATCCTGTCATCGTGTTTAAAATACATCTATTTCTTCTTCTTCATTTTTTGTTTTTAGTTTCTAAGTTTAAAACACATACAGACACACACACCTTCTTGGGTTCAGAGCAGGAACTTGTAGAAAGAAAAATCTATTGAGAACTGAAGTAACTCCAATGACAGAGTGCCCCATTTAGAAAATTCCTAATAAATCATCAAAAACAACTGCTGCCCCAATATCGCATCTGACAAATGGAAAATAAATTGTGCCAACTCCATGGGAGCCAGAATGGCCCAGTTCAATATTTTCTCCCTAATACATTCATAGGTGGGGGGGAATCTTAAAAACAAACAAACACACACATCTGATTAACTGTCTGTTCCTTCCAAATATATCTATAAATAAAGCAAAGACTGAGTTCAGTGATCCTATATAAGCACACGCATCTTTATATTTTATATATTTGTGTGTGTATGATCCCTGCTGGCATCTGTGCCTCTCCTATTGTTCAAAAACACTATTAGAAATTCTATTTTTAAGTAAAATACTTTGAGAAAACCATTTAGAAACTCTCCGATTTTATATATTAAAACTGGAGGATAGATAGATAGATAGCTTCATCTTTAATTGTAATCAGAATCTAACTTCTTATTACAGGCACATCTATTATTGTGTATGTGCATATACATGACTGTGTAACATTATTGGTATCATAGTTCTATAGTCATCTGTCGTTACTATTTATCATTTGTATGACTGTAGCACTTAGAGGCCCCATTTGAGATCACAGCCCAACTGAAGCACTGTTCACACATATAACAAGAATAAAGTCCTCCAGTCAATGCTTCCACCCATTAGTCCCTTTCCCCAATGGCTTCCAGTCCAAGTCTCCCTACCTGGGCTCCTTGTCCAACCTCAGTGTTTTTCCCCTCTCTTCAGCTACCTGTCTCTTTGCCAGGCCAGTCCCAGTCTCCCAATCCTCGGTTCCTCATCTCAGTCTCCCCCACACCTATTGGCTTCCAATCCCCACTTCCATTTCCCTCCTGAGTCCTAGTCTTCTTTTCCAGCCAGTCGCACTTCCCCCTCCAGTTCCCAGACTCAGTTTCTTTGTCCAGCCAGTCCCAGTCTCCCCTTCCAACTCCCAGTCTCTTTGCCTAAGTAGCTTCAACCTTCACCCCACTCCAATTCCTAGTCCCCCCCACCCCTGCTCTCAGTTCTTCTGGGCAGACTCAGACCCGACACAGCTCCACAGCATCCCAGAACTACAATGCTGGGAACATCCTGCTCCAAACCCATATTGAAGCATGTCCAGTGCAGAGAAAACTTTTGGAGAATTTGTCTGCTAAAACCTAAGATGTCTCAACTGAGCATGTGTGAAATGTCATTTTTTAAAAGCTTTCAACTACGCCAAATTTGAGCAGATTTTCACAAGGATGGCATAAGGCCCATTCCTGGCACAAAAGCTACCCCCTGCCAAATTTCAAGCCTCTGCACCAAACCAAGGGGCACTACAACTTTTCAAAGAAAAGGTCTCCAGAATTTTGAGAGAGACAAGGTGCGTAAGGTAATATCTTTCATTTTATTTAATATTTTTGCATCTGTCGATTTCTAACATGGACAAAACAACATGTAGTTCCCTAGCCTTGTTCTCAGAGAGAGATGAGCCATTTTGACTGAAATGTTCCAAAATAATTGAGCCTGACATTGAAAATTCCAGCCCTGACCATTAAAATTTAGCAAAGGTATAAGCAGCTGAAAACAGGGTTTATGGTGGGAAGTGTCAGAAAACCTTAATAATAAGGGGTGCTACCAACCCTACCTATAAAACAGACCTGGATACAAAGAGATGCACGCTATTTTGTGCATGCAGGAACAGTCTAGGTTGCATATTTATCTCATGCTTTATATGCATGCATGCTTTATATATATTACATACAGATAAATTCTAACTTGAACCAGATAACAGGCAAGCAATCGCCTACTGCCCTAAAAAAGACTCTTAACAGTGCAAAAGTTATTGCATTCTGGCCAAGACTAGTCCTACTGCATATTTCATCCCTTAGGGATAACTGCTGCAAGGAGGTGTGCATAGGGTCATTTGCCTGCACAGGGCACCACGAGGGCCGCTGTGTTCTGCAAACCATGCCTCCCTTAGCCTTTGTCCATACCACAACATGCCCTTTATGGAGGGCCAATGGAGTGGTTTATCCCAGGAGGTAGAATCTGGGCTGCCAGCTCCCTCCTTGTGCCCAGAGCCTCTTGGAAAATCCATCCCCTTAGCTCTATTTAATTCTGAGAAATATTACCTGGGAGTGAGTGGTAAATGGGATTTTTGCAGGCAGTGAATTTTCCATCTTATCAGCTGTCAAGGTGGGGGGGGGGAGAATATACAGCTACAATAAGGGGATGGAGGGGGGCTATGCCATCCATAAATAAAGAGAAACTGAGCCGGTTTGACATTATAAAGTTTGAAGGCCCTCAGGCAACCCAGGTTCGACAAATTCCCCTCTCTGATCATCCCCATTCTGATCCCTGCCTCTCTCTTGCTCTCCTCTGCCACTAAGTGCATCCAGCCAGCACTGCTGCTGTGCGCGAAGCAGAGGGTTTCCTTCCCTTTCCTGCTTTATTTCTTTGTCATCCTGGCATGGCAGAAAGTAGGGCTGACAGCGGGAGGTGACAGCAACTCGGGGACTGTTATATTTTTTGGTTGTCATTGCTCTGAACAGTGCCAAGCCAGCCCGGGCTGCAGGAGGAGAGATCATGCAAAGTTGCAAGATGGTGTCTATAAATACCGTCTGGTTGTTTATCTATGGCTCTGTGAACAGAGCTACAGCATCAATGCCGCTGACAAACCCAGGAGAGGGCTGCAAGGCAAACACTTGAGATGGGGAAGAAAAACTTGGGAAGCTTGATTCTCCTCTCCCCTATGCTGGGAGGACTCCACTTATTTAAGCTGAGTGACTCCCAATATACAGCAGCGTGAGGGCTGCGTCAGGTCCTGGGAGTCCTCAGCTACTGGTGAAATATGCCAGCAATACCAACCCTTCTGGAAGTGCTAAGAAGTCAGAAGACAAGCCCTGATCCTGAAATGTAAGGGCTCAGTCCTGCAAAGTGCTGAGCACTTGGGCCCAATTCAACAACACTTAAGCACATGCTTAACTTTAAGCATGCATACCCACTGACTTTCATGGGGGTAGATCAGGGCTAGGGTGCTCAGCCAGGATGGAGCACGACATACAAAGTAACTTCATTCAAATCAATGGAATTACACTGTTATAAGGGAGATCAGAATCCAGCCTGCAGGGGAGTTGACATTCAGGATCAGACCTCTGCTCCATCTAGTCCTTCACCAACCAGTGGCCAACACCAGAAGCTTCAGAGAAAGATTAAAAAGCTCATAACGCAGCTGGCCATATGTGCAATGCTGCAGATATGAGGGTCTGGGCCAGGAAAGTCTTTTCTAATGCACTAAGCATGAGATTTGATTAACCCTCCAACCACTATTACTTCCGGGGTTTGAAATTATGGAGCCGTTTCTATACCTAGGTACACTATACACCATTAGATCTCTCGCAGGTCCTTATCAGTGGAAGGAACAGAATCCAAGAGCCCTGACTCTGCCCCTGCTCCATTTTTTAGATCACATCCCTTCCATAAATGCCAAGATTAAGCAGCTGTGAAAGATTCTGTGATGCATCGGAATGGATGTTGCTATGCCATGAGATGTGAGTATGCATTGTCTGGCCTGCACAACATGCGGCCCAGGGGCCGCATGCGGCCCGCATGGGCTCACTGTGTGGCCCGCGGGGTGTGAGTAGGCAAGTGGCGGGTGAGGGAGGGGAGCTGAGGAGGCAAGTGGGCGGGCAGTGGCGGGAGGCCAGGTAAGCTGGAGGCAGGGGAGGGGGGCTGAGTAGGTGAGCCGGGGTGGTGGTGGGCTGAATAGGTGAGCTTGGGCGGTGAGGGGCTGAGGAGGCAAGCAGGCGGGCAGTGGCAGGGGGTGAGGAGGCGAGCTGGGGGACGGGGGCTTAGGAGGCAAGCGTCAAGTCGGTAGCTGACCTGTTCTACTGATCTGGTCTGGCTCTCATCCCCTCTCCAAGAGTTGCAGCTGTCTGGAGGTACCTGCCTTCCACGCCTTCCTCATTCACACCTCATTCATTCAACAGGGCAATTGATTACAAAGTGTGTGTGTGAGGGGAGATCTTATTCTACTTCTAGCAAAAAGATATTTTTCTTTTACCTTAATTATACTACCTTAGGGCCAGCTATAACATATTACCAAGGTTCAGTACTGCTGTTTCAGCAGGGCGGCGCTGGGGAAGGAGGGTTTTTTCCCACAGGGTGGGCGGCGCTGGCGGGGAACTCCTGGGGGAGCTGGGCGGCTCTGGGGATTGTTTTGACAGCACTGGGGGGGGTTGTTTCCGTGGGGCGGGCAGCGCTGGGGGGGGTGTTGTGTTTTGGGGGGGCTGGGGGTGGTTTCAGCAGCACTGGGGGGGGGGTTCGGCAGGGCCGGAGTGGGGTTCAGCTCTCAGCTGTTTTCTTTGGAGTAATATGGCCCTTGCTGCTTTACAAGTTGTGCAGGCCTGGATCGATCACATAGAGGAGAGAGAACTGTTCCAGGAGCTCCAGTATGGAACCAGTCCAGATCCAAACAAAACCAGTGGTAAAACAAGATCAAGCCCCTAGAAGAGGATTGTGAGTCAGCACTGCAAATGTTGCCAGCAAAGGACTTCCGAATAACGATGGCTCGCACACTAAGAAATTGGGTTCCATGGTGACCCTGTTAAAAAGATGTGCCTCTTCCATTATGGGAACCATAATTCTGAATCAGTGCATCCCAAGCAACAATCCTTTGCAATTGTATTTGTCTCTCTACTCAGGGTAAGAAATTAGTTATCTCCCTAAAACAAGCAGGCAGTTTCAAATGCAGTATTTGTGTAATTTGCATGCCTCAATAATGTTTTATGTATTATGCTGCTTATAAGCTAAAATGTACATGCACGCTCCTGCAAATTTAGGTAAATTATGAATAAATTAAATCTTATCTAAATAAACAAGTGTCTTTTTGAACAGAAATGCAAGCTGTCATGAATATTTAAGTGGACAAGGATAAATCCTCTTCATACAGTGTTACTTCATAGAGGATTTTCTAGCTTCCTGATTTTTAGTTATAGGAAAAGACGCGGGGGGTGGGGGGGTGGAATTTAGGCCCCACTATTCTCTGGAGGAAACTATCATTGAGAAATCTGGCACTGTAGAACGGGAAGCAAGAACACTTTTCTGGGTAGCTGTCAAAGTAATTTTCTGCAAACTTGGAAGAATCTGTGCAAATCCCTGGGTGAGTTTTGTGGGAAAGGAGTTTGGTTAAAAGATCGGGAGAGTTGGGACAGACACCGTGTGTGAGTGGGTGAGGCTGAAGCTAGGAGAGTCAGAGATGGAAACTTTCAGGGTAGAGTTGCAATGAATGCAATATTTATTTGTGTATTTTTGTGACAAGTGTGTTCAATGGCTAGACGGAGGCACTGATGGGCTCTGTTCATGGCTCTCCACTGGGTTGACTTGTAACACTGGGCAAGTTGCTGAACTTCTGAGCCTCGCTTTCCACATCTGAGAAGTGGCGATAACCATGAAAATTAGAGTTTGGAGAAGACCTGTTAGATCATCTAGTCCATCCCCTTGCCAGAGCACCACTGTTCCTTACAGTACATCTATAAGTGGTTAGTCTAGCACTTACCTATAACACCAAGGCATGATGAGGGTTAATTAACGGAACGTTTGTAAAGGGCTCTGAGATCCTTGGAGAAAAGGAGCTATAGAAGGGAAAAGTATTGTTATCAGCAAGAAATAAATCCTAGATTATCTCTCATCTGGAATTGAATGTTTCTTAAGAATATCCCTTCAGTACTGCAGTAGGCCTGATTAAACCCCGGCTGGTGCGTCAATGAAGCAACATAAGTTGTCCAGAGAAAAGCAGACATGAGGCACAGCAGCAGCTTTGGTATAATAATTTCTAGCCCATCTCTCAGCACTTAGTGTCTTTGGTGTGAGAAATCCAGCTCCTCCCACCACAACCTCCAAAATCTCCATGCGGAAAAGGGGGGAATGTTGAGGTGGGAAAAAGTGATTTCCAAAATTCAGACAGTGAGCAAAACATCATTAGGTAATAGTGATTATCAGCCTATAAAATTGATGGATGTAGTGAAATGAAGTCATCACTCACCCCTGCTCCAGGGCATATTCTGTTAGCAGTGCTCAGGGGTTGGCTGGGCAACCCCAATTACTTTATTTAGGAGAATGAGCCAGCTAATTACCACATACATTAATTGGACTGTATAGACCCCTTTAATCAGGAGGAGAACTTGATCACTCAGGTGATTGTCATAGGATGAAGAGCCTTTTACCCCTAGGGTCAAATCCATTCTGGATCAGTAATGACCAGAAGCTGTTAGCCTTCTGATGGCTGTGCACTGGCCCTTATGAAAGATTTTTGGTGGTCTCAGTCCAACTCCCAGACAAAATGATTTCCACATAAAAACAAGTGCCTCAATGGATGCCATGTTCAGAGGCACCTGTGAAGGAACTAAGGTGGGTAAGATGGAGAGAAAAGACAGTTACCTTTTCCGTAACTGATGTTCTTCAAGATATGTTGCTCATGTCTATTCCACAATAGGTGTGCGTGCTCACCAAGTGCACTGGTGTCAGAAATTTTCCCCCTAGCAGTACCTGTAGGGGAGTGCCCCTAGCAACCTCTGGAGTGGCACTTCCATTGCGCGGTATAAGGGGCGCTGCGCACTTCCCCTACTCTCAGTTCCTTCTTGCCAGACAACTCCGACAGAAGGGAAGGAGGGCGGGATGTGGAATAGACATGAGCAACACATCTCGAAGAACACCAGTTACGGAAAAGGTAACTGTCTTTTCTTCTTCAAGTGATTGCTCATGTGTATGCCACAGTAGGTGATTCCAAGCTATATCTGTTGGAGGTAGGTAGGAGTTCACAAACTCTCGGGATGCAGCACAGCCCTGCCGAACCCGCCGTCCTCCCTGGTTTGGGAGAAGATTGCATAATGTGAGGTAAAAGTGTGAACTGAAGACCACGTAGAAGCCCTACGAACGTCCTGGATGGAGACATGGGCCAAAAAGGCAGCCGACGAGGCCTGCGCCCTAGTCGAGTGGGCCCTTACAATTGACAGCGGGGGGATTCCCGCCAGGCCATAACAGGTACGGATGCACAATATGATCCAGTTGGAGAGCCACTGAGTGGAGATCGGCCGACCCTTCATGCGTTCAGCCGAGGCGATGAACAGCTGCGAGGACTTTCTGAACAGTTTTGTCTGCTCCATTTTCTGTACAGATCTATTTAAATCATCTATCCTGAGTCCCATTCCAATGCCCTACTCACCCCCTCTCACCACTGCCTTGCTATATGATAGATAAACTAGATCCGTCACAAGCATAAGTCAGAGGAACTGCATTGATGTTAATGGAGCTCTGCTAATTCACACAGATCTGACCTTGCAGCTCCTTTGAAGTCAATGTCAAAAGGCCAATCTGCACAAGATGAGCAGTCACAACCAGGCTCCAGTCCTCTAAATCCAGTACTTCCTTTAATTCACGTCTACTAACAATGTGCTTATAGGCATTTGTCAGTTTCTCCCATTAGTGTTCTGAGTATCTCATTTGTGTGTCCACAAGTGACCTTGTGTTTGTGTCATGAAAGTCTACAGGGGTTAGCCAAATGGGACCCCGTGAGTCACTGGTGTCACACTGGAGTTCTGTGTACTGAGCGACTGTGTATTGCAGGTGTATCATTTAAACGTGTATAACATGCACTGTTATAATTAATGCATGTGTTAGTAGGAGATAATGTCTGCACCACACGAGTATACAGTGCAGCAACAAGTGCCATTTGGGGATGGTGAAACGCCGACGCAACACTGAGCCACTTAATGAATCTCAAAAGCCATTTGCTGGAAGTGTACCCTGGTGCCAAAGACATTAGTGCTGTGCACTGCTGAGAGAACAACTCCCACCAAGGACAGCCAATGTGGGAAAGCTTCCTGTCTGGGAAGCTTTGGAACTGTCATCACCCTCCCAGCAGGGGGCGATGTGGGGGTAGACATTCAGGGTTGCAGTCCATGCTGTGGCTAAACATCAGAGCTGTCAGTCTGGGGCTTTTCTTCATTACCAAATTCACTAAACATACATAAATATTTATAAAGTATGTTTTTTGGTATCTAGAAAGCAGTGATACTCAGACCTCAGTGGTTCAGGAGCCAAATTAGCGATCAACATTATACAAAAGAGCCACTGTAATGTAAATTCATTGTTTCATTTACTATGATTTAGCTGGTGTGGTCCTGCTTTGAGCAAGGGATTGGACTAGATCAGTGGTTCTCAAACTAGGGCCGCTGCTTGTTCAGGGAAAGCCCCTGGCGGGCCGGGCCGGTTTGTTTACCTGCCACGTCCGCAGGTTTGGCCGATCGCGGCTCCCATTGGCCACAGTTCGCCACTCCAGGCCAATGGGGGCTGCAGGAAGGGCGGCCAGCACATCCCTTGGCCCGCACCACTTCCTGCAGCCCCCATTGGCCTGGAGCGGTGAACCGCGGCCAGTGGGAGCCGGAATCGGCCGAACCTGCTGACGCAGCAGGTAAACAAACCCACCCAGCCTGCCACCAGGAGGTTTCCCTGAACAAGCGGCAGCCCTAGTTTGAGAACCACTGGACTAGATGACCTCCTGAGGCCTCTTCCAACCCTAATATTCTATGATTCTATAGTACTATATATTCATATTTACACAGTCTGATGGACAATATTTAGTTTTTATATATTTATATATTATTCTCAAAACAAATAAGCTAATAACTTAGTGCAAGTTGATAGCTTAATTAGTAATAACATAATAAAAGCATCCCGATTGGTTAACAACATAGACTGGTTAATAATTAAATCACACAGTGTTTTAATATCACGTGCTGCAAGGAGCCACAGTAGCCAATGGAGCCGTGTTCTGGAGCCCTTCTCTGACTTCAGTGGAGCCACTACAGATTTACAACCCAGACCTGACTCAGAACCATAAAGTCAAAGTGCTTGATATTCTTATGAGACAGTATTTGAAAAAGTGGAAAGCACAAACCCATTCACCTGTTACTTACATTTCAGAACTGACCTGGCCCCATTTGCTAATTGCCAGAGTAAGCCCAATCCAGAAAGTTTGGATCCAAACTTTCTCAACGCTTGGGAGAGATTGGCTCTAGGGGCTCTGTTGTTTATCAGTGTATGTCTTCACTACCCGCCGGATCGGCAGGTAGTAATGGATCTATCGGGGATCAATTTATCACGTCTTGTCTAGACACGATAAATCAATCCCAGAACGCGCTCCCATCGACTCCGGAACTCCACCAGAGCGAGAGGTGGAAGCGGAGTCGACGGGGGAGCCGCGCCGTCGATCCACCGCCGTGAGGACCCAAGGTAAATAGATCTAAGATACGTCGACTTCAGCTACGCTATTCTTATAGCTGAAGTTGCGTATCTTAGATCGATCCCCCCCAGTGTAGACCAGCCCTCAGAGACATCCTATTTGTATGAGGGAATAGCTTTTTCTTTCCCTTTATTTAAATAATTCCACAATGCCCAGTGGTGAGTGCTTCGGAAACAGTAAGGAATTTATCCTTCCAGCAGCACCAGGAGGCTGGGAATTATCCACATTTTACAGATGGGAAACCAAGACACAGTGGGCCAGATTGTCAAAGGGATTTATGCACCTAAAGATACAAATAGGCACCTCGTAGGATTTGCATAAACACGGAAGAGGGTTGTGAACTCTGTACCACCTAACTCCCATTAAAATCAATGTGATTTGAGTGCCTAACCTGTTGAAAATGTTACCAGGTGTCTGAATGCTTTTGAAAATCTGTCCCAGAGAGAAAAAGCGCAAGATTGCATATCCCTTAATCATGCTTATGAGTGACAAGTCCCATAAATAGCCCCCCTGAAGCCAAGAGGTCTGATCAGGAGAATAGAAACATGCCCATCAGTGCTTTGTCTGACATCACACAGAAAACCGGTGGTAGAGCTGATAACTGAAGCCAGATCGCCTCGGCTACTTGTCCAGCACTTAGGCCACTAACCAACCGTCCTTCCACTTCTCCAGCCTATCCCAGCTACTCTTCCTACTAGGCCCTGTAATGAGACAGCATATTCGTTCCCTTGTCAACATGCTTTGTTATTACACACCGAAGCAGATGACTTTGCTGTAGGATGGAGCAGGAAAAGGCAATGGGTGACAGGAGTTGAAAAAGAAAAAAAAAATCCTATTCAAACCACAATGTTCTGAAATAACAGCCAAGGGGTGGCAGAAAACGCCTGGCCGAATGAATTGATGCTTTCCCCCCCGCCTCCCCCCTTTTTTTTTTTAAACAAATGTTCTCTTCTTTCAAGTTTGTTCCAATGTGAAAGTAAAAGAGGAGGAAGAAAAAAAAAAGAGAAAAATCCTTCTTTAAGGTCTATTGGCTTGTCAGATTTTAGCCTTTAAATCAAAGCGATTTTTGGAGTCTTGCTAGAGCAAAGAAGCTTATGAAATTGGTACAATTGGATTTTTTTTTCCCTTTTGGTGCATTCATGTAACTTACAAAATGTGGAATGCGTTTTTTCTCAGGTTGAGACATGGGGTACCAAGACCAGAGCCTCTCAGTCCACTGAAGTTAATAGACCTTTACTCCGAGTAGGAACTCAGTTGAAACTATTCACACTTTGGATTCTATAGCCCCCACCCCTCCACAGAATCTGGGCACCTGGCATACACTAATGAATGTCTCTCCAAAGAGCCCTGGGTGGTTGGGAAGCATCATCATCCACATTTTACAGATGAAGAAACTGAGCTGGTCTCTGTAGGAACACACAGGGCACGTCTATAATTAAAATGTTGCAGTGATGCAGTTGCGCTGCTGTAGCACTTTAATGAAGATGCTCTAAGCCGATGGGAGAGCACTCTCCCATTGGCGTGGTTAATCCATCTCCCCGAAAGGCGGTAGCCATGTTGACAGGAGATGCTCTCCCGGCACCCAATGCTGTCTACATATGGAGTTAGGGCAGTATAACTGCATCGCTCAAGGGTGTGGATTTTTCACACCCCCGAGGGATATAGTTATATCAATATAGGTCTGTAGTACAGACCAGATTTGAGGAATGTTAATCTAAATTAAAGATGTGAATTTGAAGTGTATTAGTTAAACTGCATTAAACGCCTGTGTAAACACCCTTATTGAGATACGCCTACGCTACAAGTGCTGCAGCTACACCGCTGTAGCACTGCAGTGTAGACACTTACTAAGGTGACAGAAGGGCTTTTTCCTTCATTCTAATAACCCCCTCCCCCAAAGAGCAGTAGCTAGGCCAACAGGAGAATTCTTCTGTTGACTTAGCTGCATCTCCAATGGGAGCTCTTTTTGAGAACCCAGGCCTAAGTGACTAATCCTAGGTCACACAAACATTAAGGGGGTGAACCCACATTCTCAGACCTGCAGCATAAGAACACCCTGCCTCAGAAGCTGAGCTGATAATAGGTGTCTAAACTGAGAATGCAACGTGTGCCTATGGGAGGGCATAAAAAGGGCAAGGCTGTGCTTGCAGGGAGTGTGACTGCATGCAAAAGTGTCTGAGCATGCACAATTGCTCATCTCACATACACAGTCACAAGTGGTGCATGTGTGTGATTCATGAACATAGTTAACTCTTTGCAACCTTCCAAATGCATATTCTACAGTCACACAATGTAGGGTGCCAACGCTGGAAGAAGTAGCCCCATCTACCCACTTTCCGCCTGGAGATTTTTGTTGTTGTTGTTGTTATCAGTTGGCAATTTCCATCCATAAACCCCAAGGAAATGAAGTCTGATAATGAAAGTGCTGACACAACCATAGCAATAGAGTGGTACCGTGAGGAGCAGTGGAATGGGTCTCTCAGGAAAGCAGTTTAGATCGTTCCTTCTTATCCGTTTTTGTCCCCCGTGACATTTAATCAATCAAGCTAAGTTGGGAGCGGGCTCTGAGAAAATTCTTAAAGATGCCTTCCATTTACTCACTGCTGCCATGAAAAACAAATTTAAACAGTGGGGAGGGAGGCCAAGGGAAAACGAATGAAATAGGTTAAGAGGGGGAAATGAGCAACCCAAATAAGAGTAGCCTTTATTTAAAAATATCTACTTGAGAAGTCTAATCACAGAGCACTCAGCTGTGAGGTCTATCCATTATCAAGAGACTGACAACACATACTAGTAGCCAGTCTGGGAACTTTACTTAATAAATCAAAGCTGACAAGCTCTCCCAAACTGATATAAAAAGGCTCTTTAATGTCTGTGACCTGCATAAGTTTTATTCATTTTACTTTCTGAAATAATAGATGAATAGCAATCGAAAACAATCTACTCTCCTCAAGTGGGAGCCATATGTCTTTATTTTTCAAAAGGGGTAGAGAGGCTGGGGCTGAAGGAGCAATTCCCTGAGGGTGGGAGCACATGGAAGACGGGGTATATGCAGATTACAGATGTGAGGAGGGCAGGGCTGTAAATGAGTACATCCTCCGGGGTGGGCAGGTTCAAACTGAGGCGTTTATATGCAAGCAGGGCTATACCAAGTGCATCTGTGAGAAAGAATGGCTTGGTGGTAAAAGAACTGGACTCAGGAGACCCAGGTTCAATTCTTGGCTCTTCCAGACTTCATCTGGCTAAATTAGCTAGTCTCTCTACTTTCCCAGGGATGGTTAGGGACATTGTGATGTGCTCCCATAGAGGGATCAGAGCCATGTAGCTTGTCTCTTTCACCAACGGAAGTTGATTCAATAAAAGATATTACCTCACCCACCTCCTCTCTCTCTCTCAATGCTGATACCTAGGTAGGCTGATAGAAAGCCACCAGCTCTGAGTAGTTCATTGCCTTAGGAAATCTCTCTCTCTCTCCAATCATCTATTGGATGAACTTCTACCTGACAGCCACCATATTTACATCTCTACATAATCTAAACTGCACTAAAGATGTCATTCCTTCTCCAAAGAGAAGAATCCTTGGGTTTTTTCCTCACTCAGTTCAGTGTATGTGTGTGTGAAGAATAGGCTAGGAATGTTAATTTTAGCTTCCTAAATATCATCAAATGTGCACCCTTAACTTCTAGAGATGGGTCTTTCGCAATCTGGTCTACAGAGTCCCTACACCATGTAGACTCCAAACTCACCCCTTCTGAGGGTTTGGCTTTGTTCACAAACAAAAATAAGATCACAAAGTTTCATTAAAACCATCTCCCTTGGATGCGGTTGCTCCTACGGCTCCTCCCTCAACCCAGCTTAGCACACACCTTAGATCCTCTTCCCAGAGACCCACTTACCCTACCTTATATCCAGGTGAGGTAATGAACTACCTGCCTCAATGAGTCACTTAACTCTTGCTTAGCACAATAAGCAACTACTAACAGGGTGGGTTGTTCCCTGTTCCAGGGTCTGAATTACATCCCTGGATCTGCACATTGTAGAGCTTTATAGATGTTTGATTTCAGATTTGAACTTCCCTGATACTCTTCTGTGTACTCGGCTCAAAATCAAAACCCTGGATCCCAACATGCTCATAGTTTTTGGATGTGGATTCAAATCTGCAACTCTACCTGCTCTTTGGTAACCAGCCTTTGCTGATTTCACATGGAAATTCATTACCTGTACTAACACAGTCTGTTAATGTGATAGAATGTACCCATGTCCACATCCTATACACTATTGTAATAATTTTTGTACAAAGTATGCCTGTGAGGTATTATTTGAAAACTCATAATTTGTTGGTCATTATTGTCCTGGTTAAATATGTGTGGCAACATTGCATGTGAAGTTATAAAATACCCCTGTATAATGTTATTAACATGTTCTAAAACCCACAGCCTTGCCCAAACAGAAGTTGGCAAACATGTCTGTCCTAAACAAAGGATGTGTACTCTACTTAATTTGCATTGAAGCAGTAAACAGAGTTATTAAGTGGTAAAGGAAACTAAGAAAGCTCAAACAGGTGAGGAAAAAACAGCAGGGAATATCCTTCCACACAGATTGTGTGTCTCCTGGTACCCAGCTGGACAAATTTTTCAAGAACGGGGCTGAAACTATAAAAAGGAGGGACAAACACCCCAATGCACCCCCTCCCTCTCCCTGCCCATCGTCTTCCCTGTACCTGAAGCAACAAAGGAAGCCTTCATTGGATTCTGGGAGAGGGATCTTGACATACAGAGTTTGGCCAGAAAGATTGCTGAAAGCATGTGGTGAGAAACTTTGCTTGAAACTGATATAGTTTGTTTGTTAAGCTAGATATTAGTAAATGTCTTATATTTATTTTTTTTATAACCATTTCTGACTCATTACTTGTATTCACTTAAAATCTCTCTCTTTGTAGTTAATAAACTTGTTTTATTGTTTTATCTAATCCAGTATGTATAAATTGAAGAGTCTGGGAAACTCCACTTGAGGTGACAAGTTGTATGCATATTATTCTTTTAAAGACATAACAGACTTAATATAATTTGTATTGTCCAGAAGACAGCTGGGCAGTACAGGACATATATTTCTAAGGAAAAATCTAAGACTGGAAGTGTATTGGGGTCACCCTGCAGTGTAACCAAAGGCTAGTGACCGCTAGAGTGTTACCCAAGTGTGGCTGGCAGGCTGCAGTGACACCCAGACACTCAGGTTAGGGCTTACATGCCGGGAGGCTCTTTGTAAGTGGTCCAGGTGGGAGCTACTTCAGCAAGGCATTGAAAGGCACCCAAGGTTACAGCTGCTCATTAGTCTGGATTGTACTTTGGTATGTCACAGTTAACCACTCTCATTGTGTGAAGAAAGCTCTCTCCCACTTGAATTTGGCAATGATTCCAAGTGGCCTTGGGGAATTGTCAGACTCTGCTAAGGAATCCCTGCCAATGGGCATCTCTCACATTCAGCCTTTTCATGGGGGATTCTACCAAGTTCTTACGAAAGGGGAACTGAACTTTAGCTAAAGTGATGAGAGTTTCCAGGACACAGATAATTCCAGGCTCACCCCAAAAGGCCTGCATTATAAATGAAGACACTCCATCTAATTAGGGGCATTATTCTTAGGAAAGACTTAGCAAGCACTGCTTTACAGTTAGTAGAAACCCCTTGGCAACACAAATTAACAGCATCCCTGGCACTGTTGTTAGTTTTAAAAAAAAGTTTTTCAACTGCTATCATTTCTGATCAAATTATGTATATTGCACAATGGCAAAAAGGAAGCTTAAACTGCTCCGTATGCGTCTCTGCTCCTACCTCAGCTCTCGGCTTTCAGGAGAAATAAGGTTTGATCTTTTCAAATGTAAATTAAGCAATTTGCAAAATATGTATTTTGGCATATAGGCAAGTTGGCGTTAAAAACAAACGGGGGGTTTATTGGATTCCATGAACCACCATCTAACAGAGTTATCCGAGGCCCATAATTTTCAGCTTTAATGAGAAGGGACGCTTTTCACTTACGATAATAATGGCCGCTCTCCTATGGTTTGAGCCAGGCATCCTTCTCCCATCACTTCCTGGCAGGCTGGGATCAGCAGAAACAGAAAGGCAGAGGCTTGATTCCAATGGCCTGACCCACCAAATCCCATTGAAATGAATGGAAGCTTTTCAATTGATTTCAGTGGGTATTGGATCAGTTCCTGGATGCAGGAGGTTGGGGTGGCTGGTTTGCACTCAATAGGAATCTTCACCTAAAACTCTAATCAAGCCAAAACTGAACTTTCTTTTGAGGTTCAAAAAGAAAATTGTGGATAATTTTATATTCCATATTATTTTTCTATGGCCTTCTGCAAGCGTTAGCTCTGGGAGCAACAGTGCTAAAATGCTGACTACAGCACTTTTCATCTGCACAGCACCTATAAACGTTAATTAAACCCCCTCCTCTACACCTCTAAGAGAGAGGCTGCCATACCTGTTTAACAGTCAGGAAAGCAGAGGCAGGAAGGTTAAGTAATTTGCCCAGGACTAGGGTACATCTGCACTGCAATAAAACACCCGCAGTGTCAGCTGAGGTTTGGGGGCTATAAAACTGCAAGTGTAGACATCCAGGCTCAGGCTGGAACCAAGGCTCTGAGAACTGCCCCCCATCATGGGGTCCCAGAGCTCTGATATCTCCCCTGCAATGTTATAGCCCCCCACCCAAGTCCAAGTCAGATGACACAGGCCAACCACGGGTGTTTGACTGCAGTGTAGACATATCCCCACTGACCATCTGAGGATCTCAACACCTAATGAAGTGACTCTCACAGAACCTCTCCTAGGAAGGTGTCATTCCCATCATGTTACAGATGGGGGAACATCTGGCACAGAGAAGTCCCAAGACTTGCTCAAGGCAGTAGCAGGGCCAAAAAAAGACATTAGGAGTCCTGACTTTTAGTCCCCGGTTGTAACCAGTGGATGTAATGGTCACATTGAAAGCAATGTTCATATGACTCCTCATTGCTCTTGACAATGAGTTTTGATGTCCCCTATTCCCACCCTGCCGCCCCACCCTGATTTGCCAAGGGCAGAATCCTTGCCTCATCACTAGAGAGTCACTGCACTTAATTCTTTACAGAAACTCCTACTGAAAGTTTTAGGAGATTGTCATAAGCTCGAAAGGGCAACCTGCCTAGTCTTCGGATGGAAAAATGGCTGCTGTGCGATACAAGATGCTCTGAGGGAAAGAGTCTCAGCATCAGAGCCTCCACCCCCCGAGAAGTGGTCCACAGCCATTTCTGCTACAGCAGTGATGTATACAAGGGTAGCTCAGAGGAATCCAAGGTGTTTCCCCA
Organism: Malaclemys terrapin pileata; assembly: GCF_027887155.1. Classification (NCBI taxonomy): domain Eukaryota; kingdom Metazoa; phylum Chordata; order Testudines; family Emydidae; genus Malaclemys; species Malaclemys terrapin. The sequence continues at coordinate 20,280,317 of NC_071519.1, forward strand.
CTGCTAGCCCTTGTGTAGGGAGGGGAGTTATACTTTTTTCCCCTACTAGTGCTACGAGGACAGGTGGTAGGGGATGACGAGTCAGGCATGACAGGGTGGCTTGGTTTAAACAGTTGTATGCTGTTACCAACGAGACATGGGTGAGGTAAAATCTTGTACTGGACCAACTTCCGCAAGTGAAGGAGACAAGCTTTTGAGCTTACACAGAGCTCTTCTTCAGGTTTGGGAAAGGTCTGAGAGCTCGAAAACTTGTCTCTTTCACCTACAGAAGTTGATCTAATAAAGACATTACCTCCCTTACCTTGTCTCTCTAATATCCTGGGACCGACACGGCTACAACAACACTTCAAATTGCTAACAGAAGCACTTTCCATCTCATCACAAGAGGGATCCATTTTAACAGCTGCAATTGGGGTTCTAGGATTCTGCTATTCAGCGACTACCAGCTCTGTCCTGCTTCCTGGGTCATTTGATCTCTTGGCTCTGACCTCAAATAAGATCAGCGTAATCAGGGGAAGAAAAGCAAAGGCAGGGGCATTATGCATGGGTGGGCCTGCTAGATGGATATGGCGCACTGCCTGCGTTTCAGGGATAGACTGCCTCCCCACTGAACTGCAGACAGGAAATTGGGCTGCTTGATGACAGCTGAGATGCAGAGCTTTATTAAACACGATACCAGGAGGTATTGTATCTCCTAAACCATCTCAATTACTGAGTTATTTATAGGAGCGGATTGCAGCCTTCCTCCAGTGACACGCTGCTCAGATGCAAGGCACTGGCTTTCCCTCTGGTGAGTGCTCCAGGCACTCGCAGCCGTACGGCACACAGTGATGCTGCTGACTGGAAAATTAGCTGCAGCTGCAGACTTGAATGGCCTGGCTGGGAGTCTCTGAATAGCTTATGCATCCCATGGGGACCTAGGGTGAAAGATCAAAGCAAGGAACACTCAACCCCACACTGCATCTAGCAGGGACCATCAACACTGCCAGCACCAGACTCTCCATAGGGGGATGGAGAGAAGAAGCCATGCCACTGTTTCTCCAGCACCAGCCAGCAGAGGGCATCAAACCCCTTTGGGGCAGAGTGGCAACTCCCAAGGTCTGCAGGAGGCACCATCTTTCCCGGGAGCTTCATCTGGACAGCTCAGCTCTGCCCATACCCATCTTGGAGTTGCACCTGTAGGCCCCAGTCCAGACCTTCCCCAGCAATTGGCTTACAAGGAAACAGAGCCATGCACCGAGCTTGCTAACCAGCTTGAGGCACTAGGTTGGCCTGCTGTACCAGACACATTTTATTTCTCCTTCACGCAGTCTGCTCACACCCGGTGCAAGTGCCTTTCCTTCTGCACCCCACACTACCTGGCACAGCCTCTGTAATCTCTCCATGTCATGGATGCCACAACAGTCCTTTCAAAATCAGATCTGAAAACCCATCCTCCTTTCCCTTCCACCCTTCGCTGTGGGGCAAGAAGCATTAGAACACACACTGCAAAGCTCAACTGCAACCTGGCGCGTCTATTGCACCTTCTGTCCAAAGATCCTGAGGCACCCCAGAGAAAGGCACCATTGTCCCCATTAAATACATGGGGAACCCAAGCCACAGAGAGGCTGAGCGCCAAGTCCAGGGTCACACAGGAACTCAGATACAGCTGGTACAAAAGGGGTTTTGCTAGAAAGTGCATTTGTAGCTCATCGGTGACATGTAGTTTCGTAAAACGTGCCGTGGAGAGAATCAGGCAGACGCGGCCAGGGAGGGAAGGAGATTAGCAGGTAACGTGTTGAGAGATGGCGATTCAGTGGCTCAGCAGAGGGGAGGATTTCTAAATAAGGAAGCCGAGCAAAAATGGAAGAGCTCCTGACACCATCGTTCCTTGCAAGGCAGAATCTTGGAGAGGGGCAGGGATGATGCCAAGATTAGAGGAGCAACGCAGAATTGCTGAGGGGCTGGGGGTTATGGAGACAGGAAAGGAGAGGAGGACCCAAACATCTGTGTAATGCCATAACTTTGTTCCAATGAGCTTAAAGCTAAATCATGTATAGAAGGAATGGGAAAGGCCCAGGAGCTAAACTCTGGAGTGATGTCAGGAGATATAAGTTAGAGACCCTCAGACTTCCTTAGGCTTATGTACACTCACCGACTCATGTGAAAAGGGGAATAAGATGAGGGAACATAGTCTATGTCCATTATTCAAGCACTATAGCAGCACAGTTTCAGTGTTGTCAGCCTCTGTACCTGAGCAATGGTAGCTAGGTTGATGGAAGAATTCTTCCATCGATCCAGCAATGTCTAGACAGGAGTTAGGTTGGCTTAACTATGGTGCTCAGGGGCGTGACTTTTTTCACATAACTGAATGGTGTAGCTATGATGACCTAAATTTTAAGATTAGACCAGGCTTTATGCCCTGATGAGCCAGAAAGAGGTGCAAGGAGCTGCAGGTTGTGAAAGAGAGGTGAGGCTAATTTATGGGAAATAGTCTTATACCCTCCTGTCAAATGCTTTCCTTGCTGCCCTCCTCCCACCTGTCCCTTCTGTGCTAGCCCAACCTGGGCTCCATTAGAATCTCTGGATGACATTGAGAAGGGATGTGTAAGGGGTGTGTCTGTACAGTTACACATTCCCAACAGGGTGTGACTGGTGAGACAGACCAGGAGGGGAGGGGAAAAAGGGCGAGCAATACACTCAGACACATGGATTTTGGCTCTATGGCACAATTGAGAGAGCCTATGACAAGTCCAGACCCCAGGAGAGCAGGTATAGATGGGTAGGGAGTCAGTCAGAGTGATGGAGCACAGAGAGAGGGGATGTGCCATTCCTGGAGCGAGTCACCCAGCAGAAGTTTTCTTTCAGGAGTGATCACCATTTTCAGGCTGGATGAGGTAACAACCTGGCTTAACTCCACACCACGAAGATCCTTAAGGTCAGATGTGAACCATCAGGACTACGGAGAGCTGCTGGCACTGTGAACCTATACACACGGGAAGCTATTTTAAGCCAGGCCCCATTAGCATGGCCATGGATGCTCCCAGATCTCTTCAATAGTAAAATGAATATCAATAAAGCATTAATGAGTGATTTTCCCAGCTCCACGGAGTCTTACTGGAAATAAAACCTGACATCTCTTATGGCATTGATGACCTCTCATTTACCGGCTCACGCACACTGACAGATAACCAATAGTGTCTGCCTTCCACTCGCCTCCCGAAATAGATGGATTTCTCCAGGGTTGTTAAGCCATGTCTGGGTTTCAGCTCACATTTTAGATCGTCTCCAAAGGCTTTGAATCCTGGCAAAGGAATATTCAAGCCCTTTCCGTTTTCACTATCTAGAGAGATGGCTAATGCTTGCCGACTGAAGTCCTGGAACGCAAGGGCAGAAGTCAGACCAAGGCAGAGCTGTCACAGGTGGAAAGGGGACCATAGATAAACAAGTATTGTGGCCTATTGAACTCCACCACTTTGGAGGTCTAATTTTGCTCAGTGCATGTTGTTACAGACTGTGCTGCCTATGTCTTCTGCACTGGCAGTGAATGGTGGTTACTACAGCTCACAGGGCTGTGTGGCAAAAGCCATCTGCATAGCCAGAGATTAGCCTGCCATGATCTCCCAAACCTGTGTGGAACCCTACATCTCAATACATGCAACTCACCGGACACTTAGTTTGATTATGCTCTCCAAATTTTCCCCCACTCACCTCACTCTCTTTCTTTAACCCTCCCCATGTTGCTCTCTGATAATAGCAAAGAGTGGCTCCAGTGGTCCCCTGATGCACAATACAGCACAGGAAAAACAACAGGTGAAACCCTTGTCTATCAAAGTCAATGGGAGTTTTAAGAAGAACAGGAGTACTTGTGGCACCTTAGAGACTAACAAATTTATTAGAGCATAAGCTTTCGTGGACTACAGCCCACTTCAACCTCTACAACCCTGAAGTGGGCTGTAGTCCACGAAAGCTTATGCTCTAATAAATTTGTTAGTCTCTAAGGTGCCACAAGTACTCCTGTTCTTCTTTTTGCGGATACAGACTAACACGGCTGCTACTCTGAAATGGGAGTTTTGCGGTTGGCTTCAATGGGACCTGGATTTCACCCCACGCACCAAAGCTGAGCCAACACCAGGGAGCGGCTGTTACCCCAAGCATGCATGTAGAATAGAAGAGCTAGGAGCAAGCTCCCAAGTATCATGCTGAATATACAACAAGTGAAGCAACAGACAAAGAGTGAAGAACATCGAGTGCAGACTACACATCCCGAGAGCTTGGATATTATCTTACCGGCCAAGACCAAAGACCCATCTGCCAAAATGCATTTGAAGACAAAGCAGGCTCTCAGGCTATGGGTGACACAAGCCCATAGCAATCAGGGCTTCACCAAGAAGTGCGGAACATGCAGGTTGTTTTCTCTCTGCACGTTGCTGAACCCCAGGCATTGCCAGGTACTGATGCTTCTAGTGAAAACTTTAGCTTTCCTCCAGCCCACAGCACCACCGCCTACTTGTGTGGGGTGATGTTGTGAAGGGAAAAAAGTCCTTCTCCAACACTTCAGGGTAGTAACTTCTGGTGGTTATGGAAGGAAGGCTGATTTCATGGCTATGGTACCGATGGCAGTGAAGGCATAACCCAGGCTGGTTGTGCAGGTCAAGCTTTCCTGACTTGGGGGGGAAGGAGTGTATAACCCATACCAACTCACTGTGCCTCTTTTACCGCTTTAGTGGTTAGACCACAGACAGAAGTTTTTGATGCTGGTAGTAGATTTAGCTCTGGAGGTCACAGGTTCAATCCCTTTTCTAGGGGAGTCACAACAAAGAGATCTGGGCTCTGCTCCTGCCTCTGTCATACGCTTCCTCTGTGACCTGGGGCAAGTCACCTTAGCCCCTCTGTACATTAGGCTCCCCTTCTGTAAAATGGGGACGATGATCGATCCCAGGCCTCAGCAATTGACAGGAGAGTCATTTACTCAGTGTTTGTGTGTTCTCAGCTGAAAGAATGTATAGAGTGCATTTTATTATGATGAACTTGCAGGCCTAGAACTGATATTCGGAATAAGGCATTTGTACTTAGAAGATTCCTTTCATCTTTCCCATTTTCACTCCCCTAGCTCCTTCTACCCAGCAATCTCAAAGCTCTGATACATAAGAGACATGTAAAAATAATTTCACCAGCCAGTGACATGGAGTCAGCTCTGGGGAAAAGCCCAGCACTGGTTTAAGAGAGTGCAGAAACACCAAACAGCTGAAGACAAGAAGTGAGGAAGATTATTTTTTTCCCATTGGAAATGCATGGAGATAGAATGCAATTACATTCTGAGTTGGAATTGGGCCAAAACATTGCTTCATTCCAGATGGAGGAACAAGTACCTCAACCATCCTTCCTGCTGCAGAGAAGTCCATGAAGGTCTCCAATCCAAGCATAAACTCTTAGCTTGGGAGTTAGGAAACGATCGCAGGGCAAGGTGTTATAAGCACAAAAGCGGTATGGGCGTCCTAAAAACAACGGGGAAAAGACCTTAGGCTTTGATGGAATCCTTGATCATGGGGTTTTTATTTGGAATCATTGACTGGGTATGAAATGTTTCTTTGACCCAAATGTGTCAGCTTGAGTTGAGGAGGGATGGGGAGCGGGTTAAGGGGGAACCCTAGGGAAGTAAGAAAGGAAAAAATGAGATGATGGTGATTTTCATCTTTGGGAGTCGAAGGTTTCTGACCTCTGAGCTTTCCAGGCTGTATCATTAGAGTCCAGGAGAGAGACTCCCCAGTGCACTGTAGAGCCTCTCTCTGCACCCAGGGATTTTTCAGTTCATACATCATTTACAAACTGCTGCAGCAATTTGACAGTGTTAGTTCATCTCCTTCTAAACAAAGCAAAGGAAACAACTACATCTGCATGTGTTGTTGTTTCCTGGAGAGTCAGGCATCTTGGGCCTGGATTTCCCAGCCACATCCCAACCTGAAGTGACAGCACAGAAGTTGCAGATCTTCAGCACTAAAAAGGGAAGGAAAACCATGGACTGGATCCTTAACTGGTGGAGCAGCTCTACTAGAGTCAATAGAACTGCACCCACTTATACCAGTTGAAGATCTGGCCGGATACCTTTGGTTGCTGTGAGAAGGTTCTGACTATCTATCATTCCTAAACTTTCCTGATGCCCCAACTTGAATTATTAATACATAGACCTGGCCTGCACAGAGAGGTGTGCCAGTTTAACCCGTGCAAACCTGCCTTGCACTGGTGAATGTAAACCAAACGTGAGTCAGGTTTAAACTGATGTCAAGTGGCCACACCCAAAGTGGCACCGATTTAACCAACTTGGTGCAACCTGACACCTGTAGTGAAAATGGGGCAATTGTGAGCAGACCAGCCCTTCGTCCAAATATTGTTCTTCATTAAAGGTGGGTCAGTACCATCATCACCATTGTATAGATGGGGAAACTAAGGCACAGAGAGAAGAAGATGTGCATTTTCAAAAGTGACCTCTAATTTTGTGTGCCTCCATTTCTTGTTGTCCAGGTGTAGGCACAGAGAGGCAGGTTCCCACAGGTGCTGAGAACCCACATCTTCAAAGGAAGTTAACCTCTGCAGATAAAGTCCAAGGTTTCTCAGGCTGGGCACCCAAAGTTGGGGGTCACTTCTGAAAATGCAGCCTGATACAATTTTCTCATTATCCCACACTGAGTAAACAGCAGAGCTAGGAGTAGGAACCTCATCTCCAATGTCCCAGTGCACTGCACCACCCTGTGCCCCAAAACTATTTCACTAACCAAGCAATCATAGTTAAACTACTCCAATGGCCCACACACCATGTCCCTTCTACCAATATCCTACACCTAAATCAGAGCAGCAAACAAGGTGCTGGGGAAAATTTCAAAAGCACCTAAATGAGGAATCAAAGTCCCATTTTCAAAAGAAAAAAAAAAAACTAGGGCACTATGGCCAGATTTTCAAAAGAGCTCACAACCCCTCATGCTTAGCTTTTTTGAAAATTGGGCCACTTATTGTGGTGCCTAACTGAGTGATGATAATCCCTCTTGAAAATCTTGTTCTTAGAAGCCTACATCTCAGTGAGTTTCAATGAGACATAGGCTCCTAAGTGCCTAAATCACTTTGGAAAGGGACTTAAGCTCCTAAATCACTGATGGCTTGTCTAAACAGGGACACTCAGGAAAATTAATCTGAATTAACAGAAGATGTGTGAATTTAAAGTGGATCAATTGAACTGCATTAAACCCCTGTGTGGGCAAGTTCATTCAGAATTAAATTAGCTTAGTTCACTTTGGGCTTGTCTACAGGAGCTAGTGGACTAGATCAAAGCAGTCTAACAAACAGCTAACATATGTTAGCAGGGTGCACAGGGAGAGTTAGATTGCAGCAGGCGAGTGTGGGACAGATTCACACCCAGTTTGTGGTCTAATTGTGTACACCATCCCAAACTGAAATAAACTAAACTGAATTAAGGCCACTTAAATTCTTAATGAGAGTGTCCCAACAGGGTTTTAATGCAAATCAACTTAGCCACTTTTAAATACACCATTTTCATTAATTCAGATTCATTTTCCTGAGTGTCCCTGTGTGGACCTTAGGCACTTTTGAAAGTGTCACCCACTGTAACTATACTTTGAGAACTGCCTTTAGTCACTACCAACCAAGAAGCGAAAATTTCATCCTCCCTGTCTCAATTCCCCTTCCAGTTCCCCATCTGTAGGCTTCCTTCATCCTAGGAGAGCCACAACATTGTCAACTCTTTTACAGGAAGAAAACAACTTGCTGGAAACGCTAGCTGAGATGGGAGGTTCATATGAAACAGCTCCAGCTCATTGCAACTCTGGGTCCTATATGCTGAACCTCTTCTGGAACCCCAAAGAGCCACACATGCCAGCACGGGCAAGCCAACAATCGAGCAGACAGATGTTTGCTTCACCTTACTGCCAATTTAGCTAACAGCCTCCCATCTATCGGAACCCATCATCCAGGAAGCTGCTGGCAATTTAATGAGCATATAAGCTGTTGTTTATCCATACATCTCTTGCTGTTAAACAGGAGGAAAAGGGCTGGGCAAATCCTAGGAGACACTGCTGTAGCCAGCATTGGCACAAAACCTTGGCTTCAGAGCTGCCTTCCAATTTCCAGAGTCCATGGAAAGTTTGAAAGCGAAGAACAGATAAGCCTTTTACTTCCAGGTCATTGGTTCAAACCAGATGGCCAGTAGGGACTAAGCGTCATTAACACCCGATGGCTACTTAGCAGCAAAACACTATGGGAAATAAGCTGGTGACATCACTCTTCTTCTTAGGGTCTGTGTGCTGGGGTGTTCACCCCACACTATCCTGGGAAGGGTTAATGAGGCTGAGAAGAGGCCAATTAAGAACATTGAACAAAAGAACAGAGAACGTAAAAATAACCATATCGGGTCAGACTGATGGTCCACCTAGCCCAGTATCCTGTCTTCCGACAGTGGCCAATGCCAGGTGCTTCAGAGGGAATGAACAGAACAGGTAATCATCAAGTGATCCAACAGGTATTCATCAAGACAGCAACAGAGGGTCCTGTGGCACCTTTAAGACTAACAGAAGTATTGGAGCATAAGCTTTCGTGGGTGAATGCTAACTTCATCAGACGCAACAATACTTCTGTTAGTCTTAAAGGTGCCACAGGACCCTCTGTTGCTTTTTACAGATTCAGACTAACATGTCTACCCCTCTGATACTTGTCATCAAGACAGGTCACACTTAAGGGGAATTAGGCAGCCTAAATAACCGCAGATTGATGATGGAGCCCAGCAGAGAAGGGACAGGTAGGGCTAGTATAAAACCAAGAAGCTGGCAGCAGACGAGGGCTGCAGTGAGGGAGTCTGTAGCCACTCTCTGGATGTTAGAGAAAGAGAGAGAGAGGGAGAAAAGGAAGGAAGGAAGGAAACCCCATGAGAGAGTACAAACCCCAGGGGATCCAAGCTCTGAAGGAGGGGCTTGTCCTGAAGGCCTGAGAGAGGTGGAATAGGAAAAGGATCAGGGAAACAGAAGCAAGATGGGACGTTGACCTTGTCTGCTGAGCTGAGGGCCGCTAAGCTGGAACCTGGAGGAGATGGCAGGCCCAGGTTTCCCTACTAGCCACTGGGAAAGTGGCACAGTCTGAGCAGTGAATGGGAAGACTGTTGGAGACAGTTTGTATGGAGAGCCTTTGATACTCCCGGAAGGGGAAAACACATAGTGACCTAGCCAGAGGCCCAAGCCACAAAGAGAGAGCACCTGAGTTACAGAGAAAGAGGCGGCAGGGTCCATAAATGAGCGACAGAAAGTGGTGCTGGACCTGGAATTGCTGATCTCCAGAGCAGACAGAAAGAGATTGAGCGGTACCCCATTACAGTCTGGCTTCAGTGCAGAGTTAACTTGGGCTCTTACACAACAACCTGTGAGGCAGGGCAGTGTTATTATCCCCATCTGTACAATGGGGGAGGCTAAGGGACATGCCCCAGCTCCCAAACTAACTTCAACAACTAAATAAGCTTTGGTTAAGCATGTGCTTAAAAGTAAGCATGTGTTTAAGTGCTGTGTTAATTGAGACGTCCCTGATTGTAGGATAAAGCTCTGTGGGGTGATCTTAAGTGGGCTACACAGAGGATGTGTTAGTAGAAATGAGATGAATGCTGCAAAATATAAAAAGTAAAAGGTGAACTTCCTGCATATCAGCATAACAGTCTTCATTACCCTGCATATAGAGGTAATCACGTCTCTCCAGTTGTTCTCAACTGCAACCCAAATCAGCCCAGGAATGCCTGCTTTCAGTGCATGTAAGCACCCTGCCTAATAATCACCTGGCTAGAAAATTAAAGCTAGAAAGCTTTGTCAATGAATAAGCATTCCAAAACAGTAAATTAATACATTTCCCCTGAATCCACAATAGATACATCTTTGTTAAGCCACACAATTTTGAGATAAATTGTAGCTTTTTAGAACTGCACTGTCAAAAGGAGAATATATCACTAACGAGCGTATATGGAGTTCAAAAGTACATATAATAATATAATTAAGATAGCTTGACAAGAATGTATTTTAAAGGAGTAAAATACCTACAGGTATAATGGCTTCATAAAGTCTGTCAGATTTACTTCTGCTGTGAAGAAATTTAAAATGTTTTACTTTAATGCAATGCAAATTAAGCCAAGGATATTCATATAACACAGCCCTGAAATAAAAAAGGTGGAAAGAGAGAGAAGAATAAGAAGTCAAGAGCAGGCCAAACAAGACATTCAACTTTCCAGGTGACTTGGCTGATAGATCAAACAAACAGATTGTGGAGGGATGTTTACTGAACAAGCCAATTTAAAGATGGGTTTCTTTCCCAAAAGCTGCAGGAGGGTAAGCTAAATTAATGTCATTCGCTATATATTTTTCTTCTTATTCAAAAGCTCCTGATACAATATTTAAGTGAGAGCAATTTTATATAATTGGTGTGTGGAAAACGTTTTTCTCTTTTCCAGTGTGCTAAAATGTTAGAAAGAAAGGGATGGGGGAAATCAGAACTTTCAGAAGTTTAATCAGTTCCTTCTCCTCCCAACCATTGTTCAAGCAGCACCATCACGGGCCCTAATCTGAGCTTGCCATAGTAACAAGCCCCTATGGATCATTTGCAGAATTTCAACCCAGAACCTTCAGCACCACAGCACAGGATGCTACCACTTAAATGTCTAAGGAGTCCCTGTAAGGGTAGCTACAACATTGAAAGGCAGAACTAATGGAGCATGTTATGGAAGAGGCACACACACTGTGCTCTCTTGCTCATAAGTACACATGAAGACATGGCTTTTATTCTTTCCCTTAACTGAAAGTTTCTCATTCTGAGAGTACAGGATGGTTCTTTGAGTACAGGAAATACATCATTACCTGATTGCCACATTCAAATCAATGTTTTTATTTTTGAAGTCCGAAAAAAGTGTAATAAAACCTTTCTCCGGTTTATTAATTATTATTATTATTTTATTCACTGTATTGTGGAAATGCCTAGAAGCCCTAGTCATGGACCAGGACTTCATTGTGTTAAGCACTGTACAAACAAAACAAAAAGACAGGTCCCTGTACCCATTTAAATCAATGTTTTCCTAGCTTCTAGAAGGGACAGGAGTCAAAGTATCAATAATAAATGATAAAATACTTTTCAGTTTTTAAAGACCCTTCCTTTCAATGGCTGCCTCAATGATTTAAGCTCTTCAGCACTTCTGTGAGGTAGGGAAGTATTATCCCCATTTAATAGAAAGGGAAACTGAGGCACGGAGCAGCAAGGTGAATTGCCCACAATCACACAGTGACTCTGTAGCAAAGCCAAGGTAGAAGCATATCTCCTGCCTCTTTTGGTTTAACCTTAGGTCCAAAGTTAGTATCCAAATCAGGAAACCATCCTTCCTTTCATGGCTCACCCCTGATTACATGCATCAGAGCTTGGTGGCTGACCTGTGATTCTTGCCTCTATCTTGCTTCACACCATCCAACACAGTAGGAGAGGTGAAGCTGTTTGCAACAGACAGGGAGGGAATGCATGTGTCCCTGCATCAGGTGTTAGCAGCCATAGCAAGGAGGCGTTCTAAGTCACAAGAAACAAAGATGTCAACAGTCTATGGGGAAAAGTGTTGGGACGGAAATCAAGACACATTTTCCAGAGTCTATGCCAGGTGGAAAACAAAACTGAGCTGATGAAATCTGCTCTCACATCAGGTGTGGAGAGGGCTCCCTCCATCTGTTAGCTCACCAAAGAATCCCTTGGCTGGTACTCCAACCTGACTTAGCCAGTTACAGGTTAACACTGATTGTCCCAGACGTGTGTGTGTGCGCACGTCTTCTCTGTCTTCAGAAACAATTCCCTTAACTAGGAACCTTGGCAAACCCAAGGGTTGAAGAATGGGAGGGAGTGTTGAGCGAGCCACTGGGTGTTAACATCCTGTGCTCCTATTCCCAGGAACAAGTGGGTGAGGTCTCTAGTCTGCGTTCAGCAGCAGACAGACCAGATGACCACAGTGGTCCCTTTTGGCCTTAAAATCTAGGGATTTACGTCACCTCGCTTGAATCCCTTCTGTGCTTCAATTTTTCATGTGCAAAGTGGGCGGAATAATAGTTGCCTTCCTCCCAGGGCTGCAGAGGATACATTAATGGCTTGCAGGGTGCTCTAAAGTTCTTTGGAGAGATGCTTCTCTATAAGCAAACAGTATTGAACTTCATCTACAAAAAGCCAGGGAGCTGTCTAAACTCTGGCATCTATAAAGTGAGCACAGTCCTGGAAAGGCAAAATCCCACCAGGTGACAGAGGGGGAGCACCATTGAATGGGATAACACTAAGTTCCATCACAAGATTATTCCTGCTCCACATACCAGCAGGAATGTTAAGTGCTATACTATCCAATGCATGCTATACTCCTCCTCTCTCTTTGTCTCTTTCTTAGGATCAGCGTGCAATTCACAGTAAGATATTAGATGCAATTCTTTTCCTTTTATCAGATGATTAAGATGCTACCAAAAGATTTATCAACAACAGACCAGAAATATACTATTTATGTCCAAGGGTCTTTTCTGCTGAGCACTCAGTCTGACAGCACGTTCTATGAGGGTTAACGTTAAGAAATGCTTTCCTGTATTTCAGCCTTTATTGGCAATCCATTCTCATTAAACCTAATGCATTTGTCTTCATAATGTGTACTTCACAATTACAATATCAGAGGGTTTGTATCTACATAATAAAAATGATCTATAGAATGATACAAGGGGAAAACATCATAATGTAATGTGGTTATTAATGAAGCGCCTGGGATGTGGTGGAATGCTATTTTCATGGGGCGCTCTGCACCCTACACTGCAGGCCATGATGAAAAGGGGGAGGGCTAGGAGGTCCTGGTACACAGGGAAGGGATAGGAGGTGATACTGAAGTTAAATTGACGGTTGCCCCAGTGACAGGTGGAAGGAAATTCACATGACAATGGTAATCATGTCTCTGCTCGGGCTGCCTGCAGGCATTGAACCTGTGTCATCTGGGTCTAACAGAGTGAGTTGCAAGTGCTTTATCAAAAGGAGCAGGTGTGGTAGCTTAGCTGCCATATAAAACTACAAATAGATGAACAGCTGTACTGTAGGTTGCATACTCCCTCTAGACTGGGAAGCTGATCCGGATCTTCAGGCATTCCAATCCTATACAGACCACCACTTGCAACAAACATGGGTTACCTGTGGGGATTGAACCTAGAACCTCTACAGCTCATGCGTTTCTACTACTGGTGTTAGATGACCAGATCCATTAGCTCATAGCCAGTAACAAACTCAGAAATCTCCATCCATGGTGCAGCTACTAGAAGGTGACAGAGTCACCCCATTAGTGTGGGTAGCGCTGGTTGAATTTAGGGAAGGGAATTTGCAAATGTGATGCTCTGGGTCTGATCCTGCAAAATGGATATTAAAGTGGAATAAGCCACGTCTTCTGTTCAACAGCTCAGCGCTTCAGATAAAATTTACCTCTGGGAGAGACGCACCTCCCATCCCATCCAACAGAGCAGGTAAAACCAGCAGATGGGCTCCTCCAGCCTCCTTTTGCCCCAGGTTCGGTGTGCATAGTAGATGGATGCCTGCCCTGCCACATGGTGTGTGAGGTGTATCCTTGAAGGGCCACAGTGTCTGGGTGTACTAGGTATATCTGGAACACAGACATCTTCTGCAATACTGGACGGCCCTGAAAAGTCCCGATTGTTCCCCTGGGGATGCTCTGCCATACCAATGCTTGAAATACAACCAACAAGTTGAATTAAAAATATCAGGTAGATCCCCATGGCAGAAGAGGCAATGCAGAGCGGTGAAGTGGTGTGCCCAAGGTCACACAGAACATCAGTGGCAGGTAAGGAGCAGAAACCATGAGGTCAATATGAGTCCTGCAAGATGCATGCAACATGAGATGGCTTAACAAGAACATAGGCTATCTGAGCTCTTTTGCTATGGATCGCCAGAGAACCTATTCCCCGCTCAAGCTAGAAGAGATTGCTCTGTCCATCAAACACTGACTCCTTGCTGCAACAGGAACTGCTCACCATGCATCAACTGCAGAGGCTGGGTAAAGCCTTTAAACATCTGTCTGATTTAATTCTTTTGTGTCTCACATAGGCAGGATTCAGAGGATCACCAAGGGATTGATTAAGCTGGTACTGGGCAAAATTACAAGGTGTGAGGATAAATAAAAGGGAGAGGTTACCATGGTCAACAAGGACATTTTGGTCCACAAAGGGGGAGGAAAAAAAACATTAGCAAAAGGCCAATAAGAGTAGAACTAGTGTACTAAATAGGAAGCTGCTGCAGATGTTCAGAACAAGAGACAGTCCAGAGGTACCAAGCAAGCACTGGAATGCGTGCACCGTAAAAAAAAAAAGGGCCCTCAGCAAAATTGATGTGAAAAGACTGAAGTTAAACCTGAGTGGGCACACTAGGGTGCAATGAAACCCTGTTCCCTATCCTTGAGTCTTCACCCCAGACTCAGACCAAATCAGGGGCCTTGTGTGTATTCATGAGTCTCTGTGATTCTGAGTCCCTCGCCTGGGATCGGATGTGGAAGAGGCATCAATACCATGATGATCACTCTGACCAGATGAGGAATCTCATGGAAGAGCCTGCGCTTGAGAGCATTTCAGCAAACCAAAAAGGATGGGCTGAACCTTTTTTTGGGGGGGGAGGGGGGGAGAGGGATGTGTGAAACAAGGCAGAACCACCTGCCTTCACCCGACACACTGATTTGAAATGGCTGCTTTCCACAGCCTTCACACATAGAATATATACTGGATTCCTGTTGGCATCTGACTCACACCCTCTAGGAGTTTTACCAAGGTAAGTGAGTATCAATAAACTTCTTTTACAGATGGAGAAACAGACATAGAGCAGGGTAGTGACCTGTCCAAGGTCAGAAAGAGTTAGTGGCAGAGTCAGGAACAGAACCCAGGAGGCCTGAACCAACCATGAGGGCTCTTTCATTCTACCAGGTAGCTACTTCCCCGCCACCACTACTTCCCTGCACAAAACGAAATCTGCCTTACAAATTTTGTTGCTAATCTAGGTGTGTTACTATTTCTCCAAGAGGGGAGAACTGCTCACTCTTTTATTACTGAAAAATGTGTTTAAGAAAGCCAAAAAACTTTCTTGTGTAAGAAAGATGAAAAAAAAATCAAAAGAGGATGAAAGAGCAAGACAAATGCATTTTAAACCATTTATTTCTGTCCAGTGTTGCGACTCTATAAAGCTTTCACAGAAACCCATATTTAAATGTAAATTCCCTGCAAAAGAAGGGTGAGATGCTGAAAAGACAAAGGGGAATTTTGTACCCGTTGTGACCCAGTAAATGGCTGCTGTGGGTGTTAAACCCCAGGATTAGCAGGTATGTGCAAACTAGGCTCCAATCCTGCAAGTAGTGATATGCCATTTGAAGTTTGTACCCAGGTGCAGGGGTATTCTGCATGCAGCCAGTTACATGACTGGGGGCTTGCTAAAATGCAGCCTAAAACTCCATGCTCCCAGGTAGGATGCATCACATCATTTCTAGGAGGAGGCTTGGAAGCTTTGCAGCAAAGAACCCTGGCATGGAGATGTTTTCACTCACTGCTCTTAAACCAAGGCAGAAAGAGTTTGTTCTCCCTTTCTCAGATGGACATAAAGAGCTAAAAGCCCAGAAAGTTGTCCTCCATGAAAGAAGAGAAAGTAGAAGGTTAAATGAAACATTGGAAAAAAAAAAATCTATGTGTCATAATTACCGTGCCTTTATTTCCCCACCCAGCACTAACAACCTTTTTCAGTGACAGAGCCAGGTCAGCTGCGTCCCAAATGGCAATCATAAGAGAGGGTTTGACACAAGGCACTGCTTGGCCTCCCTGGACAGTGCTCTCCCCTCATCAACTCTCTTGAGCTCAGCCTCATGCAGGATTGGCCCTGTAGTCCTTCGCTTTGTCACTGGCGCATGTCCGGGGGAATTAACGTATCCCAGCTGCTCTAAAGGTAAAATACCAGATCTAATTTCTGTATATAGGGCACAAGCCTATAATCATAATAATACAGATGTTGGATACAGATGTTCTGTGTACGAGCCAGAGTACATCCTGTTAATATATTTGTTCAGTCTAGTGTTAAAGCTGAGCTAATACCAATCTCCTTAGAGGATTAATATACACTAACATCGCATTATCAAACCATTAAACACACTTGGAAATACATGCCACCCTGCCCATCTTTAATGCTTCTTATTATTGAAGTCACCATCTGAACAAGGTCAGCAGCATTCATCTCCCCCCACTCCTAACAGTATCACACATGGGACTGCTTAATCCAGCCAGCGCTGATCCCTTGCCACAGGATGACCCCAGCATGGCAAGCGCAGGGCTTTGTACAAAGGGGGCTGGCCAGCTGGGATAGGGAAAATGAATGGATGTGCTTGGACTGGGACAACTGAAAGGCACTGGAACTGCTGTGGTTCTGCAATGCAGGAGCGGGAGTCTCAGGCTAGGTCTACACTGGGGGTGGGTGGGATCGATTTAAGTTACGCAAGTTCAGCTACGTGAATAGCGTAGCTGAATTTGACGTATTCGATCCGACTTACCCCGCTGTGAGGACGGCAGCAAATCGACCGCCGCGGCTCCCCCAACAACGGCGCTTACTCCTACCTGCGCTAGTGGAGTATGCGCGTCAATTCGGGGATCGATTGTCGCGTCCTGACGAGACGTGATAATTCGATCCCTGAGAGATCGATTTCTACCCGCCGATCCAGGCAGGTAGTGAAGACAAGCCCTCATGCAGACAGCCCATAACCCCAGCTCTGTGGGAGCTGCCAGCATCATTCTGCAGCTAGGCTTGTGGGGCTGGACAGAGGAAAGAATGTGGACACTGGATTCACTAGCCATTTCATCCCATGGAGCATGGCAGGCTACCATGTTAGCACCTCCACTACCCTGGACCCAACGCTGGGCTGGGGGGAAGGGCTGGGAAGATTTCCCATCATTCTCCATGCAACTCTTTTGCACCAAGCCATTCTGTAAGGATGGGGAGAGGATATATCCCAGGGAATTTGGCAGAAGCTTGCCTCTTTGAAGAAGAAAATCCTATTGAAAAGCAGTAAGTGGAAATGGGAAGTGATGGCCGTTAACACTGGCCTGGTCCATCTCTACTGTACACTCTGCCTTTACAGAAGGAAAAGGACACCCACCTCATGGCAATGGAGGGTGCAGGCTTTATGCTCCAAGTCCCTGCTGACAAGCCCTGGGAAATAGAGCTGTTGTGAGTCACGTGAAAACCAGCCCTGAACATTTTCCCATTCACAAGGATACATTAAATAATCTGGATCAATGGATGAGCACTATGCTGCAGAAGTGCCTGAGCGCAAGTACCGGAAGTGCCATAGGATGCTGTTCCAGCTCACCAGAAAAGTGCCAGCACAGCAACCTGGAGTTTTCTGGCAGGACTCAAGTACTGGTTTGGATGGAACAATTTTCAGCCTATAAGCATGAAGACAAACCCTTCCTTTCAGCTCTTTGTGGCATGCGACTAGTCACCTAAAGTCATACAGTATGACTTTCTGCTCCCAGACTGGATGTCTGACATTTTCAAAGGGGACATTTGTGACTACTGAATGATACGCTTTTGGGTCTGAATTTACAGATGATGAACGATCCCTCACACCCCAAGCTGGGATGCTTCACGTGATTCGTGCACATTTCCACCCCCTATTCCCCGACCAGGCAGATGATAGACAAACTAAATATCACAGCCATGCAGATACTACATTTACTGGTGAAAAACGCTCACAAGTTGTTTTTTTGCAATATTCAGCCAGTTCTAATGGGATAAAAGCTTTTCCACTCTGGATTTGGTGTTCCATTCAACTCCATGCATGCTAGCAAAAACCAACATTAAACACCTCCTCTCATCAGTGCCACTAGTGGGGACAGAACCTATACCCCACAATTCCAAAGTGTGGGCACATATCACATAAGCTAAAGCGATAGGAGTAGTTGGTAGCAGGTTCTTACTCTCTAGGTGAGCCAGCCAGGGATGCAGCACACTTGGCTGGCATCTTTAATAACCTGAGAGACCAGGATTGGTAATATTAAAGCCATCGTTTAATTGACCACTTGTATCCATCCTTACCATTATATATATATTTTCTACCTCTTATTCAAGTCTTTCAAGACCTGTCTTGCAAGGCTTATTGACTGATGATCAGTGAGATTCCTGCCTCCCTCCCCCCATACTTGGCTCTGAAGGGAAAAAAAACACTTGGAATTATTTGTATTCTGCTGTATAATACCTCTTTCAGTGCCACATCTGAAGAGTCCTTTACAAGCGAGGAAATAGCTGATATTTTAGAGACTGCAGTGAGGCGCTTCAGCTCAGCTCTCTTTATTGTAAAATTAGATGTCATTATGAAAAGCACTGATATCAATATAAGTGCAAAAGGGCCCTTCTGTTAAAGCAGAAACCCGACTTAACAATATCCTATTTTTTCTAGTCATCAGAAACGTTGCTTGATAGCTTAGCCAATATAATGCACAGCATATTTACGCTGAGCATTAAATAACGATTATGCAAAACGTACTTCACTCCAATATCCAAGCATATTTATGGAAAGCTAAATTACATTGCCAAGTTTATTTCATCCCAAGAAAGCCCCATGGGGAAAGGATCTTGTGCATCTTTAAGAGCAAGTGTAAACTTTTCAAGAGAGAAAGAAACCATTGGTCTAGAGACGTGCATTGTACCTGGGTAAATCACGGTGCAATTACACAGTAAAGTTTTCCTTGATGAGGCAGCGATGTGATGACATGTCATTACTTTTTCAATGCTGCACTGTGTGTTTATTAAAATGTTAATGCAAGCATAATAACAGGCTGTATGTTTGTGCCGAGAATGTCAGAGCCTTCCAGATGTCAATCACAGCTGAAAATAAAATAGCAAATAAGCAGCCAGGCTTGATGGCGCAACTGACAGCCAATACGCGGGCAACTGACAAGCAGGCGGCTTCCCTCTCCCCAGGCGCTTTATCGCTGTAATGTACCTAATAGGAGGGATATTTCTTTCATTAACCCAAATGGAATCGGCTGGCAACAAGCAGAATAAACCAGACTTACAGAGGGATTCTGTTAACGGGCAGGTTAGTAGGCAAAGTTAGATGGGCTATTAATTTCTCCTTTGCCCACTCGCTCTCTGCAGACCATGCGGGATACCTCACCAATCTGCTGCCATTAGGGAGCCCAGCTGTGCCCTGAACTTTTCAGGCAATTGCAGCCAGGGCCTGATTTTGATCTTGCTTTTGTTGGTGTAAAACTGAAGTAACTGCACCGAGGTCAATGAAATGGCACTGGTTTAAATGTGGATCTCAGGCACAGAATCAGGTTACACTCCCAGGATTGTGCTAGCTTGCACCTCCCAAGCCATGGGTGAGTTCTAACCCACCAGTAACCTTGCATTGCTCTGACACTCTCCCCCCCCCCCCGGCTGGTATGCAGCTGTGAGACTAGGGTTTGGAGCAGCCTGGTTTCTGACATGTTTGAGAGAATACTATTGAATGGAAGGTCAACAGGACTTGAGCACAGTGCCTACTATAGAGGCTCCTTGTTTGGCATAGTGGTTAGCACACTAAAATGGAACTATGGACAGCTGGGTTCTATCCATAGCTCTTCCACTGGGTGAACTTGGCAAGTCAATGCCCTGCCCCATGCCTCAGTTTCCCCATCCATAAAATGGGGATAATCATTCTAACCTGCTTGGTAAAGAGCTTTGAGATTTACTGGGGACAAATACTATTTAAGAGCATGGGATTGTTATTAATGGCAAAAGGGAGTGCTTGGAATAGCAGACAGCACTGGTATGGATGCCAGTGGTTGGGACACACTGCTCTAACTCACACTTGTAGGCAAACAAAGGCACAGGCACACATGAACCAATAACTATGCAGTGAGTCTCGGAGAAGCTACGAAAAGGCAAAGGATGTCCAGTCCTGGCCCTTCAAAATTCCTCATGCTCTGCCAGGGGATTTCTATGAAAGGGTATCAGGGAGACGTTCAATAGTTTAGATCAGTGGGTGAGTGCTGTGCTGGAGAAGCACTGGTAAAAAGATTCCCCATTTATGTGACAGCAAGAATTCAAAGAGCCAGGTCTCATCAATAGTGTACAGAGGCAAGAAGATGCTACTGTGTAATATCCATAGCCTCAATGCTACTATGTCACCCGGAGTTTAGGTTATAGCGTGTGCCTTTCTTTTGCCACTGCCCTGTCCATCACTTTGCCATTAGAGAACGAATGCTAAAGGTCAGGTTACTAGGGTTGATCAAACATTTTCTATGAAAACTGTTTTTGGATAGAAAATTGGGTTTCTGGCTAAACTATTTTTTTTAATTTTTCGGCAGAAAATTAATTTTTCATCAAAAAAACAAACCACCAAAAAAATATTTTGATTACAAAACTATGTCTTGGTTCCTCATGGAAACTGTAGTTCACTTCGCTTTTGTCCCCATTCTCCTGGCTGGACTGGGCTCCCTGGCTGGACTACCTCTCCCATGATCCACCACCTTTCCTCTCCAAGAGTGGAGACAGTGGTGCATCATGGGAAATACAGACTGACTAGAGAGCCCAGCTGATAGAAGATAATGAGAGCACGGGGCAGACCAACTACATCTCTCATGAGGCACCAAAGCAATATTCCCATTTGAAATCTTTCAGGCAAAATTTTTGGCATTTGAATTTTTGCTGAAAAATCAACATTTTCTGTGGAAAACAAAACATTTTTTGACCAGTTCGTTTGACTACAAAATGGAGGGAGTGGCGTGGCTGTGTGAATGTAAAGCGCACAGATGTTCATATGCAAAAATAATCATTTCCATGCAATATATTGGTTCAGATACTGGGTGGCCTAATAAGGAAATCCATTAAGTTCCCAGAAGCCTAAACCAGTGAGCTAATTAACTGGACAACTGGACAGTGGATTTTGAGGAGACATAGTAGCAAAGTAAAGTAGAGATAGTGACAAAATAGAAAGAGAGCTGTCTGGCCTTAGCAAAGCCCTCTGCAGTGTGAGAAGGTAATCTATAAGAATGTAACAATTGCGTTGGACACCAACATATCGGAGACAGTAAGAATCTTAGAAAAAACAGCTGATGGTTGCTTGGCAACTGGCGTTCCAAAAGGTTTTCAAAGTAAGCAATAGGCTCAGGCTAGCATATGGAAAGTTTAACATTACAAGGGGTTTATAATCCTAGCCTTGTCTCCAATGTAAGGAGAAAGAGAGAGAGATCTTAAAAAACAAACATTTTAAATGCCGTGGGCCCAAAGCTGCCCTCAGATCCATGTGTGCAGCTTTGACCAAAGGCACCAGGAGTGGAACATGCATATCTGAGATGGGAATGGGGCCCTTGTGAGTACATCGTGCATGGATTCAGACTGAAAACATTCTGCACAGTGTAGGCAGCATGGACCAATGGGCAATGCACTGGCCTCAGAGCTACAAAACTGGAGTTCTAAGCCCAACTCTGCCATTGGACCTCGGGGAAGCTACCGTGTCTCTACTTCCCAGTTGGTAAAACAGGGATAAGAATGCTCTTTTGTAAAGTGCTTTAAGATATACAGATGAATGGCTCATGGTATGTATTATTATTATTCTTGTAAATACACAAGTCTGCCAGGAAGAGAGGCCTGGACTGTGTAAAATTCAAAACCACACCCATAATTTCATGACAAAATGTGTTTTATAGAAAACGAGTGAGCTACACAGTGCTCAGTACAACATCTCCTGAAATAATCCAGTTTGTTACTTCCCTTGAGGTGGAACCCTTAGCATGAGCTGGAATACTCTAGTCCAAATTGTGGGAAGTCAGCATGGTGGGGGGAGGGGAGAGGTATAAAAAGCCACCTAAATCGCAGTGGTTGCTTAGGCTGAGTCCACACTAAGCCAAAGTGAAGAGGGACTGGCTCAGACCCTCAAAGGTATTTAGGGAGTTAGGCATCTAAATGCCTTTTTGGATCTGGGCCACCATCTAAACACAGGTTCTATCAGGGTTTGGACAGGTTTTGTGGATGGGGTGAAAGCATAGCAGATTCTAACACACCTAGGCTTTTCTCATCCCACTGGGGCCAGCATCAACGGTGTTCTTTAGCTCTGTCCCCAGGGTAGATGTAAAGACTTGAACCCCCGCGAGCTGCACTCCCAGGGGACATCATAGCAGTTGCAATCAGCAGTGGTGCCAGAGACCAAAGCATTCTGGATTAGGAGAAGGTGTCCAGTGCTGTCAGAACCAACTGCCACTTCTTTAGGAGATGGGCCCTCTAGCTAGGGTACATGGTTCTGATGTGTGGCTGATCTGGGAAAGGTTCATAACAAAACCCCAAATGCATCTGGGCTTGGCATTTGCTCCCTGCATTCTACAATCCTATTGGAGAAACAGGTTCTGGACAGGGCTCATTTATTATTTTTGGGTGGAACCTGGAGATTGGGTGTGCAGTTTTAGCCTACAATGGAGGCAAAAAGTTGTTTGGGCTGAGTTGTGCTTTTGGGTCTCATTCAGTGTCCAAGAGAATTCAGGGGGTGCAAGCCCTGTGAGAGGAGGGGACATTCTGAGGTTTTTCTGCAAATCAGGGAGTCAGAGCGCAGATCGGGTTGCCCCATTTATGTTTGCAAACTGGAATATTTCTATTAAGCTAATCAAAAAAGTTTAGGTCCCTAGAAGAGGAAGACTGAAGATGAACAGGATCAAACATAAACACACGAGACAAACAGCAGGCACAGCATGAGCTGCAAAGAAAAGTGAAGCTGAAGTTTTGGAAACCTGGCAGAAAGGGGAGACCAGACACAGAGGTTTGTTTAATCAGATGCATTCAGGAGCTTTGAAGACATCTAAGGCAACAGTAACATTCTGCACTTCGGCAATGCTTTTCATCCGAGCATTTCAAAGGGCTTAGCAAAAATGGGGATTGTGATCCCCAGTTTGCAAATAGGGAAACTGAGTCACAAAGAGGGGGAAGGATTTCCCCAAGGTCTCTTAAATGCTGATCCAGCAATAGGCTTAAGCTGAATCAGGCCCACATGGACTTAGTGGCAGAGCCTAAACTAGACTCCAGGACTCCCACTACCTTGCTAAAATGAGTAAGAGATACTGCCTTAGCTTCTTGTAGGTGGGAAATCAGCTAGATAAGGATGGGGTAGGGGGAGACAAGAGCTCAGACAAGGAGAAGATACAAAGAAAGTATGTTAGAGTTCAATGGGAAAATCAGCAATGGAGGACACCCGCTGATGTATTATTATTGATTTTCTGTAGTGTGGTAGCACCTAAGAGCCCCAACCAGGACTCCTTACCGCTTGGTGGTTCACAAACACAGAGCAAATAGATGGTCCCAGCTCCAAAGAGCTGACAAGAGATGAAGATAACAGACTGACCGGGAGTCCAGTGAGAAAATATTGGTCAGAATGACAGGCAGGGCCCACAGCATATCAGCGGCCTCACCACTGTCAAGTTTGCTGCAGACGTAACGGCAAAGGAGAGTTTTAAAGAAGGATGTGAAGGTGGATGAGGAAGTAGGTTTGCAGACCTTTGCAGGGAGCTCCACCCAAAACACAACGAGCAGTGTCGAAGAAAGCACCCGGGGACTTCTCTGAAAACATCACAAGTGGGTGACAGAGACTGGCATCACGGGCTGCTAGGAGGAGGGAGTATCCATCTCAATAACGAGTCAGAGTGAGTAGTTCAGGTGGGGACAGGCCCTGAAGGGAAATTCGATCAGTTCAGCAACCGATAGCTGCGAGAGGAAAGTGTAGCCCAGAGGGATACTGGGAGAATGGACATTGCTTTAACCCCCCTTCATAAAGCTGCTGACAGAAAGGGTGGGACAAGCATATAAATAAGGGCCTCACAATGGAAAAACCAGTGATAATGTGCTCAGAAATTTCCACCCTCAAAACACTGGAGGTAAACCTGACTCCCTTACCCCAAAGCCCTTGCGAGGCAGTTAGGTTGGGAAGTATCATTATCCCCAGTTTATGTGATTGGGCGGGGAAACTGAGGCAGAAAGTTAACGACCACAATGTGAAGCCTTTATTCCTATCAGCATGCAATTACTCATGCATGTACTCCCCTGGGTTGCCAGGGACGAGTAAGGGTGAGTAAAGACTCCACAATCTGGGCGTAGATGTCTTGAGATGGACTAGCCAGTAAGTCAGTGGCAGCGCTGCGATCAGTCCACTAGCTCCCTCCGATAGCCTGGGTGGGCAGTGGGGAAAGAAATAGCTTTAGATGCTGTTTAAAACCATCATTTCAAGAGGAAGATCCCTCTGATTCCTGCACATCACAAGGAAGAGAGAATTTCCTAACAATCAAAGGCCACATCCCAACTAGGTGCTGTTAAACAGAACCATAAAAACATAACCGACTTGAGATCCTCAAAACAGCTATCAATTTCTGTGGCACTTGAGCAAGTACGTACTTAAAACAATAAGAAAAATAGCAGCGCTTAAGTACCTTCCATGGTAAGTGGCTTAATCTGTAGGAAGGAGAACAAAGAAATGGCCACCGACAGGTCTGGCTTGGGCTGAACGCCGCCACTCTATGCTTTCTACTTCCAGCTTGGGGAAAGTTTTGAAAAGACGGTTTTATTTTTCTTAGCCCAATGAGAAAACTGCTTCACAAAAAAATGGTTGATCTCCAATGGCTGATGATGACGGCTGATTTCACTGATGATGGGTAATTGCAACTCAAATCAGTGTAAAGGAGACACATTGGGAATACAAAAAGCTCACCCTTTCCCCCTCTGCCCACCACAAATTATTTGACCTCAGGCCTAGATAATATTTTGTCCCAATTTCTCCTGCATTTAGTCCCCAGGCTCATCCCTGTAGCAGCTGCAAAATGAATCCTAACATTTTTTTCCAAAAGGCTTCAGAGCAGGCAGCAAATCGAGTGTCATTTGGACATTGACATGGAACTTACAAGGCTGGAAGAATACACTACAGTCTGCCAAAATACGTCATTGTCATCACTACCACGGGAGCATCCGATTTAATGTGTGGAATGCTTCTTAATTGGTTTCTTGCAGGCTCAGTCTGGTTGCCATGGGTCAAAATAAAGGATACGAGTTCATCAGATGAGTCCTTACATCAACTTCTGAAAGGTCACAGGGGCTAAAAAGGGAGCAAACATCTGGGTCGTACCACTTGCTTCCCCCTCTGAAAGGATCTCGCTTGTACAAGACTGACTTGGGTTCCTCGTGGTGCAAAACGTATTTATATTTCGGTGCGGCTCTCAAGAGCAGGTGTTAGATAATTCAGTAATTAGTATGCACATCTAACTCCATTGCAGCCTCTGTTGATCTCTCAATTACAGTTAGCTGGGTCCTCTGAAGTTTGCAGTAGTTAATTAGAGCATTATTGAACAGCCGGGCTTTGCAGCCAAGCTTCATAATCAGATGACAGCTCGGTCCCATGTACTTAGAATCGGGTTAGTCCTTGGCTTGTGCGTATCAAGCTTGAATTGGTGATGCCAGGAGCCAATCCTGATGCCTCTTACACCACTGCAAATCAGGAACATCTCCCATTGAGGTCACTGGTGTAAATCCCGTGTGTGAGACAATAAGCAGGACAGCGCCATTTACTGTTCTGCTGAGTATGGTCTGTAACAGGAATATATTTGGAGCATTAAAGACAGTGCTGGAGAAGTTCCTTGGGTTAATACTAGGCCTGGGAAATGCACACCAAATACAGTTCAACACTGTGTACATCACTGCAAGTGAAATGTAGTTCCTCCCGAATGCAAACTTCTATCCACCTGTATAAGATTAGGTTGACGTCTTTGTAGTAGCCAGAAGTCCTCTCCCACCCTTCGGCCCTGCGGCTGTCATGTTTTGTGTTCTACACTTAGTCTGTGCTCAACTATCCCACTGACAGCTGTGGGAGAACGAGAACTGAATATACAGTAGGGTTCTGCCCTGCGACTACAGAATCCAAGGTGTGGATCTGAGAGAAGGATTTCACCCCTGGCATAGCCAACACTGGTGAGGACACTGAATGGAAGCGATCAAATCCTTTGTACTTACTCACTTGGTTTGAGTGGTGTCTGACTCACCTGGCCAACAGCACTCACCATTGTAGCTCCGCTCTTGCTAGAGAAGTTACAGGACTCTGTTATGATGCATCTAAAGGGGATTCTTTTTTGAGGCTTCTGGACCCAGACCCTGTAGTTGGTTGCACCTTTCCAGCTCCCAGATTAGCTAGCTATGACCTGTGCTGGCTAGAGTCTTGGACATGTCAAGAACAGTATGGGATTGCAGCTGCTTAATTGGAAAAGACTTAAACCCCTTTACTGTGTGTGGTGAGCAACAGGCCCTGAGTCGGGAAGGTTTCATGCAGGAGGTGAACAACGTTCAGGGTCTGGTTATTGACACAAAGTTTGGCCACTATGAACCTCAACTCTGTCTCACACAAGTGTTCTGCTGCAGTACTCTCTGCAGCATTGGGCTCCCGACTGTGGGTTCTACCGGGCTGACGTGACAGGAGGCGGCCTAAGCTCTCCTCCCAGCTTTCACATTAAGTGTAAACATGGAGAGAAACACACAAAAACCAAGGAAAATGGTTACAGAGGAGTGACAGGAAAATAAAGACGCCCTGGGACAGAGAGTCCAGGGACTGTCTTTTTGTTAGGTGTTTGTACAGCACCTACCACAGTGGGGTTCTAGTCTATGGGTTAGATCCATAGACTGCTACAATACTACTAATCCATGAAGCCTCTAAACAATTCTTTAAACAGTAGATAACAGGGAGCACACAGATGGGAACAAGAACAGAAGCTTCTTTTCTACCTAGCCACTGACCTTCTTTGGGATGGGAAATCCCCACGTCTTTCAGAGGCAAGTGTGGGCTTCTTGGCCCAGAGGCAAAAACCATGACGACAGAGTGAATTTAGCATGTTGGAAGGAGGGTGGGGTGAGGCTAACAATACTTCCCTACCCACTGGTTAGGAATCCACAGATGAACACTATGGAGACAAGTGTCTAGGGCATCACGCTGGGAGCCAGGAGACATGGGCGCTAGTCCCAGCTCTACTACTGGCTTGCTGAGTGGTCTCAGGCAAGTTGCTTCATGTCTCTGAGCTTCTAGTCTCCATAATAAGATGTCAGGACTATCGCTCGGAGCCTAGGATGTCTGCCGAGTCAGTGGGTCACAATGGAAACAGCTACAAACATGGTTGAGAGCTCTTTTTGTTCAGAGTGTCACCAGGCTGAATCGTCACTGGGATTTGCCATCTGTTACCATCTAGTTTTTAACTTCTCTTCCATTGTGACTTTACAAATTACACCCATGTGGTGCACAGCTATAGTAAGGCATTTGTGGGCTGTACTACTTTGGCCTAAATTACAGTGGCTGGATTAGTGCTCGGGTGCTGGGTGGTGTTGGTGGCCTGTGATATACAGGAGGTCATACTCATTGATCTGGTGGTCCCGTCTGGCCTGGCACTCTATGACTCTATTTATGCCATACCAAGAGTCCTAGAACATTGTAACATCAAAGGTCACTCAACCCATCACCACCCTTACTCTACAGCCAATTTGCGTACACCAATTTCATTGTTTGTAGGAGGGAGACTGCACAGATGGTGGATTACTTAGTCCAAGCGTCACTCACACAAATCACCACAACCCCCACACACAATAACCACACATACACACAACCGCCCACTACAGCCAGGGCCAGCTCCAGGCACCAGCATTCCAAGCAGGTGCTTGGGGCGGCAATCTGCAATGGGCAGCAGTCCGTGTGTTTTTGCTGCCCCAAGCAGCGCACCAAATTGCCGCCGCGGATGGCGGGGGCAGTCCATGTGCCGTTAGGGCGGCACGGGCGTTTCTGCGGCGGCAGCAATTCGGCAGCAGCTTCTATGTTCAGCTGCCCACGGTGGCAATTCGGCGGCTTCTGTCTTCCGGCTGAAGACAGAAGCTGCCATCGAATTGCCGCTGCCGCGGAAACGCACGTCCCGCCCTAACGGCACACGGACTGCCCCCGCCATCCGCGGCGGCAATTCGGCATGCTGTTTGGGGTGGCAAAAACAGTAGAGCTGGCCCTGACTACAGCACCCCCCCTCATTTACCACCTGGGCAAACAACAACAAATCTTCCAGGACTGTCACTCTGTGTATCACTTGGAAGCCTAGAATGTCTCGTGAGTCAGCGTGACACGACAGAAACAGCTACAAGCATGGTAGAGAGCTTTTTGTTCAGACTATTACCAGGTTCACTCATCACTGGGATTGGCCTTCTGTTACCTTCCATTTTTAAATTCTCAGCCATTTGTTTGTTTTCTTATGTTTTACAAATTACGCCCGTACAACAGCATGGGCTTTCGCCTAGATAGATTGTAAGCAGGGACACAGGGACCTTGTCTTCGTTTGGGCACTAGGCATTATGGGAACACAACTCAGACTATACACAACCAAGATAGAGAAGAAGACCAGCAACAAGAGTCCTCATTGCTTTCTGCACAAAGCCCATTTGCTAGTCATACCCCCAGGTAGGGTGGAGCAAAGGGTGGGGATGCACTCGGAGCTAAGACAGGACTCAATGCTGGGGATGCTAAATATAGAAGAGGACACACCTGGGAAAACAAAGGTATGGACGACAATGCTGAGCTAGTTAGGATTCCTCTGCATGTCTCACACTGACAAATTGCACCCGGCAGCTCGAAAACAGTTACCACTAAATAATTGAGGGTGTCATGTCATCTCCAATGTTTGAAATCTGATTTTCAGAAACTCATGATAATTGCTGAAGTACAGCTTAGCATTTATTCTATAAATATTAGAAAGCGTGCGCGCGTACATCATTTTAAGTCCAGAAGACAAGCCTGTCTTGTTAGCTGAATTTTGGGGAAGCGCATTTAAGAATATATGAGGCAGGGAAGGAGGCACAATGGAATATGCTCAAAACCAGACAACTCAGGCATGTGTCCTTGCTACAGCTTTGGCTGCTAGCTTTCCCCAAAACCTTATATAGGTCTATTTGGTTTTAGCCCCAGTGGTGGGAGAACAAGTTCAGGTGTAATGCAAATACCCCAGAAACTTTGCCCAAAGGCAGATTCCTTTTGCGACTCTATGCATCTTCGTGGCATGGCTACAATGGCACAACTGGTGCAGTCGTGCCAGGGCTGATGAGGTTACAGGGCCCAACCAGATGGTGCCGTATTCAAGCATTTCACGTGGTGCCCTGGCTCGCAACGCCACTCTTTCCAATTTGGCCCCTCCATCAGAAGCATGGGCCAAATCTGAGTGATGAGTGGTGTTGTGACCGGACATGGGGGGGTTGCTATGCCACTCAGGTTTGACCTAGCTACCCCTCTGTCAAGATGGGGGCATGGCCAGGCCAAACTTGAGTGAGTAGCACTGCAGCTTGGCATATGGATTCACAGCGCCAATGATCACTCAGATTTGGCCTGTGCTGTGGGAGTTCAGGGTGGGCGATGGGATCGGGCAAAGGCACTGGGCAGCCAGGATTGGGAGGAGCTGACTAGTTTGGGCCAGGAACAGAGCGCTGAGCAGGGGGTGGGGTTCAGTGAGTAGCTAGGAACGTCCCCATGCTGGGGGGCAAGTAGTTGGGGGACCATCAGGTGAGCAGGGAGTGTTGGGATTGGCAGGATGAGGGGCTGGGGTGAGTAGGAAATGCTGGGAGATGGTGGGGTGTGCTGTGGGTGCATGTTGGAGCATGGTGGGGTAGATAGGGAATCGGGATGTTAGGACTAAGCAAAATTTTAGATTTTGGAATTGGGAAGGGGGCCCCTAACCTATTTTTGCACCATAGTCGTAGGGGGCCTTGTTATGCCATTGAATCTCTCTTTGAGATTCTGAGGATCTGTTGACACAGCAATTAGGAGGTGTGATTGCAGCATGTGTAGACTTTAATCTGCCAAATTTGCTAAAAGTAGTAGCGAGGCCGTGGCTGCTGGAGTGTGTACCGAGGGTCCCAGCTGGGCTAGTGTTCAGGAGGGCTACTCAGTGCTGCCCCGTCTTCATTGCTATTTTTAGTGATCTAGCTAGACCCAGGCTAACTTAGGTATGTACACACATGCTGCAATCGCACCTCCGAACTGCTGTGTAGACAGACCAAACCGGTTCCATTATGGAGGCTTACTGTTCTTTGTCAGTTTCAGGGCCTGTCTTGAAAAGAGCCAATTTATCCTGATTGGAGCCTAAAAATGCAGTAAAGAAGGAAAAATAAAGCAGTGAGGTAAACAAACTCTTCCAAACCTCATCAAACATTCTGAGAGAGTTTGATTTGAGTTCAGGGTTGCTTCTTCATGTACCAACATGGCTCTGCCTTCCCTGCGATCAACTGGAGAATGTACTCAGCCCACGGTTACGCTCTCAGACTCGCTCAGCTAGGGAGTGCCATTAGAATGGACAAAAGAGCCACGCGGCAAATTAGGGGCTTCGACAACTCGTATCAAAAGGGAGCATGTTCCTAAGTGGCTTCATTGCTGACCTGTGTATGGAGGTGGATTCTATTGCAGCCCGCAAGCGGGGCTCAGGAAAAGGCATAAACAAAAAGGCACTTTTTGAGAAATTAAGAAAGCAATTTAAAAGTGAGTAATTAGATCTCCCTTTTGCGCTGCACTGGGAAAATTAAATTACTTTTTTATGAAGGTGTGTGCATCAGTTCAGAGAAGTATTGTAGCGACAGATTATTTTTCAAGTAATTCTTTTTTTTCCCTTCATCTCCCCCTCTCGATTCCCCTGCTCTCCGTTCCCTGTGCATCCAAGGAAGTGGCACTTTTAGCCTTCAGCTGTGGCAGGCGTTCATCTCCAATAATTGCATTTGCTGCATAAATTGCGGTGACGTGAGGAATAAAATTAGTTTAAAATGAACCCAAATGGCAATCTCAGGCAAATATCAGATGGAGGAACCAATTTGTCCTCGTTTTAGGAATAGGCCAGGAGCAGGGACAAGCCAGCTTGGCATTTAAAACGACAGCGTTAAAAAAGAAGGGGAATTTAAAAGAGGGATGGGGGTTCATTTGGGAGGATGGAGTGGTCTAGAGCTGCTCTGAGCTGAGGTCATCATTGCTACGTCTTCAAGCCGGGGCAGATGGGAACACTACAGGGGCACAGCATTCAGCGCACAGGGCAGCCAGACAAGGCCAGGGCATGAGTAACTCTGAAAGGTTTGTGCTGGTCGGCTGGAAGGGAGGAGGGGTGAGAGGTAGCACCACAGTTACACCAGGACAGCTGTTTAGGAAGACATTGATGGGTTCCAAAAAGAATCCCACTCAGTCTGCCTTTGCTGGTGGAATTACCTATGTACTATTGGACAAAGGAGTGC
Organism: Malaclemys terrapin pileata; assembly: GCF_027887155.1. Taxonomy (NCBI): domain Eukaryota; kingdom Metazoa; phylum Chordata; order Testudines; family Emydidae; genus Malaclemys; species Malaclemys terrapin. The sequence continues at coordinate 20,311,637 of NC_071519.1, forward strand.
TGGACACCAGAGCATCTAGGCACCAGTACCATATTGGGCACTGGATGTGATCTGTAGGGCTTTGGGGGTATGTTTATACAGCATTTTGGAGCGAGCAGGAGTAAGCCTCCCAGCCTGAGTCAACAGACTTGGGCTAACAGTGCATGCGCCAGCGTTCTACGAATACCTGTACAGACAGCACTCTGAAGTTGTGGCTCGGACTGGAGTTCAGATGCTGAAGTCTAGGGAGAGGGGTGCGCTGGGAGGCTCCATCCTGCTCACTTCAAAAGGCTGCATAGACATACCCTGAGGGACTGAGCTAGAGGGTAGGGTCCTCAGAGTTCACTTGGCAATACAGAGGACAAACCTACGATGTGGCTTTGCTGGTGACTCAGGCACTCATGCTCAGCATGAAACAGATCACCTTATTTGGGGTTGGGAAGGAATTTTCCCTCAGGCCAGATTGGCAGGTTCCTTGGGTTTTTTCACCTTCCTCTGCAATGTGGGCTGCGGGTAGGGTGACCAGACAGCAAGTGTGAAAAATCAAGACGGGGTTGGGGGGTAATAGGATCCTATATAAGAAAAAGACCCCAAAATTGGGACTGTCCCTATAAAATCGGGACATCTGGTCACCCTAGCTGCGGGTCACTTGCTAGGATCAGTTCTCACCTAACCATTTCCCTGACATTTGCATTGTTCTCTGCCTCTGGCATGTCCTGAGGGCTGCAATACTTCAGTCTAATGCCAGTTATTGAGCTCAATACAGGGGTAAGCGGGTGGAATTAGTGGCCTGTGATATACAGGAGATCAGCCTGGAAGATCTGGCCGTCTCTTCTGGCCTCGCCATGACTCTGTGGGTGAGGGAAGCATCATCGTGGACATCCGCACAGGACTTGGGGTGCTCAGACAGGTCCCTAAGAGAGAGGGAGTACAGTCATAGCCTTGTGATTGGAAATCATGAGAACCGGATTCCACTCCCAGCTCCTCATGTGGTCCACATACATTTCCTCACCCTGCCTTCCTGGGAAACTGTTAAAAATCCCACAGTGGGCAAGCCTGTATGTCCATTTCTGCCTTTATCATCTTCTGCCTCTAGCTCCTCCTTATTGGATTTTCGAGCTACTTTTGCTGACTTTATTTAATGAGGTTTATTGTTTGCTCTGCATAATTTTCAAAAGCATGTCACCCACTTGGAGATTGCCGTCAGATCTCCGGTTTAAGGAAGGGGGGGAGGGTCCTTTGAAGCTACCTTCATTAATTCAGCATCTAGTTTCCACATTTAACAGTGCACGTGTTTGAAGTGCACAGAAGCCACTGTGGAAACATCTAAGTTGATTCCCACGATACTGCGTATTAGAAAGAACCATTATAAAATCACTAGGCTTGCCTTCCTTCCTTGCTTTGTAACTTCTCTCCAGATATCAAAAAAACATAATCTGGAATATCAAAATATCAGCACTCAGCTCTGATAATGACTTCCTAGGGCTTGAGACAGCATAGAACAAAGATTTAATTTTAATTATTAGCAGTTCAATTTTCCTCAGCCCTGGTTATTGCAATAGACAAAACAGTTGGGAAGGGGAGGGTGCAACAAGTAGAATAGTAAAAGCATTTATAAATCACTGCTTGCCATATTTAGAGCCTGAGTGTTTGTTGCTTCTGATAGGGAGCTATTGTCTTGGATTGTATTAATTCTTGCTTTTGTTTTACTTGTTTGTAATTGCCTTACCTTTAATTGAATATTCAGTACATACCTCCCTATTACATACACCTTCGTAGTAGCCCTGTCATGCATCTAGCTCCCTTCCCATCATGTCTGTTCTCTCTCTTTTTCTCCATTTCAAGCCTCTGCCTGGTGTTATATTTAGAACATTGCTCACTTGCAAGGTGAGATGAAGACAAAATTGTTCTCTTTGTAAAACCAGTTATAAATTATCCACACACACAAAAGAGCGGCTCCGTTACCTCCTGTCAGCGTAGCTGCCAACAAAACAAATACCCGGCACCCCACCAAACTTGTTCTCTGCTGATTCATACAGGAAGTTTATCAGGATCCTTAGCTCTGAATGCCCTTTTGGCATCAGAGACAGGATACTGGGCATCTTGAGGGATTCCATGGCCAATGTCCAAATAGTCCCAGATCTTGATGTTTTGCTCTCATTTATTTTTTTTTGTGAGACAATTGATCATTGGTGATAAGAGCAAGTGGACAATTTGATGCCAAATCAGTACCTAGAGCCTCGTTCCAAGCTATACTTGTGTGTGAATTAGCCCTTTGGTAATTCTGGTAATTGCCACTGTTTTAGTGTTTTGCTCCATCCTATCACAGCTGTTTTTAGCCAGTCAATGGACTTTAATACTCTGCTAATTTCCCTTCATTGTCTAATATACATGAAGGACTCTGGGGAACCTTACGGACACAGAAAATATCTTTAACAGTCAGATAGATTAAAATAAAATCCCACTGAGGTAAGTAAATTACCACCACCCATTATCCTAGTAAATTTCAATTCTTTTTAAAAATGGAGGCAAGGGTTAGTCTTGATGGTACCTGGTATCAATCATGCATTTATTTTATACACCTCAGCGATACATAGCAATTAGCAGAGGTAACTCTAATTAGGTTTTCCATTGGAAAGCGAATCTCTCTCAACTTAAGTCATAACATTTCAAGCTTCTAATGATTGCAAGGTCATTTTGGTATTCCGCGTAATAGCCTTGATGCTAATGAATACATTTGATATGCATGGGAACGTCACATGTTTTCCCTTCGTGGTTATTAGCTCTTATCGGTGGACACTTTGCTTCGATTGCTACTGAATGCAGCGGGGCCTAAGAGAAGCAACCTAAACACCCAGATTAATTGCAGCAAGGTGCAGTCTTCAGTGAAGTGAGGCCAGGTGATAAGCCCTTGCTGATATGCCATGGGTGGACGGTGTGCTTGTTTAAAAGGATTAGTTTTAGATTAGAACAGCATGAACCTCCAGAAGGCTGAAAACCTGAATTTCCTTCGTCTTCCAGATGGGAAAAGTGGGAAATCAACTGGCTTATCACTAGCTTATTGCAGCTCCTGTGTCTATACATCATATGTGACATAATCTCCTCGCAAGACAGTGCAGCATCATACTAAACATGGATGGAACTTTTTACACCAAGTCAGAAACCGACATTTCATTTCCCTCCGGTTTCCCTGCCTATGAATGAAGAGCCGGATAAATGGGGATGATGGGATTTAGTGAAGACAACTGATTTTAAAAGTCAAACCAATATACATGGAATTCTCATATTATTTTATTTTTGCTATTCATCCATATTAATTTCTAAGAACCCTGATTCTGCCAGCCTTGCTTACATTCAGTCCTAAAGCAGTCCCTTTGGCATGAGTGGCCCTGCCTACAGAGGAAACTATCGCTTGTGTGTAAATGTTTGTTTTTTAGGAGGCAGCATGGGCTAGCTGATAGGGACACTGGACTGAGACTCAGGTGCCCAAGTTCTGACTCTGTTGGTGGGTGATCTTGTGCTCTTTCTCAGCTCCTGTAAAATGCTTTAAAGAGCTCCAGATGAAAAGAGCTAGCTATTATTATTACTACCCAACATGAGTAGTGTGGGCAGCACTGGACCCTATGTGAATAAAAATTCCTTTTCCCATTTGTTCCCTGGAACTCTAATCCTCCTTGGTAATTTAACCAGGAAAACTCAATCTTTGGGGAGAGGGCATTACAGAGATTTGCCATATTGCCTCAGACCATTGATCAACCAAGCCCAGTATCCTCCCTCCAGTAGCCAACGAGGCAGCCAGCTGTGCAGTGTTCTACATGGGAGCAGTGAGATCCTGGAAATTCCCTCATTTATGTCTCCAAAACTGCGAGAGCTGTACCCTTCCATTGGCATTATGTGGAGAGAGGAGTGGAAGCACACAAATTAAATCTGGAAGAGCTGGCTGAAGGTATGAGGAGCAGCTGGTAATATTGATGTTTCAGTAACCGACAGCATCCCACAATATGATACTGAAATCAGGTTTGTTGCTCAACAGCAAGAGGAATCCATCCTACAAGTCCTATATATCAATATTTGCAATAACTAGGGAGCTTTGCATTTGTTGGCAGGAACCACTATTTCCCTTCTCACACTGGGCAATGCTTAATTTGCAACTCCTAAGTGGTGCACAGAATGACCCCCTAGCCCTTATTTTTCCATAAACTGGCTTAGTGCATATGATAATTTCTGGCTCCAAAAACTGTAACAGCCAAGTGGCAGAGGCCTGTGGTTTTGGTGCTGAATGCCCTAGCTTTGATATCTGTGCTTCTACGGTGGGTTATATGGCAAAAACAGCAGGTCCGAGGCTTTGTGAATCATAGGCGGCTGCTGGTCACATGCCTCATGGAGAGGTCCATGAACTGCAAAAGTTGAGCGTGTATATCTGGAGCTCTAACATGGGTTTCCTTGGATAGATCATTGGTCTGACCATACACAATTTACCAAAAACAGAAACCCAAAATTGCTAAATGTGAGGGATAAAATGGTCCACTACCAACTAGCTTGCCCAGTTCTGACTGTAAGATATAATTTAATATAAGAACTAGGGGTCACCAAATGAAATTAATGGGCAGCAGGTTTAAAACAAATAAAAGGAAGTTCTTCTTCACACAGTGCACAGTCAACTTGTGGAACTCCTTGCCTGAGGAGGTTGTGAAGGCTAGGACTATAACAGGTTTTAAAAGAGAACTGGATAAATTCATGGAAGTTAAGTCCATTAATGGCTGTTATCCAGGACGGGTAAGAAATGGTGTCTTAGCCTCTGTTTGTCAGAGGGTGGTGATGGATGGCAGGAGAGAGATTACTTGATCATTATCTGTTAGGTTCACTCCTTCTGGGGCACCTGGCATTGGCCACTGTCGGTAGACAGGATACTGGACTGGATGGACCTTTGGTCTGACCCAGTACGGCCATTCTTATGTTCTTAAGCTCCTTGGGGCAGGGACTGTGGTGGTGATTTTCAAAGCAGCCTAGGGGATTTACCCACACTTTTTTACCCATTAAAAAAAAAAAATCAATAGAAGGTTGGTGTCTAAATTCCCTAGACTGCTTTGAACAACCTCAACCTGTGCCTTTCCAGCAGGTCTCACACCACACACCAAGCACTGCGGGCACTGGAATAATAATACCAGCGGGATTTTGATAATCAAAGAGTGCCCTTTGTGAGCCACTGACCAATGGGGAGTTCAAAGGCTCTAGCACTGCCTGTCACTTGGGCTGACTGCTTTGAGGAGAGGATACTGCGCTGGATTTGTTGGCTGAGCGAACAGTGTATTCTCATGCTCAGATAATGCAGAAATAAAGTGCATTTGTAACAGACAACAAAAGGATTATCCCCCATCCATTTGAAAGCACCCTTCTTTCCACTCAGGGATTACATTTTCCTTTACTTATCTTGCAAATGGTTTTTTATAAGAGCGCATGGCTTATGGCAAATACCAAAATGTGACTGGGACAATGAAAACATGTATTCCCAGAGAGAGATTCCATTCACTCGTATACACTCACTGCTATAATCTAGTCTGACTCGGAGGCGGCACAAACTTCTGAAGATCAGAGACCCTGAACAGGTCAACTTTAAAACCATGGGTGAATTAAAAAAAAAATTGGCAGTGGGAACGTTAGCAACAGCAGACTTTCAGCATTCACATTTACTCATCAGCTGATAACAATATATGTTTTTCTATAGCATCTGTCTGCCGAGAACCTCTAAGCGCTTCAGAAACATCAGTTCCATCCAGCTTCACAATGCCGTGTGAATCCTGGAAAGAAACAGCTCCACCATCTACACATAGGGAAAATGACACACAACAACTGGTTCCTGTGCACTATGATAATACAAATAATAAAATAACACTGCTACCAACAGAGAAGGTCAAGAGCCGCATTCAAAGCTAAACACTGAAAGCTGATGGCACAGGGCAGAGCTGGGAATGGAATCCAGGAAGCCTGACTCCAGCTCTAACCACTATACCATGCAGAAGGGATGGCAAGTATTGCCATGTGAACACACTGCAGCAGGGCTGGAAAGTGGGGTGACACTGGAACTAGCTCAGTTATCCATGGGTGCTTTGCAGATGTCTATATAGAGCCCCACCTGGTCTGAGAGCACAAGGTGTTCTATGGACAATGGGACGGAATTGAAGAAAGGGAGATTTCAGCAGAACAGCAAAAGCAAGAGATCTCTGAGGCCTTGTCTACACGGGAAAGGAGTGGGTTCTTTCCTTGGTACAACCAAAGGTGTGAATTTCACCCAGTTTTGTTACACCGGGATGACCCCCATATGGCCCACTCATTCCAGTATAAAAGGTGGCTTTCTTCAGCTTAGTTTATGTCACTTATGAAGGGGGTTAAGAAACTGAGGCTAGGTCTACACGGGGGGGGGGGGGGGGAATCGATTTAAGATACGCAAATTCAGCTACGCGAATAGCGTAGCTGAATTTGACGTATCCAAGCCGACTTACCCCACAGTAAGGACGGCGGCAAATCAACCGCCGCGTCTCCCCCGTTGACGGTGCTTACTTCTACCTGTGCTGGTGGAGTATGCGTGTCGATTCGGGGATTGATTGTTGCGTCCTGACGAGATGCGATAATTCGATCCCCGAGAGATCGATTTCTACCCACCGATCCACGCGGGTAGTGAAGACAAGCCCTGAAAAAAGTCATTCTTATACTAAAATAAGTGTTGATCCCAGGGCTCACATTGGTATGAGCGCACTGGTATAACTGGTCGAACTTTCCAGCGCAGAGAAGGCCTGAGGCAGTGGGATAGTCACCATGGGGACATAGAATCATAGGGTTGGAAGGGACCTCAGGAGGTCATCTAGTCCAATCCCCTGCTCAAAGCAGGACCAATCCCTAGACAGATTTTTACCCCAGTTCCCTAAAAGGCCCCCTCAAGGATTGAACTCACAACCCTGGGTTTAGCAGGCCCATGCTCAAACTACTGAGCTATCCCTCCCCCCCATGTCATGCTTGTGTTATTTAATGCTAGACTGGATGCCACAGGATAACTACCCAGGCCAGCCCCTCTGAGTCAGTAGTTTCAATCTGAGAATGGTTATCTTCTGACAGGCCCATGTGAAACGACTTTGATGGGTCTTGGATTGGTTCCCGGTGGGGAGATGTTTTCATTTGGGGGCATGAGATTGGCATGAACTAGCTCCTTCTGGAATACCTTCAGCAATCACCCAGGACTGCACATGCCATGCAGCTGAATTTTCACCCCCATGGGTGGATCCTCCAGGCTACAGCATGTATTGGGATCATGTGGGGGAAGCTTGTTCCACTGTTACCCACTACTGTCCCTGTTCTGTGGGTGAACAGAGGGGTGCAATCAGAGTCCAGGGCTCTCAGGCTGGAATCTTGCATCCACCCCACATCCACACACAGAGAATTTAAAATAAACAGAAAATAAGGTGGACTTGGGGAGGTAGGGAGCAGCCTGCCCATGGCAGGAGAGGGTGTAACAGATGATGGCCATCCTGTGGGCATCTGCCATCTGCAATGCCTGTGATTCTGGGAGGGCTGCGAGTGATTCAGAGGTCTCTGGAGAAGCAGCTCAGAGGCCTAGAAGAAAGAACCCTTTGTGAGGCTTAGAAGGGGCTAAAAAGCAAACAGAAAACGCTTCCCCATGAACCCACATTGCTGCTTGGGGGTGTTTTACAGGCAGTGACCATAAAGTTCAGCCCAGACGTCGTTTTGCAATAATGGCCCTCAGCATTTATTTTAGTTGTGGAAAGGCAGGGGAGGGATAAATCAGCACAAAAGTGAAGGAAAATAGACTATCTAGTTGGGTGATAGAAGGAAAGAACAAATACCCAGGAAAGGAAGGAAGAGTGTGTACATCTTCTTGGATTCTGAATAGAAGGGGTCTCTAAACAGCAGCAATGCATCTCACTAAATGTAATGGATGGGCTTATGTCCCAGAATTCATAGTTGGGCCCCAGAAATTAGGAGGATTTGGTAACCTGCAGCCCCACTGCTGAAACCTTTCTGATTCTGCTGATGAGCCAGTTTTCACGGGAGGGAGAACAGGGCCTATCAGATTGCTGGGTTCTTACCGCTCCCTCCTTCCTGACCCTTCTTGTAAAAATGAGATTGGCTGCTCTCACTCCCATTGCCATATCCAAAAACTTCTCAAGGTGGCTGAGGGGAGAGAGAGCACTGCCCACCTCCTGCAGCAGCTTTGATTGGCTGCCTTCCCCAGAAGGCAGGGAAGTGGGAAAGGCAGCCAATGAGAGGGGGATTTTCCCCGGGCAATCCAAAAATTGTATGAAGGCCGGGGCTTCTCCTGTCATCGAGATCCTGGCTCCAGCGGGGCCCAAATCAAATTTTATCATGAGAGATGAAAACTCTGTTGCTTTTCCTAACTGAATCACCAATGTCTAACCCCCTATTGCCTAAACAGTTTGGTAGAGCAGGTCCCTGTACCCCAACCGTAACAGTAGGTTGTAATTTGGTGGCGGTGTTGCTATAAGTAGTAGGGAGAAGTACAACTTCACCAAGAACTGTCCTGACAATCAACACCAATTCCTAATTGTTTATTCACCTATGCTGCCAAGTCTGATTTCTATGGGGAGCTACTTACCTATTTAACTATGCTTCATATTGGAACATGCTGGGTTGTATACATGTGCAACACTACTCTTTGGCTGAAAGAAGGTACAGTCTATTTAACTTGCCCAGATGTATATTAGCTCCCTTTAGTGCCAAGCAGCTAGAGCAAAAGGCCAAAGCCTTTGTACAACAGCTGAACTTTCTGAGTTCAATTCCCCATGCTGCGTGCATCCGGTTAGCTATTATGTGTTTCTGAGACCAAAAATCATTACAATTAGTCACTGCATTGACACTCAACATTGTCATTGTTTTTAACAAGTCTGAATCTTTAGTGGATCACATGAGAATCATAAATGCAGCCCTCAGCTGGCATGCAATTGGCCCCATTTGACTTGGCATTGATTATTCATGTTGATCTGGGTTCTTCTGTTTTGTTTATGCAACTACTTGGATTGGTATAAATAGCAACACATTTTTTAATGGATTGAAAGGTTTGGAGAAAAAAAGAATCAAGGCAATATGACCAGAATCTGCCAAATCGATGCGTCTTGTGGATAATAATACTGGACATTTATATATCACTTTAATTAATACTTGTAGAGTGCTTTGAAAATATAATTAGCATTCAGAACTCCAAAGAGGTAGGTATATATCATTAACTGTGTTTTACAGAAGGGGAAGGAAACTGAGGCAGAGAGATTATGTGACAGCGCCCTAGACCTGACTGTCATGTGGACTAGTAGACACTGAAATCATAACACGATTCATAGGTTCCAAGGGCTGCTATGGGGATATTGCTCTGTGTCACTAAAGAAGACCATGGTTTGAATCAATCTTGGGATTAAAACTGTAAAATAATGTCTAAAGAAATCTGAAACCAGGCAAAACTCACCTTGATTCTGGTACAAGCCCAAAGTCAGGTCACATTTATGAGCCTTTTAACAAACTTAGCCTGACTTTCACTCAGTTCTGGGGCAAGTGACAGTTTGGGTCAAAACCACGCAGAACTTGGTGATTTATGTTTCTGACCTAACCTGAGCTTTGCTTTGGATTGCGAAGGTCTCTGGGAGGAGTTAGGTGCAAACCCATGAGAAGCTTCGGAAACCAGTGAAAGGGATCATTCAAGTCCCCTGAGAATGTCGATCCAGAGTTGTAGTTGAGAGCAGGACACTTAGCCTTGTTCCGAGTGCATGCTGCTCCCCACTGTCAGAACGCCCTTGAAGAACTGGGAATGAGTGCCCGGCTCTGGGGATAGGGTGACCAGACAGCAAATGTGAAAAAATGGCAAGGGGGTGGGGGAGTAATAGGCGTCTATATAAGACAAAGCCCCGAATATCGGGACTGTCCCTATAAAATCAGAACATCTGGTCACCCTATCTGGTCCAGTCCATAACAAAGCTCCTTGCTTTCATGTGCATTGGACATTCATTAAGTCTATGGTCCGCTAGGTCACTAGTATCAGTTATGTGCAGGGCCAGACCTAGGTATCAATAAACCCTGCCACCACAGCGGACCTCAGTATTCACTAGAAGTGAGGTTTTCGAGTGCATGCAGCTTTCATAACCGGGGAGACATTGCAAGCACCCCTTTCTCACCTGGAAGTCTGGGGTTTACCTTGGTTTTCTTGCTAGGTCAATTTGGATTGATTACCACAACTCTGACTGTAATCAAATCAGACTCATTTAAGGAATGATGGGGTGGTAATCATGGAACCCTCCTGCTTATAAACAATGGAAATGGGGCCCAAAGGCAGCCTGTGTGTCTCGCACCATCCTCCCGCGTTGCTCGATGCCACATCAAAAAGACATTTGCAGTGCATGTTCTTTTCAGAAAGTGAATAATTTGTGTAGATCTTGGTGTTCTTTGGAGTCATTGCTAGTTCCAGCTGCAGCACAACATGCGCCAGCAAAAACCCATTTAATTCCCATCAAGAGACACTTATTAGACCTCTGCTGAAAACTGATTCTGTAGTTCTGGCTCTGGCAGCTCTGGTTACAGGGCATGGGGGGGTGGGGAGATTGCCCCAATTCATGGGGGGAAATGCAATTACAGTAAAATGGGAGGACCCTAGACTAAAATGCAGGAGATTTTGGTTCAGTTAATCTGCCGTTGCCTCCCGGTATTATCTTGGGCAAGCCATATAGTCTCTCTGTGCCTCAGTTTCCCATCAATTTGTTGTTAAGTCCATTAATGTTTGTGAGGAACTCAAGAGGTTTTGGGGGTGGGGACTTGTATCTTAAGATTTTATACAGCCACCCAGTGCTGTAGCATCTGAGCCCCTTCCATAGGCATGTAAAGTGTTAACAATTTAAAAAAAAAAGTTTACCTTAATCCTGATTTTAAGCTTAACACACTAGGGAGCTCTGCAAAGCATGACTCATCCAAGTATGGACTGAATTGTATATTGAGCTGTCTAACAGGAAGTCCTGTTGAAAGCCAGTGGCAAACTTCCCCAGAATTCAATGGAGCAGGATCACCCCTAATTGAGGGAAGCATTAAAGAACCCGTGGGAATTTAGGAAAGATGATGGTGCCCCATCAAACATCTTAGCCTGCAGCTACCACTGCATAGCAGGGTGTCTAGATAGGAAAGCTCATTTTTATGTACATATGAAGAATTTAGTAGGAGTAGCCAGAGTGACATCATCAAAGCCCTTGGAAATTATTGACTACCAGTCATGCCTTGTACTCATAATGCTATTGGCCAGCAGGGGAAGTCAAAGGAGTGGAAGGCTGCATGGAAACCAGATTCTAACTGCAGAAATTATATGGACTTAGTGCGGAATTTTGACTGAGTCCCTTAAAGAGGGGCATCTATCAGCCCAGCTGAAGTTTTGGGTGGGAACAAAAATCAGCACTTCACTGACAATCACACAGTATTGTAATGCTCAGAGGTCCAGCCAGCCCGTACAGTCTGCAGAGCACCAGAAGGTTAAGCAGCCAGGCATCTAGTTGCTAAGGGGCAGCAGGACAGTAATTCTGCCAGCAGGGCTGAGGCAGACCACGGCGGGTAGGGGCACAATAGCCATGCATTTTTAGAAAATATATTGCAGACTCCCATGTTTCTTGCAATCCCACCGCACTGTGAGCTGAATGTTATGTGAACCCACAACCCCAAAGAATACCAATCTGGGGGTAACCGGGACAAAATTTAATCCCAGGGCACTGCAGATTTGGAGCAGGGGGCCTTGGGAATGGTTCCTGTTGACACAGCCTCTCTAGGAAACAAGGGATACCAGCTCAAAGGGAATGCACTGGTTCTTATGCACAGTGTTTAAGGCCATAAGGGATCATATGGTCTGACCCAATTTGCATGCATGTGTACTGCTGCCATCCACTAGTGGCGGGAGGCCTACAGGAAATTAATAGTTTCATATCAAAATGAGCTGGAAGGAAACACATGAGGGCAGATCATGACCCCACAGCTCTGGTCCCTGCACTCAGCTCTGCACTGTACAGACACCATTAACAGTGTCCCCTGATCAGGCACAGCGTAGGGTAACATGCAACAACCCTGTGCTGCCCTCCCTTGCAAGACCTTTCATAGGAGGCATGCTGTGGCCGGGAGCTGGGCTCCCAGCACAGAGCAGAGTCTGAAGCCTGTATTTTAGCTGGTCCCCATCTCTGTCACAGTTGCTGTGTGTGTGTAGTTAGGCAGGCAACAGTGGGCCTGCACTCAGCCCACCAATTCATCATCCCTTAGCCACGCTCGTTGCTGCGAGGAGTCATTCATGGAGGGGGAAAGGAGTCCAGGAGAGCTGGCTAGATTTTAAAGAAACCTTATTGAGGGTGCAGGAACAAACCATCCCCATGTGCAGAAAGAATAGCTAATATGGCAGGCAACCAGCTTGGCTTAACAGTGAAATCTTTGGTGAGCTTAAACTCAAAAAGGAAGCTTACAAGTGGAAAGTTGGACAGATGACTAGGGAAGAGTATAAAAATATTACTCAAGCATGCAGGGGTGTAATCAGAAAGGCCAAGGCACAATTGGAGCTGCAGCTAGCAAGGGATGTGAAGGGTAACAAGAAGGGTTTCTATACGTATGCTAGCAACAGGAAGATGATCAGGGAAAGAGTGGGACCCTTACTGAATGGGGGAGGCAACCTAGTGACACATGATGTGGAAATACCTGAAGTACTCAAGACTTTTTTTCCCTCGGACTTCACAGACAAGGTCAGCTCCCAGACTGCTGCACTGGGCAACACAGTATAGGGAGGAGGTGAGCAGCCCTCAGTGGTGAAAGAACAGGTTAAGGACTATTTCGAAAAGCTGGACATGCACAAGTCCATGGGTCCAGATCTAATGCATCCGAGGATGCTCAGGGAGTTGGCTGATGTGATTGCAGAGCCATTGGCCATTATCTTTGAAACTTCGTGGCGATCGAGGGTAGTCCCGGACGATTGGAAAAAGGCAAATATAGTGTCCATCTTTTAAAAAGGGAAGGAGAAGGAGGATCAGGGGAACTATAGACCAATCAGCCTCACTTCAGTCCCTGGCAAAATCATGGAGCAGGTCCTCAAGGGATCCATTCTGAAGCACTTGGAGAAGAGGAAGGTGATCAGGAACAGCCAACATGGATTCACCAAGGACAAGTCATGCCTAAGCAACCGGATTGCCTTCTATGATGAGATAACTGGCTCTGTGGATATGGGGAAAGCGGTGGATGTGATACATCTTGACTTAGCAAAGCTTCCGATATGGTCTCCCACAGTATTCTTGCCAGCAAGATAAAGAAGTATGGATTGGATGAATGGACTATAGGGTGGATAGAAAACTGGCTAGATTGTCGGGTTTAACGGTAGTGAACAACGGCTCGATGTCTAGTTGGCAGCCGGTATCAAGTGGAGTGCCCCAGGAGTTGGTCCGGGAGCTGGTTTTGTTCAACATCTTTATTAATGATCTGGATGATGGGATGAATTGCACCCTCAGCAAGTTCACAGCTGAGGGAGAGGTAGATACACTGGAGGGTAGGGATAGGGCCAGAGTGACCTAGGCAAATTGGAGAATTGGGCCAAAAGAAATCTGATGAGGTTCAACAAGGACAAGTGCAGAGTCCTGCACTTAGGAAGGAAGAATCCCGTGCACTGCTACAGGCTGGGGACTGACTGGCTAAGCAGCAGTTCTGCAGAAAAGGACCTGAGGATTACAGTGGATGAGAAGCTGGATATCAGTCAGCAGTGTGCCCTTGTTGCCAAGGAGGCCAACGGCATATTGGGCTCTATTAGCAGGAGCATTGCCAGCAGATCGAGGGAAGTGATTATTCCCTTCTATTCGGAACTTGAGAGGCCACACCTGCAGTATTGCGTCCAGTTTTGGTCCCCCCACTACAGAAGGGATGTGGACAAATTGGAGAGAGTCCAGCAGAAGGCAACGAAAATGATTAGGGGGCTGGGTCACATGACTTACAAGGAGAGGCTAAGGGAATTGGGGTTATTTAGTCTGCAGAAGAGAAGAGTGATGAGGGATTTGACAGCAGCCTTGAACTACCTGAAGGGGGGTTCCAAAGAGGATGGACCTAGACTGTTCTCAGTGGTGACAGAGGACAGAACAAGAAGCAATGGTCTCAAGTTGCAGTGGGGGAGGTCTAGGTTGGACATTAGGAAACACTGTTTCATTAGGAAGGTGGTGAAGCACTGGAATGGGTTGCCTAGGGAGGTGGTGGAATTTCCATCCTTAGAGGTTATTAAGGCCCAGCTTGACAAAGCCCTGGCTGGGATGATTTAGTTGGGGATTGGTCCTGCTTTGAGCAGAGGGTTGGACTAGATGACCTCCTGAGGTCTCTTCCAACCCTAATCTTCTATGATTCTACGAATGGGAAGGTGCGGGGGAAGAAGAATGGCAAGCACCACCAACAGCAGCGTTGCCAACATATTAGCAGGGGACATGAATACAAAGCCAGCTTTCAACTCCAAACTATCCCTCCCTTCTCCAAAGGGTTAAAAAAAGTAATGAAATGATGATTTCTTTATAAGTACTGGACTTCTGAGGCCTGTTTTGTTTTTCCTTCCCCGCCCCCCCCCCCCCCCCGTTTGGGGTGGGGAGGGGGGAGGAAAAAAGATTTAAGATAATGGCCCTATTCTCTTCAGAATAAATTAAGCTCAGAGATAGAGAATCCCATTACTAATGCCTTTCAGCAAAGCCCAGGCAGTCTTTTAAAGTCAAACTTTAAAGCATAATGTGCACTGATCTCGCTGAAATCTTTCCTGTAATGATATTTAAGTGATGGGCAAGTGTATCAATGGGTTCAGGCGAAGTATTGATTGTGTATCTTCAGGGGGATGGAGCCATTGCAGAGTGCTTTGGCAGACGGAACGCATGATGTTTATTTAAAGGATACTTTGGTTGCAGGGGGGAGCAAAATGCCAACCATAGATGCAAGTAACTAAATATTCTAGAGAGTCATTGGAGAAAGAAATTAAAAAAAAAGAAGAGGAAGGAGAAAAGAGGGAAACAATGCAAAGGATGCGCCTCAAGGAGCAGAATATGGGACACAAGGCACCGGCGTGTGATGGGAAGAGAGTTTTGCCCTCACACATTCTGCACATGCTTCCCAAATGCAATTTAATATTCTTTTCAAATTCCCCTTTTTTTCTTTTATTGCAAGAGGAAAGCTGACAAAGGAGCAATCTTCACATTCCCATGAAAAAAAGGGACGTCTTGCCTGCACTGATGGCGAAGGGGGGCTGCTTTTGAAAGCCTCCACTGCTCGTTTGTCTGTTTAAAAAAAAAAAAAACGTTTTTCATTCACTTGTCGACAAGAGGAATGGCTTATCTGTTAGATGCTCCATTCCACAGGTGCTGTGGAAACAGATGGGAGTATTCAGGCACTGTCCCCTTGGGCTCAGCAAGGCCTAAGCCCAGCCTGCAGGTGCTCTACCTAGATACTTTTAGGTCCTCCTTACTGAGTATTTATCTAGCAACCACTCCTGTGAGGTACGGCAGTGCTGTTATCCCTAGAGTCCAGATGGGAAACTAAGGCACAAAGAAACTAAGTCACTTGCCCAAGGGCATACAGGAAGTCTGAAGTGGAGCAGGAAATTGAACTGGGGTATCCAGGCTAGCTCCCTAACCACTTGACCATCCTTCCTTTTAGAGTGTAGGAACAGAGCAGGTATCCAGGATATCAGCTCTACTGAAGGGTGCCACTGGATTTGCATGTCAGTTCTGTTAGTGCCATCAATGGAATCTTGCTGGGTAGAGCTGACGACAGTTTTTTGCAGGCAAAGCAGAACTGTCTGCTGTCACCATGAAGTTCCAAGTAACTATGGTGGGCGGCACAGTGACAAAAGGAAAATGTCCAGGTGGCCAAAGATTTGTTATAATACCACCTTATAATAGCGTCATATACAACTCCTGTCACCCTGAAGGATCACGAAAACAAGTGACGTGTTCACCACTAAGATGCAGATGCCTCTGGGGTGGAAGCAATTCCTGTACAAAATATGCCCAGAAGTGGAGATAATAGTCAGAACGGGCTTATATGTCAGGTTTCAGAATAGCAGCCGTGTTAGTCTGTATCCGCAAAAAGAACAGGAGTACTTATGGCACCTTAGAGACTAATAAATTTGTTAGTCTCTAAGGTGCCACAAGTACTCCTGTTCTTTTTGGCTTGTATGTGTACAGGAGTGGGGCCCTCTGCTATGAAATTTATGAAGCACTTCAATTCCATCCCATAGAGGAGAGTATACAATATGCCAGTGGCTGCTAGGGGCTGGGCAGTACTGAACACATCTCCCCTGCTATGGGATATATACCTGATTCCCTTCCCATGCACTATCTATGCCAGAGCATACAGCTCCCATTGGGTATATGGCCTATTACCTTACCCAGCCCTCTCGAAGACCTGACCTGAATCCAAGATACGTAGAGCCTTGAGCTGTCAAGCCAGTTCAGGGACAGTCCCTCTGTCAATGCAGGATGTGCAGAGAACACCTGGGGATGCTAGCAGGACAAATGGTGATGGAGCAATACCAGATGCAGTCTGCATTAGCACGGCTGAGGATCTAAATGCCACGCACAGGGCTCAGTGAACCATCTGAGCAGAGACGTGCATTGTGGAATGTAACTTCTGGGCAAAAGCAAAAACAAAAAGAGACCCTAGAACAGACCAAAAGCCCAGTGGTTAGGGTACATACCTGGGACACAAATCACAGCAGGGACTTCAATCTGAATCTGCCCTTGTGACTAGTTCCCAATGCAAGATAAGTAAAATAAACCCTACCCCAGGGTCCATTCCAACAGGTATGCAAAACAGTTTAGCCATCAGGCTGTAAAGTCTCATCTTGATTAGCGATTTTGGTTTTATTGTTACCCTTGATAACTGATTGTCAATTAATATAGATATTAGCATTTACAACTGTTCTAGTTGACAAGACCACAGACAAGATTTACTCCGATTTGAATGAGACCAAAAGATGAAACAAACTCAGTCAAAACTTTTGCACATCACGTAGTCTCTAGGGGAACACTACAAATTGTTTCAGTTTGATTCCAAATCGGTACTTGCCTTGCTCAAAACACTTCCACACACAGTAGCAAATCCTGTGGAGGAAGCCAGGCTGCGCTGTGAATTGGGAATGAAAGCCTGGCACGTGGTTTCATGTTTGGTAATAAAAGTTCCACAGAGCTCTATTCTCTAGCCAGAGTAATTATCCCCAAGCAGACTAAAGTGTCCCATAGAGCCCCCCGCTCCCCTTCTATAAATATGCTTTTGATTTAAGGAATTATTATAAAAAAATCTGGAAGCCTTACAGTCATCTACTGTGCATTTAAAGGGAAAACAAAGTCCCTTTTGCAATTACCATTCCCTAAGAACTTTAGGCTCCACATTTTTTCGGTTAACAATGTGGGGATCATAGTTACACATTTATTAAGAAGAGGCCCCTTACATTCATCTCAGCACAGATACAGTGTCTGTGGCTGTGTTTAATTAGAGATTAAAGCAGAGGAATTGAATAACCGGGGCTGCTAATGAATTAGGAAGCTCAGCAAAGCAAAGAGAGCTGAAGATTTCTCAGCTTTGTTTGGCTCTCTCCCCTCCCCCCACCTACCTCTCCATTGCTGCATCCCACCTCTTTGCTCAACAATTGGTTGGTTGACTTGCTAGAGCTGAATAGCACCAGCAGTTTATTACCCCCTGTGGTCTAAGTGAAAACAGAAATCTTTAACAGACTTCATCCGTAGCAGGCAGATTCTTTAGAGTCCTCCTGCATCTGAAGACACCTTGTCCACGGGATTTACAGGGTGCTTAGTACTTCAGAGTCTTTTGAAGTTATAAATGGCAAGACTGAGATTGGTTGAGCTACCAACAGCCTCTACGCTTGCTTCAGTGGTGAAAACCTAGCTCATAGATATTACTTACCCGCAGCGATAAGCAAACTAAGTTTGGGTGGTGTGACATGTCCACCACCTCCTGAACTCAACAAGCTTTGAAGGTTTTAACAAGTTCATTCAGCTTTCACACACCGCACTGTTATTTACGCCTTGGAGTGTCCATTCTTCTGGCTGGGATTGGAAGCTTGAGGGTCAGGATGCCACAGCAAAGGCTGCCTTTGGAGCTTTTATAAAGGAAAGATGGGTACAGTGATTTGGGCACTAGCCTGTGATCTGGGTTCAATTCCCTGCTCTGCCACAGACTCCCTATATGACCTTTCATGAGTCAGTTAGGCCTTGTCACCACTAGGAAACAAGCTATGTTCTTACCTCTGCTTAGTTAACAAGGTAAAACCCTCATGAAAACAAGGCACTTGTAGTTTTAACAAGAGTTAGCAGGTCAAGGTGAATCTTAAGCTCTTGCATAGTCCTTTCCTCACCTACTTGCACATGTAAGAACTGCAAACTGCCTTGTCTTCAATAGGATTTTACCACAAGTTAGCTAGCATGAGATAAGAACACACTTTTTGCCTAGGGAAGAAGACATGCTTAGCTGCTCTGTGCCTCAGTTTCCCCCATCTGTATAATGGATATAATAACACTACCCAACCTCACAGCAGTATTTAGAAGATAATTACATTGAAGATTGAGAGGTGCTCAGACATTACAATAATGGAAGCCACATAACTACCTAAAAAAAGATATGGAAGCAAGCGGTGCTGGAAATCTCACAAGGAAACTCTTTCCCCAAGGACAAGACAGGGCATTAACAAACATAGCCTCTATGTGCCAGGATTCTTGGCTAGCCTCCATCTAAATCTGTCACTGCTACATCACAGAGAAGTGCTATTTCTCTGTACTCATCTCAGTGGGCTAGCTTCCTACCCAAAGTCAACCTGGACCTCTTCAGAATGACTCCACAAGCTAACTCTGGAGAATATTAAACAAGTGTCCACCGACACATGCATTTTGGGACAGCTGGTACGGTGCAACCGCCACAAAAGAATTTAATCTTTTAATAAAACTCCATTATTGTTATGTTTCTAGACACTTGCTGTTCTCCTAAATAGCCGCTCACAACAAGCTCTGCTTGAACTTACGGCTTCTGTGTGGCCAGAATTCTCCTCTCGAATGCATGCATGATTAGCTGCTATGGGAACCATGCACAAGCGTCTGTTGGAATAATTTTGCCCTTGGGCTGCAGGAAAATAATTAGAGACTTATTACCATGACGATGTGCAGACCTATGCCCTGGAGAGCCAACTTTCCATGGTTTTACCCCCATCATTAATAGTAAAATTACATAAATTATAATAATATAATTGGAAAGGTTTCTTCCATCTTGTAGTTCTGAGAATCAAATGTAGACTGTCCGCAATGGCTATATGAAGGAAATCAATCCTCGAGCGATCCCGCTGTGTCTCTTCTGATTAGCAGATGAGACTACAAACGACGAGGAAGCCTGGATTATAATCCCTACATACTTCCTGCATGACACTGGACAGATGACCCCACCTCTTTGTGCTTGAGTTTCATCAGATGTACAGTGGGTTTAATACATAACTTCACAGCGGTGCCACGAGGCTTAATCCAAGGGTGTTATGAAACACTTTCAAATCCTTGAATACAAAGTGCTATATGAAATTGTTTATAAGAAAGGGCAGGAATACTTGTAAAAAGAATCAGTCTCCTTTATTTTCCACTGTAACTCCCATCGCTAGCACTGGGTCACCACTACTGTGGTGGGATTTAATGGGTGGAAACGTTATTTAATTGTTAAAGTAGGGCCTTGGACTCAGGACTCCTGGATTCCACTTGCTTTCACTGGCTTGCTGCTCTTCTGCTGGCTTGTCGCATTACCTTGGGCAGGTTGCAATGTTCCTGCGTACCTGCCTGTAAAATGGCTGTCCGTGCAAGCTAAGCTTGCGGAACAAATACATTTAGATCCTCAGTGTTCAGCATAGTGAATGTTCATCGAGTACTTTGAGATCTTAGGATAGACAGTGCTATGTTAGGGCACTGCACTATTTATGCCACTCCCTGATAGCAGAGGAGAGCTTTACCTTTTGCAGAATGCTACTAGGAGGAAGATAAAATATTTAAGGTGATTTTTATCGGTTGGCCACTGTTCGTTGGCTGATACATTTCAAGCCTCATTTGGTACAAAATTGAAATGGTTTAAGTCAACATTCAAGGTAAATGTCTGCATTTTTATGGCCAAAGAACCCAACTTGTTGTTATTTGCTTCTGTGCTGTTGGTTAAATTGAGCTTTCGTATATTTACTGCATCATCCTAACGTCTAATCAGACTGATTGCTGGCGGGGATAACATGGCTGGAAAAATAGGTCTTTTGCTGAGACAATAACAGGGTAACAGACTTTCGGTCACAAAGTCTTTCATAAATAAGAGGTCATATCTAATAACGTTTGCTTAAAACTTCTTAGTGGAGCTGCTGTTCTCAGATGCTGCTGGCTGTTTAGTTTCAGCTTTAACTATATATATGTGTGTGTGTATTTGCTGTGAGGGAAGGAAAATAATCCCTCCTTTTAAACCATCATCTGCTCCACCATGGAACACATCACACCCCCTCCACACACATGGAGAGATTGGTGGATAATGAAAGGATAATGAGTGCTGAACATCTGGGGGGGAGGGAGAGGAAGATGGAATTTATTCCAGCGAGCGACAAGGAAAATCTCACCATGCAAAGCCTTGTACTGCTGGAACTGCCCTACCAGACTGCAATCCCAGGAGAGGGGAAAACAGGTTTATTCTAGGAGGTTTGCTGGAAAACTATCAGCTGTAATGAGTCAGAGATAGCTTTGGTAACACAGGCCGGAGGCTGATGTTCCATTGGGTGGCCGGGAGCTCACTGGTGTTATGGATGAACTGTAAACAACAGGAGCTTAGATTTAGAGCCCTGTCTCTCTCGGAAATGCAGAGTAACACGAAATAAAACGAAAAAAAAAAAGTCATTATAAAGAAAAGCTTTTCCCATCAGACTTGGGAGATTCAGTAGCCAATGGCACGCTCTGTACGGCACATGGGACCACTTGTGCCGTACAGAGCGCGCCAATCAATGGCAGGTGCTATGTGAGTCACATGCACTCATGGTGTATGCACAGAGTGAGCGTGCTGGAGGGTGGGGCTGGGCAGGGGTCGGCGGGAGGATTTGGCAGCAACACAAAGAGTGCGGGACAGATGCAGAAAGAGGGCCCCGACACTGCGGTTCTCCCACCTCACATGGAAGGGAAGGTAGTGAGGAGGCCTGGGCTGGTGCCCATGGGAGAAAGTGAGGGTGGGCATTGGATATTGAGGTGGGGTGTGTCTAGGGCTCTGAGGGCCGAGGCTGGGGGGGGGGGGGGAGAGAGACACAGGAGCTGAGGGGGGCAGGGTGGGTAAAACAAAAACACAAAATCCCTGCAAAACAAAAAAACATTAAAAATAAAAAGAATGTCACAGGGCTCTAGTTATGTTTCTATAGCATTCCCCCCCCCCCCATCTACTTTAGGCTCAGTGTTTCTATAGTGGGATTATGACAGCCTTGCAACAGAGGCAGCATAATTCTATCCAAATGGGAAGGGCTTCTCCCACCCCATCTTTGTCTCCCCACCTCGCAGCCTTTCCCCCTCATTGTCCTCCTTCCTGGGGAGAGTTGCTGGGACAGGGGGTGGCATGGATGGGTCACACCAGCCTGTAGGTGTGTTTGTCTAGCCGCGCGGTCCCTATGGACCATAGTTGTCTTGGTGGTTGCAGACGGATAAGCAATCTCCGTAATAACCTGTTCCTAAAGCATTGAAGGGCTCTGTGCAATGCCCATAGAAGTCAATGGGAGTCTACTGACTTCAGTAGGAGTTAGATCAGGATCCTATAGACTTTGTAGACTAACACTAGGACTTGGAATTCAATGCAGGAAGCCCCTGGAGATCATGGAGCACTGCTGTGATGTCTTCATTGCTCAGTAAACAGACTCCTGCATGCTCCATGGGACAATTGCCTTCAGGCTCAGGCAGGGGGAATTGCAGTAACCTGGTCAGAAGCTAGCTAAAATGTGAATCCCAGTAGCAGGGCCCTTCCCTGAGAGAAAAAGGACTGGGTTCCTGGCCAGCAAAAGCCAAGAAACCATCACTTGTTGCAGAATGTTCCAAGGCTCAGCAGGGAGTCTAAAGTGAGACCATGCCCAAAATTCTACAAAGAGGAATCAGCACCCAGCACTGGAACGAAGCCACCTCTGGGGTGGGAGGCAGCAGACGTTTAGAGAGCACAGAGCACAGTTTAGGCTGAGAAGTGACTAGGACTACTGCCTGCAGTTTGAAACTGGACAGGGGGGGAAATTTTAAGGAAACAAATGTCATGACTTGACATGGAATCAGAGCAGACGTCCAGTGTTAATTGCCCTAGCACTTGTCATAAAAATAAAATATCCCTGGTTAGAAGACTGTTTCCTAGGAGACATGACTTGCTTGGCCCCTTAGACAAAGATCAAGCTTTTTAATATCCCATGAGAAACATGAACCCACATACTGGCCTCTCGAAGGAGTGGAGGATGCTATTTAGTGCTTTATGCAGGCACTGGCTAAGCTCCCAGCCAATGGCTATTAACAAGAGAGAAGGGAGCAGAGATATTGAAGTGTTAACAGTCTTACCGCCTAGCTCATATATAAAATTTATCAAAGTGCATTATCCTAATTTCACAGATTGGGAAACTGAGGCACAGAGAGAAGCAACTTCTGTGAGGTCACCCAGAAGGCCAGCAGCAGACCTGGGAACAGGGTCTCCTAAGTCCCAGTGCAGTGTTCTATCAACTAGGAAACACTGCCTCCTTTACAAACAGGGCCCTAGCCAGCCATCAAACCACACCAGGCTGGGTGCAATGGCTCACAGTGGTATGGGGGAGGCAAGAGAGCTGAGTCAATCTCCCAATGCAAGTGTGTAAATGTCAGTAAGCAGCATAGAGATGAAACGGGCCTGACAGACGGAGCCATCCTGGTTTTTGTTTGTCTTCAGAGTTGTCAGTTCAGGTCTCCAGGTCAGAAATCATTTGATCTGCTAAACCATATAACCATATGCTTTGTAGAACAAAACGCCTGGCAGACTTCAAGACATATGTATTTTAAGGTGCACAATAACATGCTGAACATCTCTAGATACTTGCTTCCTATTTATTATTACCACGTAGTGGAAAAGGTTTCACTTTTCTATGCCTGGCCTGTAGTTTGTGAATCATCTTCAAAAAGAATCCCAGAGGTTTCCTCTCTAATTTTACCATTTTTACATACGTTTCTAAAAATCTAATACATAAAAAAGGAAGTAATCTTCCCTTCCACAATAAAGGTATTTATTACATGCATAAACAGCCATCGAGAAATAACCATGCGGGACTTTCAGTTACAGCAAAATAACTCTGGCACATGGGCTTCTGTAAGTGCCATCCTGGCTGATGATGGCTATAAAGCTTTACA
Organism: Malaclemys terrapin pileata; assembly: GCF_027887155.1. Lineage (NCBI taxonomy): Eukaryota > Metazoa > Chordata > Testudines > Emydidae > Malaclemys > Malaclemys terrapin. The sequence continues at coordinate 20,335,045 of NC_071519.1, forward strand.
ATTGCTAGCTAGTTAACCCTTGCCACACACAAAGAAGGTGGGTGAGGGACAGAACGAATAATACTTTGCCAGAGAAATGTGGTTGAACACAGCATGTATTTAACAGCACAGCAGCAACCTGGCACAACAGTTTAGAACAAGGAGTCAGGAATTGCCCAGCTAAAATGCAGAAGGAATTTCTGTTAGAGTTGGAATTTGGCCCAACTATCTGGATTATCCATTGAGTCTTCAACACACACACAATGGGTCAAGTACCAAAAGACAGTACACCATGCTGAGGCATTGGTTCCCGACTGATTTAAGAAAGAAAGCCTCCAACCTTTCCCACAACACTAACATGGTCCTTGGTACTGTCTCTTTTGTGTTAGATCATTTGCTTCCTTCCGGTCTTTCGCAGGATGAACCATAGCAGCCTCATGCGGCCCTATTTGGACCAGATTTTCTGAAGAGTTTAGCCCGCTGGCTGCTGATCTCCCTTGAAAATCTGGCCCCAGTTGTGAGTGCTGAGCACTTGACAAGCTGGCCCTTGCAATGAAAAGAAAATGCTGTGCAAGGAAGAGAAGAGAGATAGAGAGGACAGAAGGGAGCCCAGAGCATGGGCAAGAGGGGTATGTAGGCTCCCCTTCGCACCTCAGGGGATGATTCGTCCATTTCTGAACTAGATGATCTTTTGTGCTCACTAAAGGATATTGGCATGTGCGCACACACACACACACACACACACTCACTCAGCTGCACAGATAGAGCATGGGTCACCGGCAAGGTACAAGGGAGCATATCTGGTACAGGCTCCCTAAAACCCAGAAGGAGGACATCCAAAGCTGGGCTGTTTGCTTTGCAAATATTTCAGGGATCACAGGAAGGAGAGTCACGTTTCTGGTGAGAGGAAGGGGAGTTCTCAGCCTAGGTTATGCATGCAACAAATTTAAGTATTACACCAAAGCCAGATGCTGAGCTTTCTTCACATCAAATTGTCGCTGGATTCAACTGGCTTTTACACTAAGCAGGGCAGGGAGAGAATCATGTTAACTCCACAGGAAGACTCCACCTGAAAATGCCCGGGGAAATTTAGAGCAGGCTTCATTTATGCATGGTCCTGTGTGGAAACACACAGCAGAGCCAGGTAGCAGCAAGGGGTTAGAGTGTTCTAAGCTGACCACACAACCCTTTGGTGTCTTTTATTTCGTTCCAAGCCTACAAGTCCTAAGAGCCCAGAGCCTGATGTTGCTTCATGCCCCTGCAGGCAGCTAACACTGCTCTACAGCCAAAATGCTTCTGAAATAAATGTAGTCAAACTTTACTAATTCTGGGTCACTGAGAACGAAAATGATGCTTAAAATTGTTGATTGGCTCTAGTTTTCAAGATATGCTATTGGGTCAGTATATACAACCCTTGACTTGGGAATGGCAGAGGATAAATGAGTTATAAAGGGAAGGGATCTCAATTTAAACCAGAAATGACTAAAATACATCTTTGACTGGATCTATGAATGAATCTATGACTGGGTTTGGACAGTACTTGCTTTTTAGGCAAAACAATGAATGATGCAATCTGAAGCTGGTATTGCGTCATCCATGATATGAATTGCATCATGTTATTCCTAGAAGTCATGGATGATGCAATCATAACAAAGCTTACATCACTCTGCTGAACAAATTGCCCTATATCAGCTCTAGGAATCATACAGTGTTGTGCTCTCTTATTTGTCAGTGTTTGATTTTGCAAAGGGACACATTTCTGTTTAGCCAAAGTGAGCAGAATGCCTCATACTTGTGTGAACAGTGCAGATAACTTCTGCTATGTTTGTGGTGAAGTGACTTTTGCATCACAAAAGCGCAGTATAACCACTATGGTTAAGAAAGCCTATCACCTTTATTTTGGCTAAAAAATTGGAGATCAGGACAAGAGGTGGGCCCCACACATATGCTGCAACACTTGTGCAACAAATCTTCGCCAGTGGTTGAACAGGAAAAGGAAATCTATGCCTTTTGCAGTGCCCATGATTTGGAGAGAGCCAACAGATCATACCAGCAATTGTTACTTCTGCATGGTGCCTCCAGTTGGGAAAGGTGCGTCAAAGAAGAAAAAAGCAACAGAGGGTCCTGTGGCACCTTTGAGACTAACAGAAGTACTGGGAGCATAAGCTTTCGTGGGTAAGAACCTCACTTCTTCAGATGCAAGTGAGAAGAAAAGAAGAAAAAGTGGACTGTGCATTATCCAAACATTCCATCAGCTATACGCCCAGTACCCCACGGAGAAGGACTGCCGGTTCCTGATGCACCAGAATCATTCTCACTTGAGTCAGACGAGGAAGAGGATGAAACTTCTGGTCCTGAACCATCAATGTTACAGGATCCACATTTTCTCCCATCCTCCTCCTCTGAACCACACCTCATAACACAAGGTGAACTGAATGACCTTGTCAGGGATTTGGAACTACCCAAGAGTAAGAGCTGTTGGGCTCCAGACTACAGCAGTGGAATCTCCTGGCAGGTGATGTTAGGGTTTCCATGTTCCGTGACCGTCAAAAGGATCTTGTCCCATTCTTCTTCATGGAAGGTGATCTTGTAGCCTGCAGCAACATCGATGGTGTGATGGCAGCCCTCAACATCGTTCACGATCCAGATGAGTGGAGACTGTTCATTGATTCATCGAAGACAAGTCTTAAAGCTGTTTTACTGCATAATGGCAATGTTTTGCCATCAATTCCAGTTGATCATGCAGTCCATATGAAGGAAACCTATGACAACATGAAACAACTTTTGAGGTGCATAAACTATGACCAACATCAGTGGCAGCTTTGTGGCGATTTGAAGATTGTTGCTCTCTTGCTTGGTCTGCAGACTGGATACACAAAGTACTGCTGTTTTCTCTGCGAATGGGATAGCCGTGCAAGAGATTCCCACTACATCAAGAAAGATTGGCCACTCCAACAGTCATTGGAGCCTGGGAGGAAAAGTGTTCAGCCTCCACCACTTGTTGAATCAAGGAAGATTTTGTTACCACCCTTACACATCAAGCTGGGTCTGATGAAGAACTTTGTCAAGGCCATTGACAAAACGCAAGCAGCTTTCAAGTACCTCCGAGGAAAATTTCCAAGGTTAAGTGAAGCTAAGATAAAGGAAGGTGTCTTCGATGGTCCTCAGATTCGTGAACTTCTTCAAGATGATGCATTTGGCCACGCACTGCGTGGCAAGGAAAAGACGGCATGGAAAGCCTTCCAGTTAGTGGCAATACATTTTCTCGGAAACCACAAGGCAGACAACTACAGGTTGTTGGTGGAAAACCTCCTCAAGGCATACAAAAGCCTTGGTTGCAACATGTCACTAAAGATACATTTTTTGCACTCTCATCTAGATTTTTTTCCACCGAACTGCGGAGCAGTGAGCGACGAGCACGGCGAGCGATTTCACCAGAACATTGCAACAATGGAGAAACGCTATCAGGGCAAATGGAGCCCATCAATGCTTGCAGGACAGTGACAAGAGATGCTCCATTTAATGAATACAAGAGACAAGCCAAGAAGCACCGAGTAGACACTGAATAGGACTAAACTATGTACGTAATAGTTTTTTGCCTTTTGTTTCAGAATAAATTTTATTTATATAACCCTTTTGCTGATTTTTAAAGTGTTACATAAACAGGACAGGTGAAATATCATGTAAAGCAACCCTAAACACATGAAAAGACCTAGGTTTACAATTTATGATTAAAACTCTACTATCTACACAATATACATAGACATAAAATGTAAAAACTTAAATATCTTAGAAACAGTAGCCAAACAGTTGTTTTAATTGTCATATTTGAATTCAGCACATCAAAATACATAATAAATAGCACATTTTATCTCTGAAGCAGACGACTTCTCAAAAATTGTAGACCAGTGTGATAATCATTATCAGCATCTCATAATTTTGTCCCTCCGAAGTAAAAAAACATGAAAAGCAATCCATCACTCTCAATAGCCCGACATGCAAGCAGCAGCTTCCAGACGTCATGTTAACTGTCATTTATTATAGTGCTCAAAATCATGCCAGGGTGGCTCAGCCTATGTAACTCATCACCAAGCTTCAGGGCCATGGGCTCAAAGCACAGAAGGTTTGGGACAGCATAAACAGGTGCTTTTGAGATACACTGAGAAAGTGTGATGTTGTACGGTGCGTGCCACTCTGATTTATTTAGATGTAAACAGACATCCCTAATCCCAGAGTCCAGGCAGGCTATTTCACCATAAAAGACACCCAAGGCCAGATCCTCAGCTGACATCCACTGAAGCTAGGCCAGCGGAGGAGCTGACCCCAGGGCCAAAAAAACAGTAGCAAGAGCAAACCAGCAGCCAATCCCAAACACACGTGACAAGGGCACAACAAGTAGGGGCTGCGCCATCTCCTTATCACTCTGACTGCATTGCCAGCATCCAGCTGGGGCGATACCTTGAGAAAGTCACTATGCACAAACCCATTTGATGCCATTTCCCCTCTCCCTGCCAGAGCCTAGCCTCAGGATCAGAGCCCTGACTGGATCATGTTCAGTAAAACACCTCTTCTTCTGAAGTGAGAGCACAGGACACATCTGGAAGCTGAGACTCTGAATCACATACTCAGCAGCCTGCGATATTCAGTTGACTGCTGCAAAATGTCCTGTAGACTTTCAAAATGCACTCGGTGCGTGCGTGTGTCATCCTGACTGAGAGCACCCCAGGCTACAATTGCTGCTGCCTCTCCTAGGGCTCGATGCAGGATGCCAGCAGAGCAGTGAACATGACACTGCCACGGCCTACTGCTTATTAGCGACTGTTGAATGCACATGTCTTTGAAGCAAGTTGTGCCCAGGCCTCACCGAGAAGCAGAGGAATTTTCACGCGCACACATCCTGCTGTGCTGACACATCTCCCACTCTCCTGGTGCTCCTACACCCAGTTTTAATTGATAGCTACCCATAAACACGTCTTGCCTGTGACAAGGACAATGTGACCAGCAGAGTGTCTATGTGCTCTCAAGTCCCTCGATGAGCAGAGATGTCCTCAGAACTGACAGCAGAAGGCCACTCGAAGCAATATCTGCAGTTATTATGGACAGAGCTTAGCTGGAAGGACAACAGGCATTGTGGTCGGCTATTGATTTCTCTCCACTTTAAGCATGCAAGGTCTCCCTCTCTCTGGAGAGGGCTTGGGGAAGAGGGGACAACTAGCACTTGCCTCAGATTGGAGGCTGGGTGGCTGATTGAGGAGTCAAGGCAGGTCCTCAATAGGGCAGATCAAAAATGTTCCATTGAAATTGTTTTTTTGATAGAAAATTGGGGGTTTGATTAAGGTTTTTGCTGTTGTTGCAAACAATGTCTGTTTTCTGAAGAAAAGAAAAAAAAAATCAATTGTGTGTCAAAAAAGCGATCACCCGAAAACCAAAAAGATTTTGGTCAAAAATGTGAAATGGTTTGGATATGCCACCTCAGTGCCTCACGGGAGTTGCAGTCAGGATGGATTTGATTTAAATCACTAGTCAGGAAGACTCAATTTAATCATGGATTTCTACATAAAAGTGCATTCTTGTTGGTTGTTATAACCTTAATACATATTCTTCACAACTCAGAGATAGATGTAGGTTTCATTTGTAGAAGGTACATACTATATGTTGTTTAAGTGATTTATTTTGAAAACTTTTCAGATTAGTTTTACAGCTATATCAGAAAATGAATGATTGTTTGGTTAGTTCATTTACCAAAGGTAATTGAAGTAGATATTTATGAAGTCATTGGGAGGTGAACTATCTCCAATTCAACAAGTTAATCATTAATATTTGGAGGATTTTCTTGTCATGCTGTATTAGGAGATCATCATCAGACAGACATTTAAATTGTTTTATTTAACTATTTCTCACCTCTATATATTATTTATTTAAAAACATTTTTGCTGGTAACAAGCATGTTTTCTCTGGAGACAAATCCACAGTTTGAGAACTGCAAAACTAAGCATCTCTGACAGTATCTTCTAGACTGAGCACTGAGTCCCATTGGGTAGATAGAAAGATTAATTTAAATAATCTATACAGAAGCCCTGGAACTCCATCAAAATGGGTTCCTAATCCATGAACTATTGGAACTCATTTATAAAACTTTTCTTAAACATTACATGAATATATTGTCTCATACTATAGAATTAGAATTTATAATCCCTGTTCCATGATGAGATATCTTTGAAATATAATGTATCTTAATTAAAACAATCTTTAGATAGGTTTTTTTCCTCAAAAAGCATTTTAATAAAAAAAAATCTGATTTAAATAAAAAAAAATCCAATTTTTATTTATTTATTTATTTTTTAATCATTGATTTTTATCCATCCTGGTTGCAGTGTGGTTGCTTCATGTCCCAGGTCTTCTCTATGGGCTGGACTCATAGCTGGACCACATTTCCTATGATGCACCACAGTCATGGACTCCCAGCACATACCACCTCCCCTGACAAAGACTGGAGAACTGGTGCACCATGAAAGATGTAGTCTGACTAGGGAGCCCAGCCTGTAAAGGAGAATGGGAGCACAAGGCGTCCAAACTACAACTCCCATGAAGCACTTCAGAACCATATCAGAATTGAAATATTTTGATTTTGGGGTGATTTCATTTTTTATTTTTATTTATTTATTTTTGCCTAGAACTCAACATTTTCAGTGGAAAAAACTTGATTAAAACATTTTTTTCCCCATTTTCATCTAAATTTCCATAGGAAGAAAGTTCATTTTCTGGCCATCTCTACGCCTCACAGTGAGACATTTAAGACTGCATAACGTTTTCCAGTCTAAGCCTGTTTTTAGGTGCTTTCAGATTTGGGGCTGAAATTTTCCAAACTTGTTTTTTTTGCTCAGAGATGCCTTTTTTCCTCCCAGGGGGAATCTGTACATAAATGGATTGGCCAATTTTGAATTGGGGGAGGGGTACATTTCCTCCTCCTTATAAAACAATCCTTGCAACTCTTTTATTTTTATTTTTTGCAAGAGCCAAAATGGCTGAGGTTTGACAGTTGAAATGTAACACAGAGCAAGCCCTGAGGATGAGCAGCACATGGAGCCAATTTCCTCCAGAAGCAGGCTAACTGGACTAAGCTAACTTTGAAGTCACACACAGAACCTGCCCAATGTTAAGTGCGAGCTAAACTCAGGAAGGGTCATTAGAGTTGAAACCTGTTCACATTGGCCATTTCAAATGTGGTTCATTTTAAAAAATGTTCATGCTCTTGTGACTCCATAGAGCTTTTAGGCCTACTTGCCCCAAGTCTGCCCTGGAGTGCACAGGAACTGGGCTCCCTCCAACAGACCCCCTAAGGTGCACTGGAAGGAACCTTTAACCCTTAGACTAGCTGTGACTAGCCTGAATGTTACCACAACTGAAACTCCAACAGGGATTCATAGGCAGCAGCTAGGTCTCAGTTGGCAGCCTCTCCTTATAGATGTGAGAGTCCATCTGAACTAATGATAAGAGGAGAATTAGTCAGGGTGGCAAATGGCCATTGGCCTACAGGAGAATTTCCATGCAGGAGAAGCAGTTCTGGGCAACAGCTTATGGCTCCACTGCTCCTGAAGCCACCAGTCCATGGGTTTGTTCTTGGATCGCCATAGATTTGGAGTGGTTTTAAGGATGCTATATTTTTGCCTCTTTACAGCCCCTATGTGCTGACATCGCTTTAACTAATTACCAGCTTGCCTTCCCTCTACTGCTGTCATACCCTCCTAATGGATGGCCCATTAGGACCTGGGATACTTATTAGAATAATAAAACAATGCAACCCATCCATCTCACAGGCTGTATAACTGGATCTTGTAGCATATCTACAGTGGCATGAAGCTGAATTTAATATGGCGTTTTATCTTGGGGGCATCTGGATCTAGCGGCTGCAGAATTTCACTTTCACATTCTGCATTAGACAAACCGTAGAACAATTTTGCAGATGTCAGGATGCTGCTCCCTGGCCAGAGTTCTTGCAGTGCAGAGAGCTTTGGTACAAAAGTCTGTGAAACTCCCCTGGTATACAGTTTTGTTACTAACTTTGGCCAAATCAATGTTCAAAATTTCTTCTGCCTTGTGGGGAAGCTGGGGCTTGAGCTATGGTTATGACTCCAGGCAAACTCACTCTCCAGGAGGAAGAATCGGCTTGTTGTTAAGATATGAGATGGAGTGCAACAGAGCTCGATTCAATTCCCAGCTTTGCCACAGATTTGCTTTGTGATCCTGCGCAAGTCATTTGAGTCTTTCTGCACCTTATTTTCTGCTCAGCAAAAAAAAAAGGGGGGGGGGGGGCAAGGCTTCAGTCCTACCTCATATGAAGTGCCATGAAGGTAAATTTGTGAGGCACCCTCTTACTACAGCCACGGGGATCCCAGACATACCTAGATGAGGACTTTTAATTTGAGATTTTAGATTAATTTGAACTTGAAACTCAAGAGGCTGCTAACCCATTTAAACCAGCACCCTCCCCACCACCTCATCATTCCTGGGGAGACACTGATGGGGTGGGAAAGAAACCACATCTTCCCCTGTGGAAGAGAAGATCTGGAACAGAGACCCAAATCCACAGAGGCACTTGGATGTTGCAATGCGTACCTTTCAGGCACCTCACCTCCCAGTGGATTCCTCAATCCCTATTCAATGCATGGGGAGAGATAGGCAGCTAAGAACAGGAGGATCCATGAAAGCCAGCTCGTGAGGCAGGGAGGTGGCTAATAGCAGATACCAAGGAGAGGAGCATGTCCTAAGACCAGCCATACTCATGGAGTTAGGTGCCTACCTGTGAACCCTTTCCTTGAGTCAGGTGCCTGAGCTGATTTCTGCCAGAACTGTAGGGGCACACGCCTAATTCCACACAAGTCCTTTTGTAGGTCTGGGCCAGAGGGCTTTGATAGGAGAGATGCAGAGCCATCTCCTCTTACTTTCCATAGAACGAAAGAAAGAGAAATAAAATAATCCACCAGCTCCAGGCAGAGTCCACGTGAAAACAGGAACGGAAGGATGCAGTGACATGATCTAATTAAAAAGACCTATTGGAGATTTTTAATTCCATCCTGAGAAAAATAACCCATGCATCTGCTGGTGAAAGCTCCATATGGCCTTCTCTGGTTTTATGCCACTTAGATGGAATCAGCACCCTGGTATTGAAATTCCCCATGCATTAAATTGCATCAGGGGCCTCTCCAGCCATCAGTGTAAATGGCAAGGATGATGAGTTAAAATTGCCATTTCTCCAGAATAGGAACTGTTCCGACTTGGACACAGGGGAAGGAGCAGAGTCACTAGGGAAAAGGAGGGGAACATCCCCTAGAGACACACACTTCAGGAATATCTCACCCCACCTCCTCTGAGGGGAGGCGCCTGAAAGCGTTTGGCTGTCTTTGCCTACCAAAACAAAGGCTGAGAGGGAATCTGATGGTTTTCTAACTACATCTAACTACATTGGTGGGTAAGCACCAAGAAGAACTATTGAAGTTCAAGGACACTACTGGCACAAGAACAAATGGGTATGAACTGGCCATGAATAAATTTAGGCTGGAAATCAGAAGATTTCCACTCATCAGTGGAGTGAGTTTCTGAAACAGCCTCCCAAAAAGTTTCTTGCCCTACTCCAAGTAGTTTTAAGAGGGAGCTTGACATGTTTATGAATGGGATTCCATGATGGGGTTGCCTATGATAACAGGGGACAGGAGGTCCCTTCCAGTGCTATGATTTATGTCCATATGTTGATCTGAAAGGCAACTGTGAGAATGCTAAAGCCAGAGCATCCTGAGGAGAACCGAGGCAATGGAAACAATGACCAAATGGAGACCAAGGATCTGAAACTGCCCAAACGCAGGTAAGAAGCTCAATACATGCAAAACCCAGCTTACCCAGTTGTCTACACTAGCATTTGTTGTCTTGTTGTTAATAGACAGTTAATAGACAGTTGTTAATAAACAGTTAATAGACTGTGCCAGTTAACTAAAGCTAATTGGCTTTGTGTGTTTTGGATGCTCTTCCACAGTGGGCCAAGCCCTTTGGTACGTTACTAGATTAGGCAGCACTGGTGCACCAATGCAGTGGGCCTACATTAGGTGGCAGAGAAATGTTTTTGATACAACAGATTTCACATCAGAAAATGCAGAAATTGTGAAATCGAAACATTTTTCAGGAATGAAATTTCCACCTGGAGAAGTCAAAATAATTCATTTTAGCTTTCTCATTTCATTTTGATAAGGTTAAAACATTTCTTTACAACTTGCATATTATAACATTAAATTCATTATGTGTAATATTAAAACATTTTATAATTATAATGTTTGGACATTATCAAAACAAAAACACATCAATGCTTCTGAATTGATGTTTTTCAGAAATTTCTGTGGTGAATTTCGACATTTTGACTTTCTGTTTTGATTCTGAACAAAAGCAAATTTCAAAATGTCAGGATTTCCCAAACAGAAATTTCACTTTCTGACTGGCTCTATTTGGAGGTTTGCACTGCTGTAGCTACACTGATGTCATTACACCGGTGCCAATTTTCCTAATTAAGACAAGGCCAGAGATACCAGGGTGAGGGATGCCCTCATTAAAATGTAGATAGTCAGAGAGCTACCATGTTTGACAGAAGATTGTCTAGTCAGTGTGTCCCACACAGTGGCCCCCAAGCCACCAGTGGATTGAGGGAAGCTTCTAGGTGGATTACAGGGCTTTAGGCAAACATGAACTTCTTCCTGTCTGGTGCCGAGGAAAGGACTGAACCCAGCCCCTTCAATCTCTCCATAGGGCCACCCTGGCGCATGGGGTCACAGCATCACTGCGGTTTGTCCCACACGCATTGCTGTCATGATGGAGGAGTGGCTGGGCCAAACCTGAGAGGCGCTGCAACCTCACACACTAGGTCACAGCACCACTTAAAGCAATTTGGCCTGGCTGGCTGCCCCTCAGTATGACAGAGGGGTGGCTGGGCCAAACCTGGGTGGCAGTGGGACACTGTGCACTAGGTTGCAATGCCCAGAGCTGGAAGCTGGGCCCAGCCCCATTGGACAGGAGCCACTTCTGTGGGGTATATGGGGAGTCTCGCTCTCCAATCCCTCTCTCCCCCCCAAACTGGGCCACCCATCCACACCAGGCCGGGGTTAGGGTTGTGGTGCCAGGGCAAAGGATGCATCTATGTAATGTTGAGTAGCAGGAAAAAAAAAAAAAAAAAAGGTGCATCACCACCATTTAGGAACCACTGATCTAGTCCATCCTCAAATGCCTCAGTCCCACATAGTCCTTAGCAACCTGCACACAAACTGGCAAAAGCTTCGTGCAAAATGGTTCAGTGGTTAGTGCAGCACCCTAGTACTTGGGAGACCTGGGCTCAAGGCTATGCTCTGCCACAGACTTCCTGTGTGACCTTGGGTGAGACACGTAGCTGATCTGTGTCTTAGCTCCCCACCTCTACAGTGGGTCTAATGCAACAGACTTGTGTGGCAGGACAGTGCTGAAGATAAATACATTACAGACTGGGAGATGCTCAGATATTACAGTCATTGGGGCCAGATAAGTACTGTAGACAGAGGAGAGAAAGAAATGGCCACTTTATTCATTTGTTTATAATAGAAAAATACTCAGAACAATAAACTAAAAGCCGATAAAATTTCAGTTTCTTTTCCCTGCCAAATTGCTCGGATCCAGGGTTCCCTTCCCCACCACTTATCTATTTTTCACCATCCCTGTTTAAAAAGGATACGTAAAGCATCCACTCCTCCCCCCCCCGCCCCCCGCATCCTAATTATCACCCTCTCCTTTCGCTCCACTTGTCACTGCGGCATGAGGAAGAGTCCGTGGGGACTTGTGCGATAACAGATCCCAGTGATAACAACTGCCACAGGCTGTTAGTTATAATTGCACATACTGTTCTATCATGATAGCTAACCAGAGCCGGTCGCTGAGCATGGGGCACCAGGGGGTCAATTCACAGGAGATTTGGAGAGAAAAGTTTCATACCCTTTCCACCTTCTGGGCATTTCAGAAAGATTCAGGCTTAGCCCAGGCTCTGTGCACCTTGGTCACTTGGTGAGGGACCCCAGGCAATTTTGCCTGACGTGAGTAATAATGCAGTATGTACGGGTGTATGCACCATTGCGGTCTTCTGGATAGAATCAGACCTGCTCTGGGGTTAGCAATTATGTCAACCACAAGCGAGCAAATAAATAAATAAAGCTCTCAATTAGCGCTTTTCATCAGTAGATCTCGAAGTGCCTTATCAGGCAGGTCAATATCATTATCCCCATTGTACAGATGTGGGAACTGAGGCAGAGAGAGGGGAAATGACTTGCTCAAGGTAATGCAGCACCAGGGATGGGAATCAAAACTCCTGTCTTCCAGTCCAGTGCTCTAGCCACTAGACCATACTGTCTCTGGAAGCTAAAGAACTAGCAAACACTATGAGGCTGCATGCTGGTAACAGGTGGAGATTCTTCTTCGCCTTATCTGGTAGAAGCCAGTGTTTCTGAGCCAAAAAATGCTGAGTTATAGTCCCAAATGCCACATCACTGCTGTCTGGCTACGTGTTGTCTCAATGCATGCAGCAGCATCCCCTCCAGATCCCTAACCAGGCCCTGAAAAAAGCCCAGAGAACTCTGTCCTGGGATAGGAACTGGGCTCAGCGCAGGCTGGGACAGTAGTGTGGGAGTTGAGTCGGGGTGGGTGCAGACCCATACAGTGGCACCTGATCAGCAAAGCTCAGAGTTTATGCAAGTGACTTCAGAGGATCAGCTCTTTGGACTGAAGGAGCTCCTGGGAACAGATTTCTTACAATAGCCCCTCCTTTTGGATTCATTTCTACAGCCTGGCTGAGGTGCCCTCTCCAACTACTGAAGCCTACAGCTTAGCCAGACAGAGGCTTCCCTTTATCGCACCTTGCGGAAATGCTGCCTGCACTGACCTCAATAGGAGAGACATATACTGCTGATCCAGGTACCCCGAGGGAGTGTGTCAGGAGGGACTGCAAACTGGGGTTTGCCCTCCAGCTGCACGGGCATACCATCCGGGGCAGACCAGAGCTCCACAGATATCCGGAGTTCCCACAGAACTAAGGACCTGATGATTTGCACAGCAGCTGAGTAGCCACTCTCCCAATGGAAACTGCAGATACTTAGCACCTCTGAAAGCCAGGTTCAGGGTCCCCTCTTCTCCTGGCCACACCACCCTGTAAATTCGGATGAGGCTGGACTTAGATTCTGCCCAACACACATGCTACTGCAAGTCTTTTCCATCCCACTCCTGCCTGAGGCTGTTACGACTCTGAGTCTCTCACTTTCATGTTGGAATGAAAATATCATGATGTACAAATTATCACTTTATAATTAATTATGCAGAATAACTAAAGTGAACATGACTTTGGTGTTATGACAGCTTTGAAATCTACCACTTTTTACGTTAATAAGTAATGAGACACCCCTTGCAGGGTTTAAAACAGTCTAAGGTTACCGAAACAAAAAAGGAGATTTAAACAAATTCATCTACGTTAAAGCTGTAAGGATCTCTGTAATTTGGGCTGATGTGGGTGGAGGGCGAGAAGAGGGACTGACTAGAATGAATTAAAATTAAAAGAACGGGAAAGATGGCTGAAACCATCTTGTTTAGAGCCAGCACCTCCCAAATCCACCCAATTTAACCCAGCCAAGGTCAGCCTGAGCCACACAGCTCAGACCATGGCACCCAAGGATACGTCTACACTGCAATTAAACAGCCCCCCTTAGCCTGAGCCCCGTGAGTCTGAGTCAGCTGCATGAGTATCTAATTGCAATGTAGACATACCCTAAGGTGTTTCAGTGCAGGATTTTGGAGCAGGCCCTGTTTGGAGCATATATTTCCATGCAATGTAAGCGCTGGCCAAACGTGACCATGTACCATTCTGCAGCCGATCGACAGAGGACAGCCACCTGTTTTCACTCCACCTACTGGGCTGAGAGCCCTGTAGCTCAAGTGGTAGAGGCCAGTGGGCTAAAACTAGGGGCCCTGGGTTCAGACCCTGGCGATGACCCACCCAGAGGGTTATCATAGTACCACCTTTGACAGGAGAGACGGTTGATGAAGGTAACAGTTAATGTACTTATATGGCCCCATTACAGATTTTGAGGGATTCAGATATTACAGTAATGTACTTATCCTCACAACACCCTTATAAGGCAGGCATCATTCCCATTTGGCAGATGGGAAAATGAGACCAGGAGATGGCGTCACCCAAGGTCACAGCACACATCTGGGGTTGGAGTGGAGAGTCAAACCCAGGTCCCAGGTCAGCCCACTGGACCATCCTTCCTCTCTAATGATAAAAGGGTTATGGTGTCTGGGAGTCAAGTGATATACAGCAACCTATGGCAGCTTCCATATCACCTTATGTATTAATACCACCATGTCGGGATGGTTATTTTCAGTTCCTATTGGCTCCCGGTGGCCATGAGCCAGGTGGGATAGATTGTCGCCACCATTCTCACGCCACACTGAGCTGGAAGGAAAGGCTGTCAGAGAATATGTCCAGACAGTCAAAGCCAGAGTCTGGGAGGCATTCACATCTCAGTGTGTAACAATCTCCCAGGGCCTCATTTTCCAGGGATGGAGGAGGGAAGACTTGCGCTGCCTCCCAGGGAAGTGCTTTGAGATCCTCAGATGAATATCTTTCTAGATGCATCAAGTTTTGTTATTACTATATCATTAGTCCAAGGACAGAGGCCACCAAATGCAGCTACCTCCCTGTTCGTCACCTGGATCAATCATTTAAATCACTCCTGCTAAGCTGGCATGGCTGGCCCTGAAGGCAAAAGCCTAGTTTACAGATCTGCAGTTGAGGGTCTACTTTGGCAGCCCGAACTATGATAGGGAACAGCAATTAGAGTAATTAGCAACAAGTTTCTCAATGTCAGTCTGCCAGGGAAGGCAGGCAGGAGAGCTGCAGAACACCTGTGCCACAGGCTGTCCTGAGTTAGTGACTGTCAGCTCCAGGACAGTGTTTTCCCCAGCTGCTCTCACTGCAATATGCCACCCACTGTAATAAGTCTGACAAGCATTCCGGTTGGCCTTGTTCTCAAATAGAAGGCGGATCCCTCTCCCAGTGAATGATACATAGAGCCAAGAGTGTTTTTCTGCTCCATCTGTTGGGTTGGTCTAAAGGACCAATTCAGAATGCTCTGCATGTTGCAATGTGCGGGCCTGATACAAAACCCAACTAAGTCAATTTGGATCAGACCCTATAAGGAAGCAAGCCATGGTGCCTCAGTGAATTTCTTGTCTAATACAGGACCACAGCCTACCTCAAACACCAGGGAAATGTCCACAGACAATATTTCAACCATGTGGGAAATCAGTCACTCTCATTCCTATAGATGGCTAGTCAGACACAAAAGACACATTCCTATCTGCCCCAGAAGTTATGCAGATCTAGGTGAAATATCTGAACGGAGACACTGAACCTAGCAAGATTCGCCTATCGCTGGTTCTGGTGTCTAGCAGTGTAAAGCTAATTTTAGGTCATCCAGCCCTGGGGGAAAAAAAACCCTTGGAAAACACACAACATGCCTGGACAGTTTGTGCTACCAAATAACAGAGTCGGACTGGTGATGTAGTGCCTCAGGTATTCACAAGATGCTAAATGGCTGATGTGTAGAATTTTAGCACCCTTTACAAAGGGACGTGATCCAACAGAAAGACTGTTAATTGAGCTGTTCCTCTCACAAACATCTCTTGCCTTCTTTATAGGAAGGGGGGGGGGGGAGGGGGAATCCAGTCATTTTCCAGAAGCTGTCTGGGCCAGGCTCTTGTGTGTTAGATAGACTTCTGCCAAGGCCACCTGACACAAACCAATCTCCAGCTACCTAAGTCCACAAAGCCAGTGAGCATCCTGCATTTCTGAGAGCAAAAGATGCTGGACTTTCAATGGGACTGAGGATGTTAAGTCACTTTGGCATCTAAACACCTTTGAGGCTCTGGGCCATAGGCACTTTAAAATATTTTGCCCATTCACTCACACACATATTACAGGTATCAGAGGGGTAGCCGTATTAGTCTGGATCTGTAAAAAGCAACAGCGAGTCCTGTGGCACCTTAAAGACTAACAGATGTATTGGAGCATAAGCTTTCGTGGATGAATACCCACTTCATCAGACGCATGTGTCTTTAAGGTGCCACAGGACTCACGGTTGCTTTTTACATATTACAGGAGCACCAAGAGGACCCTATCAAGGATTAGAGGTCCAGATCAGGGCCTCATTGTGCTTGGTCCTGTACAGATATTTAAGTTCCAAAGAGTCTGCAATCACATATCAGAGTGCATGTTCACAGCATGAGCTCTTGGGAGCAGGTGGCGTCTCTGTGACATGTTTCTGCAGCACCTAGAGCCATGGGGCTGAGGACTCTAGTGCTACCACAATGAAAATAGATGTATTATTACAAGATACAACAGGAGAACCAGACAAACAAAATGGGGAGGGAAGGCTATGGATGACATAGTAACAGTGAAATAAACAAGTGCTGTGCAGTAAGCAGTGGCCAAAGGTTGACTTCGGTGTCAGCTGGCAGGGTTATACAGACATCTCTGGGCATATATATCATATATGAACCTCTTCTTTCCATTACCCATCACACAGCCTCCTGCTCGTTCCCCTTACTGCACCATAGCACCAACAGGGCAATCTCAGCCAAGCAGCACTAACAAAGTGCCCCATGCATAGCTAGCTTCTTACAGTGCAACTCAGCAGCTTGAAACAAGACAAGGAGACAGCACCACGTGAGCAGTCAGTACTCCATGGTCCAGAAGCCAGTGCTCTACGGGCCAGGGTCTGAGAACCATTGCTCTAATGAGAGCACTGGCTATCATATAGGTAGGGACCTACCAAATACACAGCCATGAAAAACACGTCACAGACTGTAAAATCTGGTCTCTTGTGTGCTTCTACCCTGTACTATACAGATTTCACAGGGGGAGACCAGTGTTTCTCAAATTGGGGGTCCTGACCCAAAAGGGAGTTGCAGGGGGATGGCAAGGTTATTTTAGGGGGTCACGGTATTGCCACCCTTACTTCTGCACTGCCTTCGGAGCGGGGCAGCCAGAGAGCGGTGGCTGTTGACTGAGGGCCCAGCTCTGCAGGCAGCAGCGCAGAAGTAAGGGTGGCAATACCATACAACTTCTGCGCTGCCGCTGGCAGCCATTTTGCCTTCAGAGCTGGGATCCCGGCCAGCAGCTGCCGCTCTCCAGATGCCCAGCTTTGAAGGCAGCGCTGCCCTCAGCAGTACTGCAACCCCACCTACAATAACCTTGCGACCCCCAACTTCTTTTTTGGGTCAGGACCCCTATAATTACAACACTGTGAAATGTCAGATTTAAATAGCTGAAATCATGAAATTTATTATTTTAAAAATCCTATGACTGTGAAATTGACCAAATTAGACGGTGAATTTGGTAGGCCCCTTCATCTAGATATAGCTTTCCAGCCATTGGTCTCAGCATCACTCCCTATTTTACAGATAAGAAAACTGAAGTGCAGGGAGGTGAAGTGATTTGACCCCCCAATCACCCAAAAATCCAGCAGCAGAGCTGGGAGTAGAACCCAGTCCACTGCTCTATAAAATAAATATATGGAGATTTACCTCTCTCATAGAACTGGAAGGGACCCTGAAAGGTCATTGAGTCCAGCCCCCTGCCTTCACTAGGCAGGACCAAGTACAGATTTTTGACCCAGATCCCTAAGTGGCCCCCTCAAGGATTGAACTCACAACCCTGGGTTTAGCAGGCCAATGCTCAAACCACTGAGATATCTCTCCCCCCATAGCTACTAGGCCATTGTGCCCTTAACCAGGTCTTTACAACATCAAGACTTCTTTCCCCTTCTTCTGCCCATGTGCCTGCTTTGCAGCAGTAAACATCCTTGCTGGGGGCTATGGATGCTCCTTCAGAAGGCTGGACTCACAAACTTATTAGCTACCACCCTGCAACTCAGTTGAACACATCACAATTCAGGCAAGTAATTGAAAGTTCGTCCCTACTGGTCCTTTCTTGCAGGGTTTGATGCTCATGTGATTAACACACGCATGTGTCTCTTCCAGATGGGTGAGGAAAGGCATCCGCATTGGCGGGCAAGGCCGCAGTCTCTCATTTGGGCTGTATCATGCTGAGCATCTGCTAGTCTCTGTCCTGCCTGGAGTGAGACGGCCCATTAGCGGAAGCTGGGGGGAAGCTTTGGCGGGTAGGCAGATTATACGGATATGAAGTTTTAGGGTGCCTGACTGCAGCAGATTGGTGGGATTTAGGGATTAAGAGGAGAGGATTGTCAGATTCGAGCAGGGATCAGTGTGAAGATTGAAGTTGAGAGCAGATGTCGCTGATTTCCCGGCTCCCACGTCTTCCCCCTGCTCCCCATGAATGTTATCCACTCGCAAAGTCAATGATCTCCCATCGTCCTTTTTTTCCATCTGTCGGCTTGGCTGCACAGGTGCTGGCCGCATCCCAAATCCATAGCCAGAAACTCAGTTAACGTGAAAGTTTAAAGGCAGCTATCTGGCTACCTCTGCCCATTGCTTTCCCTTTTGCTCTCTGTCACAGGTGCTGTCCATCACTGCCCACCCGCTCCAACCCTTCGCTTTCAATTGCACCTCGGTTTCCCTTGGCAGTGTCATCTTTCCCTTCCCCCGCCCCTCCTTCCTCCCTCTGAGTCCATGTCCTAAATTACGCCCTACACCTCTGGCTGTGTCTATGCTGCAATTAGAGGTGTGACTGTAGCTCAGGTAGGCAGCCCCATGCTAGCTTTAATATAGCTAGCATGTCTAAAAACAGCTGTGAAGACGCTGCAGCATAGACCCCAGCCTGGGCTTGGAATGGTCTGCCTGCCTGCCCTAGGTGCAATCACACTTCTGATGGCAGGGCAGAGACCCTCTGCTGGTCCCCACTGGGCTCTCCTGCCATCAGAGGATAGCTCTGGGTGGGATCTGGACAGACTTTTAGTTAGGGGAAGAGGTCTTTATCCAGGCCAATAATATCTTTATATTAATAGGTATAATAATGCTTTGTTCATGTTGCCACTTAAGTCTAAGTATGTCAAAGCACTCTTTACATGCATCAGTTAAGCCTCTGTCTGCTCAGGGCAGGAGTAATCATCAGCATTTTTCAGATGGGGAAACTGGGGTACCTGTCAAGTGATTTATGCCGAGTCACATAAAGCCAGGAGCAGAACTGGCCTCCTGCGCTAACTGACTTACTGACTCTTGGCTAGGAAGTATTACACATTAAACTGAGAGACGATGCAGCCCAGTCGACAGGACACAGCTGTAACTCACAAACCTGGGCTCGATGCCTAGTTCTGTGGCATGACCTTTCAGACATGGCCCTCCTCCTCTCTGGGCCTCCCTTTCCTCTCCCACCCTCTCTTTGTCTTGTCTGTTGAGTCGGTGAGCTCTTTGGTGCAATGGCTCACTACATATTTGCACCGTCTAGTGCAATGTGGCCCTGGTCATGGTAGAGGCCTCTGGGGGCTACAGTAACAGAAATGCTAATAAACATATTATGTTGTTTGAATGTGTGTGTTTATTTTGAAATTACCAACTGGCAAAGGCCACGTGAGTGACTTCACCAAAGCCCCGTATCTTAATGCAAACCACCTGAGTGACTTTCATAACCTGGCATGGCTAGTGTAGCCTGCAGAGTTGAGCCTAATTAGCAGTGAACTGAAAACATTTTGAAAGGAACAAGGGCTGCCGCTTTCAGGGCAGGACTGAGCTAGCAGGCACACACGGAATGTACTAGCCTTTATCATCTGGGTTCAAAGCCCATTTGGAATGTAAACAAAAGCACCTTCACACTAATACAAGTATTTGTCAACATCTCAGAAAAAGTCCAGCACAAGCTGCCGAAAGGTCAGGACTGGAGGAGCAAAGGGGGAGGAGGGAGAATGTCAGTACTGAGGGGCACTGTCAGAGTAGTGGAGAGGACTGGAATAGCGGGGAGCTGTGGGTCAGTATTGAGGGGTACTGGCAGAACAAGGGGACAGGACTGGAATAGCAGGGGATACCACCTGGCCTTAATCCAGCACTATATGCTTAGACATTTCTCGCCCTTTTTTGGATCGAAATTATGAAAATTTTCACATATCAGAACATGCAGAACATTTCAATTAGCTACTCACACTGCACTATAAAGGGCTGAGCACCTTGGGTCGGACTGTCAAAGGAGCCTAAGGGAAGTTGGAACCTAACTCCCCTAGGTTCTTTTTGAAAGTCCCAGGTCTTGACTCCATGGGAGAGAGGAATGCTCAGCACCCTACCAGAACAGCCCCTAATATTTAACGGCATCACATAACAATTGACATGAAAGATGACAATGTCACATGAAGAGTTAAAAATCCCTGGGAGCCAATGATTCCCTATCACCACCCTGCTTTAAAAAGACAATTCAAGGGGGAGAAGGGAAGAAAAAAAATCTGTGCGTGTGTTGCTTATACAGTAGACAAGATTTAATAGACAGAAGATACAGAGTCTTATCAGCACAATTCATGCTTGATAGTGCAATGGAGGGCATCATACATTAGCTTGCTTTGACCTGCAGGGCCCTCAGCTGGAATTTTCTCTACCATACTGACATCATGTTGTTTAGATGCTATGCACATCGTGCCTGCATGGAAACATGCTGACACTTTGGAGGCTTCTGAATCCAGACAGGGAGAGTGAGTGGAGAAAAAGATGTCAGGGTCGAAATGTTTCTCTAATAGTTATAGATTTAATTCTGTGGGTTTGGAGCGGGGGGTTCCCCTCCTCTTTTTAAAGGAAAAAAATAAATCAAAAAGCAGTTTACCACACTGGGCTGCTTTCCCTTTCCATTCTGTGCTGCTGTTTCCCTTGCCCTCCCACCCCTTTCTCCACATAAAGGGCTAAGAGAGGATCTAGCTCAAACCATAGACAATTTGGCCTAGATTGGGTTCCAAGGTTCTTGCAAGAAGGAATCAATTAAAATAGGAGCTTTCAACGCACCGGGTGAATTATCTTCCCATCCTCCCAAGCGTCCAAAACATTCTAAATGCTGCAGTGATGGGATTGAAATATCTGTTGTCTATAGCCAAAAGATAGGGGAGTTTACATTTTATGATTCCTTAGATTATTTTGGGTCCCCTAAATTTCATACTTTCCAGTTGTATTTGAGGTTAGGAACACATTTCCCTCCTCCATCCCCCCATGTGGATTGCCATTCCTGGGAAGTTGGAGTGTTCTTGCACCTTCCCCACTTCTGGTTTTGTTGGAGATAGGCCTGATCAAAAGATCTCAAAGGACTTTCAAATACAGTTGAGTGAAAATCAGGATTCCCAGCTCCCAAGAAATTCCAGTATTTCAAACACTTGTTTCAGCCATAATCGGGACCAAAATAATCAAAACATCAACGTGGGAACTTCTTGTCCCATCAAAAAAGTCAGTTTGGAAACATCAAAACAGTTCATTTCAAGTCAGTTCAACATTTAACTGCATCTGCTTAAGATGCCTCCTGGGAGTTGTAATTCCAGTGCCTCATGCTTCCTTTCTCCCTGATGAGCTGGTTTCCTCAGCCAGACTACATCTCCCATGATGCACCACCCTTATGAGATTTCAGGATACACCATGCAGCTCTTTCAGCGGGGAGACATAGGAGATGCAGTACGGGCAAGGAGCTTGGCCCATAGGAGAAAACAGGGGTTTGAAGCACCTGAACTACAGATCCCATGAAGCACTGTGGTGCCCTAGAGAGATGCTTTTTATTTTCAAATCAAGGAAATGTTTAAAAAAATTTACAAATTCCTGACCAGCTCTATTTTCAAATGGTAACTAAGTCTTGTATCACCCCAGTAAGGTAAATACAGAGTCACCTGTAAAACAGAGGTCAATGCTCACAACAGCCTTGCAGTAATAGGTGATTTTGTAAGGCCCTCCCATGCTACTGTGATGAGATAAATGGAGAAACTAAATCAAAGAACTAATGTGGCCAGCCCAAGCAACTGGAGTAATAGTAGAACCCAAGAGTCCAGAGACTCTGCGTTTATCAGGCAACATTTCTTCTCCTTAATCCCCACACTTTATGTACCGCCAATGCCAAGCATTCTCAAACCATGAGTCAGGCCCCAAACAATCATGAAATTAGCTTAAAAAAAGCATGTGATTTTAAGAAATAAAGTTACAATTCTTTTTGCTTTCGGAGTTACATTTTCAAGCTTTTCTCTGCAAATACGAGTGCTAGACATGGTTTTTAAATAAAAGCTGAGATTCACACAAGTCACATGACCCCAGGAGCTGGGGCTTTATTGAAAACATCAAGATCTCATCCTTCTCCAGCTCTCCTCTGGACTTATCATGGGGAGGAAGGCCTTTCTGTCCATATTCCACCCTGCCATGTGCTCACATGAACTGAATCCAGACTCTAGATACTGCCCTTTTCTCGTGTGCATGGAGCAACCTCTAATCTCTGCTGTGAAGCAAAGGTGCAGAGAGCCCAATGCACTGCAGAACTCTGTGGCAACTTCCCTAGACATCCCCAAACTGCACTGCACTGCCTTTGGAGAGGTGCTGGAGTGTTTGCACAGCTGGCTGGATTCCTTAAATCCCCTTGGCAAACTCATCTGTAATAAAGCTGACCCATACCCTCGTTAGCGCACTAGTCTGAGACTTGCGAGATCCAGGGTCAAGATCCTGGTCTGCCCAAGCCTTCCTTTGTAACCCATCTCCACAATGGGGATGATGGCACTGCCCTACCTCCATAGGGTGCATGAGGATAAATACATCAAAGATTGTGAGGCACTCGGATACTGTGAGTTGGGTCATAGATGGCTAGATCTGCATACAGACCCCACAGTTATCAGCAGGGACTGAGACTTGCACCTTCATCACCAAAAAACAGCAGCCTTCACCCTATGAGCTAGTGGGGAAACTCTGCACACGATGGATAAACATTAGGCTTTATGGGCCACTGGGTTCAACCTCTAGAGGCCGATAGCGAGCTATTGCATAGGTTCCTGGATTTTAGGACCAGCAGGGACTAGACTACCGGGTCATAATGCAGAACATTAACTATTTATTTTGCCTTTGGGCAAACAGGTATGGTGTAGGTGGAAAATTTGGCCTTTTAGATGTTCAACTAGAGGAAGATGAGTTTGAGGGAGTAGCGTTAGGCTGAGAGTGGTTCCACTTTTAATAGGAAATGTTGACATTTCAACGCACTTCAGCCATTTAGTGTTTGCAGAAAGAAGTTAGAAAGCAGATGCTAACTGTTCTCTCTTTAAAACTTTATTCGTTACAAGTCTTACCTTTTGTAATCATTAAGAAAGAAAAGTAACAAATCACGTGTCCTATTAATTTCTTATTGATTGATTGCCAGGCAGAATTGACAGCTTGTGCATATACCAGTCTCCTACAGTTGCAACATAAAGTAAGCTTCCACATCTGCAATTTTTATGAATGATGAAATGAGATTAGCTTCCACTACCCCACAACCACCAGTCTGTAAGTGAAGGGAAAAGACATCAGTGACTGAGATTGGCAGAGGACAAGCTTGATTCTGTGAGGTGCTGAGCAGAACTGTCCCATGAGAATTTTAGAGATTCTGAAAGCTTTTCCCATCCCAAATCAGGACAAAAAGTTAAAAATCTTGAAAATGTTCACAAACTGAAATTTTAAAAAAATCAATTAATTTGGTAACTGCAAAGTGTTCTGTTCTTATTTCAACCTTTTTTACTTTTAATTTTTTTAGTCTAAATTTAGAAACAAAGCTGTTTCAACTAAAAAATAAATAAAATGGACATTTCAACAATTTTGAAACTTTTATTTCCAAAAATTTGTCCAGTCAGGAGATTTGTAGAAACGTACCACTTTGTGACATTTCGGTTTCAATGAAGCAGCACTTTTGGTGATTCGTGACCAGTTCTAGTGCTGAGCACCCTGGAGTCTCACCAATTTCAGTGAGTATTAAGGGTTCTCAGTCACTTACAGGATTAGACCCTAACCACGGAATCCTTCCAAAAAGTTATGAGACCCTGAACTGTTGGAGCATGGGAAGTACTACCATACTACACCAGCAGAGACCAGGCACCATGGTCTAGTTTCTAGTGGACATGGCAATGGAATGGGAAGCGCTGGGCTCCATTCTTAGCTCTGCTATAGGACCTTGGGCAAGTCATTTGCTATTTCCTCTCCCACCTCTTGGGGCAGGGACTGTACATTATAGAAGTCAGTATATGGCATTTAGCACCATGGGCCTTTGATTTTGTTTGGGGCCTCTTGTTGCTATTGTAACACAAACAGCAGCAGCAAAGCCTTCTTTAAAATAAAATATGCTGTGCATTCCCTCTGTATATGAAAAAAAAAAAATCTATTCAGTTTCTTTTTTTCTCCCCCACTAATCATTCCTTACATTTATCTAAAAGCAGTTCCATGCTGTAAAACTGATGCCTCTGAAACTTGGGTTGTTTTTTCTTTCCTTTTCTCTTCACACATCTCAGTCTTTTTATTTAATTTATTTATTTTGTATATAGATATAGATTTTTTTTAACACAACCACTAAAAAAAAAAACAAATTTCTCCATTAAGGATTTTTTTGGAATTTCAGCATCACTTTACGTAACGTCATCTGACATTTACAAAGTCGCAAAACGGGGGTTTGTAATTGCATTGTCAGGCGCGTAGATCACTGGCTGCCCCTCCTCCATCACCCTCTCTGCCTTATCAGACCCCAGGGGACGGCAAGTGGGGAGGAATTAATTTGTCAATTTCTTCCACTTGCTTTCAGCATCAGTTATTGTATTCTCACCACTTCCCGGTTTATTTAAGGCATTACTCTTCTGTCCCACCATCCCAGCTTCTGCAGGCCAATTAATCATTCAGAATTTCCACCCAGTTTGCTCTCTGGATAGATTTTGAGTTTGTTTTTTATTCCAGATCTTACAAAACTCTGGATGCGTTACTGTGGCAACTGGGAAAAGCTTAGCAAGCTCATGAATGAAACTCATTGTGACTCTTCCAGAGATGTTACCCCATCCACCACTGCAAACTCTTAGTCTTCAGCTGCTTGCCAGCCACTTGATTGCTGCACTTACACACACCCCAACCTATGCCTTTGCTATATTATCCCTAATTCCAGCGGTAAGAGGCCATTAGGGAGACCCCATCTAGCAACCGAATCTAATTTATTATCTATACTGAAGTAATGCCCAGGAGTTCTAGTCATGAACCAGGACCCCGTTGCTTTTAACACTGTACAAACTCAGAACAAAAATAATAACGTCAAACTCTTATAGAGCACTTTTCATCAGTGGATCTCAAAGCTACTTACAAAGACAGCATCATTGACCCCACCTTATGCATGGGGAAACTGAGGCACAGAGTTGGGCAGTGACTTACCCAATGTCACCTAACAGCCAAGCTAGAATGCATGTCTCCTGCGTGGCAATCCACTGCTCTGCCTACCAGGCCACATTCTAGGGCACAGCCCCAAAGAGCTTACCATAAGTGTAAGACAAGAGCCAACAGGTGGCTACAGACAAAGGAACACAAGGAATCAGTGAGACAGTCTTGGTCAGCATGATGGTCTGAGCACACCAGCTGTCTCACCAGTGTCAGGCTTTATAATTATAACATTATGTTTCTCTCTCATACAAACAAAAAGGTCAACCCTGCACTTTCCTTCTGAAGGGACTTATTTCTGCTTCTTTTTGTTTTCCTGAATCTATGTCCCCAGTGGCAAGCACAGGGTGCATGACTCCTTTAAAAGTCTGTATCAACCGAGAACAAAATGGCTGCCACATGCCCCACGCTAGAAGCATTCTTAGAAAGTTGGTGTGATACACACCCTTGAACTACACCAGCCACCTGGCAATAGCTCACAGCACTGCCCCCTGCCACCAGATAGACAAGGAGGCACTTCCATTTAAAGGTGCAATATACCAAACTACAGAGACCCATATTATGTCCCTTCCCAGTACATTTCACCAATACCCCCCAGTACTTTGGATAGTCGTAGTCAGAACTGCAGAGATATGGAAATGAAGAGTGGGAGTTAACTAAGAAAGATATGATTTTCCAAAGCTCACAAAGATTGAGTGTGAGGCAGATGCACTTCTTGTTATCCAAACCCCTTCCCCCAGCCCTAAACTTGACAAGTGATATGTTAGTCATTATTAGGCAAACTGCACTGTAATTTGTCCCCTCTTAACAAGCACGAGGGGACTTGGGTCTTACAGTCAACATATAACGAAAGGAAACCTATTGAGGAGAGCTGGCTGGAAAACTTAAGATGAAAACAAAATTTGGATATGAAACGGAAACTAAAATTTTCATGAATTTTTCTCTAGTTTCAATGATTTTTTAAACTTATTTCAAGTGAAATAATAGCTAAAAAGATGCCTATCTGAGGCTCTAGGCATCCTACCAGACCATTAACAATACAAATAAATCTAAGCAGCATTACAATAAGTTCAATAAAATGAATGATCAACTCAGCTCAGCCAGCCATCTTCAAAAAGTCCTTTCTACCTCTTCATAATCTAGGAAGCATACCCCTGAGGCTTCTCCAAAAGCCCTATCAAACAAATGCCTATTGAAGATTCTGTTTGAGCTAGGACTAGATTCACTGACCAGATGTCTAGGATTAATGGTGCATGCCCTCAGAGCTAGTAAATGAATCTTCTGAGAAGATCTCTTGTGGTTACTGGAGGATGTTGCAGATCTAGTACATGTGGCTTTGGCAGGCATGAAACCAGTAGACTTGTGCCAAAGACAGAATTTCTGTTTTGTGAAGGGTTTTGAGGTTTTGACATCTGGTTTCATCCCAAATCGAAACAAAAACTAAACATTTCAAAATTCTTCACAAAAGAAAATTCCCGAAAGAATTAGTTTTACGTCAATCAAAACATTCAGATGCCAGACTTCTTTAAAATTGTGCTCAAATTTTTTTAAAATTTCTAAACAAAAAGTCATTTCAAATTGAAAATTCAAAATGGTTAATTCTGGAAGTGTTGCAATTGGATGTTTTGACATTGTCAGAACTCCCCCTCCCCCCCTGGTTTTCTTCCAAAATAATCCTGCAAAATCAGCAGGATTGTGCAAAGCATTAATATTTTGCCAGAACCACATATCCTGATGGATTATGTTTCTACTGAAATTTCTCCCACCAGCCCTGTGTACAACCCATATTAACCCAGGGTGAAGCTCTGTTTCCCTTTAGAGTGGCTGGACCAGTAAGAGAGTCTACGGTATTTCTGCCTTCCAGCTCTTTTAGTTCAGGCAGTAGAGACTCCCTCTTTTAGATCCAGAGATCTGAAAATTCAATTATCGGAAGCGACCAATGACAGGGTGTCAATACACAGCTGGCGTGGAGACAGTGCATGTTGGAATTATTGGTGCTGTTTGCTGCAAGGAAATCAGCCTTTATAAGGAAACTGTCCAGTTTAAGAAGGTAGTTGCGCCTGTTTTCTCAGTGGCCCACTTCACAACATCACAATGGTTGCTGACTGCCAGATGAAGCAGAGACTCCACAGACTAAGTGGGCCATGGTGGGCCAAGGGTCCTTCCAGGTCAGGATTAAGGCACATTCAAGGGGAAAGCTTGCAACGCTACTGACTTTGCTGTATTATGCACCAGATAAACTAGGGAATTCATCCTCCAGGGTGGCTAACGAACGACCTTTTTGCCATCACTGAATGTTTCCTTTTTAATTGGGCCAGTGATCTCTACAACTTTTCCCCGAATGGGTGGCCACTGATCTTGCATGAAGTGCTGCACATCCCTGGAAAGCAGAGGAATCTCCGTATATCAACTATATGGGGAAAGCCCAACATTTAACGGTCTATTAGCAGCCAATAAAGAGAGGCCTGCTCATGTGACAGTCTACGAAAAGACTGTTGCAACCATTGTGTGTCCCTCCTGCAGGTGGAACATGCCTTCCTGGCCATGATGCTGTAGATGCGCGCCTCAGGGAGGATTTAGGAGGATGCCATGGGGACTGCAGCTCGGGCTACAGCATTAATCAGCCAGGTGGGCGCCAGACTTGCCACATCCAATCCAGACCCATAGTTTTGTGAAAAGAGGCGGCAGGAGGGAGATGTCTGGCATTCCCAGGGCTTGGAGTGAGCCATTAATTGCAAACTGTACAAAAGAATAAAGCTGCGCGCTCAGAACCAAAAAGGTAGCATCGTTCATCTCCATCAGGCACAAATGGGCTCTCAACCTTTAAGAGCTTAATTAGTTTCTTTGTTTTTGGAAAGAACTATTGGGTGATGCACTCACTTAGGGAAGGGGGAGCCAGAGCGTGATGGATGGGCTGTTTCTATGGGCCTAGGATTCCAATCCTTCCGTCTCATCCTCTTGGCATCTCCTCATGCACAGCTGTATTAGTGAAGGTCTGCTGGCACAGTCAGTTTCCAACCTCTTTTGGTTTTACCACTTCCGTAAGCACAGCCACCCTCTTACCTCACAGTTCTGCTGATGAGAACATCACCAGCTAAAGGGCTGTCTTAAGGACTACTGGCCAACACATTGCTCTGGGCCGGGGTCGGCAACCTGCGGCACGCAGTGCCAAAGGCGGGACATGAGCCGATTTCTAGTGGCACACTGCTGCCAGCCGGGGTCCCAGACACAACCCCACTCAGCCCGCTGCCAGCCTGGGTGAACGGAACCCCCAGCTGGCAGCAGGCTGAGCAGGGCCGGCGGCCAGGACCCCGGCTGGCAGGAGCCGGAAGACGGAACCCCAGACTGGCAATGGGCTGAGCCGCTGGCCTGGAGTTCCGGCCGCCGGCCCCTTGCCAGCCGGGGTCCCGGCCATCGGCCCCACTCAGCCTGCTGCCGGCCTGGTATACCAGCCGCCAGCCTGTCTCATCTCACTGCTAGTCTGGGGTTCCAGCCGCCCAGCCCCCTGCCAGCCAGGTCCGGGCCTCTGGCCCTGCTCAGCCCTCCTGCCAGCCTGGGGTACCAGCAGCCAGCCCAGGGCTCTGCTCCTGGCCTGGTTCCAGCGCTCTGCAGCCCTTATCAAAAATTACACTACAATTAACTTAAAATCTTAGACAACTTTTTTTTTTATTACAGTAATCATTAAAACATGTATAATGTTCATAAATACATAGGTCTGATGAAACAAAGTAGTTGTACTTATGTGCCTGTGCTTAATTTGTGTTTTTGATTATTTACCTTCTAAAAAAAATCTCACATGTCTCACACCCCTAGGAAGGGCATCTTGCACCCTAAGGGCGTGTGTACACCCCAGGTTAAGAACCATTGCACTAAACTGATAAGATATGCATTTTAATTTAATGAATTAAATTCAAATGAAGCTTCTTAAAATTTAAAAACCTTGTTTACTTTACGTACAACAATAGTTTAGTTATATAATATAGACTTATAGAGAGAGACCTTCTAAAAATGTTAAAATGTATTACCGGCACGCGAAACCTTAAATTAGAGTGAATAAATGAAGACTCGGCACACCACTTCTGAAAGGTTGCCGACCTCTGCTCCGAGCCATAATCAACCCTCCCTCTTGCCACAGAACTCGTGCTGATGTTAGCAAGAGCTCCACGTGCAGAATGAGGGTCTAATGCTGCCCCTATTGAGTAGTGGTATGAAGAGAACAGCTAGTGAGGTACTTGTGGGTAAGGGTTGGGATAAGAAGAGAGCTTATGGGTATACACAAAAGGCACAATGCAGGAGGCACACAGGAGGTAAGTCAACATTTGCTCCCACAGTTATCACAGAGGAATCTTGTTCTATATAGTGGGAATAATGGGAATAACCTAGCATAACTCTTGGCAAACATTACCCATCTCGTGAATTTCTAAGATGTTTATCATCCCGGTATACATGCCCTGATACTGACTTTTTAAATGGCAACTACTCTATCTGATTGTCTCTCGTTTTGCACTCAAATTTGCCCTCCTAGAGCAAAGACATGGTGGCCAGTTTTCAAAACTAGACCATCTCAGTCAGGGCCTTTGTAAAGTACTCAGATCTATTGATGAAAAGAGCTAAATAAGAGCTAGGTGTTATTACAGAAGAACAGGTATTACCCAAATACTCAATGAAAAACTAAGGAAAGAAACACACTTATGGCAATACTATTACTTCGTACTTCCATGGTTCTTTACACCCAAGATCTCATAGCACTTTACAAACACTGATACGGACATGGACGTACTGAGTGGTTAAAAGGATTTGCTCCCAGTCACATGGCAAGTCTGTGGCAGAAGCAGGAACAGAAGTTAAGAAACCTGGCTCCCAGCCCTTTGCTCTCTTCACTAGTGCACACATTTGAAAAAAAGGAATCCATCATCATGAGGATCATTGCACTTCTTGGTCCAGATCCTCAGCAGGTCCAAATGGGCACAGCCCTACTGAAATCAAAGGAGCTGCCCCAATTTACACCAGCTAAGAATCTGCCCTTTTACCCTTGTGTCCTTCATTCTCACCTCTTTGTTCCTCACTGGCATGCTACCAGAGATGTATGTAGCATGGTGCATTTGGTCACGATTTTTCTCCCTGCCCATCTATGCCTCTAATTAGCTTTCTGGTATTAATGGCAAAGTTTTCATAGATTCCAAAGCCTAAAGGGACCATTTTGCTCCTTACAGACTATCTAGTCTGACCTCCTGTATAACACAGGCCAGAGAACTTCCCCAAAATAATTCCTAGACCACTTCTTTTAGAAAAAACATCCAATCTCGATTGAAAAATGGTCAGTGATGGAAAATCCACCACGGAGCCTTGGAGGCACCCAAATGGCTGAACAAAGCATTTGCATCAAAAGCTCCCTTTACACACACACACACACACACACACACACACACTTCCTTACCAACTCAAACCTCAGATCTCAGATAAGCCTTTACTTAGGTTTGCAGACCTGTCCAACAATCTTGGGCCACGGTAGGTCAAAATCATGCAAAATTTCTGGTTTTGAGAGGACGCTGAGTTTCATTTTGATCTTCTGCCTTAGTTCAAACACACACAAACAACTCAGGAAAGGTGCAGGGATCAAAACAGACAGATGTACTCATGAAATCCTGGTAGCCAAGTTCCTATTTCTCAAGACCGGAGTTCCTTAAGTTGTTTTGTCTCTTGTCTAATTCCTCATAACTTGTTTAACACCAAGACCCCCTTTCCTCTTAAATAAAAATAATATGGAGCTTTTTTTTATTATTCCAGCAGGACTCTAGATAATAAAAAGATTTATAATTAAGCCAGTAGATTTCCTTTTGCCACGCTGTCCTGGATTCTGAGAGAGTATATTTATATGCAATTATGAAATGAACAGTATTTCTTACCCGAGTGAAGCTTTAAAAG
Organism: Malaclemys terrapin pileata; assembly: GCF_027887155.1. Taxonomy (NCBI): domain Eukaryota; kingdom Metazoa; phylum Chordata; order Testudines; family Emydidae; genus Malaclemys; species Malaclemys terrapin. Next base: position 20,366,341 of record NC_071519.1, read on the forward strand.
TCATTATGAATCCATTAACTCAGCAGACCTTACAAAAGGCCTTCTCTGCTCTGGATTTATTTTAATTTAAAGCAGATAGGATACTTCCCCCCTCCCTGTTTTTTAACCCTCCTTTGCTGCAGTAAGAAGATGGGGGGGGGGGGAGTAGAAAGAAAGAAAGAACTATACATCAAACTTGGCTCTGCAGTGTAGACCAAACTCTCTGCTAGTGTAAACGGGCAAGCTGAAGTCAACAGAGCTTTGACCATTTACACCAGCAGAGAATTTGGCTCATATCATCTGCATGCCTGCACTGCACTATTGGATTTGCAACCACGTACTTGGATCTGGAAAATTCATGATATTTGGAATCTTCCTTGAACTCCACTGTAGGGAGATTCTTAACTTGCTCAAATCTTGCCTAGGAACAAGTCCACAGTGCTTTAACATTCCGCCCATGCTGTGGGAAGGGAGTGTTACCTGCACAGGAACTCAAATGTTATTCAATGGAATCCACAGTTGAAGGCTTCAGGACTGTAGAGATAGACAACCCAGTTTACACAGGATAAAATATTCAATCCAAAATCCAAGCGTCTTTAAGAAGTCTCAAAAAGTTCCATTAACTTAGCTGGAGCTCCATATATGAGGAGTATTGAGGGAGATGAAGCGCAGTTTATAAGTGGAAAACTGCAGGACGGTAGAAACTAGAGGCATGCAGGAGCCAAGAGCATTTGGAGGTTATGCCTCACTTTACTGAACGGCAGAACTGGAGGAAAATAACCTCTTGGATATTAATAGGCACCCACTGCTGTGGTATGAGTGGCTAGATCCATCCTTCCCTTTTTACATACACCATTGATGTCACCCATCACAGAAATGCGGCCACCTCTGAGGTGGAACTTGGCAGCTGTGTAACAGCTCACAGCAACACTGCATATCTCTATTTTTATTGTGGTAATGTCTAAAGGCCCCAGTCACGGATTATCCCCCCACTGTGCTAGATGCTGCACATGCATATAACAGAGACAGCCCCAGCACTGGAAGTGAAGAATACCATTGAAATTGCAGGGGAATTTTAGGGAGCTAGAATGCAATTAGGTACATTTGGCCAGGATGCCACACTGCCACCTCTAATCAGGTGAGATTTTTAATTAGTGCACGTGATCATGACTGTCACTTGTGAAAGACAACACCTCCAGAAACCCAGTGTCCCCTAACACCAGACCAGGACAATAATTTAATGCCCAAAGTCTCCCTGCTCTATTCACTGCTTCTTGCAATGCATTTAGAAGTCAGCACTAGGAAGATGGAGGGGGTGCGGTCTCCTAGTCAAGTGCTGGCCAGGCCCAACCTTGCTTAGCTTACAAGTTCTGACACAGCTACACTGTGAGCAGATACAGATGCACACACCTCCACGGGGCTGGGGAGATTGTGGTGGCAAGAATATACTCCAACAGCCATGTGCATTGATCACACAAATGGCTTATTTTGGATTGCCAGGCCTGTGGAAAAGAGAGTCTTTCTCCTCACCCCCTTCTTCAGAGTTGTAAAATCACAAAGGACTTACTGGGCTGACATTCCAGCCTTGCTCCATCTGTATTATAGCTCGACAAGAAGGAACTCTCTCAGTGGCCTTAACGGAGAGTCATAAGGCAGAAGGAATGACAGTCGCCCAATGAAGTCGGCTGTGGCACTGGCAATCCTTCAGAGTTTCTTTGCTCTGTGCTGGGTGAGAATGGTTCATTCTGCTCCTCTTAAAAGGAAAATCCATCTTCAAATCACAAAAGGCTCTTCAGAGAGAAGAGCTTGGCTTTCATTAACATGTCAGCAGTGAAATGCAGCAGCATCCCATTGGTCACGTTAAAAGGGGTCGGGAGGAACAGGAACAGAACTTCTCCCCTGTTGCTTGCTAGCTAAAATAATTCCACTGGCCAGGATCCCGCTTTCCTTCTCCCAGCTTGGATCAACTCCAGAGGAAGACTTGAATCGGCCTCTCACAGGCTGCATCTGTCACTCCCCGCCTTTCTGATCCCGTTCCATCCAACTCCCACTAAAGTCAATGGAAAGGCTACAAGCGGAGCTGGACTGGACCCCAGAGAGACAGAGACAGAGAGTGCTTTGAATTTCACCCCTCCATTAGTTCCCCACAGCGTTCTTGGTCTCAGGTTTGCTGGAAAGAAAGAGAAAATTCTAAGCAGTCCCTTTGCTTGTTCTCCCTCATCCGCCCTTGTTTCATGCAGAGGCAAGTTAGCAGCTGTTCAAACAGGGATGACGCAAAGCAGTCCTGCAAACAACAGCCACTCCATTGCTTGCTTCTAGATTGCAACCTACACTGAACATTGTTGAAGCTTAGGTCATTCCAGCACAGACCAACCCAAAGGTGACCAAACGGGGCTGTTCTCATGTTAGGCTTCTGGTATATCCAGCTCTCCCCTGAGGAATCATGTTCTAATACAGTATTATGCCCAGTTTTGTAGATTCCAGAGGGTTAGACAAGACCTAATGGTTTGGAGAAGCAGCCAGGTTTTTGGGTGCCCACCCATGTGGAAGTCCCACTCCAAATCCATTTGAGAATCACCCATCACAACCTCCAATGGTCCTTTTAAAGTCAACTTGGGGTCGTCTTCTTACTCCAAACACACCATTCAACTGATGGAGAGCTCTGTGAATCAGTCATAGATGCCAGCCACCCTCAACCAACACGATTGCCTCCAGAAGAGGCAGATTCATCCTACACAAGATTCATTCTTTGTATTACAGTAGCGACAAGAGGTCCCAACAGAGATCAAGGCCCTGTTGCGCCAGACAGCATATAGACACATGGTAAGGGTGTGTCTACACTGGAGCTAAGGTAGGTGTACACATGCTAGCTTTGATCCAGCGAGTGCGCTAAAAATAGCAGCGTAGCCACAGCAGCCCAGGTGGCAGGAAAGGGCCACCCCAAGTATAATCCTGTCTGAAACCCTAGGTACAACCTCAGAGGGCTAGCCCCTCCTGCCAGCCAGGTTACACTGCAATTTTTAACACTCTACCTCAATCAAAACTGGCACACGCATGTCTACCTGAGCTGAAAATTACAGCTGCCCACTTCAGTGCATCCTAAGAGATGGCCCCTATTGCAAATCTCAATACACAAGAGTAAGGGTGGGGAAGTAAGGGGTATTTTCCCCATTTTTGCACATCTGGTTAAGTGACTTGCTTCAGCTCACAGGTAACACCCGTACTGGAGGTAAGAACTGAGCTCAGATGTCCCAAGATGCAGTCCACACCCTTAACCCAAGAGCCACCCTTCTCTTGAGGGAGAGGGGCAAAAATCCACCCAGCTGCCGTCTCCCAAACACCTCTGCCAATAGGCCAGGACTCCGCCCAGCTTCCTTACTCGACATACATAACTGTGCACTTACAGGGAGCAGCTCCTTCCCTCACAGGCTCTCAGAGCACTTTGCCGCCACAAAAGAATTAAGCCGCCTCATCCCTGTGAGGTGGGATATCACTATCCACAATTTGCCGACAAGGGATGAGACATACCCAAGGCCAGGTAGAGTGTCACTGGCAGAGCTGTGAACAGAACATAGGTCTCCTGATTTCCAGTCACATGCTTGAATCACTAGACAATACTCCCTCGGCCAGGATCTGCATGTGGGATTGAGGCCTTGGCTCGTCAGCATTGTTACAGGGCTAGTGTTTCTACTAGTGATGATAAATTAAGATGGTGCCCGCTGGTGCAGAGCTGGGTAGGGAGCCAACCTTTGGGCACTCACATCCCTAGTGTTTAAAGGCACCTGCTGACGGAACAGCTCATCCTCTTGCACCAGGCTGCATGAATCAGACTCCTTCCAACTGTGCTGGGATTTCCCCTTCAGCACAAGCCTCCACAGCTGCTAAACCATAACTACCATTCATTTAGCAGTACAGAGCTTGCATGTGGGAGAGGGATGTTAGATGGAGTGACCAGACAAAGTGTGAAAAAAATCGGGACAGGGACGGGGTAATAGGCACCTTTATAAAAAAAATAAATAAGCCCCGAATATCGGGATTGTCCCTATAAAATCAGGACATCTGTCCACCCTAAAGTCAGATACAAGCTCAGAGGCTGTTTAAACTGCCCCACTTCTCCCCGGCCCTCTTACTGCTCTTTCACAGTGATTCATACCCCCTCTCACTCTCCCCCGGTATCCTACCTGGGGGGCGTCACTCTGGCATTCTCAGGCACCCATCTCCCTGCTGTCTACTCCAATCAGAGGCCTGTGAGTGCTTTCAATTCTCAGACAAATTAAATCTCCCTGACAGACTCGATCTGCCTCGAGTTCTCCATTACGCTTTCGCTTTCAGTTGGGCCTGCTAGTGACAAACTTGCTTTGACACCTTCACTGTTTCTAAGTCTCATTTTCTGTACAATCTCTCGCTCTTTGTCATGCCATGTGATTTTTGCTCTGACAAACCCATTTTGATCCCCTCCCTGCTTCCTGGTCTCTCTGCAATTCGCGAGCCTTTTGGGACTAGACAACTGGTTTATTAACTAAGAGGAAAAAAAGAATTAGGGCAAGACTGCTGTTTGAAAACTCGTGTCTCTGGATTTAATTTGGGAGAGGCAGTTGCAGACGGTTTCATTATACTTCCCCCTTTGCCCTGACACATTCTGGCTCATTGTCTTCACCAGAAGAGAATTTGTCCCGTTTTGTAGGATCAGGTATTGAGCCCTGGGCTTTTGCTACCATTTTAATCTCCGCTTGCAATTTACACAAGCTTTGGCTAAGGGTGAAAGGTTCTGCATTTCATTAAGGTGCCTCACAGGGACCCCAGCTAACCTGCGTTACTAGGCACTGCCTTGACATAGTACAATGGTTGCACTTTAGAAAAGTTCACTCCATTCTTAAAACATTACCAGTTCCAACAGTTTCCCCACACACTAGCTACAGGGAGCAGCATTCAAACCTGTACTCTCCCTATGTCTGCAACAAACTTTAAATGCAGCCACAGGAATTCATTCAATGGTCACCACCACAACTGGGCAAATAGCAGGTTTAAAGGGGAGAGGGGGTCATTTTTTTTTATTAAGGCAAAGTTACAATAAAATGTTAACATACTACATCATATGTTACTTATTCAGGGTGAGATTAATATCCAAGAATATGTCTACAGATTTTGGGGTTTGCTGGCAATTAAAAAAAAATGGTTTGGGGTTGAATTAAACTTTATTTTGAACACACACACACAAAAAATCAAAATGTTTTGTTTCAGTTCTATCATTTTAAAATGTTTTTGATTTTTGAATGATAAAATTAAAGACAACTTTTAAATAAAAATTTGTTTTGAATTGAAATGTTTCAGTTCAAAAATGTGAAAACAAAGTTCAGATTTTTTAAAGTTTTTTTTCCCCCTTGACCAAAACAGTTTGGTAAAACAGACATGAATTCATCATCTTCTGCCTATCCCAGTTGTTCTAACAACCCATCTACATCCCTTAATCACTTCAGTTTTAGAAGTAACATGGATAGGAACCAATTAGAACTGGATAAGTACTGCATTTAGCTCTTCCATAGCACTTTACAAGGAAAAGCAAGCAACATTCTCCCCATTTCATAGAAGGGGAAAAGTGATGCACAGAGATGGGAAGTCACAGTAGATCAGTGGTAAGGCTGGCAATAAAACCCAGATCCCCTGATTCCCAGCCCTGTACACTATCCACTAGACCACCCTGCCTCGCAAATAGCCTTGAATATCTGTTTGCATGAATACTCAACGATTGGTTATTTTCATGCGTGGCTCCACCAGCATGTGAATAAAGGTCTTTGTATGCAAACTATAGTGTCTCTTATTCATGGCTTTCTCATTTTAAACAAGTTTCACTCATCCAATCAGGGTGCAGAATCAATTCTATGTGACTTACAATCACACATCACAATCAGTGAATGTTAAAAACAAACAGCTATCTGTTTCCCAACAACCCACAGAGCCATGATAAATCATGTTGCAGCTCCCCCCACCTTGCCCTGTGCCAAAGGAAAACTGATTCCCTACTGGCTCCCTTCTTAAGTTGCATGCCATGTATGCAGTGGTTGGGACTTAGGGAAGGCAAATTCAGTCACTCAAGTCCAGGACAATTGGTCCCCAACTCCAATCACTCAACACAATCAATCTCCAATTCTCATCACCCTATCAAAAGCAGTACAGAGTCCTACAGGTTAAAACTAATTAAAAGCCACTGTGCAATTGATTTTACGTCTATTACATTATACTTAAACCTCAGTACCATCACAGATGTTTTACTAATCAATTTAAACAAAACACAGTAACCACTGCAAATAGATCTATGAGACAACAAATCTATTAATGAAACATTATTTGATTGTCAAAAGCATATGTAAGTTCTCACAGTGATACAGTACAATCTGCACGCTTTACAGTTTATCACTGCTAAACTTAACTATTTGCTTATTCAGAAGTAGGTTGGGCTCAAAAATTGATGACTTAATTTTTTTCAATCTGGTGCATAACACAATCAAGAGAGATGCTGCAAGGCTAGAAATCCTGCTATTAACAAGGCTGTAGGTTAACACAGCAAAAATTTTAAAAATTTAATTTGCTTTTCACTTGGGATGCCGACAGTGTCTTGGAGTTCAGCAGGTTTGCATAAAGGACAGGAGACTAAACAGGAGTGAAACCGACGACCCATTATGTTGGAGACAGTTTTCATTTTGTGATGGCCGTATATCAGCACAGGGTTGTGGCATGTGGAGTGGCAGACATGGAAGGGGAGTGTTAAATCAAAAAAAAAATCAAAAGCAGCAGGTTTTCAGAAGAGCTGCCATCATGGGTCATCAGCAGGAACTGAACCCAGCAACTCCAGTTCCAGAGCACAGGCCTTTCCTGCTTGAGCTAAAAGGATAATGCTATTAACTAGTACCAATTGGGAGCTTGTAGAAAGGTTGGGACTAGAACTCAGGTCCCCCGATTCCCAGCGTGGTACCTTATCTACTCAGCACCACTGCTTCCAACCAGCAGTAACTGTTTGCATGACTACTCAGGGATGCTCTAGGGGCTGGTCTCTTTATGGACGAGCTACTAGACAGGAGGTTGGCAGTCCAGCCCACTATGCCACAATTTACAAAAAAAAGATACAGAAACATTTCTCTTGATCTTAAACCTTGTTTTAAATTTGGAACATAAGATTAACCCAGATTCCTTGTGCACTCACCACTGGGATATATGGGCACCGAGTGCAAGACTGAAAAATCTTAATTTTGTCCAAACAAAGACCATCTCCTCTGCCGCATGTTTGATAGGGTCATGTTCTATGCATTTTCTCAATTAGGTAATATCTAGGAAGACAGCAGAGAGCACCCCTTTAAAATCCCTGTGCAGTCTCTGAGAAAGACAAGACACAGAGATGGTGCATTCATTGGTCCTGAATCCTTTAAAAAGCCATAAGGTAAGTCCCATCAGTGCACTGACTTTGTAGATGAATGCAGCAGTCCAAATTCATTCCTAATGTAACTCCACTGAACTCAGCGGCATTACAGCCCGGAGGAATAGGCCCCTGTGTTTAGCAATGGCCGCGAACAGCCTTGATAATTAGAACTTCTCTTACTGAGTAGAAATACTACCCTGTAGACACAATATTTTATATAATTAAGCAATATTTTCATTTCACCCAGGAATATCCAAGGCTTTACAAAGATTTAATTCCACATTACCACTGTGAGAGAAACACATTATCCACATTTTATATAGAGATACAGTAAGGCACAAAGATTGACATGCCCAACATAACCTAGAAAATCAGTGGAAGAACCAGGAACAGAGTCTAGGTCCTGGAATCTAGCCTCACGATAAATAGTGGCTTTGGGGCTACATATGTTATATAGGACCTACCGTATCTTAACTTCTGCCAAGCTAGCCAGACATGGAACCACGAATTCATGTTTACAAAGTAGGTTGTTTTTTTTTAAATTGCAGGAAAAGAAATGTGGTTTCTAGGCTCTTAAGAGGGTTTTACAAAGAAGGTAAAATACAACTAAAATGAATCCAAACTATTTTAAAAAGCATCTCATCTAGTATTTATCTACTGCTCGACAGTCTTCCTGAATCTAAATGTAAGGGGACGGTAATGTGTATTTTAGACACATAATTTAAAGTGTTACTGAAATTTCTTTACACACAGAAGATCAGCCTCCGAGATCAAAGGCTGATGTATCTAGCGACTGTCTGTGACAAAAGAGGGAGATTTCTAACAGTGAATTACAGTGTTAGACAAATTGAGCTCATCTTCCCCCAAGAACATTCTCCTTAGCACTTTGAGTGGAAAGTTTGTTCTATATAGGCCACTTTCCAAACAAAATGCTATCCATGGAGTGATACCACTCCCATCCCGATCTGCTGCTGGGCAATGGCAAGATTGCTGTACCTGCTGTCCCTGCGCCCCAGGCCGCAGGATGCCCTGGAGCCACCAGACCGCAAGGAGATCAGCTTGGTGCACTGACGCCAAAGTGGGCAACATTAACTCACTCGCTATTGAGTGGCAAACTTCACCGAGGAGCGACACCATGCAGGGAACTGCGATCCCCTGGCCATCCAAGTCGCCCGCATTATGCAGGGAGCCCTGACCACGCACAGTGCTGCCAGACCAACTTTCACAGCCTCTGGGGGAGGCAGTTCATCCTACCTCCCTAAAGATGCGTCAGTCACTTTGGCTGCTTGCCAAGGAGGTGCCAGTGAGTGCAATTCTCATCCCTACAGTGCTGGGAAGAGACATCGGGGGACTGACATGGGTCACAATGGGAGTGTGTGTAAAGAGAAAGTGGCAGTATTTCAGCAGCTGCCTCTGACACAGCCAAAGGAAAGCTGCCTTCTCACACACTCACACATACACACGCCCCCTGCCCTTACTGGAGATATTACAGCTGTCCAGTGGTTTTTAATTAAATATCCTCTGCCCCAGAATAGGGGTGGAGGGGGGGGGGGGAGGCTGGATAACATTAACAGATTTATTTCACACTGGGAGAGGGCGCTAAGGAGAGAAAGAGCTCAGGTATCCTAAGAAACTCCTCACTAATACAGATGCCAGGTTGCCTGAGAAATACTGCTTGCTGGTTTCAGAGCAAAATCATCCCAAGTTTCAAGAGATGCCAGGGCCACAGAAAGGCCCCCGCCCAGCCCAGAGCATCAAGGCATCAGCCACGTCTCACCCGCTCACTCCGCTGCCTTTCACTTTATTTGCCTTTGGAAATGACTTCGTGCCCCCCTTCACTGACACCCCTCACTCACGATGCCTGCCTCCATTCCTCTGTCAGTTTGTATCTACCTACCCCTTCATCCCCTTCCTATCGCTGTATCTTTCTCTTTGGGTTAGCATTCCTAACATCAGAATCATTCCATCTGACAAAGTCTCCGCTCGTCCGCGTCTTCCTGTCTCCTTGCATGTCTGTCAGGCCCTTTTCCACATGTCTAAGCATTTTAATGACATATGGTTCCGGGGGGAGCAAAAGGGGATCTTCACTCAAACGAGGAAGAAGACAAAAAAAGAAAATCACTAGCGACAGGGCTAAATTCAGTGCACAAGGGAGGGCGCCACGAAGAAGACTGGCCATGAACGAGCATCCCATCGTTACACTAATGATGACTTTTAGTGGTGGCAGAGAGAACATATCCCCTTTGTGAGGGCCAACCTCCTCCTCCAGCCCCACCCTTCGCAGCATCATTAATTTGTCTAATTTCATTTTCAGCACTTTCCCACTATGCTGGCTCAATCGGCTGCCTGTCTGCCCAGCAGAGCAAGTTGCACCTCTAGAGCATATTCAACTGCTTCAAGCCTTCACAGAAAGGGGGACCTTTTTCTTTTAGAGTCATTGATTCCAAGACCAGAAGGGACCATTGTGATCATCTACACTGGCCTCTTGAATACAGGCCAGAGAACGTCCCCACAATGAATTTAGCTACCATTTGAATTTGTGAAAATCTTATTCATAGTAGCTGCACACACGTGTGTGTATGTTGACTTGGGCCACCAACTTAAAAAGAACTTGGTCCTAAGGGTCTCAGGTTTTACGGGCTGAAATCAATCCTTTGAAGTAATGTTTTCAAGTCATACAGCTACCAGTGATGTTAACTGGCACCTCAAACCTAGCATCCTGCATTCTCCTTCCTTTCTCATTTCCTTTCCTTCTTCCGGCTGCCACTCTGCCCAAATCAATCGGTCGCTACATTTCAGAGCCTTGGCCTAGGAAACATGATAATTGATTATAACATCTCATTTGCAGGATGTTATTTTATTGGCATGGATTGGAGCAAGTGGTAATACACACGCACCGTATGTATCTCCCGGGCTGGAGATTAATTGACAATTAATATCTAATTCTTTTATGATTCAAGCCCATAGGAAGTGCGTTTTGTGCATGTATCAAGCCCGCTGGGCAGTCTGTTTTCTGTAGCCAAGCCCTGGCTGCTGAGTAGTTACTCATGTGGCATCATCTTCTCTGCAATCTGCAAAGCCATGCAATGCCGGGCTATAATCATGTCAGATCTTCCTAGATAAGGAAGCGGGAGCCGGCTCATTACGTGGGTGGGGAATACAGTGGTGTTCTCAGAGTCATTTTATTAATCGCTTATACGGCACATTTCATCCGCAGATATCAGAGCACTTACAAAGGAGCCTTGTGCTGTACTGAACCCCAGCCTCCTTGAAATGCAGGTGCTCCCCCCAAAGCCTGTTTGTCCCTAGTGCTCAGACTGCAGCTGTCCATCTAAGTCACAGAGGGGTAGTGCCTGATCCCCGCACAACCACGAACGAAATGTCTGCTCTCAATACCCACATGGGGCAGAAGAGCATTATCATGTCCATTTTACAGATGTACAGAGAGATCTGGAGGCCTTCAACTGTTCAGTGCATGGACAGAAAGATGTTGGTCCATCCAGGACTGCTCACAAATATCAAAGTCACTAAATAAGAGACAGTGTTGGGGAAAAAAAGTTACAAATATAACAAGCAACCCACGAACAAGATGCCCTTGCAGTCTAGGTTCTCCACCTCCTGGAACACAGTAATCGTGAAAGCAAATAAATCAATAAGAAATGCCTTAAAATAAAAGAAGCCTCATTTGTCAGATGAAAAGAGAGGAGCTGCCGAGAGAGTGTTATGTGAATTTATCAGGGAAATCTGTTGAGCTGTGCAACATTTTTTTGAACAGGATGCTTCAGCTGGAATGGTCTCCCACCTGAACCTGTACACTGATCAAAGAAACACAAAGCAAAAATAACCCCTCCCTTTAAACCCAAAACATACTGTCTATGGGCTGATTTATTGCACACAGCCAAGGCCAGGAGATTGAAAGATGGCCAGCACTCTCTGCTCTCGGCTCCTCCAGCAACAACACATCACACACTCCTTCCAGTCCACTGAGTATTAAAGCAATACAGCAATTGCCGAGCTCTCTGCTCAATCAGACCTACGCATACCCGGATGGGGTTTTCCAAAGGGCCCGGTGTTGGGCTAACTCTGATTGTACTAATGTCAAATTGACATCAGAGGGAGCAGAGTTAAGCCAGTGCTGAGCAATTCTGCAAATCCCACCCTTACTTGTGGGTATTTTTCAAATTTTAATGTTGGGTGAAACTCGAAAAAGCTTCTGTATGTCACCAGGAAGGAGAACCCAACAACTCGTTGCCTGATCTAAATTCTAAACTGCTTTGAGTTTGCCAAGTCGAGCCAGAGGTCTTGCGACTCACACAGTCCAAGTATTTCAGCACTAGCATTGGTTTGGATACAAGCCCCAGGCTTCTGGGCATCAGCCTCTTACAGACATGGTCTGGAAGCTTTTCCTATTGGTGAGTTATTTCCTAATTGTCCACTCTGGGGTTTCTTGCCTCTTCCTCTAAAGCAGTGGTTCTCAAAGTTTTGTACTGGTGACCCCTTTCACACAGCAGGCCTCTGAATGTGACCCCCCTTATAAATTAAAAACACTTTTTTATATATTTAACACCATTATAAATGCTGGAGGCAAAGCAGGGTTTGAGTGGAGGCGGACAGCTCGTGACTCCCCATGTAATAACCTCGCGATGCTCTGAGGGGTCCCGACCCCAAGTTTGAGAACCCCTGCTCTAAAGCGTCTGGTACCAGCCACTGTCAGAGACAGGTCACAAGCATAAAGGGACCTCTGGGCTGAAGTGGGCAAGCATTTCGTATGTTCCATGCTCAGAGAAGTTACATAACCATAGGACTCACACAAGTGATAACCATGCATGACTGACAGTTCAATGCAGTACATAAATACATCTCACATGAAGGTGTATTTACTCACTAGGACTGAATGATTGCTTCTTCAAGGCTACAGGTCAAGGTCTGCTATGAAAATAATAATAGTAAATACTGTGCATTTCTAGAGCAACTCCAACCTTCACCTGAGCAACTCGAAGTGCACTGCAGATATAAACTACAGTGACTAAGCCTCACAATAGGAAAGGAGAGCACAATGTTCACTCCACCCAATGCAGAAGGGCGGGTAGAATGCGGCAGGTGTTTCACAGCACAGAGTTAACAATGACAGGATAAGGAGGAAAACAGTAGGTCCAGGTGAAATTTGATTAACGCTTTTACTCTACCAGATAGTGCCATTCAATTTCAATTTCACCTAGGGCAGTGCTCCCTAAGTGGTTCAATATTGAGTCAGAGGGAAGCACGCCAGCTACTGAGTTCCCACCCAGGTACAACCAGACCAAAATGTGCTTAAGCTTGGGAGAACAAAATCTATTGCAGGGGTGAGCTCATTACTCTAGAGCAGCGGTTCTCAAACTGATTAGGGACCCCAAAGTGGGTTGCAATCCGTTTTAATGGGGTCGCCAGGACTGGCTTAGATTTGCTGGGGTCCAGGGCTGAAGCCTGAGCCCCCACCACCCAGGGCCAAAGCCCAGGCCTCAGGGCTTTAGCCCTGGATGGCGGGGCTCAGATTATAGGCCCCCTGCCTGGGGCTGAAGCCCTTGGTCTTCAGCTTTGGGAACCCCAGGACAGCAGAGCTCAAGTGGGCTTAGGCTTCAGTCCCCTCTCCTGGGGTTGTGTAGTAATTTTTGTTGCACTGCTTCCAAGGCCACAAGCGAAGTGTGGAGTGGCAGCCAGGCTCAGGATACCAAAAGCCCAAAGGTCACCCTTCACCAGCACTGGATGGCAGATGGAACAGTGAAGAAGTCTTGGTACAACACTATGTATGGGGAGGGGAAGATAGCAATAGTGCCCCAGAGGCTGTGGGCAGGGAAAGGGGAGATCACAAAAAGGGGAACTTAGGAAGATGCCTCAAAGATCTCATACTCCCATCCTCTGGAGTCCTTAGCCTGTTTGGTTAGGTGCGGATTTCACAGGGCATGTTGCAGAACACACAACACTCCCATCCCAAAGAGCTTGCAGTTTGCCAGCTGCGTGGTTTGTACTGCAGGCAGCGGCTCTGGGGTTGGGATGTACCTCAGATAGCAGTGGCTAGAGGGGGACACTACAGCTGCTGTACCATAATGAGTGTTTCTATATGGCTACAGCGTGAGTTTGTAGGAGAGGGAGGTGACACAGATGGTGTAGCACTACAGGGGGTGGCACAGGGGGGTTGTATGCAAAGAAGAGTTCTCACATGGCATCAGTGTGAGGCAGCATAGATGGGTCTAGTGCCAGCTACGTGTGGCTGTTCACTTAGCAAACAGACTCCAATTCCCCCTTTGGATGGAGCGATTGGGTTTCAGATAAGGCATGAAATCCCCCAGGCTTTCCTTGGAAGGGGCCCATTCACAGTCACAGATAAACCGCAGGAAACCGGCATTTCTAACTAAAATAGTGATGGAGCTCTAACCAAGATGTCATAGTCAGGCTCTGTGCTTCTAAAGAGCTACTGACTTGTACTGAGGTGATCAGCATGATTTATTGACCAAAGAAGGGAATATTGACGGACGTGAAGGCCTGGTCAATACTGAATCCAAGGGATAATAAATCTAAATGGCGACCAGAAACAGTTTCTCTATATCTGGATTTTATTCAATGTGCCAAGCACGTGATACAATTTGGATATGTTCTCACAATCCAGTGGTCAGGTAGAGACTGCACAGTGATCATAGAATCACAGCATCATAGAAATATGAGGCTGGAAGGGACCTCGAGAGGTCATCAAGTCATCAAGGTCATCAAGTCCAGCCGTCTGCACTGAGGCAGGACCAAGTAAACCTAGACCATCCCCAACAGGTGTTCGTCCAACCTGTTCTTAACAACCTCCAATGATGGGGATTCCATAACCTCCCTTGGAAGCCTATTCCAGATCTTAACTACCCTTACAGAAAGAAAGTTTTTCCTACTATCTAACCTAAATCTCCCTTGCTGCAGATTAAACTCATTGCTTCTAGTTCTACCTTCAGTGGGCTTGAAGACCAATTGATCAAATCCTCTAACAGTCCTTAACATATTTCAAGACTATTATCAGGTCCCCCTCAGTCTTCTTGTCTCCAGACTCAACATGCCAGATTTTTTAACCTTTACTCATAGGTCAGGTTTGCTAAACTATCGTTTTTCTTGCTCTCCTCTGGACTCTCTCCAATTTGTCCACATCTTTCCTAAAGTGTGACACCCAGAACTGGACACAGTACTCCAGCTGAGGCCTCACCAGTGCCAAGCAGAGGATGACAATTACCTCCTATGTCTTCCATGCAACACACCTGTTAATGCACCCCAGAATATTCGCCTTTTTCACAACTGCATCACATTGTGGACTCACATTCAATGTGTGATCTACTATAATTCCCAGATCCTTTTCAGCAGTACTAGCACACATAGCCAGTTAGTACCCATTTTGTAGTTATGCATTTGATTATTCCTTCCTAAGTATAATACTTTGCACGTCTTTATTGAATTTCATCTTGTTGATTTCAGGCCAATTCTCTAATTTGTTAATTTTGAATTCTAATCCTGTCCTCCAAAGTGCTTGCCGCTGCTCGCAGCTTGGTGTCATCCACAAATTTTATAAGCATACCCTCCACTCCATTATCCAAGTAATTAATGAAAATATTGAATAGTACTGGACCCACGATTGAGCCCCGAGGGACCCCACTGTATACACCTTCCCAGTTTGACAGCGAATCATTGATTACTACTTTTTAAGCAGTCTTTCAACCAGCTGTGCATCCACCTTACAGTAATTTCACCCAGACCACATTTCCCTAATTTGCTTATGAGAATGTCATGTGAGACTGTCAAAAGCCTCACTAAAAATCAAGATAGATCATGTCTACAGATTTCCCCCAAAATTGCTATGCAACACACCACGGCTATTCAGAAATTCATAGTGACAGATTTCAGATCCTGTTGTTCCGCAAGCACAAGTCCCTCCTGCGTGAGAATCACCATTAGCCACTAACAGCATAGAGCATAAGACACAAAGCTAATCAATGACAATTTCCTCTGGTGGAGGACAGGCCACTAATACATGGTAGCAAGTTGATTGCAGCAAAAAATTCAGCTGACCCAATGATCATCATAGTAATAATCATTCCATCCCATCACCTTTGGAAGAGGGCTTAGGGACTATAATGGCATTGCAGCATGACCTGAAGGCTAAACTGAGGCTATGTTGGGTCAGGACGTGCATGGGGGAGGTATATTTTAATAAAGTGCCCCCTCTCTCTTAGCTTGAGAACACTGCACACTGCCCCACCAGAGAAACACACTTAAGGAGTAAGTTCTGCTGTCCCAATGTCAAATTAAGCCTAATGAAAGATTCAGGATAATATTTTCAAAAGCTATTAAGTCCCAAGACATTTCTGAAAATAGGACTGGAATGCTTCTGGAAATTCTACCCTCTATCTCCAGACACATTCCATGTGGCACATCTTAGGTGTTTTGCATTGAAAATAGGAGGCAACTCCAAGTCTGGCAGGGCCCTGCAACAGACTGGACCAGATCATCCTTTCCTGCTTACTTTATCAACCGCTGGCTGCACGATGCAGCACGTTCCACGTGACTTGCAAGCTGACATATGACTGCTCTAACCCAGTCAGCACAGGAGGTCACAGATCAACTGGGCCAGCCCAGGACTGTGGAATCAAAGACAGCAAACTATAGCTGAGGCCAATACTTGGTCATGCAATTGCTTTCAGCCAACAAGGAACAGTTTATGAAGACAGCACTGTAAATAATAGGGTATGTGTGGTGCCAATCCAATTCCCACCATACTCCCTTTGGATTATCCATGAGATGCAACTGACGAAAGGAGCCATCTCCTACCTGCCTGCAACCCCTTCCCCTGTTCATGAAGATCCAGAGATTCCATTGCCCACAGGGTATATGGTCACTGAGCAGGATTTAGGGGATGGAAATTTAAGCCTTTATTACCTGCCGCATCCCCCTTGTGCTGGTAGCAGAGCCAGGTGGGACCACAGGCAGGATGCACAGTATGGGGCTCACATGGGGCTGTATTGGGGGCATAGGCCAAAGGCTGCCGTGTCATTGGAAGCAAGTGGCACAATTTAACAGGATTGCAGAAGAATAATTTGACTGACAATACAGAACAGACAAATGAAAGTGTTTCAGGCTTTAATATTTAATCATGCAAAATGAAAAGTGAGTGAGCGAGCGAGACTGAGGATCTAGGATGCAGATGAAAAGATCTGTCTCACATCAGATGCTCTGCAGATCACAGGCTCCTGGCCCACAGGGACCTTGACAAGCCAGGCGCTCCTCTGCAGCAAGCCATCATCTCGGGTGCATCGATTATGTGTTGTGCATTGTACACCCAGGCTCCCTTCGCCCCGGCACCACTCTTTCCCCCCGTAAAAATGTGCTGTAGGCACCTTACACTTATCTCGGTCTTTGAAGAAGAAAGGGGGAGCAAGGAACTCCCTAATACGTAGCATGGGGCAGAAGGAGAGGGGATCATCTGCTCACATGCCCTTACTAGAGCCACTCTGAATCATGCATATTGTTTTGAGGGAGAAGTGTGGTCTAGTGGGTAAAGTGATGACTACAAGTCAACGCTCCCAGTTCTGCACTGAGCCGGTGTGGTTATGGGTGAGCTAATGAATCTGTTTCTCCTTCCCCCCACCCTCTCTGTAAGGCAGGGCTATAACCACCCCAGGGTAAAAATACACATAAGTGTAACATACTTGTGAAATGTGTGCTTCATGTCCCCTCTGAGAGCTAATCCACATGGAAGAAAGCCTACTACTGCTGGCAGTTGGTGGGACTGCTTCTCTAGGTGTTTTGGGTCAGACAGTACTAGGTTGAAACCCAGCTGAGAATCTCTGGTGGGAGAGATTACATATAGAGGAAAGAGTCACCTCCTAAGAAACAGTGGTTTGAATTTGGGCTCCTCTTTATTTTGTCCAAGCTAGTTTGTCCATTGCTGACAGGAACACACCTGTCTTTGGAGGTAGCCTGGGAGAACACAATTACACCACCAGTTACACTCACACCCTTTCTGTCCACTTCTGAAAGATTATGCAATTGCAGACTAAGCCTATAAAGGAGCCACTGTTTCAGCTAGGGAATAGCCTGATCTAATGTGCATAAACGCTGCAATTTGTATTACATCCTTGCATATGGTCCACTGTCGTATGGAAAATTAAAGGGAGGCCAGCTCCATCAATATTACACTGTGAACAATGCCGATGTCTCTGCTGGATTATCACAGCTTGCAAGAATGGTTAAACATCCAGCTAGAACAAAGGAAAGGTGTTAATGGAATAACCGTAACAGACAGGACTGTTGCATATTAAAAGGGTTCTGTTTTACAAAGAATAGGGAAACTGATGCATAGAAATAAAGATTCACCAAGACCCAAATATAGGTTCCCCCATATGATGCATGTGTACTGATGAGATTCCATTAGGCTAAGCTAGGCTCTAGACCAGCACATCTGTTTAGGAAAGCTACAAATCAGCAATACCCTTTAAATACCAATGAGGACTAAGGAGGATTTTCTCCCATTCCCTTAATTAAGTCATTGGTCTCTCCCCCTTACACACACACACACACACACACACACACACACACACACACACACACACACACACAGTTGCAAGGATGAGAAGAGACCCATCTGTACACAAGCAGATATGGTGACCTTACTGCTATGGTTTTCCTAGAGAATGAGAACACACAGAAGTCATCGATTTCCACATTAGGGTGAGTAGCACTTGTTTCCCCATTGCAGGTTTATAGCACCAGGACACCTTCTCACGGCAGCCTGTTCAGGAACTCCGATTGGGAGCAGAACTAGATCTCTGCAGTAGGTAAGGAAAATACATACTAGCTCAGCTTACCCCCTCCCCTGCAGTGCGTTTCCCAGTGCTTTGAGCATTCGAGTTTTAAAGGAGTGCAGCGATGGGAATTATCTTGAGAAACGAGGCTACAATGTACATGCTTTTATGGTAGTAGCCCAGGATCTGGGAATTCTGTCATGTGACGCAGGGTGTTTTAGATACTTTAGTAGGGATACACTGGAGAACTTCACTGTTCAGGCTTAGGTAACCCCACTCAATGAGTGCATGGCCCCCTTCCCTGGGTGGAGGACAAGCCTACTACAACTGCAAGCTGATGGTTTGGCTTTTAGCTCAAGTGGTAGCAACGCACGCTTTTAGCTCTGGGAGGTCCCTTGTTCAGTTCCCAGTGATGACAGAAAAGGGCACTCATTTAACTTACACCAGCATTGAGTGCTATGTCTTTGCTCACATGCAATCACGCTTTCTTTATTTCACACTCTAGGCTTAGTTAACTTCATGAGTTTTCCTTCTTGTAGCAAGTCCTCAAGCTCTTTGGCTATCGGTAAAATGTGACTCACCTACATCTTTCCCAGCTGTCCAGTCAAGGTGACCCAACTCACATCCTCCCAGGATGATTAAAAATAAAGATTCTTAGGCCAGCTAGCTAGGTCCCTGTTATTCTTTTATTTATTTCTGCCATTCCTCATCTACACTGCTACCCATTAATGAGATGACTCCTTAAGTCTCTTCCCAGCTTCCTTTGCAGGATGCAATCAAATGGGAAACCCTCTCCATCTATGGTCTCAGCTAGGGAGAGACATGCCCATATTAGAAAAGGAAGATATGAACACACAACACAACCCCTCTCAGTGGGTCATCAACAGCAGGAATCAAACGTTGGACCTCAATCTTAGCGCACAAGCTGCTACTGCCTGAGCCATCAACTCATCAACCTGTGTATGACCCAGCCACCTCTACAGGGGGACGGAGCACCACACTGCCTGTGTGCGAGTTAC
The DNA here is from genome assembly GCF_027887155.1 of Malaclemys terrapin pileata. Classification (NCBI taxonomy): domain Eukaryota; kingdom Metazoa; phylum Chordata; order Testudines; family Emydidae; genus Malaclemys; species Malaclemys terrapin. Next base: position 20,385,552 of record NC_071519.1, read on the forward strand.
AGACACCTACAACGCATTATACTGTAGTTGTCCACTTGTGCTAATATTCAGTACTGATCTAGCAATTTACAAATATTAGCTAGCTAGCTGAAGGCAAAAACGGACACAAAGGTGAGGCAAGTTACCCAAGATACTGTGCTTTGATCCTCTCTCTCTTTTATTTAAATAATTTTGAAGTTGGTAAAGATTTGAACTAAAATAATGAAGAAGAAAAAAGGGAGATATATAGATATATAAAGTAATGATTGTTTCCACTGGAAGGTCTCAGTATAAAAAGCATAGGTATCCTTTCTGCTACTTCACTTTTTCCATAAGATAAATCCTGGAACGTTAACAAGCTGTTTGTTAAACAGGATTATTGTGTGAAGATTTCTAGTCTGGGAAGAGATACCACTCCAGCTAAAAGTAATCACTGTTTTGGGTTTAAAAAGAAGGATTGCCATTACCTTTTTTTGTATTCTGGACTGCATAGGGCTGTAGTAGATGAGTACTGCAGACTTGTCTGAAGAGTACTTTTATATAACCTTTTCCCATCCAGAATACAAACTGGTAAGGGAGGTATTCACAGAACTCAACAGAGCATGGTGCTTACAGAAGTTCTGTGCGCTGGAGAGACAGCCTGTTATAACCTGACTGATCCAATGGGTTGAGTGCTAAGTAGAGACCTGGGCTGAAGTCCCTACTCTGACACAGACTGCCTGTGTGAGCAAGTGTCAGTCTCTGTGCCTCAGTTTCCCTATTTGTAAAAGGGAATAATAGCAGTGCCCTATCCTCCATGGGAGTTAAGGATAAATACATACAGACCAAGGTGCTCAGATACTATGGAAACAGGGGCCATTTAAGATCCTCAGATGGATACTGACTTGCACCCAACTAGACCCAGTGGTTTGCAGATGTATGAGAATTACCCAATACAACAACAAAGTTGGGAGCAGGTGTCGCACCACAGTCTCAACTTCTGCAAATAGTTAGTGTCAGTGCCGTGTATGGCTCATGCTTCAGTTAGATGCAAACTAGCCATCTCGGCTTTCACATATGACAATTGCCGTGTGATTTCTGTCTCATTAAGCTCTAAAATGTAAAACAAATGAGGCTTATGCAACTGCTGCTCGATGTTCACTTGCATAGTGTCAAGACTTGTGACTTTTTAATGGCCCTGCACTCTCATCAGTGTCTAAAGAGGCCTGTCTTCATTTGGTTTTTGAGGGTGAGCACAGAACGCCTGACTATTTGCATTCCCAACATCAAACACTGCACAGGAAAGAGACAATGGTTTTCAACCTTTTTTTTCAATTTGCAGACCCTTAAAAGATTTCAACTGGAGGTGCAAACCCCTTTGGAAATCTTAGGCATAGTCTATGGACCCAAGGGTCCATGGACCACAGGTTGTAAACCACTGGTCTAGAGGTCAGAGAAGGAGATAAATGCAGTGCTCCTGGATCCCTCTTCTCCAGGTTCTGCCATTGACTGCTGTGACATCTTGCATACGGCACTCCTGTGCTTCAGTTTAGCCAGCTGTCAGGGTGGCTAATACTTACAATTTTGTGCAAACAAACGCAGTTTGCCACCCTTTGAACTAGCACAGTGGTTCTCAAACTTTAGCAATCCGAGGCCCCCCCATTTTGATTTTAAAATTTTGCAGACCCCCAAGCACTCTGCTCCACCCCAAGCTCTTCCCCCACTCTACCCCTTCCCGCAAGGCCCCACCCCACCCTTTCCTATCCCCGCTCCACCCCTGCCCCTCCTCTTCCATGCCTCTTTCTGCCCCCTCCCCTGAGCATGCCCCAACCCCACTCCTCCCCCTCCCTCCCAGTGCCTCCTGCATGCCATTGAATAGCTCTGTCCCCCAGCGTGCAGGAGGCACTGGAAGAGAGGGGGAGAAGTTGATCAGCAGGGCCAGTGGCCCCAGACATGATTCCGCCCCCTCCCCTGAGCACACCCCATCCCCGCTCTTCCCCCTCCCTCCCAGCGCCTCCTTCACACCAGGGAACAGCTGTTCTGCGGCATGCAGGAGGCGCTGGGAGGTTGGGGGAGGAGTTTGATCAGCGGGGCCCACGGACCCGTTTGAGAAACGCTGTACTAGCACATTTGCACATGCGCAATACAGTGTATATGCATTGCCTGGTGTGGAAAGCTACATGCAGAGAAATGTAGGGTGGGCAAAACTGTGGCTAGATGTTTTGGGGCATTTTTGAGAGCATGGCCATTAGCCATGGAATGAAGTTTTGGAATTTTTGTCCAATACACGACACAGGGATATAAAGGAAAAAAGTGGTTACAATACACATGATTTAATAATACTTTAATGTAGTACAGACAGTATCTCCCATACAGCACACTGAAGTTAATGCATAACTTCTGGTAAAGGAAGCTAAGGGGCACAAATATTTAGTCTGGTCAACTTGAGAACATTAGCTGCACAGAGGTCAAGTTTGGAACCAGATTTGAATCCAAGTTTCAGCCCCATCATTCATAATATAGACAAAATACCCTCTGATCTTCTAATTTAATTCAGGGTTTCTTCCAAGAGCAAGCACCACAAAGGAGGTTGCTATTAGACCAATAACAGCTAAAGCCATGCCACAGCTCACTGAGCTTCTTAAAGCCAAATAAAAGGAAGGAAGTCACCAGTGTTTGCATTTCAAGCTATGCTGGGTGTGGTTTTGCCATCTACTGGGCTCTCAAGTTTTTTTGTTTTTTTTTTTATACTAAAAGAAAAACACCCCATGTGTTGGCCTAGGAGAACACCTCCCTTTACTATGTTGCAAAGGCAATTTAGCCTCACCTCAAGCAAACACCCCAGTAGAGTGCAGCAAAGATGAACAGTTTGAGCCCCAAAGGAATGCAGGCACATAAGCATTTACAGAGCTCTGCTGCTACGCAAACAAGCACAGCTATCCCCATGCAGCCCCTGCAGTGATGGTTGGTGTGTTCACCTCCCCAGTCCGGACATAATTACAGTAATTAAGCCTCACTCTGCAGCTGCATGAGCCAGGAGGTTTGCTGAGCTGAAGCCACTCACCTGCGTAAGCCCCGGACATTTGCTTGCTGTTCAAAAGCACGGCATAGTGATGCTGAGCAGCTTTGCCATGCTGGTCAGGTGCAGACAACATGCTTGTTGTGTGGTGTACAGAAATCTCATTACAACTGTGTAGAGCACAATGACAACACAGCATTGACTGCCAGGTATCCCCTCTCTCCTCCCCCCCACCCCGTGATGGTTGTTCTTTATCTCGAGTCCCCATTTGCAACTGGGAACCATTCTGCTGGGTGTTGTATAAACACTGAGTGACAGCCTGTGCTCCCAATTAACAATCAGCATCAACAGGATAGACTAGAGGTGGGAGAAAACCATCCTCCTCATTGTACAGATAAAACAACAAGGCCTAGAGATTACGGTGTCAGTTCAAAGTGACTAGTGATTTCGAGTGCCCCACTTGAGTCACCATAAAGGGGCCTGATTTACCAAGAGTGCTAAGCAGCCACCATCTGAAAATTTGGCTTATTTAAAATGCCTTGAAGAGGGCACCCAAAATCTGAGTCGCCCCAAATCACTAGCCACTTTTGAAAACTCAAGCCTAACTGCCTTGCCCAAGGTTGTGCAAGAGATGGGGCAGCGCTGTGGCTAGACCTCAGATCTCCCAGTGCCTTAACCATGAGATCATCCTTCCCGGAAAAGAATGTAAGAACGTGCAGGTTAATGAGTGGTGCAAAATGTGCAGTGAGCATGTGCAGCCTAACAATTTTGTACTGCAAGCGGTTGTTAATGCAAGAGCATGTTGGGTGTCGTGAGGCTGGCAAGTGTTATGAAAAGCTTCTGACATGAACAGTGGAGGGAAAAGCAGAAGTAGAAAACGCGATTTCTCTGGGTAGGATAAAGCAGGACATTATTCAACAAAGCCCAGCTCCGGGAGCAGAGGCAGAGAATCTCACACAAAGTAACAAACTCCCACTGATGCCATTGTTAAGCCTGCAGAGTAGAAATTTTTCTGGAATAAAAGCAGCGTCTGCAACAGTTATTTATCACCATGCAAACATTTTTCCTTCTCCTTTCATTGTTAGCGCAATACAGACCACATGCGTCTCTGACAAGGAGAGGAAAAAAAGACACAGACGGGATCAAGAAAGGCCAAGATTAATTTGGTTTCATATAGATAAAAACCAAGTAATCAGTTTTTAAATTTAATATTAAAGTTATAAGTCACCTTTGACTACACTGAAATATAAACTAGTGCATATAATAAGCCTGAGCAACATTACATTAGCTGTTAATGCAAAACAGCTCCCTTATCAACTTACAACGCTCTTAAAAAACTAATAACTGCATTCAGGACTGATTTGATGGCAACTCATTCTCCTGGGGCAATGAGGTCTGCCCCACCTCCTGCTGCCACTTTGGAAGCCCTCGTTTCTGGGCTGTTCTTTAGCTGTGCCAGTGACAAACTCAGACACATCAAAATGGGGGAGGGCAGTGGAAACTGGCCTGGAAAGACTGGAAGCTAGCCACATCTCGAGTGCGTGCAATGCATTGGCGCATGCGCACACACAGATTCCTGCATTGGGCAGCTGGGATTTGATGCATTATTCTCTCTCTCAATAACAAAAGAGATGACTTCCAAGAATCACCATTCAACAGGACCTGGTCTCCAGCCACTCTTCTCATCCTAAGGTTTAAATACATACAATTTTTAGGACATTGGCTTTGGAAGTTTAACTTCTTTCCAGGCCAACAGTAGAAGGAAAAACAAGATGCCTATCTAGAGATGTTAACAGGAGATGTACCACAATGGCATAAATACAGAGCCCTACCCTGCCATGGCAGCACTCACAGAACTCCCACTGAAGCAAATGGAAGTCAAGGTGTTTGCAATATCAAGGCCCAGGTTCAAGGCCTTCCAGTGGGTCATTAGAAGGTAGCCACTGGAATAATGGCCACTGGGACATAGCATATAATACATCTGTAGAAAGAGGAACAAGGTAATAGAGGCTGAGCAGGTACCATGTGGACATCAGCTTGCACCAAAGTAACAAAAGGTTTGAATTGAAGCTGCTTTCACTATTTCATAAGTGGACAGTCTTATTTCAGACTTAAGTGGCTCAAGCCAGTAACAAATTGACATTACCGCTTGCATAGTGAATTAAGTATGTCTGAACATTTCCTTGCACCAAGTAACATGTTTTTCAGAATCCAAACATGGATCTGGGTCAGAATTTCACTGCCAGCCCCATCACTATCATGGGCTAAATTGAAAACCTGAATCCGTAGGCCCAAATTTGGATCTAGTTTTCTTCTGCAGCCCAGGCTCATCTCCATATTCTTTGTGAAACAATTTTTCTTCTATCAAGGGAGTGGGAAGGAAGGGAACTTCCCAGATCTGCCCATAGCCCAACCTGACCCCAGTATGCTCCTCCCACATTGAAATTTCCAATGTGCAGCTGAGGGAGAAAGCATGCAAGGGCCACCATCTTAGTCAGCACACTGGGGATTGAACCAGTAATTTCCAGAGCTAATAGCATAAGGTGCTACAGTCTGACCTAAAGAGCCCAGGCTCCCAAACTGGGGCTCTAACAGACTCACATCCACAATGTATCAGACACTTGGGTGACCAATAACCAACATTCACCACCAGTGGGATACACGTGCGTCTTTCCAGGGCATCACCGCCAGCCTGGGAAGATTTGAAATAAATAAATAAAAGGCATACCTCGTAAATATTAAAATCTACTCAAGCCCCCAATTTCAATTTGAATTCTATGCATATGATAAGACAGTAAAATGCAAATGTATACAAATGCCCCCATAGGAAGAAACAAACGGGAGCTCTGCATAATGGGATTAGGATCAGATTGCTTCCAGTCGACGATGACGGTACCAAGGGCTTTTGTTTGAGTGCATCGACAGCGTAACCTTTATTGGATGCCAGTCGCACAGCAGTGAGCTTTTGCTACAAACTGACTTGAAGGGGCTGTTATCTCCTGCAGGATGCTGCTGGGAGTGGGGAGAGGGGATCTGACAGCCTGGCACTGACAGCTCCTGGGGAAGGATAGCTTGACATAGTCGGGATGGGTACAGGATGACTCTGCATAAGCCAAGTAAGCTGCTTTTGGGGGCGGGGGAGGGTGGGTGAGTGGTGAGAGATGGGGCGGAGGTCACAGCAATAGCCTTATGGGGTTGGGATCCTCTGGGACATGTGAACCAGTGAGGTTCATTTAGCCAGCCTCTGCAGGTCTGGGATCTCGGTCTGGACATCAAGAGATGCCCTTGCCCCACAACCCCCATCTCCCAACAGCCTCCCTCCCCCTCACATTTGTAAGATCTTCACAGTGCCCCCCATCCACTGCTGTTCAGGCCCCCTGCACCCTCCTCTTCATCCTCAGTGGCTGGCAAGGGTTACTGCCCCCCTCAATCCAGAAGGGGGTGTCTGAGGGAAATAAGGAAGCACCTGACCCTAGAACAGACCCACATCACAGCAGGAGCTAGGAAGGAGACTATAGTATGCATTAGAGCTAGGACCCTCCCGAGAGCCCATGGGGTAGGCAGCCACCAAGCGATGTCCAGCTTCTCCCTCCAAACCGCAAGCGGTGTAGGGAGATGCACCTGGTCCCATAAGGCGCGGAAATGGAACAGGCAACTACACACACACACACACACACACACACACACTCCTAATCTCTGCAGACAGGCAAGGGACCCCAAGGCCTGGAGAAGAGACAATGGAAGCAGTGCAAAGGAACAGTGTCAACTCAGGTTGGAGGAGTCTCCACAGCACGCAGGCCTAGGCTCAAGTCATCAGCACACAGATTCATGGTCTGGGGTCTGAGCTGTAGCTCTCTGTCAGCCTGACAGCTCTTGTCAGGACCCCAGGGGTCTCTTCTCAACTTTGCAACCGGCACCCGTGCCTCAGCTTCCCCACCTCTACAGTGGAGAGAAGACTTGCCTCCCTCTCAGATGAAGACATCTGCGGCCAAATCTCTGCAAGAGCTCAGCGGCCACAATCTGGCACTTCCCAGTTAGGTCCAAAGGCAAGAGGCCAACTCCTCCGAAAGGCTGTGTGTGCTGAATGCTGGGCTGTATCGACAACCTGACCAGAACCATGGGCGCAGAGCACTTGAACGGCTGGGCCCACGCAGCTGCAAAATGCTCAGAGCGCATCTGAGAGGCACTGTGTCTACTGCTGGGTGTGTGAAATTCTCTACCCATCATTTATTGTATTCGTTTTCATTTTAAGTGAATATCTGCTTTCAATGAGTGCTTCCTGCGAGGGGCGTGCCTCACTCAGAGCGCTCGTTTCGCTTCCCTTCATTATTAGATTAGGAGCCACTGAAGTTTAACTAACAGTATTTAAGAGATACTGGTACAGAACTGCTCTGCCACTGCTAATCCACCTCAGCCCCTGACAAGTTCTTAAGTATGAGGATCTCTTAGCCATTGTGACCCACCACCACTTGTCTCCTATCCCACCACTGACCCACTCCAAGCAAGGGGATGTTTGGAGACCCCCTTATATGCCCTGCAGATGTATTCTCCTTACACATCTCCCCTGCATACCATCTCTCTTAGGTACTGATAAGGTCCCTTTTCACTGCAAAATCTGAGCACCTCACTGCACCCGAGTCTCTCTCCACGCCCCAAGTCCCTGCCCTGATCCCCCTCCCACCCTCCAAACCCCTCAATCCCAGCCCGGAGCACCTTCCTGCACCCCAAACCTCTCATCCCCAGCCCCACCCCAGAGCCCGCACTCCCAGCCAGAGCCCTCTCCCCTTCCCGCACCCCAACCCCAATGTTGTGAGCATTCATGGCCCACCATACAATTTCTATTCTGAGATGTGGCCCTTGGGCCAAAAAGTTTGCCCACCCCTGGGCTAAGGAATTTGACCAAGGTCATACAGGAAATCTGTGGCAAAGCAGGGAATTCAATCCAGGCCTCCATAGCACCAGACAAGTGCCCTAATTGCTGGGCCACCTTTCCTGGGCCATTCAGTGATAAAGTGTACTTGCAGATTTGCTTTGCCAGGGAATCTTCCCAACTGTGTCCTAGAAGAAATCCCCCGCAGGCACCAATGTCACTCCTCCTGGTGAGCTCTCTCCCCAGCATGCTCACTTGCTGCCTGCTCAGCCTTCCGCCAACGCAGTGAAGTCATAACTATAATGATACTATTATATTTTGCTCATTAAGCCTCATTTTTATTGCATGGCCTCATTAAGTTAAGAAGCCTCCGTGTTTAACTGCATCTCTTGGCCTCTATACGGGGATTCCGGCCCACATTCATCATCAATCACTTTATTAAAAACACAGGACAAAAATTACTATTAAGCACATTACTGCCCATCAATCTAGTCAATTGCCTCTCAGGACCTTTCTCTACCTGCTCAATGCACTGGGGCCAGATGAATGTCACTGGCACCTTTTTAATCTTTTGAATTTTATAATACTTATGAGCGGATTAAGGGTTCTTTCAGAGAAGAGCAAATGGGAGAGACAGATGCCTGATTTCTTTCTCTTACGATGCATGCAAGAAAGAAAACCATATACAAACAGAAGGAAATAAACTGTCAAAGAATAAAGCCTTATGGTATTGGATCAATGGCAAGATAATTTACAGAACTCTAGAACAGTTACAGAATCCAATTGATACAGCTGCAGAATTATTATATTGTAACAAATCTGTGGCCTGCTATAAGCATTATGATCATCTCTACGTTGCACACCATGGCTATTTAAAAGTTCACGGCAGCAGCAGGGATAGAGCTCATCTTATCTCTTGAACTAACGAGAATCTACTTTAGTTAACAGAGTAGAATGTATGACACACAGTTCATCAGCTCCAGTTCCATCCACTAGAGGGCAACAATGCACATTAGTCAATTAATTGCAATATAATTCTGTATTGACAATCTCTACAATAGAGAAACGTGAGGGTTGCAAAGTCAAAATGAAACAGGGTTCCAGTAGGGTTTCCACATCAAAATATTTCTTAATTTCTGGTCCATTTCAAACTGTTGAAATTTCCCCTGGAAGGAAATTCATTTTCCCCACCAGGTATGGTCAGAAGTGACTTGTCCAAGGTCACTGTACAATGGGATCTAGCCTTATTTCCATTTTGGGAAGTTTCCAATGAGCTTGGAAAAACTAAGCCAAAGGGATGACTAAGCTGCCTGTGGAAATCCATTTCCCAGCTGAAAGACTGCTGTGATCTCCATTGCAAAGGCAAGAACAAAGGCATCCAGCTATTTGGTAGATGTATGCAGACTCTCATTTTTCCTATGCATAGTATAAGTTTATCTTGCTTTTTCCCCTTTTCCAAATCCATTTTGTTTGGGTGAGATTTTCCATTATGGGGGGAGGGGGGATCCAAAGCACAAGCATTCGGGAGGTCAAAAATGGTACGGAGATATGGCAAAGAGAGCAACGTAGCAAGTGCCTCCCACCTTGCTACAGACCGAGCCTCCTGCTGAAATAGGGGAAGATGGTGAATTAAAAAGGGAAGGTGTTTAGGAGACCTGAACGCCTAGCTATTTTCCTTTCTAGTTGACCGATTTGATCGAACAGGGCTTTGAAGATTTCAAAGGACGCCATGTTTCCTAGTTTATCATAAGTGTATATCTTAAACCAATGTTATCATTTTAAGCATGACCAGAAAGAGACAGGAATCTGCAGACACGATTTCTGACATGGAAGATAGATGCTCAAACAAGAGGAAAAAGCATGCAGGTTAACACAACCCACCCCCACTTCGCATCCAGCCTAGAGTTAATCATCACAGAACTGTGGCATCTCATGACATTTTTACTATCAGAGCAGTGACAGAAAGGATGTTTCTGATCTCCAGGAAAGCTTCCTCCCAGGAACGCAGAATATCTACATCCCTGACACAGATCTGCCAATAACAGCTCAACCTCTCTCTAAGGGGATAGGAACATACATCCTTCGAGGGACCCACTGCCGCAGCCCCAGCCATTGATGTATTCTTGTTAGAGATTCACATTCCGTATTTGCAGTGCAAGGAATGATAGATTGACCACTGATGATCAGCTGGGTTGAAATTTGTCCCTGTGCATTGGGACAGGAGCACCAGGCTTCTGCACTAGTTGAGCCTACAAGGGAGGGCATGTATGTATCTACCATCTTGATTAGCCCCATTTGGGAATCATTTCTTCAAAGAGGCTAAGGCCCCAATCCTGCAAAGACTTATGCTCCTGTTTAACTGCATGCACTATCAGCATTTGAAGTCACTGGGTCGGCAACATGCATGTCTGCAGAAAAAGGGCCCGAGGGCAGGAGTGAGCCATGGAGACTGTTTCCCTTCTCCACTGTAGAGAGCATTTCCCCGTAGCTCCCCGCTGAGGCACACTGGCAGGGGAAGCCAATTCCCCGGTTGTGGATCAAGAAATTCCACCTTTAAGACTGTATGGCGCTTTTCACTATTAAAAATATTAAATATAAAGGAAGGATGCTCCCTCCACCCCCCCCCCCCCAAGAATGTCACCAAAAACACCTAATCTGCCAAAAGGAAGCGGGCATCTCAGATCAAAATTTAATGTGCTAATTTCAGACACACCCACTGCTTTATTATTCCCCAAATTCTCCCTGCACACAGACCGAAGTACGCCCAGGCAGCGACAGACTTTGCGATCAGGAGGACAAAGTGCTGTGAACAACAGAGCCTAATTTTAGCATCTGTTTGTTCTGCTTCTTCAACACGTAAGGGGGGGGGATGGGAAGAGAAAGGACTGGACTGGCTGCTCCCAGCTTATTAAAGACACAGCCAGGAGCGGGGCAGAAAAGCGTTAAATCACACTCTGGGATTAGCACATGAAGGAGGAAGAAAAATAACAACCCAGCAGGCACCGCTGGCCGGCGATGCTAGCTTGTTTTGTGAGCTGCTGAAGGTTACTGTGCTCCCCTCCGACACATGCTGCTCGCTCTCTACCTCCCTCCCCTTCACCAGGAGACCCAGGCACATTCATCATTAGTCACCAGGAATTGGTAGTCTAGGAACAGCATGGACTGTGTTCCCCACCTTCCCCAGCTCCTTATTCAGCAAGGCTACGACTCATCTGCTGCACGGCAACCCCCTGACCCAGCCAGGTCTTGCTTCCCCCTGACCCCCACCAGTAGGGGTCGCACTGGAGTCTACCCTTCCCCACCTCTCCGTTGGTAGCAGCACTGGACCTTGCTGACCTTGACTCAGGGAGGGGAATCTAGCCATAAGTACCCTGCATACAACTCTCATATGAATTGCCAGCATGCAGCAGCTCCCTTATAAATATGCGGGAGCTCAGATTCCCCACTCCCCAATAGCCTAAGATCACCTCTCTCTACAGCACAGAGCTGCACATGTGGTTAAGCATCAACATCTTCCCCAAGACTCCAGCTCTGTCCTCAGCCTTCCAGGAGAGTCGAACCCCAGCAAGCCGGCTGTGAGCCCAAAGGGACCACAGTGAGTCTGCTCCTGCCTCTCCCAGGAAGCCCTGTACCGGCAGGATGGCTCTCCTCCATGCAAGCGCTGCTGCTGCCACCACCAGGCTGAATTTAAAAGCGAGGACGAGCTGCGGCTCTCAGCCTCTGCCAGATGACCTGGTTTAATATTCAAAATACCTGGGTATTTTTACCCCCACACACGCCCGTCTGTGGTTTTAATTTTTAAACCCTCCTCCCAAAGTCTACAGGCTCTTTTCTTAGCATCGCAAATGCATTAGCTCAGCAAGGTGAGATTATAAGTTAGACAGAATCTTTCACTGTTTGACTTGGCGGCAAATGCCCTGACAGTGACCGATGGGACCCCAATCAGGATACACTGCTGGAGTCAGCTAGGACTGGAGAAGACAGTCACTAGACTGGACACTGCAGGGGAACAACCCCAGAGGTCGGTTAGCTATCCTGACAGGGCTCTCTCTGACTTCTGTGGATTTTGTCTGTAGCTATTTCTGTGCCGCTGGGAGGATGCAGGCGAAGCCAAGACTGCAGGCAGCTCTTTTCCAGTTAGAGAGAGAGAGAGAAGCAGTTTTGCAACTTTGGGAATTCAAAGATGTCAAGACCAATCCCACACCTTGCTCTGTGATTTTTCCCCAGCTCACAGCTGACACGTACTGACCAACACGCAGCGGCCGGTGGCATTGCTGGGTGACTGACGGAGATGCAAAGTGAGGGGCAGCAAGGAGCTGTGATGGGTTCTTCCTGCACGGGCAGCCTGGGAGTAGGGGTTGGGATCTGGGTGTCTGTCAAATGTCATCTCAATTTATTGGCCTAGTTTTAGAACCTCCTCCTCAAAGGAGACACACATGGGATCTCCTAGCCCCACACCTGCTTGGTACAGAGAAGCTTCTATTCAAGCAGCTGAAGCCAGCTCAGGGATAGTGTTTCCCTTCCAGCATCTATTTGTATTGTATGTACACTTTACCACAGCAGGCCCATCTCATTCAAGTTGCACAACAGCAGAGATAAGCCAGGAGAAAGCCCTACATCTCAGCTGCTTTTGGGGAGCCTGGATCCAGAGCCAGATTTTTGGCTCTATAGACCGGACTCTGCCCGCCAAATACACGTTCAACACAAAGCAGCAAACAACTTGATTTGGATCTCTGGGAATCACTTTCATGTCACGACTGGATTTGGTGGCGCGACTCCTGATTTACAATGCTGAAAGATAGGGATCCCCCATAAATTCTAGTGTCCTAGACAAAGCCTTAGGAGGATTTACATTAATTAACGAAAGGCTGTAACTAGTAAAGCTAATACAGGATTATCAGACTTTGTACTATGGGGCATAAGTCTGGAAGGCCAAGGGGGCAGGCCCCCACATGCATCACACCTTCCTCTGAAGAATCGGGATGCTAGATTTCAAGGACCTCTGGGCTGCTCTGAACTCCATTCAGTTCCTCTGCTCCTCCACTGACCCAGCATGGCACTATCAGCAGCAGCTGCCAAATCACCACATAAGAGGACAGCAGCCGATGGGCTTTCAATGAAAACAGGAAGCCTCCAAGATGTATGCCACCTGGCCACTCATAAGAGCAGCAGGGGCGGCTGGCTCCTGCCCCAAAGCAATCATCAATGGTTCAGAACCTTCTGAGCCGTCCCTTTCACCTGCATCTAAGGACATCTGCTCTCGGACCTCTTAACTCCTGCTCTTCTTGTACCAGATCACTCCACACCAGGCAGGCCACCTGCTCCCCCACTCTCACTATAGCTCTGGTCTCAATTTGCACTGTAGTTTCCTAGGTGCTACGCAGCTGCATCTTTAGAGTTATCATTAGAGGAACCTGGAATCTCCCAAACACCAACCCTTCCTTTGGTCCTTCACTCCACACCTTTCCCTCCCTTATTGCCTCCCCTTAGAGGTATCTGCTCAAATGCTCTCTCCGATGCATTTTTATCCCCTACTACCTTTTCTCTGCAGCCCAAAAGCAGGACAGCCATGTGCCTAAAGGAATCAGACTCTCACGAGACAGCCTAGATCTTTGAACCTCACACCTCCCCTCAACCCACAGCCATCCTCCCATGCAGTGAATGTAATCCAACCCCTAAGGTAAGGAAATAGCTCCTTATAACTGCAAAGGCAACCCCCAAGGAGTCCAAAGGCCACTCCTGTCTTGCACACTGTTATCCAGAAGTAAGTGCTGCCCAAGCCTCATTCACTTGGATCTGGTAAAGAACAGGAATTGCTCACTTGAGTTCATGGGCAGGTCCTGGTGCAGGCTAGCACCCTGCAAGCCCTGTACGTCACAGTGTTCACAGCGCAATGGGCTTTTCATCTGGTCTCCTATCCGAACAATATCTTGGTCCGGTGACATCTGCTGTGTTAGTGACCATGCTATAGGCCTCAGCCCATCCTCCTTGGAAGACTACATTTATAATTCACCAGCCAGCCTGTGGTGAAGTCACTAGCCACGGCCCAGCTAGCAATACAAGGCTGGAGTGGATCAGCTTGTAGCGCCACCCACAAAGAGACCGCACCCACTGGCCATATTTTAGGCCAGTGCAAGTCACACCAACTCTTAGCCCCTCTCAACTAAGTGGGGGACAGGAACGTCCCAAGGGGCAGCATTTTGGCAGCCTATTTATGACCAGGGTGAAAGCTTTGTCCTTGCTGGTGGAGAACTGAATGCGTACGTCAAGAATACTCCCACAGGGCAAAGAGCAAATCCTTGAGTTTCACCCACTTGGCAATTCGGGGGGGGGATGGGAGGGGGGGCGGGAAGCAGCTGGATTTTGCTGTGAAAATGGCTTTTCTTTGGCCACATCCTGGACTTATGACTTGCCAGACCGGTGAGTGATCAGCCTCCCACCCCAATTTTGAGTCCCCATCACCTTTTGCCGCACCCTTCTGAAAAGCAAGGTGGCTCCCCCCACTCCTCCAAAATGGCTACTTCCAGCTGCCCTCTTGCTGCAGGAAACCACGAGTAGCAAAGTAATCCCACCACTGCGATACCCGGGCTGGCCATTATGCAAGTTCAGCTGTCTTAACTTGTTACTGAGTATACAAGCGGTGCTGACATTTATTTAATCCTCATAGTACTGTTGACTGTGTACTTACGGAAACATCGCATGCTTATGGGAGACATTTGTTTCCAAGCAGCTTATGCTAAATTGCAGTGATATAAAGGAAACACTTATCCAATATTGACATTTACTGACTCCTGGCAGTATACCGCCTGAATACTCATTTATACCACTGGAGAGGAAAAAAAGAAATGGAAAGAATCCAGGCCCTTCACTTCTGATCTCTTTTCAGGAGTTAAGCAATGTTGAGTTAATGACGAAAATGGAAGGGTATGTGCCCAGATCAGCAGGGGCGGACGGAAGAGCCTTGCAACTTTTCACCAGTTCACGATCACTTCCTTCTTCAGGGAAGAATTATCATCTTGGGTCCATGGCACAAAGCTTTGATTCCCTCCCACCTGAGAGTACCCAGGAGAAAGGCCACCAGTTATGAAAGAATTTTTTAGTCTGTATTTTTAGACTGTAGTTATTAAGATCCCTCATGCCTTGCTGTATGAATTCCAGACCCTAAACACTTCATTCCTGCAGGATATTTGTATATCCTCACACAGGAACACAGCGTTATTCAATGGAATTCACCCCGCACAATAGATGGAGTTTTCAGCCGCTAAGGCATCAGGCCAAATCAATCCCTAGTGTAGTTCCACTGACTTCAATGCAGTGATGCAAGGGATGAATCTTCCCTTTACTGAATAGAAAACTACTGCAACAAACCCAACCCCACAAAGTTTTCCTTTCCCGCAGAGGTTAATTATCCATTGTGTGAACATACTCCACTGAACACTGTTCCCAGTTACTCCATACACCAAAGCATCTATTATTCTCAGCTGAAGACCTGATTGGGTCACATTACTGTTAACGAATGGCAGTTATGTGAATGCCCTTTTAAAAGCAAGTCCTACAATATTCTACAGCAGGCTTTGGGGTCACTGCTGTAGTTTTCTTCTTATGTGGGGGTGCTGAATGAACAAATTAAGAGGAGATCTTATCCTACAGCTGGTGGCTGAATCTAACTATATGAATCTTCTACCTCCTACTAATAACGTGACATTTAGAGAGAGACAGCAAGTGCACAATCAACTGCTAAACGGTGTATGGAAAGCATATTTTAAATTTTGACTAATTCTGTACAGTAAAAGGCAGATCCATCCCTCATGTAACTATGGAACTAGGAGCTCTTTAGAAAACTCTCCCTCCTCTGCTTTTGGGGTTGGTAATGTCACTTTGCTGATCATCTTTAAATGAACACTCTTGGATCAAACTGGAAACAGTGTAGGTCTGGTAAAGTCTACATCAAATAGAGATGATCTCATAGCCGATCCTCCGCAGTCTTTGCGACCCAAACACTGCAGCATCAGGCAAGCGCATGAGAAGCCAAATATAAGAGACAACAAAACAAAAAGTGAAACTGACTAACCTGTTTTCTATTTGTGCAAGTAGAGACAAACAAGGAAACCTGTACCATCAATGATGAAAAGTGTATTGGATATAAAAAAATATTTGTGATTTAATAATGTACAATACGGGTTCTCCACTTGGGGTTGCGAGCAGGTTTCAGAGTCCCAACCAAACTTCTCCCCCCTTTACAGGGGAGAGAAAAACCCAGAACATATTTTATGCTGCAATATGGGAAAAGATTGGGAGCTACTGATCTAAGGTGTTAGTACCACAGGTCAGGATTTTCTATCTCTATTTTTTTACCTGACCGTATGTCCCATTAAAGTAACAGTAAAGCATCCAGGAAACACGAGACAAAAGTAATGACACCTGCCTGAGATGGACTGCAACATGTAAGATGTATTGTGCACTGTACCCTGCCCTGAGACCGCCGCATAACCTTAGCACAGGGAGACCAGTTACAGATGCAGCATTCGCCTCAAGACACGAGACATTACTTGGAATTCCCTTGCTCTGTAAAGTAATGAGGGTCTCAATGAAAGACCAGTGACCCCTTTTTATGACTGAATGCAGCTGGTGGAAGAGATCTAGCTTAAAAAAGGCATCTTTGGTCCTCTAGTGAATCTCACTGCAGGCTCTACCGATGGATTTCTACCACCTACTCATTTGTTTGTACAAACCCAATCATCAGAATCATGTAGAAGCAGACTGGGCAAAGCACAGGGGAGCAATGATGCTGCATTAGCCCCTCGGATGACCCAGCAGCCCTTTTCCATCTCTAATATGGAGTTGATTCTAGTTTACCTCCAATCTAGTCTTGCCTTGCACTCCCAGGGCAAGTATCTTGTCAGCAGGATTTCCCATCCTCTGTCATTATAAGCAGTTACTTCTTGTTGCACTGTTAATGACTGAAAAATAATCCCCTCCTCATTTGGCGTTGGTTACAGCCTATGAGGTCACCCCTTTCTCCAAAACCTGATGCATTCATTTCTCTTTACTTCTCCATAAACATCTCTGGAGAATGGAAATTCCCTGCCCTGCATGGGGAATACCACTGAACATACCAGCAAGTCCCCCTATAAAGGCTCTCTCAACTCCCTGCAGGGCAAGAAGACGATGGATAGAGTCCAGAACTTGTGTTTTCGGAACTTTTCAGCAAAGGATCCTTCTCTGGATCCTCTCCAGTTTGTGGCATCAAGGTTCATGCTGCATGCACCACCCCAGATGTGCCCTCCCCGAAAATGTACCGAGAGGAATGGTTAACTCACCAGTCCTACGTGTAAATCTTATTTATACAACCCCGTCGCAGGTTCACCTTTCTTTTGTATCAGCACCAGTCTGCAAGCTTCTGGTCCGTTCACGTCACCCATCGACCCTGTTCTCTTCCATCATAGCATTACAGGCAGAGGATTGGGTAATACCTCAACTGGGTATTCCCAGCCCTTTGCTGTACCTGATTCCCCTTCTCAGCTTAACCTCATGATTTCATTGTCCTTGTCACCTGTGGTCTGACGACCAGTCATGGTAATGTTCACACACTGCAAATAATAAAATGCCCTGTAGTAAAGGATCCTGGTTTGATTTTAAAGAGTCCTTTGCAAGGACTGCAATCTCTTCAAAGCAGGGCAGAGGGGGAAAAGCTCTGTACAGCTCCTACAGAGCCTGGAGTTTACCATCCCAATAGCAGATAGCCAGAGATCCATAGGCAAATAGGGCACTTCAGACCCTTGAGGGCAAGGGCTATTTTCTGATCTGAAACAGCCAGATAGACACTTCATTGCATCTGTCTAGTTACTCTAGATTTACATCAGAACATGGCCAAAGGACATACCCCACAGAGCTTACAGTAACACAGACACAAGACACTGGCACAACAGTTCCAACCAAGTGGCATCTATGCCAGATCACTTCTGCAGAGGAAAGTTTCCTGTTGGGGCATGGATTAAGGAGGCACACAAAAGATGGAAGAGAAGCAGACGTCTGTTCCAGGTGGACAGGGAGGACGTCAAAGGAGGCACTAAGCCAAGAGGGGGGAAAACCAAGGCAACAATGAAAAGGGTCGTTAAGGAGCACTCCTGTGCCAGGGCCTAGACTGGTGTCCAGGGAGGGAGTGTGATTTGCCATATCCCCTCCTTGGAAGTTGGTTAGATCATAATGAGATTGTAGGGCTCACACTGCTGGTTCCCGTGCATTTATAAATGCTCCTCTACAATGACTGAGCCACTTCCTGGTGCCTGGCTCTAGGAGACCACACAACCCAACCCAAGCCTTGTTTTAAAGCTAAGTTGCAGACCTCCACCTGTTTGTTGTTGTTTTGTTACACCAGGCCACGATTCATGGGACCCACCCTGGATGGATTTAACACAGAAGATTCACAGGCTCTCATTGTGAAATTCCACTCGAGTGCAGAGCATGTTTGGGATTTGGCTGTGAAGGCACCTTCACTGGACCTTCCCATGGCTCTGGATCTGACAGATGGCAAGGGGCTTCCATGTTGCTATTTGTTTCTTCCAGCCTCAGCTCTTTTGGGTGAAGGGGAAAAATAATTGGACATGATAAAAAGAAAAAATAAAGAAGTGAATTTCATGTTTGTGGAGGACATCATCAATTCTCTTCTCACCAAAGGGCATAACACATCTCCCCCAGCAGAAGGTAAATTTCACCTGGCTTCCACCAGGCACTATGGTACTGAGGACTTAGGAAAAGCAGCAACACCAGGAAAAACAAACCAACCAACCACCACACAAAAAAACAACCCAGAGATTCTACACACAAAACACTGGCAGCTGTCAACTTTCAGAGCCTGAAGACAGGGGTTTGGGGCCATTTGCTGGGGAATCAGAGAATAAAAAAGGAGATTTGGGAAGGAGATTTGTTCTCCCCATACCTTAAGAGACGTTCGCTCTGACCCTTTAAAGGCACAGGAATCAGTTACAGGAGAGATCATCCTTCTTCATTATTCTGCAATACCTCTCAATGCAGAAAGGGGATGGGTGGAGTGGGGGCCCAGTGCATTAGATACTGGACATTTACATGTGGTGCTCTGCTTGAGATCTGGTTTTGTAGAGCGAGTCTCAAAATTATTCCGTTAAGAGGCTTTAAAAGGGTCTACAGGGAAGCAGAAGTGTGTTAGTAGGTTCACTTCCTAAAGGACAGACACACTTCACACTGTGCAATCCTAGCACGGGCAGGGAACAGGGAAGTCAAATTGATCTCTGGTCAGCCAAGCCATAATGGGAATCCATATCAGCCCAATGCAATGCGCTCAACTCCCAGGACGTGGAACCCATGGGAAGTATGGTCACTGGTTAGAGCACATTGTATGGTCATCCCCAGAAGCCCAATGTTGTTCGGCATCATTTCCCAGGACACCATCAAACCAGCCTGCCAGAAAGATGCATGGGGTCAACTTAGGACAAATCCTTGGGCTGAAATCCAATGACCTTACCTGGAGAAGAATCAGTTATCGGAGGTCCTCATGTAAGGCCCATGCCTCAGTTAAATGTTCCATGCATGATTCTTGCATCATACATACGTGATCCTTGTCAATCTGCTGTTACTGACTTGAGGGAGTAGAAGTCCTGTGTGTGCTATTCACACAGGTCCATTTGGGCCAAATTCACTTTTCGTGTAAGTGAATGCAACTCCACTGATTTCCCTGGAGTGGCAGCTGCATATACCATGGGTAGGTCTGGCTCACTGACTTCACTGGGTCTACCTGTGTGAATGAGGCAAGTGGGATTCGCCTATGAGTTCCCTCCTGCATGAGAGGTTACTGCCCTATGAGTGCACACCACCTGCATGAGTCAACATGCCACCTATATGACCCAACCCGAGTGGCACTCTTAAGACCATGGGTGCATGGCACCACGATGGGCACTGTGCCCAGACATGCAGTCAGAATGGAGAATTTCAAGTGGGGGAAGCACCAATGTGTCGTGGAAATACAATTCAGCTCCTGGATCTGTGATGCCCCTTCCTCAGCAGCCAGACAGATTGGAGAGGGGCTAGAAAAAGACACACACCAGTGGGCTAGCAGCCCGGCTGCCGACTGTCACATTTCTCAGGCACAGCAAGCAACAGCTACATGGCAATGAATTTATCCTTCTTACAGTATGAACCAGCCCGTGTGCGATGTTAGCTGTGCTGCCATGTAACCCAACATGAACATGCAAGGCACCAGAGGCACATTCCCAACAGGTCGCCGCAGAGAGGCAGATCAACTAGACCACACAGCAAAGAGCCAAGACACAGATCTACCCAGCAGCTTTCAAACAGCAAGGCTCATTAAAAAGTCCTAATTAAAAACAATGCCTGGGAAGAAGGAGGGGGGCGCGAGGCCCTTCTGGAGCTGAAAAGCAAACTTCTGCAGCTTTGCTAGCAAACTGCCATTTGACCTGCACGGAGTGGAGAGGCTCAGGGGGCCTGGGAAGAGACACTACAAGGAAAAGCCAGGCTGCCAAATTGCTCATATACCTGAACCTGCCACTTCCCCAGTGTACTAGGAGAGCTCAGATTTGTTCTGCCTGAAATTGGCATGGCAGACATGGTGCAGAACGAAGCACCTTCGATTGCAAACATGGTTCTCCCCTTAGCACCGTCAGTGGTGACAGGGTGTTGGGGGGCACTCAGCGACACGTCTGACCCACAGCTCAGAAGAGAAAGCAACAAGTGGGCAGCTGTAGAGCGCCATGCCTCCAACCAGGGGCTGGGGAGGGGGAGAAACAGCCACCCGTTACAAGCTACACTCTCCCCCCAAAAGTTTCACCCTTCATTTAATCAACAGATGGACTCGTGGGTGGTTTCTTTTAACCACTCCATGCCCTGTCCTGCATGGACGCCTTAATGTGACACATCTAACACCTGGCGTTGGCATTCCGAGAGGGCACAAGCAGCTCCAATTCTTTAAGCAAAACCCTCCGTATTCCACAGGTGACTAGCAACAGCTTTGCCCCAGCAACACAGCTCTGAAATAACACTCCCACCCCCCGACGCCTGGGACTGGCTGCTCAATATCAAAGTTGTGTGGGAAATTCCTCTAGACTGCCCGGCTCTCTCCAGCTTTGGAAACATACGGCCAAAAGGGAGCGCCGAATCCCCCCTGCCCGTACCACGGGGACCCACACTCTCTCATCTGAGGCACCTCTTTCCATCACAAAACACGCTGCAATTGTAGCTCCCCCAGTCAAGGCGCAAACAAGGCAAAACCACCAATCACGGCTAAAGAACCTTGCAATACAAACCCCTCATTGGGGTCTAATGGGGAAGGGGGGGACAGAGGAGTTCAGAGCAGTGTTTACACACAAACGAGCTAATTAACGTAGCTGGAGCAGAAAGAACTCATTTGCATGTTAAACATTTTTTAAGGCGAGCTGCCTTATGAGAGAGCAAAACTCCACAATGCACTTGCCAGCGAAGGACCCTTTCCCAAATCTGATCGCACCCTCCTGGCCAAACCCAGGGGCTCACCTGGCTCGATCTCCCCGACAGGAGAGCCAGCACCCCTGCCTTGCCACCATCCCCGACCTGCCCGCACACCCTACTTTGAAACTCAGGAGCCGCCGCGTCCTACCTTGGCTGAACAGCAAGCAACAGAGGAGCAGCAGGTCTGCCTGGAAAGCTTTCATTCCTTAGAGTTGGCCGGCGGGGAGCGAGCAGGAATCTGGGGTCTGCAGCTTCTCCGGCGCCTGCAGTCCTTTCTCTCCCTCTCTTCAGTTTCAGCAGCCGGCTGCGATGGAGTTGCTCTGAGCCGCCTCTGCTTGTCTGGCTCCTTGCAGCTCCATCCTCAGTCTCAGCATCCCAGCTACACAGCCTCCTCTACAGGAGCTCCTCCCACCGCAGTCAGGGACTTGACTGACAGAGCAAATCTTTTCTACACAGGCTGGAGGGGGAGTCATAATTAAAGAGGGAATACTTGTTAAAAATGAAAAAGGCGGGTTAGTCTTTCCTCTCCCCCCTCCCAAGAATGTGCTGCTTCATCCGACACAAGCTCAGGCAGCCGGGCTCCGTGGCTTTTCACGGGAGAACATTTCGGATTTTACAGGAGCAAAGTTGATTAATAATTTTCGTTCCTGCTGCATGGAAGCAGGGAACTCCGTGCGCTGGCACAGCAGCGGGGGGAGGAATTTTGTGCATGGAGAAAGCTCTATAGGAAGAACTTAAGCGGCGAGGAACATATGCGACTCTCCATGTGCCAAATTGCAATGGAGCAGATGAGATTTTTTTTTTTTTCTTCTTTGCTCTAGAAAGGTTTCCCACCCCACCTCTGGGTTCCAGCACCGGGCTGCTACTTTCTGCTAAGAGGCAGAGCCGGTGGCAAAGGAAACAGCAATGCAACTAAGTGGCTTTCCTTTCTTGCAGCCCCTCTAACTTTTTTGTGCATGGGGAGAGCTTGCACCAGTGGCTTTTGGAAAGACTTGCAGGTGAACATCCCACTGTTTGCTCAGGCAGATAAGCTCATCTGCCTTTTTCCCACTCTACAGTCCTATTGCTCCCACTAAACTATTCCATCCTTTAGCTGCCAGCCTCTGGGCAACTGCCATCCACGGGGAAATGGATGGCTCTGTGCAGGCAGGGAATCATACAGTACAACTCAAGAACAGTTATCTTCATGGTCCATGCGACCTGGCTGAAGGACTTTGCTTAGATTCAGGGCTAACTCTGGGTTTCAAGGAAGGGCTATAGCATAGCTGGTATGAAAACAATGTCTCACCTCACTCAGAGCTCCACCTAATTCTCATGGAAGCCAATGGGTGTCTTTCCCCATTGGCTTCCTTGGGAGTTGAGTTGAGCAGTACAGTCCCTAACCATGCTAGGTCGCACCAGGTTTGAACATAGTTCCAACCAGCATTGCTGATGCGAAGAATATAAACCTTCATGCTTCAGGGCATGACAGCCAGTAATTGTCAGGGGTTAGGAAGGAACTCCCCCTACAAACTGGTTATTTCAGAAGTGTCCACTTCAGGCTTTTTGCAGCTGGCCAGGCAGAGGCAGGATTCCAGTATAGATGGGCCTTGGATGTGCTACAGCAATTGCTGTGTGTCCAGGCACAGAAGTAGATAGAATCCTATCTGGGTGGGATTTAGCTCACCAGAAGGTAACCTAAATTCCATCCAAGTATCAGAGGGGTAGCCGTGTTAGTCTGAATCTGTAAAAAGCAACAAAGAGTCCTGTGGCACCTTTAAGACTAACAGAAGTATTGGGAGCATAAGCTTTCGTGGGTAAGAACCTCACTTCTTCACTTACTTGCATCTGAAGAAGTGAGGTTCTTACCCACGAAAGCTTATGCTCCCAATACTTCTGTTAGTCTTAAAGGTGCCACAGGACTCTCTGTTGCTAAATTCCATCCAGATAGAATACTGTCCTAAACTGTTGCTGTGCACCATTAAACCACCTGCTGTGTTCCACCTCAGAGGTGCGTCTGTCTCTCAGCTGCAGGCTGAGTGATTTCTGTGCATCGGAATCCTTCAGCACAAGAGGTGCTAAGGGAATGTAACGTTCTCTGCTTCAGACTCATTCCACATAAAGATTTGATTCACTGGTAACAATTGCCCTGTTTCCCCTTGCTATATTTACTAGCAGGGTGCAAGATAGTCAATCCATACCTGAACTATATTATGTAGCTCTAGGGAGCTGTGTGACAGTTTGTATAAAAGATGCTGCACAAAGTATAATTGTTTGGTTGACGCTAGTGAATCACCACCACTGTTTGCTAAGGGAATACAGTAGCATATCTATGGCTATTCGCAACCTTACCTAACGGATGTGCACCGTGACCCTCAGATCAAAGCGAATAGAGCTCAGAACCTCCTACTCCTGAAGCACAGGCCTCTCACACTTGACAGATTCTCCACTACCTCAGCACTATAGGTCTTATGACATACAGTTAAGCTGCTCTTTGATTTTATCAAGTAGAGGGCATCGGTGCACCCAGTGGCCAGGTCAGTAAGGATGGCAGATGACACTTGCTTTGAGCAACCAGAAGCTTTTGCATAATTGCATTCATCCAATGGCATCTCACCCTTGTGTTGACTAGATTGTTGCAAAACAACTGAAGAGCATGAATGCAGGCAGGCAAACCAGGCCTAGAGGGCTGTGTCTCACTCACCTGCTAGAAGTGAAGAGAAACAAAGCAGCTTCCAGAACTCATATCCCTCTGTGCTAACCAATCAAGTGGTGCTTCCCCCCTCCCCACCCCCATAGCTCTGGCTAACAGAGGCAAGACTGCTCTCTCCTCTGCAATATTCTATATATTTATACACTTTGTGGGGCCTAGGATGTCGGGCTTTTCTGCAGAGAAAACATTGTTCCAAGGGGTTTATTCAGAATTTGCAGATTTTTTGGTGCCATTTTCCTGAGATTTCATTACAGTGCAGGTGGTGACCACTGCTTTGCTGTTCAAAGCAGGGAAACATGATTTGCCCCAGCTGCATTTGTGATGGTCAGGTTTAACTTCCCCAGAGTTAGGGGCAAGGGCTCTGAGCAAAGTTTTCCATACAATCCCACCTCTAGGACACACAGGACTCATACATGAGGCAGGAGGAGTTTTATTTTCCCCAGGTTAGTTCCCTCCACCCTGGGAGGTACTGCAAAGCAGAAATGCAGCAGTAGTTTAGTTTTCACCATGGAACATGTTGCTCATCTCTGCACTGGAAATGGTGGTGCTGATGGAGGAGATGCCGGGCAGCTAGAGCGGGACAACACACACCTGTCTAATCCAGGGGCAGGGGCTTTCAGGCCTGACCACTTACAACTGCCAGAGAAGCTGCACAGAGGTGACAGCACAGCTAGAATACCTAGTCCCACAGCTTCACTTCATATATTCAGGACCCCCATCCCTACAGAGAAGCCAGGGGAAAGGCTTGGGGGAGGGCTGTATTGTAGAGATCACACTCTCCCTCCCACAGAAAAAAATCCCTTCTATCCACAGAAGCAATTTGGGCCACCAGCCACCCATAGGGGCAAGCATCAAAGTCCCTTTGAGCCAGGCATCAAGAGAGTATGGGCTGGGGAAAAGAGCCATTCTAGTCTTCTTAAGAGGTAAACAGCCTCTGGGCCACATGAAGCCCAATAAAGACACCTATGCTCAGCACTCACACCAGGCACTTGCTTTTAGCCAGGGGCAACAAAGCAAACAAAGAAACAAGTCATACAGGAGACCAGTATCAGCCTTCATGCTACAAGCCAAGCAACTAATGCCTTGCCCCCAGCACTTCCCTAGATAGAGGAGGTTAGGGAGAAAACAAAAAAACACACCTCTCCTTTCCCAGGGACACAACAGCACTTCACCCCCAGCCTTGCAGCACTCTGCTTCCTTTTCATGACTCCCCCCAGTTAGATGACAGGGCTCCAAACCCTAGCAGCCAAACAAGCCACAGCTGCCAGCCCTTCTGTGCAGTCAGGCAGTCTTTGATGGCTAGTTCCCGCCTTTCTGCCCACTGAAGGGGTTGGATCGCTTTCCTGGTTCACACCGGGACTTCACCCCATCACAGACCCCTGTGATTGATAATGAGTGTGAAAATATTATCTAACATTTATTGTCCAGAAAGAGGGTAGGATCTTAAACACCTTTGCAATAGCAACTAAAAGGAAACACAAACCCTACCCAGGGATCTCATCCCCTACTACTGACCGGCGGCCACCTCTGGGGTGGAATGCAGCAGCTTTTAGGCAGCACACAGCTACACTGTACAATGATTAAAGACAGGAAGTGAGGAAGAATTCTGTATCCATTTGAAACTGCAAGGGGGCACTTGGGGGCACTGAATGTAATTATAAAATGAGCATTATACAGTAATTATGGCTTTGCAATCTAATTACTTACAGCTGTGCCTTTGTGCTTAAAGGTGAACTTCAAAGGGAAATGGCAGAGTTCTCCTAGGGTTTATACTGATATCTGCAGAAAGTCACCAACAGCCAGGCAACAGGGTCTGGCTATGTGCAAATTTGCACCAGTTTCATTAAACTGGTGCAAATCTCTCTGGGGATGCATAGACATTGATTTAGCTGGCACCCCTCTGTATACAAGCTAAGCTGGCAGAAGCCAGTTTAAATTGATTTATGAACTATTGATTTATCCACACACTAAGTGGCACCAATTTAACTAAATCAGTTTAGAATCATACTTTTAGTTAAATTGGCATAGAGCTGTATTTGTGTATAGGCCTGGCCTAAAACAGGCATCAGTAGGTAATCATATAACAAGGACAACTTGCTGTTTTCTTCTTAAGCCCTGTGACTACCAGACCTGCTGAGACTGTGCTAGTGACATGCACCATATGCCTATCCCTGATGGCATCATAGTAACCATGGTTCCTTGTGACACGCAGTCACCCTGTAGAAGGTTGGGATTTTCTTTTCACTAGAGTTCATGATTTTGCAACATTCTCCACCTTCCTCCTCCCAAAAGCATGATATTATTTTCTAGCAGAACTGTTACCTTTTTGCCTGTTCTCAGGTGCAGCAGGGGCCACAAAGCACTGGGCTAGGAATAAGGAGATGTGGAACCTAATAATCCATTGTATACATGCAACCCAGACTGGAGTTTGTGTGAGACCAGCTAATGAGATAATCACGTCTTGGGGGTCTGTTCCTGTTTCTGCCATTGTCCTGCTGGGAAACCATGGGCACATCACTTAACTTCTCTGTGTCTCTGTCTCTTCTGTACAGTTCACCACCTGTAAAACAGGAATAAGTACACTGAATGGACTGCCTGGAAAATAGTATTTTCTGTGACAGATTTCAAAATAAAATTTAAAAGGTTTCATTTTTCAATTTTTGTGTGTGGAAATTTTCTTTTTTTGACAAACTGAAAACTTTTTTTTCCTTCGTTTTTTCATCCGCAAACCAGGAAAACATCAAATTCCAGGAAAAGGCCATGCACTGGTTTGTTTTTTGTAAAATTCCACATCTTGAGACCATCAGTTCACCACCTCTACTAGTGTGAGTGGTGGGAGCCCTAGTGAAGACAGGACACAAACTTCTCTAGGCATTTTAACCACTTTGTCATCTAGCCCTGTAAAGTGAAAAGGGGATGTAGAGATTAATTAAACTTGCACAGGTTTGAAATGTAAAATAAAACCCAAGCAGTTGGAGTGAAATGTCTGAATGACTTGGACACAATTCTTGCAAGTGGAAGACAGGAGGTTCTAAATGGTGCTAGTTACTGGTAGAAGGCAGAAAGCCAAAAGATGAGTGACTTTAACCAGCTGAGAGGAGCCATAATCACCTGGAAATGAGCTGCCGGGAGTCGTATTGCTCTTATGAAATGGAACAAAACCACATAAAAACAAGGAATCCGAGGAGCCCATTAGAGCCGTGGAGACAAATTTTGCTTTCAGTTATGATGGTGTGAAGCAGCACAACTTGCTGGAGTTCCCCCCAGATTTACATGGGCAAATGAGAGTGGAATTTGGCCCATGACTGTGAAATTATCTAGGGTTGATCAGCAAACTCCAGTGGGTCCAGAATTCTAAAGCTGTTTTTGGCTCAATTCTTTGCTCACAAAAGATTGGGCTAGCAGAGCTGGTGCAGGACAGAGGGTCATTGGCAGAACAATGTGGTAAGGCATCAGGATTACAGGGCCCCAGGACACCATGGAATGCAAGACTCTCTTTACTTCTTGTTTATCAGACTCTTACATCCTTGCTGTACACCTGCTAGGGGCCATTCTGAGCAGTGGCTCTAAACATTTGCAGCTAGCATGGCATTCCCCCCAAACATGAGTGGACAGTCAGGTCTTTGGGGGGTCAGGTTTGGAAGATCACAGAATGTGGTGGCCCCAGGGCCAATCAGAGTGGGGCCCAGGAGGGCCATTTGGCCTGGGTCTCAATCTAAAAGGGGGGCTTCAAATTTAGATACTTGTTAATTTTTTGGCACTTGACAAGTTTCGCAACTTGTTTTTATGCACATTCTTCTCGGACCAAAATGTGATACACTCTCTCAGCTTAGAGCTGCAAATAAGAAATGTGATTTGATAAAAGACATACCAGTAATTTTTTTGTTAACTGCTATAGATTTTGTCATATTAAAGAGTTAAAAATGTTCATAAATATTAATAAAAATATATTGTTCTGATAGCACAAGATTAGACTGTGATGAACGTGTCCTCTCAGAGCAGCTGATTATATAAACAAACTAATACTAGTGGCTGGTGGTGGATCAAGTGCGTGTTGAAAGGTAGAGAATTGTTACATTTTAGTGTCTTTATAGTTTTACATCTAGTTGTCCAAGGAATTATTTATGTGTGAGCAGCACAGGAAGAGACCCCCCCTGACACTGTGGGGCCCAGCCACTGCTGTAATGTTCAGAAGAGAAATGCCTCTGGGATACTTTGCAGTCTCCTGAAAGTTGACAAAAGTTCATGGTATGAAAAAACACGTATCTGTGTTTCCTTGAGAGTTTGTGAAAAACAATAACAAATTCCATTCCAATAAACACCCATTGCTGTGACCAAATGGTGGGGTTTTAAAATCAATGAATGACATGAAATTCGTAGATAATAGAAGTACTAAAAGTGATCAGTGCTTTGGGTGCGCTGAGGTGAAACTTACAATCTATGAGGTGCATTCTGGCAGGAATGTATCACAAAACCCTCAGCCAGCATGGGGTGGTGATAGGGTATGGACAGCATATTGGGTTGGGTGGAGTACTGAATAACAAATAAATGCTTGTCATCCAAAGGTCTCAAAGCACTTTATGACGGTGAGTCAGTGGCATTACCTTAATTGTATAGATGGTGAAACTGAGTAACAAAGAAGGGAAGTGACTTGTGAAAGGCCATCCAGCAGACCAGTGGTAGAGGCAAGAATAAGAATCCAAGTCAAACCTAGCTCCTCGTCTGGGACCCCATCCACCAGGCCACCAGGCTACTAGCCTTAGTAACTAAATTCAGCTCTCAAGGAATACAGGGAACAGCCCAAGAAGAGCTAAGCCTCAGCAGAAGGGAGAGCTGCACAGAGCTGGGCTGGGCTTGTTTCTGTTTATTGTCTAATGAGGATGTAACCGCTGCACCCTAAATACTCACGCAGAAAAATCCGAGAGGGGAAAATCCCACTAAGTAAAAGACGTGTGTTCCACGCCGAGAGTCCACCAGCTCCCAAGCCAGACTCTGAGTTATTCCATTGGTGGGCCACCCCACCTTTCTTAAATTCCATGGAGAAGCTGCTCCAATGGAACCTTAGAGACCCATTCCAAGGCAGCTAAATGCTGTGGGGGTCAGATTTTCAAAGGTATTTAGACACCTGGAGATGAAGATAGGCGCCTAGTGGGATTTTCAGAAGTGCCGAAGCCATTTCTGTATATTCAGCCATCTAAATACCTTTGTAAATCTGGCCCTTTGTCCTCATAGATATGTGCATATTCCGTGACCCCAGTGATAGCCCTGCCTTCACCCTTCTGGTCCCAGCAGGAACCATCTGCAAATGGAGTGCTGCCAAGAAGATTGCCCACATTACTGCCGCTTTGGCAGCATATGCTATAGCCCATTTGTAGGGCACATGTGGAGCAATCCTACATTTGGCCCTATCTGAAAGGGTGTCCTTTCTAACAAACTAGGGACAAATCCTGACCTGACCACAGGGCAGAAGTCAGTTTGCAATTGACTTTCAAATGCTGCCGGCCTCCTGGTGCCCTGATTGAGTCGTGAAGATGCACAGAGCCATGGTTAAGCTGGCTCTGTGTCTTGACCATATTCCCTTGCTTGTAACATGGAATTGTATTTCACCTGGAGGGACTTTCCCTTAATGTGCAACGTTTGTTCCTGAATCCTGTGCAGTCTGGGCTTGGGAAGTGTATTGGTTTTGTAGCTGGTACTCTCTGTAGGTCCTGCACCTATGGGTGCCTCGGGCTGGTACCGGTTCTCTTTCCTCTGCACTGCAATGATCTTGTTGCCTCCAACTTTGTCCAACCTTCCTCTTTCTCACCAGTAGATGGACACAATCTATTTTGATCGCTGATATTTCCAGGAGGCTGAGTCATGTCCTAGCCTGGTGAATTGGATATCAGGGCTTTCCAGGAGCTAGAAGCAGCCCCAGCAGCATGCAGGGAGGCAGACAGAGAGAGAGCAGAGGAGAGCAGCTCATACAATGGAGCCTTCCGTTCATCAGGGGTGCGGGGATGTTTCTCGCTTCACAGGACGCTTGAATGCTCTGCCTGGCTCATTTGCATGGCAGTGCCCAGCTTGCTTTTCCCAGCTAAGCTGTTTCAGAGCAGTGCTGGGCACGCTCTGGAGGCCCCAGATGTGCGGGGGGAGCTCTGGGTGCGTCCTGAATGTTTCCACATTCTGGAGGGTGCTTTGAGTTCTGAGGACCCATTAAAAGGACCCCTAGGTGCTAGGGGTGTGTGAACAGCCCTGGGATGGAGGAATAGAGATGCATTGGCTCTCAGAACCCACTGAAAGGGGTGGCCCAGGCCAATGGGCGCACCGAGTTCTGAGGATATGCTGGAACATCTGAGCCTGCTAGCGAATGCAGGGAGGTTTGGCTGGCGCAGTGGCTAGTCTGGGCTGTGCATATGGGTACACAGAACTCCACGCATGCACGGCAGGAGCTTGTGCCATACCCATGAGCCCACGGGATTTAGGGCAGGCACTCAACTTTAAATGATGCAACGTGCTTGGAGGTGCCAGGAGGCCCAAGCAGAGTGGCAGCACACCTAGAGTTATCTGTGTCCCCTGGGTGACTATGTCCAGATGCTGCTGACAATGCCTATTTTTGATGTATCCATTTTAGTTCAATGTGTGTTGCCTAATCTGGAGTAGGCACCTTTCGCAACTCATTGTTCCATCAGCTCTTCCAAACAGCAGGAGATAACTAATGTGATAAAGTGGCCACACTCATCTGAGCAAAAAATGCCTTGTATATTCCTGGGGTCTTCGCATCCCCCAGAGGTTACCAGAGGGACCCTGCCGGACTTCCCTGCTGCATATGAGAGTCCAAGAGCAAGGCATGGATACTTGCGCGTTTGCCAACAGGTAGGCACAGCAGTCACTGGTACCACATGCAAATGTGGCAATAACTTCCTTTTGAAAAGCCTGGAGGTAAACAGAGCTCCCAGCAGCCTGGGTACCATGAGATGCATTTTCAGAACTTCTGCCCCGCTTGATGTCTGCTGTGAAAATGCTCCTGATCTGAAGAACAACCTGCACAGAACGCTCCAATTCCCTGCTGCACGTCCCAGTAGATCCCCCCTTTGAAAACCACCCTGACAAAGGCCAGTAAACCAGATAACAGGGTGCAACTGAACTCACTCTACTGTGTGGACAGCTGCCAAAAAATCTCTGCTTGTGGCACCTGATAAGCTCTCCTACAGCAGGTCTAGGAACAATACAGGGAGAGATACGCAGGCCCTAGAAACACAGGCACCGTGAGAGAAACGCTTTGAGACGTCCAGGGTTAAATACAATAAAAGAGCTTTGATGACATTTTATTTCATGCAAGCATGGCAAGAATGCTTAGCGTCCCACTCCTGGCTGTGAGCTCATCCTGTCTCAGAAACGAAGCAACATTGGGCCAGGTCATTTCTTGCATGGGTGGCCTACAGGGACAGTTCAAGATGCTGGTGATGTGCATGATATAAAAATGGAGGTAGGCAAGAAGTGGGATTCAGCATGTGTTACTCTTCCCTATGCATCACTATCAGAATCAATGCTTCACGACGGTATTGGAGGATAGCCCCACCTGTCATTTAACTCCCTGCAGCAGTTTTTCTCTCCAAAATAAAGGTATTAATCATGCTGTCCTGGATACATTTCTAGTGTAAATGTAAGATGATTCTAAGTGAGGA
Source organism: Malaclemys terrapin pileata (assembly GCF_027887155.1). Lineage (NCBI taxonomy): Eukaryota > Metazoa > Chordata > Testudines > Emydidae > Malaclemys > Malaclemys terrapin. The sequence continues at coordinate 20,417,234 of NC_071519.1, forward strand.
GTTCCCACAGTTTCACATACATGCTCTTCTCAAGAGACATAACACTACATCAGTAGCACCTGTGAATCCCACCATATGCTGCCCCATGAGTCGAGTTCTCTTCAACCCCTTCGCTATTTGGCCTTTGTGAAAAAGATCCAGTCTGTGACTAGGGCTCCTAGTTGCTATGGCTATGCAAATAATAAATAATAATAATGCTTAGAGACCCCCAACTGAGACTGGGGCCTCATTGTGTGGGGGCACTGTAAAACCACATCTTTAAAGAGAATCCCAGCCTTAATGAGCTTCCTATCTAAATAGACAGGACAGACAAAGAGTGGGTGAAAGGAATTATCATTACGCCCCTCCCCGCTGAGGCACGAAAATTAAATGACTTGCCCAAGGTCACAAAAAACCTGTGGCAGAGCTCAGAAATAAATATAGATCTCTCTTCTCCCAGTCCAGTGATCTCAGCCATGGATGCCAGGATGTCCTGAGTTGTTGAGGTTCTCAGGATAGGAGTGTAGGGCCCATAAGAGATCCATGAATATAGGCGCACGTATGTAAGGGACTCAGGGAGGTTCACTCAATGTGTTTAGATAGGCCCTGTAAAACTCATGCCTGGTGGCACAAGATTATGAGCCAGTGCAGGGACCGGGGAATGAACAATCTCCTGCATAGCTGGTCTGCACGCACACTTGCACTGGTTATACTTAGACCTTGTCCACAAGCTGCACTGGTTTAACTTGAACTGGTTTTATACCATTTTAGTTAAACAGGCACAACCCCCACTTGCTCTTATTGTGGTTTTAAGGGTGGCTTACTTCATGTTAGTTTAAACCTGTTCCTAATTGACATTAGCTAAACCAAAATACGCCTGGTTTAAACCAAAATAAGTATGTCCATGAAGCCTTTTGTTCCAGTTTAACTAAATCAGCTTAAAAATCACACCTTTAGTTCAAGTGGTGCAACATCCCTGTGTCAACAAACCCTTAAAGTGTAATGTTAAGCCAGTGCAGCTTTGTTCACAGACACTCCTGTGGGTTTAAACCTGTCTTGCATCAGATTGCACCTATAAATCGCTGTTTGTGCTCATCAAGCAGAATTTGGCCCACTGTTTTTGTAATAAATCTGTGTTTTCCTAGGGAATGTACCGTTCTCATTACGCTCTGCACTCAGACACTCACGGCAATTTCAGGGATAGGCTTTACAAGACTCTTGTTTCCCTGCCACGTGAATTGCCAGGTAATCTCCATTAACTATAGCAATGTGGGGTCTATGTCACTCAAGTTAGAAGTTTTAATTCTATCCAGCAAAGGGCAGTGCCTCCCAGTCCACACTCCCTGGCACACGTATGCACACACACGTATTGCATGTCCTGGATCTGCCTGTGACTCAAAGTATAAGTGCCAAAATATTAAGAGAACAGCTTTTCTCAGAGTTATCCCCGATCTATCTGGGAGCCGAAAGTACAAGCAATGCTGTAAGAGAGCCTGTTCTTATAAGATTTCCAGCTCCAGTTTTGCGGACCCAGGGGTCCTGTAGATCTGGCTATGTTATGGATGAGCATCTGAACTTCCAGTAATGAATTAGATGTGACTCAAGGGTCCAGGAATTTTTTACAGACATGTCTGTCCTGCACCTAACACAGTAGGGGCCTGATCCTGGTTTTGGGATTTGGGCACCGCCGCAATATACATAATCAATAATAAATGTATTTGCCTCTTATAAAAATTCAGACGTAGATTTTAAATGTCCCAGTGGTTGGATCTGCAATTCTTTTAATTGCAACAGAATTAGATCTCTGAACCTTTAGAGGTTCACCCATCACTGAAAAACAACAAAAAAGCAAAATCCTTACTGTCCCTCATGGTAGAGAAGAGTCAGGACTCATCTGGACAGAATATAAAGAAGAATTCTCGTTAAGGGTGCTGAATGCAGACAGACCCTGTGGTTCTCTCTAGTTCAGTAGCCCTTAACTAAAGCTGGGCCAAGAATGGATTTTTTTGGTTTGTTGGCAATTTCGAAAAGACAGAAAAGAATATGTTTGGGGTCAGACTGAAAATGAAAAATTTTGAAATTTTCAGTGAATTCAAAAGTAAAAAAAGATCATTTCAGATTGAATGAAACATTTTGTTTTGACAAAATCAAAGGATTTTATTGCGACTTTGACACCTTTTAAAATGTTTCTGACTGTTTTAAATTAACACTAAAGGAATCTGAAAATAAAGTTTCAAACAAAAAACAAATCAAAATGTTTTGTTTCAAAAATGTCAAAATGAAATGTTTAGATTTTGGGGGAATGTTTTTGTTTACTTTTTGTTATGAAACAATTAGACAAAATCAACATGAATTCCCCAAATCTTTCAGTGTTGCCGAATCTGCAATTTTCAACAAAAACATTTTTGGCTGAGAAATTACTCCAAGCTCTACATTGAACCCCATGTCATAACGCTGGGTCTCCGTAAATCCTGGTCTGGATTTGGCAGTCAAGGAAGGGACTGCCGGCTGTATTGCTGCTGGAAGATGAATGAGTCTAGAAAGGTTGAAAAAGAGCATTTGTATAAAAACAACAAATCTCATTTCTACTTGATTGGCACTTTAATTAGGCCCACATCCTTTGGCTACCACTGCAATCAGATTGGAGAAGAATGGGAAGATTCTACACTGTTATATTTATCTCAAGATTAAAAGATTTTTAAAAATTATTTTAAAAAATCCTTGTAAATATGGTGAAGAAAGTGATAATGTCTGGGCTTGGAGAAAGCACTGCTTTTTGATTGTGGCACAAGACTTAATCTTATTATATTAACAAGGAATTGCTATGTAAGAAAAATAGAGAAAATCCTCTCTCCCAAAAGTCCTGTCAATAACATGGCAAGGATTCTGTAGCATGCAAGTTAGCCTTGAATGTAAGAATTCCAGTGAAAAAGAAAGCAAATATCCATGCTATTTTTACAAGTCAATTACCCTCTTTTCTCTCCTTTACTGCATTAGTTTGTATGGAGGCCGTAACTCTGGCTAACAATTACCAGCCATGGGTGAATCTCAAGAGGTCTGATTCAGAAAAGCATTACTGGTAAATAATAAGACCAAAGTACAATTGTTGGGACCTAGACCTAGTTGTAGACTCACATTTAAAATGCTGAATGGAGGATTCTGATCAGGCAGAAATGTACACTCAGTAAATGACGACACAAGGTAGGAGAATAAAAGGCCCAGTGTGAACATGACTGAGACCATGTCTGTACTACAGACTTCTGCCAGCTGTGTCAGCCAGTGATCATACAGGTGCCTTATGCACTCATTCTCCTTTTTGACCAGACTACATCTCCCATGATGCACCAAACCCAGGGACTCCTATGATGTACCCCTTTATCAAGAGGAGTGAAAGTGTTGCACTGTGGGAGATGTAGTCTAGCCAGAGGAGAATGAGCACATAAAAACCTATTTTCTGACCAGTTCTAATCACGGCTTTTTGAAGGGAAAGAAGCTGGCTCTCTTTTCCCTACACATTATGTGGGTCCTGGAGAACTGGGCATAAGAGTAAGACTTGGATAAATTGATAAGAACCATACTGGAGCAGTCACTCAGCATCAACAAAACCCAGAACATGGTTTCTATAAAGCTGGGTTAATTGATTCCCCCTCCATTCATTTTCAATTTGCAGCTGCCTCTGGCCTGACCCCAGAAATGCCATAAGAAAGTCTGCACTGGCAAGAATTCTAGATCAGGGTTGGCAGTCCCAAGAGGTTGGGAGGAGCTTCCAAGCTCTTAGATACTTAGCTGAACTCCCAGTCCCCCTGAGACTCACCACACAGTTGTTCAGAAGTTTACTAGAGCATTTACTCTGAACCTTAGTGGTTAGGACATTTCACCTTGCCAACAGGATTTCATGGAAGAATTCTGGCACTTCCTGGCTTGGACTAGTTGGAAACATGGTGAAAGCAGTTTCCTAGTAGTATTTCAGTACTTTTATTTCAGACTAGAACCAGGAAGAGTTTGGGTGTGCATGGATGTAGCCGCAGCACATATGTACATACATGGGTGTACATGCACATGTGTGTGTGTGCATGCGCCCATGCATGACTGAGACCAATAAAGATTCTTTACTATCCATATGTAAAAGTGACTAGGGGCACCAGTCAAAGATCAGGGCCACATTATGCTTGGTGCTGTACACGTATATAGTAAAGAGACTGTCCCTTACAATTCCCATTGGTGGGTCATCAGAGGGAAGAGTCGGGTCATAAGGGGGAAGAGTCGCATATGGAAGGAAAAAGAAGTGCCTGGAATCAGTCCCTAGTATAGGGTGACCAGATAGAAAGTATGAAAAATTGGGATGGGTATGGGGGGATTATTGGATCCTATATAAGACAAAACCCCTAATATCGGGATGTCTGGTCACCCTACCCTAGTTCCACCTCCAATCTTGAAGGCTCTGGAGAGTTCTGGAAGGTTGGAGCATCTGAGGAAATAGAGAGGAACCTTCTTGTGAATAGTGAGTGAATTTCCAGCTCGCAACCGAGATTTGTTTAATCAAGGCCAAGGGAGAACCAGTTTCTAAAGTCATCCAATCAGGGAACAGAGGCAATACCCTGTAACCGTGGTGGAGAATCATACAGTTCAAGTGGTGAATTTCAAGTGTCGACTAATCGAATGAACATTCACTTTCAACCAGATTTTGGCTAATCCAGACTCAGAGGCTGAAGTCTGTTTTGTGAACTATTTGTTCCAGATAGTGAACAAACTGAAGACAATTCATGAGCAGAACTTAGGAACATAGAATTGCCAGACTGGGTCAAGTCACTTGGACATCTAGTCCAGTAACTTGTCTTCAACAGTGCCAGTACCAGCTGCTTCAGAGGAAGTTGCTTCTTCCAGAAGTATATGTGGGGTTTGCCTGTTCATGGCACGGCCTTTATGGGAAGTGGTAGCCAGTTTCTGGGTGATTGGATCAAAGGTTCAGGTTTTATAAAGGAACCATTTTCCCAGTTTGGATCCTGATCCAGGTTTGGCTTGGAAGTGCCTGCGGAGTATGAGACTGTTTGGATCTGGGCACGGATCCAACACTGTGATTTTATCATGAGTCACACAATGTCTAGTGTTTATTTCAAAGCCCCAGCTCCTGGAGTCATGGGAAGGTGTTACTAAACACAAAAAGATTCTAAGAAAATGTCTAGCTCTGGTGGTGGTGGTGAAAAGCTTGAAAACCTGACCCAGCTGCCCCCTCAAGGCTCAGAAGGCAGTTAAAAATAAGACAAAATATATTATTTAAAAATCTTATGATTTCATGCCAGTCTTGTGATTTTTGGGCTCCCCCCCCCCCCGATACCTGATTTGTGAACGCTCAGGGAAAGATATGCTGTGGATCTCCTTTCTTGTTTATAAACCAAACCAAACTCCACTCTTAGTGGAGTCCTTCGCCATTCTTATTGGAATTCATTATGTGTGATCAAGGAGGATTATTGGCTCCGAGGGGAATGCACAGTCGATACATTGCTCTGCCTCCCTAAGGGTCACAGACTGCTACCTTCAGCTCAGGGATTTTTTTAATGCCCACAAAGGCAAACTGTAACTACTGTCATCTGGGGCTGATCAGTCACTGCCCCCCCTTCCCAAAAGCCAGCAGTGCTGACTCAGCTTTGCTGGTGTTGACAATGAGTTCCAAGGGGACAAATCAATGCAAAAAAGGTAGGCACAAGGATATGGGGTTTGGAAATATAGACAAAGCAGGGTCTCGCCCCTGCACCTACCCCCGTGGTTGCTTTTCATGGGGAAGCAGGTAGACTAGTGGTTAGAGTGAAGGCATGGGAGTTAGAACTCCTGGTTTCTAGCCTCTGCCACAGACTCATTATTTAACCACAAGGAACTCCCTTTATTTCTTGGTGCCTCAGTTTACTCATCTGCACAATGGCGCAATCTAACTTCCCTCCCCGGAGTGGTTTGACACCTGCTTGATTAAAGTTTCTGAAGTGTTATGAAGCTTATGAAGAGGGCGGGAATCTGTAATAATTACACTGTATTTGTACTCTTAGGAGCCGCTGTGCATTGCGTTCAGTCTTTTTTTGTGTGATGAAAGGCAAGCATTTGAGTGTCTGAAAATTGCTGTGGCCTGTGAAGAAACAGCTCCATCCCCCGCTGGCCCACCCTCTCCTCTGCCTCTCAGAATAGAAGTCAAAGCACAGGGAAGTCCTGCTCCTTGCATGTATAATTGTCAGCAACGGAGTCTTCCCCATGGCAAGAGAGCGGCATTACCCAGCACTCCTTGGGTAGGCGTGGCAGCTCTTAATTTACTACAAAACACCTCTTGTCTCAGGAGAGTCAAGGCGGTGTTTTGTTATGTGCAATTAGACCATGCCCATGATCCTACCTGGCCTTGTTATCTTTCCCCATGACAATTACAGGCCGTTCTCCAGGAGGCGAAGTACTGGTGGTGCAGGTGGGGCGGGGGATGAGGAGGGTGAGAACGCTCAGGGCAAATTGCACGTTTCTTTGCAAAGCTCCCACAGCGCAGAGGAACCTTGTTGCTTGGGTAAGCTCTTGGGCTACAGCTACAAAGTGATGAAAGTGATGCCAGGGAGGTCAACAGGTCTGGGTGAATAGGCAAAGCAGGTTCAGTGAGGTTGATCAGGGGCCAGGGCCAGGACTTTTCCGAGCATGGATCTCTTGAGTTAGGCACCTAACTCACTGGACTAGTTTTCAGGGCGTCAGCTGCTCCCATTGAAATCAGCACCTTTGTAAATCAGGCTATTCTGGCTTAAGCTCCAAATTCTGGAGTTAGGGGCTGCAAGCAAGCACCTGTCCCAGCCTGCTCTACAAATGCACCTCAACCCTGCAAAAAGGCCCTCACAGCTTCAGACAAGGGAGCTAGGATCTGGGACCATACGAAAATCAGGAAAACCCCCTCTCCCTGCAGTGTCAGGCTTGCTTGTTTTTAAAATGACAGCACACTCCAACTCAACACCGAGCATGCCCAATGCACGAAACCATTGGGCTAATCTGGCAGAGCATACTTAGCAGGTTGTGCCATCTTCATCCTGCCTGATCTATCCCGCAAGGTGTAAATTTTTCCCTATGGATGACAGATTTTGTCCTAGCTTGGGTCACGTTAAGCACAGCACCGATGGGTTTTAGCTAGTTTCAATTACAGTCATTAAAACTTTTGCTCACACCCGCCGAGCCTTTCCAAAAGCCATGCCTGACAGCCCATTAGAGCTCGGTTATTTATAGCAGGGCATGTTAATTTTATGGGATCACAGACCAATGATTCAATGCTAGGCTTTACTGAAAGGAATCATTCGGGGGACTGCGTGCTCACTGACACAAGCACCTGTTCTGAAACCTCCAGAAGAAAAGTCTCTTGAGTCACTCTTGAGTATATATAGGTACAAAGATAGCAATATAGAGAGACAGAGAACTCTGAGATGACTGGCTGGTCCAAAGCCCGTGACCCTTTGCATGACCAATGATCCTTTTTTCCTGGCCAGTGCTATACACGAGGTCAGACTAGATGATCAAATGGTCCCTTGAACTTTATGAAACTCTAAGGCAAGGTATACTCTCTGCCACTGAGGAGCTGACTGGAGAGGACATTTCTGGCCTCTGAAATAGCTTAAGTCTCATAGGGAGAGCTGAGAAGCAGCGGCTGGGGTTCCAGAGTGCTGGTGCTCTGTGGCCTCCTGAGAGATGCGTGATAGTAGTTGCTAAGGGACTGTCTAAGGGTCTCAGGGTCCACTGAAGCACGCTGCAACGGGGAGGGGGTTGAGCTTCTAAGTGCCCTGCCCATACCAGGCAATCAGGCAGCTGTGTACCTCTGCAAGTGGTTGGGGCCTTGGTTCTCGATCACATCAGGAAGACGGCACCTCGGGCAGTACAGCCCCGACTTAACTCAGAGGGGAAGGATGGACTAATGGTTAGGACACTAACACAGGACTTGGAAGACATGGGTCAGACATTGATTTCAATGAAAGTTAGGAGCCTAAATACCTCTGTGGATCTGGGCTTAGTTCCCATCTGTAAAACGGGGCTAACACCACTATTCTGCCTCACAGGGGATTTGGGAGGATTAATACATTAATAGATGTTGAGGTGCTCAGATACATAAGAACATAAGAATGGCCATATTAGGTCAGACCAAAGGTCCATCTAGCCCAGTATCCTGTCTTCCAACAGTGGCAAATGCCAGGTGCCCCAGAGGGAATGAACAGAACAGGTAATCATCAAGTGATCTATCCCCTGTCGCCCATTCTCAGCTTCTGGCAAACAGAGGCTAAGGACACAATCCCTGTCCATCTTGGCTAATAGCCATTGATGGACCTATACTCCAGGAACTTATCTTGTTCTTTTTCGAACCCTGTTATAGTCTTGGCCTTCACAACATCCTCTGGCAAGGAGTTCCACAGGTTGACTGTGTGTTGTGTGAAAAAATACTTCCTTTTGTTTGTTTTAAACCTGCTGCCTATTAATTTCATTTGGTGACCCCTAGTTCTTGTGTTAGGAGAAGGAGTAAATAACACTTCATTCTTTAATTTTTCCACACCAGTCATGATTTTATAGACATCTATCGTATCTCCCCTTAGTTGTCTCTTTTCCAAGATGAAAAGTACCAATCTGTTTAATCTCTCCTCATATGGCAGCTGTTCCATACCCCTAATCATTTTTGTTGCCCTTTCCTGAACCTTTTCCAATTCTAGTATATCTTTTTTTGAGATGGAGCGACGACGTCTGCATGTAGTATTCAAGATATGGGCGTACCATAGATTTATATAGAGGCAATATGGTATTTTCTGTCTTATTATCTTTCTTAATGGTTCCCAACATTCTGTTTGCCTTTTTGACTGCCATTGCACATTGAGTGGATATTTTCAGAGAACTATCCACAATGACTCCAAGATCTCTCTCTTGAGTGGTAACAGCCAATTTAGACCCCATCATTTTATATGTATAGTTGGGATTATGTTTTCCAATGTGCATTACTTTGCATTTATCAACACTGAATTTCATCTGCCATTTTGTTGTCCAGTCATCCAGTTTTGAGAGATCCTTTCCTAGCTTTTCACAGTCCTCCGGGGACTTAACTATTTTGAGCAATTTTGTATCATCTGTAAATTTTGCCACCTCACTATTTACCCCTTTTTTCAGATCATTTATTAATATATTGAAAAGGACTGGGCCCAGTACAGAACCCTGGGGGACACCACTATTTACCTCTCTCCATTCTGAAAACTGACCATTTATTTCTACCCTTTGTTTCCTATCTTTTAACCAGTTACCAATCCGAGAGGACCTTCCTGCTGATCCCAGGACAGCTTATTTTGCTTAAGAGCCTTTGGTGAGGGACCCTGTCAATGGCTTTCTGAAAATCTAAATACACTATATCCACTGGATCCCCCTTGTCCACATGCTTGTTGACCCCCTCAAAGAATTCTAGTAGGTTGGTGAGGCATGATTTCACTCTACACAAAACCATATTGACTCTTCCCCAACAAATTATGTTCATCTATGGGTCTGACAATTTTGTTCTTTACTATAGTTTCAACCAGTTTGCCCGGTACTGAAATCAGGCTTACTGGCCTATAATTGCTGGGATCACCTCTGGGGCCCTTTTTAAAAATTGGCGTCCATTAGCTATCCTCCAGTCATTTTGGTACAGAAGCTGATTTAAATGATAGGCTACAGACTACAGTTAGCAATTCTGCAATTTCACATTTGAATTCCTTCAGAACTCTTTGGTGAATACCATATAGTCCTGGTGATTTATTACTGTTTTGGTTTATCAATTTGTTACAAAACCTCCTCTAATGACACCTCAATCTGGGACAGTTCCTCAAATTTGTCACCTAATAAGAATGTCTCAGGTTTGGGAATCTCCCTCACATCCTCAGTCGTGAAGACCTATGCGAAGAATTCATTTAGTTTCTCCGCAATGGCCTTATCGTCCTTGAGTGCTCCTTTAGCATCTCAATCGTCCAGTATCCCCACTGTTTGTTTAGCAGGCTTCCTGCTTCTGATGTACTTACATTTTTTTTTGCTATTACTTTTTGAGTCTTTGGCTAGCTGTTTTACAAATTCTTTTTTCGCCTTCCTAATTATATTTTTACACTTCATTTGCCAGAGTTTATGCTCCTTTCTATTTTCCTCACTAGGATTTAACTTCCACTTTTTAAAGGATGCCTTTTGGCCTCTCACTACTTCTTTTACTTTGTTGTTTAGCCAGGGTGGCACTTTTTGGCTGTCTTACTGTGTTTTTTAATTTGGGGTATATATTTCCTCACATTGCACAGGTACAAATGAGGGCACACAGTCCAAGGCAGTTAATACTCAAGCCCAGTCATGCCAATTCTTAGTTCCCCCATCACTTTCCTTGAGGGGGTGTTAGGGAGTGGAACATGGGCCGTGAGGTCTAGTGGTCAGAGCAGGAGTCAGTCGCCACCTGCCAGAGCCAAAGATCACAGCTGGAGTCAGAGGCAGATCAGAGCTCAGGATCAAAAACAGGTTACCTTCAGCGAGTCAAGGAAGGAGCAGGGGTCAGTCCAGAGCTGGGGCTGGGGACAAGCTGGCAAAGACTATCATAGCCATGGGCAAATTCTTTGAGCACTTATTGAGTGGCTGCTACTGATGTACTTAAGAGCAGGTCTGCTAATCCCTTCAGACAACTGGACAGCTTGGTCTATCAGGTGGCTCATATGGAGCCCAGCTGCACTCATTAGATTGCCTGGGGCTAGGTTAGCTGCTGGGCCCTTACTCCTGACAGGCAGCCCTGGAACCTGCTTGGCATAAATTAGAGCAGCCTAAGGACAACCCTAACATATGCTTTGCAGAGCATTCCAGCTGCATCCCTCCCTCCCTCCCATCCACCCCCACCCTATGACATGTCCCCCACATCATGGGATGGGGGCATGGGCAGTATAGAATGCTAATGCCAGATCTACCCCAGCCAGCAGGGCCTCCTGCACAGGGTGTAATCTCAGGGCCTCCTTTCACTATTTCCAAGACTCCTTTATACTCCCAGAGCTGTGTGAAGGGGCCTCAGCATAATTGAGGATCAGGGCCCGGATCATCAAAGCACTTTCCAAACCGGAACTAAGTTTTGCATTCTACAGTCCTTCTCCCTGGATCATTGCCCTCCCGTCCTGTCCCCTGGAATCAATGCAGCACTGTGGGATTTTTCTAAGACCTGATTTCCTGGCAAGTGTGACCCATCCATACTGAAGTCATCAGGGTGATACAAAAGGGATAAGACCTAAAGAAAGCTCAGAGTTCGGCGCAGCTCTTTTTGCAGCAGTGGCAGAACCCAGAAGTGGTTTGCGTGGAGCATATTGGTTCCTTCTTCGAGATCACTGGTGTGTCCTCGGGGAAGAGGAGTTTGTCCTTTGGTGCCATCCCTCTGTCTTTGCTTCTGGCCGTCCCTGCATCTTTTTTTCTGTCCCCTTCTCTGCACCCATCTCCCTTTCCCATCACTTAGCTAAGCCAGACAGCAACACCGAACAGCAATAGTGTTGAGGAGATCTGTCCTCAGCCTGGGAATGCTGCTGGCTCTGAGTTCTCTTGAAACTGAAGATGGTAAAGGACAAGGCAAATGCAAAAGGGCATTCTATTAATAACTCACGTGGATGAGAGCTCATTTAACATAAAGGTGAGCTACATACAGTACATTGCAGATTGACACTGGCCCTGCGTCACCATGTAATGAAATTCACTTCAATGGTCTCCCGCCTCCGCCAAACGACAGGTGTAGCAGGGAGAGAGCTGAGCTCAGGATAACTCAGGAGGAGATGATTCTAGGAGTTTTCAAAAGGATGAGTTGGCATTTGGCCAGGATCGGAGTGCGGTCTAAAGTAAAACCAAATGCTTCCCAGCTGTCATGGATGATGGGGGTAACATCTCTACTCTGGCAAAACCAACTAAGCCCTCTGGTCAATGTTTCATCCAACAGCGAGCACTGATAGCACCGCCTAGCACCAAGTTGAGGCTTTGCTTTGATACTGACACTTACTGAACGGCCAATGGTTCTTTTCCTGCAGTACCTGGGTTTCCTGTGGGCTGGACAGTTGCTTGGCTTGTGAGACAGGCTGAAATCCCAGCCCAAGGTGGTGTTGCTGTGGGCATTTAAATAACTGTTTCCTGTGCTTTCCCTCTGGTTCAAGTTGTTTTTCTGAGCTGTCTGGGTGCCTGGTTGTGTGAAGGGTTTGCTCATTATTTATTTCCCTGTAAAGTGCTTTGAGACCCTTTGTATGAAAGATGCTATAGAAAAAAGGAATTGAATTGGAATTGTGAAATTCTGAGTGTGAAGCCCTCTCGGCAAAAGAATATGAAGGAGAGAGAGAACGAGAGAGGGTAAAGCGAATGTTGCATATGCAGAGCAAGGATCACACAGCAGCTTCTCTGTCTCAATGTAGGGCCTGATCCAAAGACCACTGAAATAAAAGGGACTCTTTGTGTTGACTTTCATGTCCTTAATGGTTTTCAAATTCCCAGTGGCACTGCTGTCAGGGTGGGTATGTTTGCTGGGGGTAATCACAAACTCTCCAATCTGTTTTCTGTTGCCAGACAACAGCATGTTCTCTGCCTGGTCCCTAGTCCTCCCTGTCATGCCACTGGCTAGAGAAAGTTCAATACTGGCATAGCAGGTGTAGTTTGCAGGTCTGGATGTAGGTTTATCGGTGGAGACCCAAGACTGGAAAAGCAGGGGGTAAGGCAAGTTTGGATCAAGATGTATTAGCAGAGCTGTGTTGCGGGGTGGAGGGGCAGGACTGGAATAAAGGGGATATGGCAAGTTTGGAACAAGGTACGTTAGCAGAGCTGGGGGTGGGCGGGCCGGACTGGTCAGTGGGGGGAGCCCCACCAGGAAACACAGGGTTGACCTGCTTTAGCTGCATTCTTGGGGCTGTGGGACACGTTGCCTGCCTACTTGATTGCTGTGACAGTACCCAGGGCTGCCCATTTTTTGGCATCAGGAAGGAGAGACACTTCAGGTTTGTTTTGAATGAGCCCAGGTTCTGAGGGTGGCTTGGCAGCTCTTCAGCCTTTTGATGGCTCCCTGGGAGTGGAGTTTCTATGTGCCTCAGAGGTGGGAGCCTGAAAGCTTTCCCTTTCCTTCCCCAGCTAATTTGGGGTGGCTGCAGGTGGCCCTGTACAGTGCAGCTTTCCCACACAGCTCTCTCTAGTGCAGTGACTCTCCTCTTTCACCTGCCAGCAGCCTGATCTGACAGTCGGCAGTGGGGTGGGAATAGCAGCACGGGTGGGGTGGGGGGAAGCAGGAGCCATTTAATACACTTGCGAAAACAGCCCATGGAAATTAGCCCACCAGCTGATGCTTGGCTGGTGTCTGATGGTCCCGTTACAGCTGCGATTCTGGTGGGCGATGTGCATGGCCGCAGAGGAGAACTCTGCAAATTCGGCTCTGAACTGTGGGCCAGCTCTCTTGCTTTCCATCAGAATCCAGGCAACAGGGGCACAGACCTATGCAGCCCTGGCACACAGCTAGGAAATCAGGTGCAATTCATTCCACCCTGCTCCCGGTGGGCTCACACGGAAAGGCAATTACCAGCCCTTTATCACTCATTTCTTAAAGGCTATTTCTTTCCCTCCACACACACACCTATAGGCAAGGCTGTTTCTGGGCTATTTTCTCCACTGCAGGCTGTGGCTGAGCACTGCTGGGAGCAGCATTTAGCAGAACCAGGCAGCGGGCCCATTGTTAACTCCAAAGACGGCTCTGAAATAGACTTATTATGCAAGGAGATTGCGTGTGCTCAGGGTTAACTGTAACCGAGGCCAGGAGCAGCCAGTCCTAGCAGGACCCCGGCTGGCTCCTTTTCATACACAATCAGGCCTCAGAGAGGGGATGAAGAGCTGCTGGGCTATTGCATGTCATTATCCTGGGGCTGTGGGGGGGTGGGGGAGGAAGGAGCCAGACTCTAGGAAGCTGCTGTTTGTTATTTTCTGTTTTTAGAAAGATTCCATGGCTGAAATCAGCAAAAACTAGGGCAGCAGCTGGGAGGCACAGGGCTGCAGTCCTTCCTGCCCCCCGATGCTGTCTCAGCCAATCTCCCCCTGCCCCCAGCCTGCCACTGTCCTGCTGAGTAAAGGTGGAAGATGGTAGAGGGGTCCAGACAGGTACCAGAGATTCTGGATGCCTCTCAGAGCATCTTGGGCTGGCAACCAGGCTCCCACATCAGATGTAGGGCTGGATTGTGCCCATTAACAATAGTAATACCTAGCTGCTATTTAGTGCTTTTCATCCCATCTTCAACATGCTTTACAAAGGAGGTCAGTGTCATTATCCCTGTTTTCCTGAGGGGGAAACTGAGGCACAGAGGAAGTGGTTTGCCAAAAGTCACCCAGCAAAATAAATAGCACAGGTGGGACTTGAACCCATGTCTTCTGAGTTTTAGGGCAATACCCTAGTCCATACTGCCTGAGCTATGCACTTACCCCTCTGGGAGGACCTGTCCCTAGGGAGAGCAGCCCTCTCCCCAGCTCCATACATAGGAGCAGCATGTCCTCACCTCCATTGTTAGGCAGCTCTGTTGGTCAGTGTGTGTGAGGGGGCAGGATTGTATGTTCCCCATTTCCCTTGGGAGTGGCTCATCCACTAAGGTAGCCCTAACCAGGAGTAATCTGAGTGCTCGGGACTGCAGCATGTCTAGCTCCTGTGCAGGAGTGCAAATAGGCAGGGGGGAATGTGCTGCTGTACTGCTCCCAAGTCACTGTAAGTCTGCCCAAGGCAGCTCCTGATCCACATGCACAAACCCCATCGATAGAGGATGTGTGTGAGTCCCTTGGTCCTGTTAACATTTTCCCACTGGCCTCTCTAAGGCCTCAGGGAACCACCTGACCATGAAGTCTGGTCCCCTGATTAGGTTTTGGTGCATGGATGATAGAGGTGTGAAGGTCTGATTGTCCCATAAATGAGTCCCTGAGGCAAAACTAAGGATCTCACAGGAAATAGAAATGCAAATCCCACTATCAGTGGGTTTATCCAGGCTGTCCCAGATTCTGAGACACTTGGCTTTATCTGGGACCCCATGGAATCCATGTACAATGTTATCACCTGCTGAAAGCCAGCAATATGTTCAGCACAGCATAGAGCATAGATGGATGGGAGCTGGACTCACGGATTGAGTGCAGCAGATGGCCGGTGGTGTTTAGCAGCTATACAGAGTCATATTCATCATGTTTTCAGGTGTCAGCTGTTCCTTGCCACCTACTGCTTCTTGCACTGGTGACAAGTGAACTGTCTAGCGGGGGTCAGATTCAATTTTGCTTCTGTTGATAACTGTGTTGTAAGCATTTTACATTATCTATCTATTCATCCCCATACACGCTCATCTATTTATCCATCTGTCCATCCAAGCTGTCTGAATAGTAAAAGAAAGTTCAATTCACAAATATTTTTGTGACTAAACATACAAATGTGAGTTTGCTCTGATTTGGAGGTCAGTCTGGATCATCTGATGATCTGTCTGACCTTAAAATCTGTGAATCTATGAATGATGAGGTTTTATTATTCCTTATTGGGAATATTCAAACAGTCATTGGGCATTAAAGTGATCACAACCTCTGCAAGTTTAATGGATTTTTTAGCACAAAATCAACATCAGAAAGTGAATTGTTCCCTATTTATTATTCTCCTGTTTACATTTCCTCAGTCAGTTAGGGAGCAGAAATAACACTGTGTGAATGTAGGTGACCAATCACATAATCCCATTTGTGAATAGCAAATAGTAATAGTGAACAGCAACAATGTAGAGGCTGTAATTGTTGGCTGAGTGCAACCCTGTAATGGGCCCAGCCACTGAAACCAGTACTGGCTCACGAGCAAAATTCACATTGAGTATTATTTTAAAAGAATAGTTTGACTGTCTCTAGTTACTGCCAACTGAAATAGTAATATATAGGCCTGATTCCCTCCTAGTGCCTTGCACATGTGCAAAGCAAGCATAAAACTACTTTTCTGATTTGGCAATTCACTTCAGAGAAGAGCCATGAGCATGATCAAAGGAATGGAAAACATGACATAGTGAATGACTCCAGGAGCTCAATCGATTTAGCTTAACAAAGAGAAGGTTAGAGGTTACATGGTCACAGTGTATAAGTACATACATGGGGAACAGAAATTTGACAAAGGGCTCTTCAGTCTAGCATAGAAAAGCATAGCAAACATCCAATGGGTAGAAAACTGAGACTAATTAATACACAATTTTTAACAATGAGGGTAATTAACAAAAGGCAGTTTTTATATCAAGACTGGATGTGCTCTCATTCAAACAGGAATTAACTCAAGGATGTTCTCCCGCTTGTGTTATATAGGTGGTCAGACTATATGATCACAATGGTCCCTTCTAGATGTATAATGTATGAATTCCCCTCCATGGGCCTCAGTTTGCCCATCTGTAAAGCAGGGATAATGCTATTTAGTTAATCTCCTTTATAAAACACTTTGAGATTTATGGATGAAATTTGCTTTTTATTATTACTATTATTATTATTGGACCCTAAGGTTCTTTGGCTTCAGCGGGAGATTTGCAGGAGTAATGATGGAAGAAACTAAAAAAAGGACCTGGGGACAAATTTTCAAAGGTATTTAGGTGCCTAAAGATGCAGATAGGTACCTACTTGGATTTTTGAAAGCACCTAGGCACCTAATTCCTATTTGTTTCAATGGGAGTTAGGCACATTTGAAAACCCCGGTAAGTTGCCTGTCTGCATCTTTAGGTGCCTAAATACCTTTGAAAATCTTGCCCTTGGCCCATTAATATTGAATGATGAGGTTTTCCCTTATACTAGAAAGGGGAATGCAATGAAAAAGAAGGATCAAATTAGAAGTGCAAATGCCCACCCACTCCTAACCCCCTTGCTGGTTTTCCCTGTTGTTCTTTTAAAGGTTTTGTCCACATTAAGCTGGCAGCATAATTCCATTGGCATGGGCCACTTCACCTCTTCCACTGTACCTGCTACTAAACTCCTCTCCTGCTATTCCCTTTGATGACTTCTCTTCAACTGCTGCAGAGAAGAAATGCTCGTATCAGCAAACAGATGGCGGCTGAGGCATGTAGCATAAAATATATTTATCAAGGCAAACAGCTGTAGCCCATTTCATTCTGAAGATTTCTATTAAAAGTTCTCTGGAGCTACAAGCTGCTCCGACTTTGCAGTTGGAATAAAGCTGAGGGGACAAATGGCTTTTTTCAGAGCATTTCTTTCCTCTCCCTTAGCTCCTTTTTTCGAAGGCTCAAGGAAAGAACAGCCTGGCTCTGTTCACAATGCTGAGGCTGGCTCTGATGCAGTTGAGGAAGGGGGAGCACAGCACTTGAAATGCTGGTGGTAACACAGTGTCGGACAGTGGCCCACAAGTATGCATGATGGCATTCTGACTGGCTGATTTTCAATGGGCATGTATAACCTTGCTCTTATGGTGGGATCATTCCCATCTATGCCTGCTACATCCCTTATCACACATGCTGTCCAACCACAAGAAGGGGTTACATTCAGTCTGAGGTTAAAGATGGCTTCCACCCAGTGCTTAATTTGTGCCAGGGCTTGCCAGGGCTCAGCCCTTGCACCTCTAGGCTTAGCAATTCATAACCCCGGCACCTCTGGGCTTGCTGCATCAGTTATCAATGTAAAAAACTGCTTGAGCCCCAGCAACTAATTGCTTGAGCCCTGACACCTTTTTCATTACAAATTAAGCACTGCTTCCACCATGGAAATCTTCCACGATGGAGGTTGCAGAGGTAGAGAGCAGCCCAATATCTCATCTGATGGGGGGACCCACAGGCAGCCAGGGCTAGCTGGTGGGAAAATTTTCAACGGAACCATTTGCCATTGGAGACTCCGGTCCCATCAAAGCTGAAATGCTTTGCGAAATCATGTCAACTTCCCTGAAATTTCACGTAGGAGAAAAAAAGGAGGGGAAATGTACCAGAAATAAAGAAATGACATTTTTGGAATGAAATGTTTTGATTTTTCCTTTCAAAATGACTTTGTTTCAATTTGTTTTTGCATTTTGTATAATAGCATCTATCAAAATGTTTCCGTTTTGTCAAAACATAATGTTTCAATTGACCTAAAACTTTTTTTTCCAGATTTTTTTTTTGAGACAATCTCAAATTTGTTTTTCCGTCCCCTAATTGTAACAAAAAGAAATGTCAAAATCCTCTGCAAAATGGACTGTCCATTCTCTGCCTTGCTGGAATCAGGATGATCCAAAAAGTGGGTGCTGCTGTCTGAAAAGGAGAGGTGGCCAGGGAAGCCAAAGAACTCATCCACAACCTCAGCCAGAAGCAGCTACTATGGGTACTCCTGGCCACAAACTAAAGCTGCCCTGAGGGCCGGGGGCAACACAAGCTGCGATCTCTCAGGGTGAGCCCTCCCCCACCAAGACACAGGGGGAGGTGTAATTTACATCTGTATGAATGTGGCCCAGGAACTATAAGTTTCTGCTGGAGCTGGAATAGTCATGATTCTTAGCACTCATGTAGTGACTTTCATCCATAGATCTCAAAGCACTTTACAGTGCCAGGTAAGTCTCATTATCCCCATGTCACATGTGGGAAAACTGATGCAGAAAGGAGGGACATGACTCATTCATAGTCCCATAGTGAGTATGTGGATGAGTTAAGAATGGAACAGAACCCAGGAGTCCTGCCTCCTATCTTATGCTTTAACCACTTAACAGTGGAATTGTCAGCTATCAAGGGCTGTGGTGGTAAAGTCACAAACCCATAATTTGAGAGTGGAACTCATTGCCACAGGATTTCATTGAGGCCAAAAAATTAGAAAGATTCAAAGAGGGATTGGACATCTATATGGATAAGAAGATCCAAAGTTATCATAGTCAATCCTAATATACAATTTGGAAGAGAGATTAAACCTCATAATTCAGGGCTTAAACTGTTCTCTAACTGCTAGAGGTCTGGAGGTTTCTTGCACCTCCCTCTGAAGCATCTGGTGCTGCCCACTGTCAGAGAGAGGATGCTGGACTGGATAGACCTTGGCTCTGATCGAGTCTGGCAGTTCCTGTGTTGCTGAGATAAGGTTTAAATGCTCAGCCTTGGAAAATGACATTTATCTTCGATGCAGAGAACATCAGGTATCTCAGATTTTGTCTGAATCCAGTCAAAGTGCCTCTGCCTGAAATAGTCAGCTCAAAGACCCCAAGCTAGTAATGGTTTTGTTCTATGGGATGAGTGAGTTCTTCAAACCGGATCATATGGTAAATGTTTTGTGCACCCGAAGGGGAAGACTTGAGTCAGTGTCTGCCTAGATACCACATCTAAGCATGCACTGGGATCATAGTGGGGATTCTGTGATCTCGCACTGGCATGGCTGTCCTGAGCCTCCATGATTATAAAATATATGCTAACCCAGTCCCCTGAAAAAAGGGATCTCTGTTTCTGTCTTTTCCTGTGTGGATGGTGCTTAACTCAACTGCTGGCTGCCAAGACACCTCGCGGAAGCACCCTGCTATCAGTGAAAGAGGATGTGGGGCATGTTTGGGAATAGCATGGGAGCAGTCAGTAACAGAAACACCCCTGACACAGAGCAGAGGGGGAGGAAAGGTATAGGACAAGCAGGTGGTTTGCATCGCCATGCATCCCAAACTTTCCCCTCCATCCAGATCCACTAGCTTTTCTCCACAAGGCAGTATGCCCCGTTTTTTCCACACAGGCTACGGCTACCATCCAAAGCCTGAGAGGCCAAATCCACCTCTAGCTCCTTCAGCCAGGAGGCTGTGGAATTTCAGGCTGGGTTTTCTGAAATGGCCATAAAAAATTTACAGTGTGTGCAACTTTTTCCTCTTTCTAAAAAAAATAATCCTCTTATTACACAGGATCACAGGCAGCATATGCAGCGAATAAAATATTCCTGGCAGCATCTCCTTTTTAATTGAATGCAGTTTCCCCAGCCAACTCCTGTACCTTGCCTCCCAAATTCAGGCTTCTATTTTGAGCCCGGTGAGCAGTGGGATGAGAAGTTTGCCCTAAAAATGTGCTCACCAGTCTGGGGATGCCATATGTGCGCCACGCTATGAGGAGCTTGTCGCCAACCCACTGACAAGGAAGCTGCTAGTGAGCTTTAACTTTGGGGATGGGGGTTTGCATTAATTAGGAGCCACAGAATCAAGCCTTGGAATCGCTGGTGGCACGAATCCCAGCGGCGGGTTTGCACGGTGAGCTAGCTCACTAGGGAAGCAGGGTGGGCCACTGGATGGAATGCAAGGCTAGCACTCTGGAGCTCTGGATGTCATGCCGAGTGTGCACATCTGCTATGTCAGCGCGCCCTACCCAGCTGGGTGGGATGGGAACTTCCTAGGGCTGTGGTTCCTCCCACCAGCCAGCAGAGCTGCACCAGAATGCTGGGTTATGTAGAGGGCATTGGGTGTAGCAGTTTACTTCCTCCCCACACATGGGAGCAGGAGGGAGATAGGGAGGCAGATCTGGACTTCCCCAATCACACTCTGCTGCTCCTGGGGGGCAGCTGCCCCTTGCCCAGGGAAGAAGGCAAAGCTTGGGCGTAGGCATTTGTGCGCCCACCCGAGCACCTCCCAGGGATCCACTGATGTATGGTCACAACCCCTCGGGAAGTATCTTGTATAGGTGGGGAAGCAGGCACAGAGACAGGGAGGGATTTGCCAAAAGGCACCCATGGGAGGGTTGCACCAATGGCTAAAAATGGAGTGTAGGTAAGGCCTGAGTCCTTGCTGCCTAGCACCCAGGTGGTGTAAAATGGTCTCAATCCAGTTTGGCAGCATTTGATACTAGCTTTGCCCTCTCTGAACTGGTATAACTGACGACATGTGGGGCAAGGCAGGGGACAATCAGAACTGCAGTGTTCATGAACCCCCTGCCCCCGTTCTTGTAAATGGAGACTCTCACCATGATTTACCCCTTTTCACTGGTTGCTTGATGCAGGAGGTGCAGCTTGTGTACAACCTTCCCCCCCAGGCCTTAGGGTACATCTGCACTGCAATCATGGGTTGCAACTGCAGCTGGAATGGGCATAATCTAGCTAGCATGGGTACCAGACCAGTGAAGCTGTGGCATTGAGACTTGCAGAGCTGGCTGTACAAGCCTGCCTGGAATCCCAGGGCAAACCCGTGCTGAAGTTCATGGTGCCACAGCATTGTTGCTCCCGAGCTGGCTAGATTAAAGCTAGCTCGGGTATATCTGTTTGCTGCAATCACACCTGTGACTGAAGTGCAGACATACCCTGTGTGTGATGCTTAGAGCCTCCCTTGACCTGGGATATGACATGCTAACACAGCAGCCAGAAAAAGTTTAGTACAGGCATTAATCCTTCTCCATAGAAGTCTAAATATCTCCTTGGCTCCCTATTATCTCATTACTTCTCCTGCAAACAGCTCTGTTCCTTGAAAGATGCACCCCAGTGCACTGCTGTAGTGTGTGCCTGCTGGAGCCCAGGAGGCATTAGGTCGCCCTAGACACTTGAGGAAAACAAGGCTGCTGTTCCCTTTGGAGAATGGTCTCTTAGCAGCAGCCACTGGGCCTTTTCATTCCCTGCCTGCAGAGGACAACAGCTCTGCTCGGCAAGTGTCCTCCCAGTGCTTGGATGATGATAGTGTAATTAGGCTGATCAGTTTCAATTTGCCACCTCCACACACCATGGGTCTGGAGAGAGAAAGAAAGACCCTCCATTCCTTGGGAATCCAACCAGTGTATTCCCAGCCAAACTCACTTTACCAGTTACTGGCCCTGATTCATCATATTATATATATACACAAATAAAAATACAAAAATACAAAAACCAAATAAACAAAAACCCACCTGAGATCATGGCGGAAAGAAATACCCCACTTTCATTCCATCTTTCTCACTACAGGATCATTTACCTCTAACGCGAGGACTGAACGTTATTCGCTGCACTTGGGTTGTGGCGTGGCCAGGGTTTCCAGCAGTTACACAGTGTGCGACCGGGCCCCTGTGTGCTCATTGTTGTGGCTTGTTTGCCCTGGAAATGCTGGGCTGTGAAAAGGAGGCTACTGGCAAACATGGTTTATGGTGAGGAAATGACTCTGGGCCAGAGCACTCAGAGCCTGTAACATCAGATGGCCAAATCTTGACTGGCACAGGGCACTTGCAACACGCCCTGAAACAAACAGGAGCTGCAGATGCTGAGCACCAATACAGATTAGACCTAGAGAGATTAGGCGGGGAAAGTGTTCAGCTGGGGACATCTGGAGAAGTCTACAAAATGCATTATGGGATATTAAGATACGTTGCAGGACGGGAATTGATGAGTGGTCAGCCTGCTAGACTCTGAAGCATCATGTTTAAGGGTCTCGAGACAAATGCATGTGTACAGTGCCTCTTACATGAGGCTCTCAGAGCATTGTACAGATGTTAACATCTTCACAGGAAGCTTAGTTTCCTAAGTCTTGTTATCCCTATTCTAGAGATGAGAAAACGAACACAGATGAAGACCTAAATGTTCTTGTATTCACTAAATTTGGACCAACTTGGGCTAACAAGGGCCTGAATTTTAAAGGTGCTGAGCACCCACAACACCGCATGAAGTCAGTGGAAAATGCAGGCACTCAGCACCATGTAGAAGCAGGCCTTAGATATTTCAGGGAGGGGGGCACCCAAAAATGGAGATACCAGATTTAACAGATGCTTTTGCCCAAAGCCACCCAGCTCATCAGAGAGAGCGCTGGGCGCAGAACCCAGAACTTCAGCTTTGGGAGAGAAGGGGACACTTTGTTGTGTCTGTTGGAGCAAGCCCCGCTGGGACTATTTGTTGTGCCGAGTGGAAGAAGTGGGAGGAAACCTCATGAGTAGAAATTCCCAGTCCCATGCAAGAGTAACCCCAGGTTTGCATGTTGACTGAGCAGACTGGGCACAAGGATAGGTGCACAGAGAGGAGTCACATGTTAGCCACTTCCTAAGATGCAGGAAACAGGAAGGAATAAGAAGAAAAAGGGGGAGGGAGAGAAATCAGAAAAGTTAAGTAGCAGCTGGAGACAGAAAGAAGAAAGGAGGGAGGGTAACAGGAAAGGTCCCAAGAACTCTCTCCCTCCCCTTTGTTTCTGTAAAAACACAAAAAGAACTTCACCACAGAAGAGAGCAGCAATGCCTCAGTGGACACTTTGCCAGGGAAAAGAGCTCTGAGCTTTGGTTTAAATATAGCCTTTAAATCTGGGAGTCCTACTCCCCGTGGCCACACTGGGTGAGATTCTGGGTGGTGCCTCCTGAGATACTGGGCAGTTGCAGGAGCCAAAATGGCCCAGGTGCAAATCAGAGCAGGCCCTGGGCTACTCTAACTGACAGCAGTCTTCCTTGGGCTGCCTTTGTGTGAAATCTCTTTATCACCAAGTGCTACAATTACTCCCACTCCTTCTTGGTACCAACCCCAGCACTCCCCCAACTCGGACATTCAAAAGGACAAGCAATAAGGGCCTGCTTGTGTTGCCCCCATGCTGTTCTTGAGATTCCCCCATTGTCTTGTGGCCCCTAAACATATCCGGAGCAGAGTAGTGGGACCATGCTTTAAAGCCATGATCCCACCTAAAGGGTCTCCTTATGTTGTGCTGATCTGAGCCAAGGAAGGACTGGTCTGGGCCCATCCCCTGCACACGGCTGTGAGGTAGAGGGCCCAAGAAGACTTCCCCACACCCAGTGCAGATCTCTACTGAAAGAAGAGGCAGGATTTCGGCTGTACTGAATACAAAAGGGGATTATTTACCGAGGCTGCTGGACACAGACAGACCCTGTGGGTCTCTCTGGCTCCCAGGCTGAAGGTATGTCTACATTGCACACCACTGGTGGCAGCATGTAGGGTATATGTAGCTACATGCCATGGTGAAAAGTCAGCAACATCCACATTGCGGTGTGTAGCTACACAGGGCAGTGAAAGGCTCTGGCAGTTTCCTCATTGCTGGAGTCTTTCCCTGCAGTGGGCTGAACACAATCCACCTGGGAACTGGTAGCTGTGCTGGGGGCTGTTGCACCTAGCAGGCTAGGTTCCCCAAATGGGGCAGAGAAGGGCAAAGCCATGGCCCTGCCAGCTCTCCACCCTAGATTGTGGAGCAATTCCTTCGGTGCTCCTTCTGCAGCATGGCCCCAGTGCCCCCTAACCCAATGCTGGCCACAACCTGGATATAAAATGAGCCCTTCAACCAGCAAAATGACCAACCACAAGTCACGCCCTGACACCAAATTCCTGTGTTCCTATCGGGAAATAAAGGGATCAAGGAATCCATGTAGCCATCCGGCTTAAAGTAGAAACAGCCAAGTGGGCTCTCCACTGGGGCAAACAAACTGATCTAAGGGACCCTAACTACAAAACAACTGCTCACTCCTGCCTAGCAGTACAGATCCGGGCAAGGAGTTCCATTTGCATTGGGCTGAGGAGGCCCTGCAGATGGTTCAGAGAGAGCACCTCTGAGGATTTGCCGGGTTTTGAATAAGGATTTCTGGGAGTGAGAGGAATGCCCCTGCAGCCTTGCCCCAGGCCCCCCTGGTTCAGCATTTGCCTCAAGCAGCATTTCAGATGAGCCAGCCTGGGACATATTGCTCACCCCGTGGGAGAAGAAGGTGGAAAAGGAACAGTGATCAGCAAGCAGCTGCCCTCAGGGCCTGCCACCTACAGCGCTTCACAGGGTGCTTACAATAACTCTCAGCATCTGGCCTCCTTAGCTGGCAGCTTGCAGGCTCTCAGCTCCTCAGAGTAGATGCTATGCGTAAAAGCCCCTTCAAACATGTGAAAGTTTTTGTCCTGCTCAGTTGTGGACTAACAAGTTCCCAATCAAGGTGACTCGAGCCCCTCAGGAGCCTAGCTTGGGAGCCCAGGTCCTTGGGGATAAGGCTTGTTTGCAAGGCAATGCAGTGAGGCCTTAAGGTCCAGGAGAGTTTCTTTGTAGTGGTGAGCCTGTGAGACCTGGCTCATGATCCCAGCTGGGGATTTGGTGCGAGTCCCTGCTGCTAAGTGGCTTTTGCCCTCAAATGAAGCACAACAAATCCAGATGATAGTGAAGCTGCTTCTCTTCAGTTACACCTGGCTGTTTCTTACCCAAATGACCCTTAAAGAATGAAGATAGACATGTATAAACAGTTTAACCTGAGCCTCCGTCACTGGACTGGAAATAGGTCCCAGCTGAACTGAAAGGACTCCTCTGCTCAGAGAAGACCCACCCTGCTCCATCATCTCATGCCACAGCTCTGCCATGGCATGCACCTCTATGGCAGGCAGACATTAGGGCAAAGGATGCCAGTCATCAGCATCTCCCATTCAGTCCTTGCAGGGTGTGTGTCCAGCATGAGCTATGGAGCAAGGATGTCAAAGCCTTCCCAAAAGTGGAAGGGGGTGGGAGCTCCTGCCCCGCCCCCGAGGCTTTGTCCCCACCCCATCCTCTTCCTGTGGAGGCCCCACCCCTGCCCAAGCTGGAATGGGGCAGGGGAACATGCCCTCTTCCACCATCCAAGATGGGTGGGGGCTCCCCCGCTTATATCCCCACCCCTCAGCCCCTCGCCCAGGGCAGGTGGAGGGACCCAGGCTCCCCACAGCTGCCCACACGGCTCTCCCCGACCCAGCTCCAGCTGTGGAATGGGGCCTCGGAGCTGCAGCCCAGCTATGGAGCCACACAGGCAGCTGTGGCGGACCCTCCACCTGCCCGTGGTGCGGGGGGCCCGCCAAGAGCATCCCCCAGCCCATGTCCCCACAACTGCCTGGGCTCCCCAGCCGGGCTCCCCAACTGGACTCCACGCTGGCCTGGCCAGGGTGTGAGACCCCGGGGGGGAGAAAGAGGAGGGGAAGGGGGCGGAGTCCGCCCAGGCAAAAAATGGGAGGGCTATGGCCCCCCTGGTTACAGCACCACTGCTATGGAGGGGAAGGATGGTCCAGCATTCAGCACCCTCACCTAAGACTTTAAGCCACTTCTTTTCCGCAGCCTGTGTATGAGATCGTGGCCAAGCCATATAGTTTTTCTGCATCTCAGGCTACGTCTTCACTACGCGGGAGGGTTGATTTAAGATACGCAAATTCAGCTACGCGAATAGTGTAGCTGTATTCGACCCATCTGAGCCGACTTACCCCGCTGTGAGGACGGCAGCAAATTGACCTCCGCGGCTCCCCCGTCGATGGCGCTTACTCCTACCTGCACTGGTGGAGTACAAGCATCGATTCGGGGATCGATTGTTGCGTCCCGATGAGATGCAATAATTCAATCACCGAGAGATCGATTTCTATCCGCCGATTCAGGTGGGTAGTGAAGACGTAACCTCAGTTTCCCTAGTAGTAATAGCAGGTCCCTGCCGTAAAGGGGAGTTTTAAGGGTAAATTCATTGAAAATTATGAGGTGCTCAGATACTATGGTAGTGTAAGAGTAATAGACAGTCTCTTACCGTAACCCATACTGGGCCTGGGTCCCGGAGGCAGCAGTCCTGGCAGGTGATCCCCAAAGGGGCATTCCCCTGGCCTAGCTGTCGGAGCCAGACCTCAGCTGGTAGGTGGTGTCAGCGGTGCCCGGCTCCTGCGAGTTTCTCTCCTGGCTGGCCGGGCACGCTAATGTCAGCGCACAGGAGACACGCGTGTCTGCTCTCGGTGCCGCCCTTTTAGCAATTACGGGGAGCAGACTTTGTGTGGGCAGCGGGAGCCCGCTGAGGAGGCGCTTCCCTCACACGCTTCCAGCACATTCCGCTTCAGAATGCTGGGGAGCCCTCGAGGTCCCTCAGTCAGACACAGTGCCAGGACCCTCGGCTCCATGGCGCCTACTAAATGGGACCCTTCCGTCTCTCTCACACGCATTGTAACATCAAGCCCCGCAAGCTCACAGCTAAGGCTGACAATCTGTCGCAATCAGGTGGCCATTGGTTCAATAAAAGATATTACCTCACCCCCACCTTGTCTCTACACTAAGACTGGTTCATGGGAGCCGGACTTATCAAGACAATGACCTGGGATACTGCTCAGTCAATGTAGTTTTTCTGAATGGTGACTAAATATTTCTGTCTAAGATGCTGAGGAGCTGTTCTGTGAGCAAAGAGACTCTGGTGCTGCCCAAGAGAGCTCTTTAGAAGAGAGCTGTGATTTCAGAGTTTAAGGTCCAAGGTTCTAGTCCCCACTCCCCAGGTGTTTGTGCTGCATATTGGTGGCTGTAGAACATGGGGAGTTTACAGACTATGCACTTTACCTCTCAAGCTCGTTATAGATTGCTGTGTAGATTCTGACAACAGCACCAACTAGTCACTGCTGCTTTTTAGTCTCATAAGAGTGAGGCACCACAAAGTTTAACAGGGGAAATCCCTGAGTCACTGAGCTAAGAGGATCTCTTTGAATGGGTAATTCTCCTTCCAGAAATGTACTCCCATCACCCTGCTCTCTGTCCACCTTGCCAGATTTGACAAGCAGGTTAATGAAACAGTGGCAGAGACACTCAGTCACTGTTAACCCAGGGAAAGGGGCAATTCATCAAGTGCTGGGCTGTGCCCTTGGCCCTGATCCTGCAGTCCTTTTACACATGTGAGAAGTCTTGCTGACTTCAGGGACTTTGTTGGGTAAAAGCGGCAGGATGAGCCCTGAAATGTCCTATTGTGCTCCACTGGTGTCTAACACATGAGCCCATCTCTCATGGACTTGGTCTCTTTGTCCCAGACCCACATGATTGCTCGGGCACCTAACTCCCACTTTAGTTACTCAAGTCCAAAATTTAGGAGTTACTGAAATCCTCAAAAAAAAAAAAAAAAAAAAACCAAAAAAACCACTCTGCCGCCACCTAACTCTGGAGGTACCTAAAATCTCTTGGCACCAACATTTCTGGTGTTTGTACCTCTGGGCATACACACTGCTGCCTTGGTCCTGGTAGCCCAGGCCTGTGTCCACCCTACGCCTGAGTGGGATCCTCAAACCACGTGAACCTAGGTGTTCCCTGGCCTAGCTCACCTGTGATGTCTGATCACACCTCACTCCCCACAGACCCCCCTCTGCCTGAATTCAAGAAGGGAGGCTGAATAGGGGCTTTCCACCTAGCAAGTGAGTACCCTAACCACTAGGTATGGGGGCTCTCTCAACCTCTCCTATTGGAGCCATTCCACTGTGCATAAATAATTAAACATGCATTGGGTCCCAGCAAGCATATGAATGACTCTACTGCCTTGTGGTCAGGGCACTCACCTGGAAGGCAGGAAACCCCTGTTCAAATGCCTTTTCCTCATCACACAGAGAGGGGAATTGAACTAGGATCTGCCATATGCAGGGTGAGGGTGCTAATTACTGAGCTAAAGGTTATAAAGGAAATCCCCCTGCCATTTGTGTGGAATTAGAAGTGTGCTGGCATTATTTTTGCAGGACCCAGCTTCGGCGCCTCCTCTCTAGGAGACGGTTCCTGGCTGTGAATCCCAAGAAGAGATAGGCACCTCACTCCGTGAGAGGGGCAGGTCTTAGGACACACCCTGCTCTTCAGCATCTGCTTCTGGCTAGCTTATGTGGCTCCTCCTCTAGCATGCTAGCCTTTGTGGATCCCATTCTTAGGCACCACTCTCTCCCCAGTGTATTATATAGGTGAGCCTGGGTGCCTACCTCCAGGTTGGTGGATTCCACTGGGTGGTTAGGCACCTTAAGTGTTCCATCAGCTAACTTTTGAGTTGCAATCCCTTTGTGGATTCGGGCCTCTGCTCCTCTTTGCCTCCAGCCCTTCCGTCTCATCGAGCTCTGCCTTGTCCCTTTCCCTTCATGCAGTCACACCACTAGAAGTGAGAACCTTCTCCTCTCCAACCACTGCCACCAGGAACCTCTTGCAGTCCTTCTTCTCCTCCCCCTCGACTCTCCTTCCTGTGGTTGTGTCATTTACTTTTTAATTGCATTCTCAATGGATAGGAGGGTGGTTTATATCAAATACACTTATTAAAAAAATACAGATTCTTTCACTGGGTTGACTAGCAGACAATTAATTTTCATGTTCTCACTGAGCTAGACTCTTGAAATTTGACACACTCAGTCATTAAGAGTTATTGTGCTCAAAGATTTTCCTCATTCCCCAAATTTGACCTTTTCACCAGAATTCACCAGCACAAAGTCATGATTCTTTCTTACCAGTTTTGGAGTTCAAATCCTGACATTTGGGTCACTCATTCACAATGGGCCAGAAAAAAAAATCCCCAAATTTGTGATAAGACATTCCAATCATGGTTTAGAAAAAAAAATGACATGAATTTCTTTGGCGAGGCAGCACTCGCTAAGGTCTCTAACCTGAAGAGATTAAAGCCATCTAAAATCATCAGTTCTGTTCTGTCCATTTTAGCCAAACAAATTGTCAAATGCAAGCAATGGAGCCACAATCACAGACAACGATAGCCATGTACATCCGCTTGATAAGCATGTGGATGTCAGCTAGTTCCAAACAAAGTTGTATAGTATCTTATAACTGGGCATGGCAGAATTCATTTTTCTAGAATTTCAATGGATAATATCAATGTTTATTTTAAGCTCCCCCCCCCCCCATTTCTATTGTTTGCATTTTTCACAGTTATGCAAAATTATGGAGCAGGGCAGACAATTATGTCATGACAGTAGATATTGTGATTCGAGGTTAAAGCTTTATGACCTTATAACACTGATTGTCAACATCAGAGGTCAAAATATACAAAGCAAATATCCTTAAATCAAACTAAGTTCTCAAGCAGCATTTTTCTTACTTTGTCTATCTGTACATTTCAGTTATTACCGCTAGAAATGTTTTTTCATCGGTATGTGTTTGTCTGGTGGAATTGGCATTTCATGACATTCATCAATACAAATCTAAACCTTCCAAGCCTATGTATAACAGTTCTGTCTCCGGGTGAACTGCAAGGCCTGCTTCCTTAACTTACTGGATAGAAAGTGTTTCTTGTAGCCAACTAAGACCCTGCATTTGAATGAAGCAGAGAAGGCTGATGCCTTTACTAATGTGTTGTGAGTGTGTGTATAAACACATGGATCATTACGGGGTCATGTCTGGAGAGACTTAGCGTATGCACCATGTGCCCCAGGTGGCTCGTGACCAGGATTCATCACTGAATTTGGTCTTCTGGTTGAATCATTAGCTTCCCCGGCCCAGGCTGGGTATTGATGAGGAGCGTGCCGGGAACACTGGTGTGACGTTAAAGGCTTTCACTTACCCTAAAGCGTGAGAATGTGCGTGTGTGCGCATGTGCAGCAGACCAGCCTTTTGGAGTGCACAGGGTAACACGGTTTTCTTTCTATGTCTAATTAGGTCAATCGGAAACTTAGCTGGTTCCTTCAGCATAGTTGAGTTAGGAGCGCCTTCCTACCTGAACTGACAGCACTTCTATGCCAATCACCTGGGCAGAAAAGCTCACCCAATCCATGCACAACTTCTCAGAGCTACGGATGGCTTCTCAGGCCTTGCCTCATGCTCCTTTTCCAGACCAGGGACAGATTTAAAACTGGTGTTTAATAACAGTTATCCAAAACCAAACACACCCAGAGTCGGGGCACACCAAACTCTGCTGCTGCAACCATCCCCTGTTCCCTAGAGCGGTCCTTTGACATCCTTGCCAGAGCTCCACTTCTACAAGCGACAGGGTTCAGGAAAATAACCTGGATTTTCTCTTAAAAGGGCTACATATACTTTGGATTGGCCCAGATCAGCCTCTATATTCAGCAACCGGCACCGCAGCACCAGGGCAAACCCCAAGGCGAGCCATAATTCAGGCTCCAAGCAGGAATGAGATGAACCAGTGTAAACTGCAGCTTTCCTTGTTTCCCTGTGGGGAAACATCCGAGCTGCTATACCAGTGGCTGGCTGCTGATGGCTGAATCCCAAGAATGGACAAAACCCTACATAACCACCAGTGTCCTGAACATACCCCTTCTTGTTTATGGGGCAGCTGGGTAACTCCCACGCTCCCGGCTGAGAAATAGGGATGTTTCCAGCTGGAGAGGACAGCCTCATGGAACACGCCCCCAGGTTCGCAGCCCCATCGCTGTGATACACAAGTGTTATTATGATTATTCTGTGTTGTGTAGCGGTTTCCTATTCCTTTCCTCAACACTGCCCTTGGCACTTGCTATTCTGAATTTCTTTCTCCAGCTCACTGACGTTCCAGCATAACCGAAATCAGCAAACCCGCAGCTGTAACTTAGCACACCCCTTGTTTTCCCCAGGAAGACGAAAACAGCACCTGTGTAATTATGACATTTTGCAGATAATTTTAACCGTAAGTCATAATTCGGAAACAACAACCCCCCATGCACCCCACCTCGGCATTGAGAGCTGATTCTCGGCACCTCGAACTTGCTGTCAAACATGCTAGCAGAACTAAAGAGGTGCTAATACAATAGAGCCTAGGAAGAGAAAATAAGATTAAAGGCGACATTTGAGATTTTTTCAGGCTTCTGGGGTGGAGAAAAAAGTAGAACAAGGTTTAGTTGCCAGCAAAAGCTGACAGACAGGAACTCGGAGGTTGTTAAAATAAGAGCCCTCATTATTTCATGCTGGTATAATGAAAGCAAGCTTGGCGGGATCTTTAATTTGGCCTTGAAATTGAATTTATCTTTTGCTATTGGAGGAAAAATGTTGGCAGGTACTAGCTACGTATTTTGTGCCTTGCAGTCATTACTCCCTTGGAGGAGTGAGTGGGTCATGAATTTCCTGAAGCAGGAGGAGCAATATTTGTATATGGACTAGCAGGTCTTGTATGAATTCTGATAGATTTTAGCACCAGAAGGGACAAGTAGGTCATCTTGTCTGACCTTCTACATAACACGGGTCATAGAACTTCACCGAGGGACCTACTGAGGCCACTAATGTGTGTTTGGAGGCCTTTTCTGCAAGATATGCTTGAATCAGTCTGGATCTGAAGACTTCAAGACATGGAGAATCCACCATTTCCCTGGGTGGTTTGGTCTGGTGGTTAGTCACTCTCACTATTAAAAACCTGGGCCCAATTTCTAATTTGAATTAGTTTGACTTTAACTTCCAGCCATCAGTTCTTGGCACGTCTTTCTCTGCTAGATTAAGGAGCCCTGTAGCACCCATTATTTTCTCCTCATGAAGATACTTAGCCAAGTCACCTCTGCGTCTTCATTTTGGCATGCTAAACACACTGAGCTCATTAGGTATCTTACCTTACAGCATTTTTTCCAGCCTTGAATCGTTCTTGTGACTCTTCTTTGCACCCTCGCCAATTGTTCAACAACCGGCAGGTTGGAGCCACGTGCTATCCTGTGATGTATCCCATAGTAAGCCAGAAGGTAAAAATTATCATCTGAATGACCATGGATTGCACAGTGAAGCTCTGGCTCAGTGGTTAAGCACAAAGCACTCTGAGTAGGGGTGTTGAGAGACAAACATGGAGCTCCAGGAGGACATTTTCACTGGCGCTTTTCAGAGTGGCAGCAGGCTCTCCTGCCTTGGAAACCCTTCATGACACTGGTGGTAAAAGGCAGGATCTTGAATCAGGGGTTGCCTGTGATGGCAGGGGGACGGGACTCCATGATCCAGGAACTCCCTTCCACTCCTAAGTTCTTATGTCTGGGGATGGATTCAGACTTTGGGCCCAGCCAGGTCATGGGAGGGGTGTGTACACTGCACTGGCCAGGAATATCTTGGATGTCTGTAACTCAGACATACCCCTCTGGGGCACAATCCCTCCCCTGCTTCCTCCTCAGTCCTGGGAGTTAGCGATGTTACTGCTGGCCTACACCGGGAGTAAATAAATTCCTACCTCACCTGCATCAGCCCCATACTGGCTGCTCTAGGGTGCTGGCTCTGCTGCACTGGCCAGAGAACTGTGGGGAGGGCAGGGTCAAGGCCCTCCTATGCCCTACTTCTATCCACTCACCTCACCCACCATGGGAGGTGGATTGGCAGAAGAAGGAGGCTGCTCTCCTATCTACACTTCTGCCAGCGACCTGGGGAGCTCACGCAGGGGAGTACGGGGACATTTTACACTGCATGCTGCATGCTTTAATTACTGTACTCCAGGGATCCAGCCAAGAACCCCGCTCCCCTCACACAGGACCCAAGGAGTTAACATTCTACACCCCAGGAGCCTCCTGGCAGGACCAGCCCTTTGCTTCATCTCATCCCACCCCCCTGCTGCAGATTGTTGCTCACTAAAGGAGACACTTCGTAGCGGTTAGGAAGCATTTCTTTCCCGTGCTGGCTGGAGCTGTTTTTCACTCGATCTGCTAAGAGTATTTACAGTCCCATCATTGCTGCCGGTAAGGCGCGCCCCCTCTCTCTCTCTCTCTCTCTCTCTGTCTGTCTCTCTTTTTCTTTCCCTGACACTTTTGTTGTGGTGACGGGCCCCAGTCCATGCAGAGATTAACACTGTGTTCAGCCAATGTCCATGCCTCGGAGGAGAAGAGCTAGCTGTTTATCTCTTGAAAGCAGACGCTTTGGATTTGATCCCTTGGGGGATTTATTGGGGTGTCCTGAATCTGCTTCTGTCTCTTTCGGCCTCTCTCTTCATACACATTCACTCCTCTGTGCAGTGCACTATGGATGCAGGGACAGATGCCAGGGGCTGGGGATTTTGTATTTCTCCTCCAAACGAGAGCAATCCAGAAAGGCCGGCGAGTGTGGCAGCACAGTGGAGGCTCAGTGCCCTGTAATCCTACAGCTTGCAATCATTTTTCTTGGTCAGAGCAACTGGGCTCACTTCTCCAGGCCTCATGAGAGCATCCCCCTGGGTTCTGACCTGCACCTCTGGGATGTGTCACAATTGAACCCAAATGCTCACAACTACACTGAGCCAAAGTGGCCAGTCCCCCCTTCCTCTCGATTTTCACCATAAATCTAGCTCCTAGATGGTAAGATATTTGGGGCAGGGATTGTCTTTGTGCACCTAGCACAATGGGGTCCTGGGCCGTGCCTGGAGCTCCTAGCCACTATGACAACACAGATTTGCACAAAGCTCAGCTGTGTATCTGCTTGGGAGGGTCAGGGACCCCCAAGCACCCGCCTGTGAGATACCCAGACCTTGGGGTGCTACACACAGGGGTATATCACCCTTGCCCACCTGTTTACATTCTCCTGCGGCACCTGGGTGGGCAGGTGGACAGCGAGGAGTGTGGGCACAGCACCTGCTCCACCCATCATGTGCCAGCCAGCCCCACTGAGCCACCACTGGGAGTGGTGTGCCTTGCTGCTGGCACACTACAATGTGCTGTTGGCCTGCCCTAGGGGTAGGAGGGAGGGAACCATGACTTCCAAGAATGTCTGAGCCACAGTGTCTCTCTGGGGTGGCTTGCATATTTCCCTTTGCTTAGGGCTCAGGCTAAAGACACAATCTAGCCTGAAAGAGTCACCAACCTGGCTGTTTCCAGCAGGCAATGAGCCCCCAAACCATCCCTGGTGTAGCTTTGCAGTGAATGCTTAGTTCTGTTTTGCTCTATCAGCAGCTTTGCCAGCTCCAAGAGCTGAAAAATCATGAGTCAGTGTCCTCCCCCGCCAATCATGAGATTGGCTTAAAGATTCATGAGTTTTTTTAAAAAATAAAACAAAAAAACAAACCATGCTGGGTTCTTTTCATTCTCCTTCTGGTTTTTGAGCTTTAGAGTGCACTTGAGGCAGGTATTGATGATTTTCTCTGGACGGGCTAGAAATTTACCTTAGAAAAACAGAACAAAACACAGACATCTGAAAGTCTCACAAAACAACATGACTCCAGGAGCTGGAGCTTTAAGAAATTCCCCAAATATTGCCAGACTTGCAAGCTGGCAACACTGCACCAATCTGCTGATAGGATTGGGTGGTTCTGTCCCATGTGTGATGAGAGTGGCTCTTTTTAACTTAAATTGTAAGGGCTTCGGGGCAGGGGCTGTCTTTTTGTTCTGTGTTGGCACAGTGCCTAGCACAGTCAGGTCCTAGCCCATGGCAGGGGCTCCTAGGTGCAACCGCAATACAAACAATTTAACAACAACTTTGCAGTCAGACATCTTAGGAAGTGCATAAAAAAAATTTAATCCCCTCCAGCCCCCCCCACCCCTACTGATTGTTTTGAAACAAGGACACCAATTATTTCTCTTTTTCAAAAGAAAAAAAAATTACATGAATAATCATGTCAATGCGCACTAGCATTTTCACAGCACCTTTCATGCCCTTGCAATGCCGGGCCCTTTACAGATCTAGTGAGTTACAGAATGAAATAAAGTCAGTCAAAGCTGCAAGGGGGAATGCTCCTGCTCTGAAAGATGGTTGGGCGGGAGACGGGGAAATTCAGCCGCGTTCAGAGCCATAAGGCCTGGGCATCACTTTAGCTCTTTGCACAGGCAAATTTCACCATAACTGTGTACTACAGTGTAAAACAGCACCATGAACAAAAGCCCTGCCTCATGGCTCTTAATATTTACATTGATCGTTTATAGTTCTTCCTCTTACTTCCATGGCTCCTGTCCAGAGCCCTTGACTGATAATCTCTTGTTATCCCTCCTAACTGCTCATTAAAACGTGAGCCTGCAGGTCACGCAGGTTGTCCCAGTTATAATCTAGTGTCAATGGGAAGGCTGAACTTTTTGTAACGATGCCCCTCAATTTCCATTTTTTTTTTGCTGCTCACAGGGCCCAGCATTTGCAGCTGATCTGACCTGCTCCTCATTATCGATGAGAGCCACTCTATAAAGATTCTGATACCGGGGCCAGGGAAGTGGCTGGCTCTGGGGACGTGCAATTGGACTTTACCCTCCTTGCTACTTCAGGTGAAGGCTACTGTGGTGGTGGCTGACAGTTGTTACTAGTGACATCTGCTGGGCAATAATTTCTAGGGGATAATATTGTCAGGCTCATTGGCAGATTCAGCCAGAAAAACCTATCTGTGTAAGCACTGGTGAGGTCCCCAGTCGCTTCATTATCAGAGGCATAGATAGCCAAAGGTATTTAGGTGCCTAAATCCCACTGAAATCAATGGAAGTTGGGCACCTCAATATCTCTGAGGATGGATGTCAGTGCCTCCCATGTGCTTATGGATTTCTCCTGTAAGGTGGGGAAGCTTCATTATCCCCTTTTAAAGATGGAGATAAAGTCACAAAGTGATCCAGATTTTCAAAAAGTGACTAGTATTTTAGGGAGCTTTAATTTCTTGGGGCCTGTGATGGGGTATACAGACCCTGCCCTGGTAATAAAGGGTTTAGCAGCTGCTCCAGACCTAGGCAGCCCCACCCTGCCACACCTGCATTCTCGGGAGGAGAAGCTCCAAAGGCCAGCAGAAGTGACCGACTTACACTCTGCGCTTTGGCTGCCTGAGGCCTGGCTGTAGCAATGTTGCCCAACCAAAAGGGAAGAGACTTGGGATTATCAGAAGGTCTGATTCCAGTTATTTAAGGTCTTTACCCATTGTGAAAAGAGGGGACTGGCAGGAAGTGGCCCAGGGAGGCAGCAGTATAACACTTTGAGGTTCAGGGCTTAGCTCCCTATCACTGGGCTCTGCATTGGAGCCCGGTGGAGAGGGTGGGCCCGAGTCCCCCTCCAACCTCTGGGGCACCAAAGGGCGGAAGTCCAATCTAGATGAAAGAAGGCTCTGAAGAGAGAAGGGTGAAGATCCCAATACCCTGGCCTGGGGCGGGGAGCCCTTTGCTTTATTTCTATACCCCAGAAGGGGTGGACCTCAAATGTGTGACCTCACTGGGAGGCGGGCACAGAAGGACAGACCACTGCAGGACCAGAGTGCCTGGCAACAGGGGTGCCAGGAAAGAAAAGAACCTGCCCTGCTCTGCCTGACCAATGATGGCATCTGAGCTCCTTAGCAGTGCCCGACTGGAACACCCTAAAGAAGGTGTTTTCAGCAGATAGTGGGTGCTCAGTACTTTCTGTAAATCGACCTTTTCTGGGGTCTCCTGCCAGGTACTCAAATGCACTAGTCACTTCTGAAAAATCTTGGCATGAGCTGCTTGCCCGAGGCCACCTAGGAACATTGCAACACAGCTAGATCAGCAGCCGTATTAACCAGGAGTCAGGTTTTGGACCAGAGATAATAATACTTTCTAGCTCGAATTCCCTCATTAGATCTCAAAGTGCATTACAAAGGAAGTCGCTATCATGATCCCCATTTTATAGATGGGGAAACCGAGGCACAGAGCGCCGAGGAGGAGAAGCTGATTTACTTCTAGACATAGTATATTGTAGTCTAACCGTCGCTGCTGTTTGGTTGTGTTTCCCTGTGCTACAACTTGCTCCTTGGTTCAGACCCGACGCTCGTCTCGCCACCATTGTGA
Organism: Malaclemys terrapin pileata; assembly: GCF_027887155.1. NCBI lineage: Eukaryota > Metazoa > Chordata > Testudines > Emydidae > Malaclemys > Malaclemys terrapin. Next base: position 20,454,392 of record NC_071519.1, read on the forward strand.
CGGTCTCAGCTCAGCTGTGATATGTTCCATATATCATGTCATTCTTACATTGCAGCTGTAGGGTTTTGGCTGGGGTTTTCCTTGCTGAGTCACAATGTGATGCTGCTCTGCGTAACTTCCGGAAGGCTCGTGTATTTCTGTGCTGCTTTGTGGATTCGTGGCAGCGTTTCCTAGAAGATAATGGGTGGCTGGTGTTCTTTAATCACCATGGGAGAGTTCTGCGTTTATGTGTGAGCGACCACACTGTTTGGATCCATGGACACGCCCCACAAATGGGCGTGTAGTGACCTCCTGGCCCACATCCTTCCTAGCTGAGGTGCAGGCTGGTGGTGGAGCTCATTTGTCTGCTGCTTAAAAGCTCTGGAAGAAACATGGCCTTGATGCCCATTGGGAGGAGGTGGTGGCGTGTGCATTCTGGAGGTGTCCACCTCCATGGCACTATCAAACCCTGCTTCTCATTTTCCCTTAATGCGGTATGACTTATCTATGCCGGTGCTCTTCAGAGATGCAGAGAGAATGGCAATTAGGGCTGCCTTTTTCTGCTGAGTTGTATTCTGCTTTTACAGTCCAGTGTCAGCAAGCCTCTTCGTCCCATCCCAGCTGCTGGCAAGCCCCAGCACTCCACTCACGCATGCACGCGCCTCCAGGAGAGTTCAGGGTTACGAAGACAGTCGGTAGGTTTCACTTTAGGCTGCAGTTCTCATAGGTGCCATGAAAGAGGCTGAGTGCAAAGATCCAAGCTCTGGTGGCTGCAATGTGCTATGCTGGCAGGCAACCTCAGCTGCCCCTTCAGGGGCATAAATCTGGTTTGTTGGCTGAGTCTGCCCCCACTCCCACGGCACAAAGATCTATAGCCTCTTTTGCAAGGGAAGAGGCGGCTGAGCATTTGCAGCGTGCAGCACAGGTACCGTATTTCACAGCTGGCTGACTTGTAATGGGATTCTTTTATCCAAAGTTACTTTCCTGGATCCAGCTCTGATTAGCAGATGCAAATCCTGCCCTGCATGCTGATGTATCAATGCTGTACAGGTCATCCCTCTCTCCATCTGCCAGCCCAGAACAGCTGAGATACTCCTGTTTTACAGCCCCAAAAGACTAGGGGTTGGGAGTGGGATATTCTCAGGGAGAGTGCTCCAGTCTGGCATTTGCTTCTTTCGCTGCCCGGAGTCAGCCTGAGGCTGTTGGCCTTCCAGACATGATGTATGGCTCTTTGGATCTCTAAGGGTATGTCTACACTCTGCAATTAGACATGTGAGGCACAGGGCTTGGGCTAAGGAGCTGTTTAATTGTGGTGTAAATGTTCCGGCATGGACTGCAGCCAGAGCTCTGGGACCTTACCACCTTGTAGGGTCCTAGAGCTCGAGCTCCAGCCTGAGCCCGAACATCTACACAACATTTAAACAGCCCTTTAGTCCAAGCCTTTGAGCCAAATCAGCTGGCACAGGCCAGCCACGGGTGTCTAATTGCAGTGTAGACAGACTCTAAGGCAGGGGTTCGCAAAGGTTTTTGTAGAGCGGATCAGTAATAGAGAGTTTTGCTGGTAGCTCCCTGCCCATTCCCCCTCTCTCAGCCCCGCCTCCCCTCTCATTCCTCATTGCCCAGCCCCTGGATTTGTCCTGGTACCATTGACCAAAGTGTCCCTCCATACCCTTTGTATAGCATCATCTGCACCTACTGCCTGCCAGGTCGCACCATCCCAAATGCAACTGCTTGATTCCTGAGAAGTACCTTCCCCACGACGTTCTGGAGGGGGGCGGGAAGGTTCTTAGGGATGAGAAGGACAATGGAAATGGAAATCCTATATCAAGGTAAATTTTAACTGCTGCACTGATGTCCAATCCTGCTTCCCCAGGTGAAGAGCTGGGCCAGCGTGGAGTTATCAAGTTTGACTGTCTATGCAGCAGCTTCTGTAAGATCAGTGCCTTTGGGTTGTCTTAGCAGCCACTGATCTGGACAGTGCAACTGCGGTTCCCAGGAGCAAAGAGTCAGGCCTCATTGCCATATCTCCCTGGCTGCTAGGGCAGGACTTGGCAGCTTGGCTGTCTGGATTGGGGAACTCTGCGCCAAACCTCCATGTGCATCTGCATCCAGCTGACCTCAGGGTCACCGGAGAACATCAGCACAAGGGCCTGCCAGGCACTCAGCATCTCCCTACAGCTTGGATCAGGTCAATTGATGTCTCAGAGCTTACAGCCCCTCCACAGGAAATCAGCTTAGTGGCCTAGTTATTTGGCACAATGGGCTAATGGGCTTTGATGGGAATGGCTGCTCTTGGAACACTGTGAGCCTGGGACCAGATCCTTAGCTGGTGGGAACTGGTATAGCTCTATTGAAGTCAATGGACCTAGACCAATTTCATTCATCCAGTGATAGATTCTGGCCCTGATGAGACCATTGTGATCATCTAGTCGGATCTCCTGTACAACATGGGCCATAGAATCGTAGCTAATGATTCCTGGATCTAGCCCAATCTCCTGTGAACTCAGTTTATACCAGCTGAGCATCTGGCCCCTGAGTTCTTCTGGATCACCAGAGCTTTTCACCAGTGCAACTTCACTGGCGTTCCTCCTGATTTGCATCCGTGTAGTGCCAGCAGAACTAGGGCCCATCCGTGGAGATCTACTGAACTTTCCACTGACTGGAATCCTGGAAACCTCCTGGACTAGCCCTGTGGTGTTGTCAGACAGAGTAAGCAGACTTGGGCCACCCGAGACCCAGAATTGTGCTGAGTATTTCTGGGCTCATCTGGAGCACACCACACTGATCCTTTGCCCCACGAGCTGTGGTGGGCTGATAGTCACAGCACATGATATTCTCATGCACGTTTTCATGTCCCGTGATGGGAGACACTGGCTTGCAGTGCAGTGACACACTGATGCCAAGTCATCATGGATTTGATTGATTTTTATAGCAGTGCCTGGGGCCCCCAACCAAGGTATATTGCCTAGAATGGGCCCTTCACCAACCCAGTGAGACAGTCCCTACCCAATCAAATGGGTAAGACAGACAGCAGGAGAAGGACACAGTGCCGTTAACCCCATTTTAAGATCGGAAACTGAGGCACAGAGATGGCAGGCCAGATTTTTAAAGGTCTTCAGGCACCTAACTCCCATCGAAGTCAGTGAGTCGAATCAGCTATGACATCACAAAGGCTAAATTTGTCCATCTGGAAAGTGCCATGAGCTGGGTGGAGCTTGGACGCAGTCTATGCTGCCTGTATCCCAGGAATTTAGAGCGATTGATTAGGGAGGGGTACAGATAGGTACAGAGCAAAGTGAATCTGAGTCTATTCTAGCTTCATTTCACAGCAACACTCAGGATTCAGGTTAGCACTCATTTTTAATCCTTGTAATCCACTTCCACTCTGCTTCGTGCTCTTCTGTCCCCCTCGAGCGGTGTGCGTGCCACGTACAGGGGCTGGTAAGTCAGCTACAATTCATGCTGACAGAGCTGGCTGGTTTAGCTCAGACAGCAGAAGCTCATGCTTTTAGATCTAAAAGTCCCAGGTCTGATGCCTGGTGCTGATGGCCCAGTCAGGGCCAGGAGATCAGGGGCATTCTCCGAAACTGTTCTAGGGTTGCAGTGGAGGCAAGGCAGTACAGCACAAAGTGAAGACCAGAGCTGAGTTCAAACCAAAACCCGGAGCTGGATCCCAATGAAGTTCAGATTTGGGCTCAAGTTGTGCTGCTTGGACCCATCTCAGTTCAAGGTTGGGCTGATTCCGATTCAACATCACAGTAATTCTCCTTTCAGTCACACAACAATAACCTCACTGACATCAATGGGTGCAATTCTCCACCCGGGGCAATTTGTCAAGCTCCACTGAAGTCAGGGGGATAGAGCAGTATCCAAGTCAGTCATCGGGATTATGCCTATGGTATTTCCCACTCTGGAGATTTTATTGTGTGTCTAGTGATATTTGACGTTTTTCTTCAATCTCCATCTCCTGGAGTCATGTGATTATGTGAGATTTCAGTGCTGATTTGGGTTGTGGTTTTTTTTTGTTTTGTTTTGTTTCCAAAAGTTTCTAGTCCTCTTAATTGAGAAGAAAAGCCTAGAAAGCTGAATCAGGCACTCACAGCTTTCAGAAAGATGACAAATTTACCCCCTCCCTCCAATTTATCACTTTAAAGAAATATCATGATTTTTATGCAGATTTCATAATTTTGGGGGCCTTGATTCATGCTTTTTGAATACTTGGAGGTTGGTGAGACTACGCTGATTTACACCAGCTGAAAAAGATCTGGGCCAATGGAGTCATGCCTCTGTAACCCCGGTGTCCACCAGAGGCTGATAAGGCTTCAGTGGCATTAATTCCACACTGACACCAGTTTCCGGGAGATCAGAATCCAGCCCAATGTGTTTACACAGGGGCTGAGTAAGTGGTGGGGTGAATTAGCACAAGCAGGGCAGATTCACACTTAAACAAACCATCCGCTTGCTAAAAGACAACAATGACTTAGTACTTCCTAATTACCAGACCAAAGTAAAGCAATTATTCCTTATTTGCACGTGATTATTAAGAATGGCTTAAAATGAGTAAACATTTAAAAAAAAACTACTTAGCAAATTTTCATTATCCAAACGAGGAATAAAGATATTTATAAGCAAAGGCAGCCCCTATATATAATGGAAAGACATTACTCAGGAAATGAACGAATTAGTACTGTGCTTAATTGCAAGATATTACTATCAGGTTATTACAAATTACTGGCAGGATGAACACAGTTTTTTTTTTTTAAAGTAAAAATCCCACTGACACATTTTATGCAACTGTAAATAATTAATTGTTTCCTTTGTTCCTTAGCAGAGGAAAGAAACGAAAGAAAAATACCAACTGCTCCCTCGGCCGGAGCCATTAGTTTCTTAAATTACTTCTTAATATTAGAATGCCTCCATGCAGCCATTTGTTGCAATCGGCAGCATGCATTCAGACAGTCACTCATACACTGCTCCTGAGGTTGCTGCATGAAGCAGCTATTGCAGGATGCTTGCAAGTAATTATTTCAGGAGCTGCTCGCTCAGTCTGTGTCCCAGCTGCTAGTTCCTGTGGCAGCCTGCGCAGTGAGCTGAGTGCTGCTTTTGCAGGCCCCCCAACTGTGCAGCACCCATGCAAGCAGTTGCTGCATTCAGGAGACGGTGCAGGCAGGTATTGCAGTGGGTAGTGCAGGAGGTGAACAGACACTTGCTGCAGGTGGCATGATGTGCAGTGTACATGCATTCATGGCAAGGGCAGTGCATGAAATCCATGTGCAGGTAGTTACAGGTGACAGAGCCTGCAACAGGCATAAAGTGCAGCGGGTGCATCATTAATGCAGTTCTTGCAGGTGGCAAAACCTCACAGGCACTGCAGCACGTATACGGTTATCGCGGGTGGCAAAGCTTGCAGCATGCGTGAAGTTACTGCAGGTGCAGAGCATTCAAGTAGAATTGCAAGTTCTAGGGTGCCATAGTTGATTTTAAAAGCATATTAAGGGAATAGGACTTTTTAAATGTCACATTTTCTCTCGCCACCACACACATATATCACCATCCAACAAGTGCAACATCGCCAAGCCCAAGTATTCAAACATCATGAGGCAGGCCTCTCAAAAATCATGAGACTAGCTCAGAAATCATGAGATTTTAAACAAATATACCTATTGGGTTCTTTTTATTTGCCTCTAGTTTGTGAGCCTTTAGGGTGCACTTGCTTCACATTTTAAGAGGGGGGTGGGCTAAGATTCTCATGCAAGCACGTGACTCCAGCAGCTGGGACTTTAAGAAAAGACACCACATATGCTGAGACTTCTGATGAAATCACAAGACTTGGCAACACTGCCAGTGTATGACACTCGGACAGCCACTTCCCTGTAAAGCTGATCTAAGCACATAAAGAACATGTGTGTGATTGTCATAGGGTGGCCCCTTCTCATAGCATGAGGTCACTTTACAGGGCCTCTGCCATCAATCTTCCCCCTCTTCAGGACTCCCCACCCAGACCAGTCTCACAGGCCCTTCTGGCAGGGCTTTACTTATTTCCCCAAAACAACCAAAATGCAACTAAGAACATTAGATAATTGCTGTGCTGGCATTAGTCTCAGCTCTTACCTTCCTGCTAGTCATTATAGGGAATCAGCTGATCCCTTAAAGGAGCAAGTCACTCAGGCCTGGTCTACACTAGGGGGGCGGGATCGATCTAAGTTAAGCAACTTCAGCTACGTGAATACCGTAGCTGAAGTCGACGTACTTAGATTGACTTACCACGGTGTCTTCACTGCGGTGAGTCGACTGCTGCCGCTCCCCTGTTGACTCTGCTTGCGGCTCTCATGGCACTGGAGTACAGGAGTCAACGGGAGAGCGCTCGGGGATCGATTTATCGCGTCTAGAGTAGACGCGATAAATCGACCCCCGCTGGATCGATCGCTGCCCGCCAATCCGGCGGGTAGTGTAGTGACAGAATTCAATTTGTTTCACAATTTTGACAGATAATGTCCAGGTTTATTTTTAAGCCTTTTTTCAGTTTTTATCAATTTAAATGTTCACAGTTGTGCCACATTAGGGGGGAGGGTGTCAGACAGTAATTCTTTAAAGACAGTGGAGACTGAGATTCAAAAAGTTAAAGCTCTATAACCATTAAAACACACACTGTCAACATCACTTGTCATAATGCACAAAGTAAATATCCTTCAGTCAAACTAATAGGCTCTCAAGCAGTGTTTGTTTTCATTTGTCTGTCTGTAAATGTTGATTATTATCAATGGAGATTTTTGGTCAGTGTGTGCATGTACAGTGAAACCAACCTTTGCTGCCATATACAATAACAATCGAATGCTCCCAAGCCGAAATATACACAACATGGGAAATTTCACCAGTGTTCTGCTACATGAGCATGTGCAACCCCTGCTCATGTCTCTTACTTCCTGCCAGATTTGATTTTCAGCATCTCAAGTAAAATGGAGAAGGTGGACAGCCCAAATAAGGAGGGTGGACAGCTGACAGACTCCACAAATAAATCAGATTCCCCCCGTGGTACGTCTCACCCTGGCTTTGGGTTCACTAGCACCATACTCTCTAGATATTAGGACAGTAATAATTGCTGTTACTTTTTTTTGCACTACATTCGCATTTTATTGCTTCTGGATGGTTGACCCTAAACCAGATGCCATGTTTCCCAAATCATGAATGCAGGGACCTCGGAGCATCTTTCTTAAATCTTGAAATTTCATGCGATCAAGATTATTCCCAATAATTCCTGATTTCAACCATGCTGAGAAAACCTTTCGCAGTATGTGCTCGCATTTTTGTTTCTAAGTGGGGTGGGGAGAAGCATGGAGAACGCTGGGCAAATCCAAAAGAGCTGGCCAATCTAATTCAGCCCTAACAGAGAACAACGTTCAATACAATGAATTATTGTTTTCATTTCTGTCATTCAAATTAGGGTAGACGCTAGCCAGAACTGTTGATCTATCTAATCTCATACACTGCTTACCCATCCAATGAATTCACTAATACTGTAATTACTTTGCAGCTATTTGGTCTTGCCCTCCCACCCCTCAAACCCTCTCTTATGCCCACAATAAACCACAGATGGAGATCAGCAAGTTCCAGAGTCGAGGGCCCCTCGCTGGGGATGGCCTGTTGGCAGCCCCATCTCATTTAAACCAAATTCCTCCTCCATCCCATCTGCAACACTATGGCACAGAGAGAGAGACAGGTAGCAACATGCCAGAAAGTTACACTGCAGCCTCAGGGCACCCCCTATCTGCCTGGCACCTGCACTGCAGGCATGAGGGAGGCCCCTACCTGCTTGGCACCAGTGCAGACTTTGCTAGCTTGCTATTTTTCACCTTTAAATGGGACTCCCTCAAGCTCAGCTTATTCCCAAAACAACTTGCTACATCTGCCCTGGGTTGTGGAACCTTCATTGTTGTCCCTGGCCATGGCAGGCAAAAGACAGAAACGCTTCCCTCTGTGATGGACACAGACAAGCAGCGAGCTCCAGTCAGACTGGGACACATTATTCCTCTTAGAGGGGTGGGTAATTATCGGCATGGATGGAAGTTAGTTTGACCCATCCCGCTGGAGATGACATGGCTTTGTGGACTTAGCACAGGGCTGAGAGCGGCTGGGTTTTGGACCTTGGGCTGACAGTGTGGCCTTGGGCAAACGCCTCTGGATCTGCAGGTGCTTTTGTGTTATCTAGGATGGGGAGCGTAAGTCAGCATGCAGATGACTTGATGAGATATTTAGCTGCCTGTGTGCAGAGCTAGGCGTCTCATTTTGGGCCACTGTGTCTGCAAAACTGGTCCCTAAATCTTGCCAGTTGCTTCCTCTGTAAAACAGGAATCATAATGCAAGGTTGTTGAGAGGCTCCACCAGCTATTGGGTGTAGAGTCTGTTGGGACTCAGGTGAAAAAGGGCTACAAAAGCACACAGTAATTATTATTATTTGTATCATTTATTATAGACATTTAATAGAACAAATCTAAATTCCCATGACGCTCCTGGAGTTAGAACTCTGCAAATTGTGGTAGTTGCACATGGTTATTTATTCGCTTTTGTCATTTAAAATATACATTGTACGAATCACATAATTTACAGGGCGTGCCAACCCTGGGTCAGGGTGGGAATCTGGATTGCTCTCTTGACTGCATGAATCCATGCCTTCTGGGGTGCCTCCTCTGGGAGAAAAGTGTGAGCTGTGCCCACGGCGTGGGTGCCAGAGTCAGTCAGATTTGCTCAAGCATACTGTCACCCATCCGTCACTCACGAGAAGGCCCTCTCATGCCCTGTATGAAACAAACCCTGCGGGCATTTCTTAATTCATACTCCCAAGTATTGAGAGCTTTTCTAAAGGTTAAGAGCTTCTGACACCCACCCACACACTCGCACTGAGTCTATCTTGCTCTTTCAGACCTGCTAATTCTCTCCAGTGCTCTGGGCCTGCTGCCCAGGTAGTGTGCAAGGGGGTATCGGTTAGGCCCCATCATGCTCAGTTATGTCTACACATCAGCTGGGAGGGTGCTTCCCAGCGCGGATAGACAGACACATGCTAGCTCTGCTCTGCTCAGGCTTGCACGCTAGTCGCCCAAGTACAAACCCACCACCCCTTGGGTAGGTACCGGGGCAGCTAGCCCGAGCTGCTGTCACGGCTGCTGTGGACATACTGCTATTTTTAGCGGGTTAGCACATCTGTCTCCCCATGCTGGGAATAACCCTTCCAGCTGCTGTGCAGACATACCATTAGATACCCCTTGGACCTATTTACTCCTGAATGATGTGGAAGGGCGCCCATATTGACATAACTTACATAGTAAGGTAGCATTGCTAACCCCAAGCATTTAAAAGTCATGAATCAAGCCCCATAAAATCATGAGGTGTTTTTTTTTTTAAACTGAATACATCTTCTGTTCTTTTCATTTGCCTTCTGGCTGCTGAGTCTTTTGGTTGCATATGGGTCACAGTTTCAAGCTTTCCTTTGCAACCACGGGGGTCAGAAACTTACTTTTTCTTCCCACTGGCAACTGAGATTCTCACCTGATCACTTGACTCCAGGATCTGGAGCTTTAAGAAGAACTATCATGAGACTCACGATAAAATCACAAGCGTTTGCAGCACTGCTAAGATTCCAGAACAAAGTATAAATTACACCATTGTAAATTCATAGATTCATAGATTCTAGGACTGGAAGGGACCTCGAGAGGTCATCGAGTCCAGTCCCCTGCCCGCATGGCAGGACTAAATACTGTCTAGACCATCCCTGATAGACATTTATCTAACCTACTCTTAAATATCTCCAGAGATGGAGATTCCACAACCTCCCTAGGCAATTTATTCCAGTGTTTAACCACCCTGACAGTTAGGAACTTTTTCCTAATGTCCAACCTAGACCTCCCTTGCTGCAGTTTAAGCCCATTGCTTCTTGTTCTATCCTTAGAGGCTCAGGTGAACAAGTTTTCTCCCTCCTCCTTATGACACCCTTTTAGATACCTGAAAACTGCTATCATGTCCCCTCTCAGTCTTCTCTTTTCCAAACTAAACAAACCCAATTCTTTCAGCCTTCCTTCATAGGTCATGTTCTCAAGACCTTTAATCATTCTTGTTGCTCTTCTCTGGACCCTTTCCAATTTCTTCACATCTTTCTTGAAATGCGGTGCCCAGAACTGGACACAATACCCCAGCTGAGGCCTAACCAGCGCAGAGTAGAGCGGAAGAATGACTTCTCGTGTCTTGCTCACAACACACCTGTTAATACATCCCAGAATCATGTTTGCTTTTTTTGAAACAGCATCACACTGTTGACTTATATTTAGCTTGTGGTCCACTATAACCCCTAGATCCCTTTCTGCCGTACTCCTTCCTAGACAGTCTCTTCCCATTCTGTATGTGTGAAACTGATTTTTTTTTCCTAAGTGGAGCACTTTGCATTTGTCTTTGTTAAACTTCATCCTGTTTAACTCAGACCATTTCTCCAGTTTGTCCAGATCATTTTGAATTATGACCCTGTCCTCCAAAGCAGTTGCAATCCCTCCCAGTTTGGTATCATCTGCAAACTTAATAAGCGTACTTTCTATGCCAATAAAGACTTTCTATGCCAGTAAAGACTCCTTCTGGATTTGCTTATACTCAGCTCTGAATTTGCCCACTAACCCTCTAGCCAGTTGAACAGAAGTAGAGAATGACACTCAGGTTTGGGGAAGGATCTAGTTAGGTGTGACACCAACGGCTCAGGAATACAAACTCTGGCCAGGCTGCTCCCAGACCAACTCCTGAGGAATATTTCAGTGGAATAAAATATACCCCCTGTGTCCTTTAAGAAAGGAGATCAGCTTCCCGAATGCATTCCATTTAAGTGCAGATTGGGAACCTTGGTTCCATTAAGTGGCCTTGGAGAAGGGACCGCAAAGTTGAAGAGATAATTTGCTGCAGAAGGAGGGAGTTTTCTTTGCTAATTTCGAGGTGTGGGGTATCATTCCTCTCCCTGTACAATGACCCTTTTCTACTCTCTCACACTTTCTCTGTCTCTCGTTTTTTTTGTAGAACACAGGCAAGTATCCTACTCCTTTAATTATGCAAATCTGTGGAGCAGGCCAGGCCATGATCATCTTTTAAATGGAAATAGCACCAGCCCCTGCAGCTATCTGCTTCCTTGTATCTTCTGGCCAGATTCAGGCTTGATCATAATGAACCCAAGCCAGGATGAAAGGCTGAGGAGCCGGGAAATTAACAGGAGGAGCCGAAAACATTACAAAATAATAAAGGCAGGGAAAGAGATTTAAAGAGCCAGTGTCAAAACTTGCAGCTGGAAAATCCACCCTGTATCTCAATCTGCTCAAGGTTTGAATCTGGACCCACCCGTTGCCCAACCTTCAGGATCAGCAGCACTGCACTGAACTCTGCCATGCTGTCAGGATTTGTTTCGGACAGCCCTGGTCTTGGAAAGCAGCCAATGGCTGGCAGGGTCATCTCCACTACCTGCTTTACAGTGAAGGTCTGATCCTGCAAAACCCTTGCTCGTAGGAGTGACCCCGCTGTCTTCAATGGGGTTAAAGGACAAGTGCAAGGATAATCCCTGGGGTAAAGGTTTACAGGATCAGGTTCTGCTGTAGTAATTTAACAAGAGACAATTCCTAGGGAGGCTGAGATTTTTACTGATTACAAAGTGCTCTTCCCTCCTAGTTCAGCAAATCCACAGGGATCAGTCATTCCCCTGGCAGATGCAGTCCTGTGAATCGGGCTTAGCTTACCCTATCCATGCAATGTTCACCTTGATGCCAAGGGGCAGGGGGAACATCGGCTGAGTAAAGTCTGCAAGCATCAAGCCCCTTGGTAGGATTGTTTGTACCTTGCCAAGAGAAGACGTGCTCCTTTGGGGAAGTGGCTGTTCTTTGAGATGCAACCCCTCTGTGCCCATCCTACAGTCAAATGGTCAAGGGCCTGCTTTCCAGAAGTTATCCTCATTTGTCCTACATCATAAAAAGCAAGGCCCTGCTGTGCTTCTCATCGCATGAAAACAAACCTTCGGTGTTATGAGCTGTGAAGACAGCAGATTTCCGAGAGAGCTTAGCTCTTGTCTGGGAAGTGAAGTGGCTAGTTTTTAGTACACAGCATCTGCCACTGTCTCAATACAGAGAGGCTTTTCCATTGTTCCCACTAGGAGCTGCTGGGTGCCGAGGCCTTTTGAAAATCTAGCCCACCGTCATTCTATGTCTTCCTCTTTCGGTAGATCCACGTGAAATAGCTTCATGCGGCTTGTCTGGACATTTCCTTAGCTTTCGCCTTAAAGCAAAACTCAGCTGAAACTGACAAGTTTCACTTGTTGTTTTTGTCCTGAACCACCTGGATCCATGAATTTTGTGTGGTTTTGATGCAAAACCATAACGTGGTCTCTGCTTGGCATGAAACTTTCTCAACCGTCTGTACACCTGTCGATGAACAGGATATGCAGTTCAACTATGCAACAAAACCCCAAAGCTGGTGAGTTTGGGAACATAGGAAAATAGGGACTATCAAACAGAATCAGACCCGAAGTCCATCTAGCCCAATAGCCTGTCTCTGATAGTTGCCAGCATAAGTCAAGAGGCCGTGTGGTCCAGAGGATAGGGTAGGAGAGTTAGAATCAGACAACTCTATCACTTGCCTGCTGTGTGCGACTTTAGGCAAATTGCCTCCTCTCCCATCCTTTATCTGTCTTATCTAATTAGATGGTGAGCGCTTTGTGGCGGGAAGTGTTTTGCTATGGATGCATACAGCACCTAGCCCAGTGACTCCCTGATTTTGGTTGGGGTCTCTAGGCCTGCCAAAAGGAAGGTACAGGAGCCTCCTGCAGTAGTAGCTATAGCCTGCCCATGTGGAAAATGTCTTCCTAATTCCCTTTGGGGTTTTTTTTGGGGGGGAAGGGTATCACATTTTTAAACTTTTCTCTGCTAGGGCTAGAAAATTGTTTTTACATGAAAGCCAAGATTCTCACATCATCACCTGACTCCTGGAGGTGGGGCTTTAAGAAAGTCACCAAATAGCCTAAGGCTTGTGATAAATTTATGACACTTGGCAGTATTTTAATTTAGTTGGGGATTGGTCCTGCTTTGAGCAGGGAGTTGGACTAGATGACCTCCTGAGGTCCCTTCCAACCCTGATATTCTATGATTCTGTGATACTGCTTGTACACCCACCCTGTATGGGTGGAAGTGGCTACATAACAAAGCCCTAATAATACACAGCACTTTGTATCAGTAGATTGAAAGCGGCTCTTTACAAAGTGTCATTGTCTCCATTGTACAGACGGGGAAACTGAGGCACAGAGTGGTGAAACGACTTGCCCAAGGTCACCCAGCCGGTCAGTATTAAAGCTGGGAATAGAATCTAGCTCTCCTGTCCTGAGTCCCACTTTAGTGCTCAATCCACTAGACCACAATGTCTCCCCAGTGTGGATTGTGTTTAGTGTACACAGATCCCTTGGGGACTTTGCTCAATAAAAGACACTATAGTAACACAAGGTATCATGAGACTCAGGTGGCAGAGGTTGGCGTGAGGTCAGTATGCTGCAGGGTCCTAGACTTGCCTAGCTGTTAGCGCAGCTGGGATTCAAAGCCTAGCCCCTTCCCTACAAATAGGGCTTCTTCCACTAGACAAGCCCGAAAAGGGGTGTCCCATAAAGCCGCTCTTTGAGCTTGTGGTGCTCTGTAGGTTCTCCAGGCACAGTCCTGGCTCGATTCCACCAGCCAGGAGAGATAAGGAAATACTAGACAGGAGAGCAGGGCACAATAGCAGCCTCTCTCTTCCCTTCCTATGCACGAGTCAGCAGCATCCTTGTTTTGGAAGCAGGATCCTCTCAAAGAGCCATTTGCATTTCAGAGAGCTCCTGCTCTGCTCTGCCACTGATAGTGCTGAGCTTTTGTTTGCAAGGAGGGCTTCAGCGCTAGATTGCAAAGGGGGGTGAGTGGAGAAAAGAGGCGAGCATCTGGCTGGTTTGATCCTTCCTTCCCTTTGCTGTCAGCAGAATTCTTTGCCAGGAGGAGGCTCTTCAGAATCTGCTCCCAGAAAACAGGGCTAAGGAAAAAGGATGGGGCTGGCTGTATGCGGATATGTGCGTGGCCTCATGTAGGTTACAGCAGGGCCCTGGGAGCAGGAATTCTGGCTTCTATTCCCAGCCAGGGCACTATTTCATCAACTGTGGTGATGGGGGTCGTTTAGCCTAGCTAGATAGCTTCATTATATGTCCGTGCGGTAGTTACTTCACCTCTAAGGGACTCAGTTTCCCCATTTGTGAAAAGGTTCTAAATCCCAGCGAGGGTTTGTGGTTCAGTCTATTTTAGGCACTTCTGCATCCCCCTTGCAAGAGCATGTGAGCACCTTACAGTCTTTAATATACCTCCACAAGTACTGCTATCCACATTTTACAGAGGGGGACCCTGAGGCATAGAGAGAGTCAATGGAAGACCAGGGACTTGAACTCAAAACACTCAAGCTAGTGCCCTAACCAAAGGGCCACCCTTTCTGATCTATGGGAGTAGGGGGCTCCAGCAAGGGTGCTGGTATGTGTAGGGTGCTACACATGCTAACCCCTGCTTGCACTACAGAAAGCTTCTGTATGGTGCAACCCTATGGGTCATGCTCGCTACCAGAGGGTACAGCATAAGCATCCGTATCAACCAGCTACCCTGTTGAGGAGCAAAGGGTCAAATCCCAAGGAGACTGAGTCAGCTTTGCATCTTGTTGATGTTGATAAATTGCAGGCAGATCTCTCAGATGAAATCTTAAAAACAGAGCTGGATGTTACAAATCCACGGCACTGTTTGTAAGAGTAGGGGAGGTTTGCTCCAGTGCCCTGGGCTAAAATACACTCTACCTAGGCTATGCAATGGTTGCATCACACACTCCACCCCAGAGCTGGTTGCATTTCAGTGATGCTATATGTTGTCAAACCAGCAAAGCTCTAGCCTCTTTTATTCTTTGCTCAGCCCCCTTTGCAATCTTGAAAGAGAGCCCTCATTTTAAACAAAAGCTGGACACTTAATGGACCTTTGGGATAAAAGATGCTATTTAAAGGTAAATTATTGTAATTCATTCACATTTATAAAATGCTTGGAGACCCCTCGGGACAATGCTATGATATGCTAAACAGCAAGAGCATAGAAAGCTTCATGCTTATTGCCCTGAGGAGAGTACAATTCTACACCCAGGTCTGCTTTAGACTCACTGGGTGATCATGTGCCAGTCACTCAATCGCGCTGTGCTGTTTCCCCATCTGTGACATACTTCTTTATTCCCATCATTTGACCATCACGTCTGTTTAGATCGTAGGATCTTCAGGAGAGGGTCATTTTCTGACTATATGTCTGTACACTGCTCAGCACAACAGGGTGCAACTGAGGCACAAATAAGAAATAATAATGCAAGTTGCACTGGGCCGAATCTTAAGGTCCATTTGCAAGTTTTGGCTCAGCGAGAGCTCAGAATTTGGCCAGTTGACCCAGTGCCTTCAGAGAGAGTTAGCCTGAGGAAGAAATTCAGAAAATGGTCTTTGATTTCAACAGAATTAAAGGGCACTTGCTGGAGATGCAATCTTCTAGTCCTTAGCCTCAGCCTTCAGCTGCATCAAAACCCTAAACCTATTGGGGTAACATTTACTCCCATGTGGAAGCTCTGTCCAGAGGACTAGAGCGGGTCAAGAATTTTTCGAGGAGCGATTGATAATTTTGCCCCCCAAAAGGCTGCTTCATCAAAACTGAAACTGCTTGTGAAGCAGCGTCCGTTTCAATGACTCTGCTGGCTTGAACATTTTTGGAACCAAACCTTTTGAAATTGTTCCACTTCGACATTTTTCAACCAGAAGTTTCGTTTTCCCAAGTCAAAACCACTTTTTTGTTTCAACATTTTAGTAAATTTGGACTAAAAAAAAAAGGGTTAAAAAAGAAACCAAGAAAAGGTGAAAATCCAAACGAAATGTTTCAAAGTTATCCAAAAGAATCGTTTCAATCGACTTGAACTGAATTTTATTTGGGTTGGTTGGTTTGTGAGAATTTTGGAGATTTCAACTTTTTGCTCCGATTCAAGACAGGGAAATATTTCAAAATCTCAAACGTTTTCACAGACTGGGAAAACCATTTCCCACCCAGCCCTCCACAGTACCCACTTAACTGACGCGTAGGCCTGGTAGAGAGTGAATGCTACCCACAAGGGTGGAGTGAGGGGAGTGTTTTCACAAAGCATAACAAGAGCTGCATGGACTCTCTGGGCTTCTTTATTGAGCAAGATGTGCAGCCCCATTCCCTGGGTTTCCCTAAGCCTCTGACTGCCAGGTGCTGGGACTGGATGATGAGGGATGGATCACTTGATAGTTGCCCTGTTCATTCCTCCTGAAGCATCAGGCATGGGCAACTGTCAGGAGACAGGATCTTGGGCTAGATGGACCATTGGTCTGACTCAGTATGGCCATTCTTGTGTTCTTAAGTCTTGTCTAATATCAGCTGCACTGAATAAATTACATTGCAAGGGTTAACAAAAAAAGACATGTTTGCCTTGCAGTGAAAACACCCACAAGACTCCTCGTCAAGATTTCTGATTCCATTAAGACAGCCCCCAAAACTCTCTTTTATGTGCTGTTTATAGATATATTATTTTTAAATGTCTCATG
The DNA here is from genome assembly GCF_027887155.1 of Malaclemys terrapin pileata. Classification (NCBI taxonomy): domain Eukaryota; kingdom Metazoa; phylum Chordata; order Testudines; family Emydidae; genus Malaclemys; species Malaclemys terrapin. The sequence goes on from NC_071519.1 coordinate 20,471,010, forward strand.
ATTAGGTCTGATCTGCTTAAAGGCTTTGATTAAATAGCCTTTGCTCTGCAGCTAGTGCAAGTTCATCATTTTCTATCACAAAACGTCTCGATGCCTGAGATAAACTCTAATGAAAATGTTATTTTAGCCTTAAGGACATAATGGCTCTTATTACTGGTATTTTTATTTCATGTTTTGACACACTCCGAGAGGCAGAGAATGCCACTTTTCTGCCCTCATCAAGTCCTCTATGCTCCCCAGCCTATCCCCCCAAGGTGAAAAGTGGAGGGCAGCTCGGAGAAATTATTCGCCTTTTAGTTGCTCATAAGTATATTTTTAAATACAAGGTCCTGAGAATTGTTGCTCCCAAGAAAATGGCACAAAATTCTTGATAGTGAAGATTTCAGAGGTGCCGTTTCATTGCTACTAGTCCAGGAATGGCTCAGTAATAATCATGGTTAGAGATGCTCAAATTATCTTTTTGTTCTCTGTTCATACAGTGCCTAGCACAACTGGGTCCTGGTCTGTGATTGGTGCTCCTAGACACCACTACAATACAATAAATAATGATAATAGGGCAAATTTTTTCCTGATGTACACTGGTGTAGCTTCATTGACTTCAGTTTGCTCCAGTAGAGAATTTGGGCCAAATTATTCATTTAATGTAGTGTGGATTGCCACGGGCATGCAGGGGTGAAAGAAAATGCAGGCCTGTTATTTACCAGGCTGCACGTGGCAATAGACTATATTGGTAAGGGATGTAAGGAGAGTATGGGTCACGATGCAAACTGCAGACACACACACACACACAAATTAATCAATTAAAAGTTTTGTTGGGGATAATTACAAGGGGTAAGGGAGCAGCGTTTGATTAGCTAATAGAGTTAATGAAACTTAAAACACACGACTAAAATATCTAATATTTATAAACAAAGATGCAGCATTTAGTAATAACTGATACTTACAAATACAAACCAACGCATAACGACCAGCAAACGTAGAAACTCTGTTTGAAACACATGAGCTGAGAGAGAGGCTTCGAGGTGATCAGGCTCGGTTACAGGTGTACACAGGATACACAGGATTAGTTTTTCTTTCTCCTCTCCCTGCCTGCACATGACAGGCAGGCCCATAAAGTACCAACTATGACATCATAGAAGTGTCACAGGGGACGGGGCCCAAAACCTGTTTGTGTTCGTTTCTGATTGGCACAAGCAAAGTTTACACCAAGTAGGGGAGCAGGTGCCTCAGAGTCTGGCTTTGCCCCCAAAAGGTGAGGAAATGCATATTGTTTTAGAATGCATGTAACACTGAATGACAAAAGAAGAGGCCAGGGCAATACCAGTATGGGCAAGTTTTACAGGATGCAGAGAGGAACTCATCTCAACATGCCCCCATGCCCTGGCCGAACTAGTTAGGCTGAAAACCTAAACTTCCGAGTCCGACTCCTCATTCCCACCTATGAGGGGATGTGCTTCGGGGGTGGAAGCGATGTAGGCCGAGGCAACAAACTTGTGAATGCAGGCTTTAATGAAGGCACGTCCGAGACAGAGAAGAGCGAGCCCAACTAGAAGGGACACAAACAGGGATTGGAAATAGGATTTGTAGGGTGCAAGGCCAAGCCAATCGAGCCATGACCAAAACTGGAAGGACTTCGTGACTCTCGGACAGTAGAGCTCAACGTTTGCAGGTCTTTAACAATTGAGGACAAATTAGGAGAAATAGAAGGCAAGGAAACGCAGCATTTATCAGCAAAGTCGGGATATACTTCAGCAAATTTAGTACAAAATGAGGAAGATTGTAACAAATATTGAATCATTAATCTATTTTGAATACTATACTGAACAAGGGAATTTAACTGCTGATTAATTAAGGAGAGGCCCTTGCCCGTAGTATTATCAAGCATTTCAATAGCAAGGGATTGAAACAGCACTTGATCACGTAACATCGTCTAACTAACAGGGTTAAAACTAACAATAGAGGAGGCGAGGGAGGAAGCTGCTGTTTGCCATCTAGCCATCGACACCATCGTAGTACCCACTCTTTTTGGACTCGTTTGCAAAGTATAAATACCTCCACCCTGTAGATACAGGGTGCCAATGGTGCATATACCCCCGGGGATTGGGAGGAAGCACAGCAAATGCAACATTACCGCAAATCCAAAAATGACCGGGTCTTAAGGAAGAAACTGTGGTATGGCTCCACCCATTATTGGTTACAGAATAAAAGCTGGATGCACGATTGATACATGCAGCCTCAGCATGATGCATATGCTGGGCATGAAACAGATACGTATGTGTTATGGAGGTATAGAAGGTTCAAAAAAAAATATTATAATTAAGATGATAAGAACAATTAATGGGAGGGGGATAGGTAAAATTAAGAGTGGGTTTAGTTAGGGAGGTATTAGCATAAGAGAAACTCCACATAGAACAATTAGAATAAGTACCAACCCAAGTAGTGGCTGGGGTTAAACTATTACCAACAAAAACCCAACAATGAGATGCTGGAACGCTAATACTCTCAATTAAAGGAAAGCTATGATCACTTCGACCTGAAGCATTAAGAACTGGAAACACATAAGAATTAAATTGTGAAGAACAATTATTCCAAACACTAGAAGCAGCCCACTGCACATAGGGGGAAGAACAATTCACACTAGAAATATTAATTGAAGAAAAATTATAAACTATTGGTACAAATTGAAAGGGTAATGGATATTTAGGTGAGAACTGAGTGGAGCAAACAAGACAATCTTCTGGACTCAGTGCTGACAGGGACTGGTTTCCGCTGACCTCCTGCGCCCAGTAGGCGGCGAACCAGGTTTGTAGTCCACCTTCTCCTAAGGGCTCCGTGGGCAAAGATGTTGTGAGGGAGAGCAGCATAACCTGTAAAACAGAATAATACGAGCCCTGCTCGGGGGCATTAGTTTGTTTATTAAGAACTACATTTGCTGAGCCAGTTATGATGAACTAGCTTGTCACCGGGGGTACTTGTAGCCACTAAGTAGGTGTTAGGGTACTTGCCGGCCTGGAGAATGGTGGCTTTTATAGGTTCTCGATGGCCGGAGGCTTGGGGTTCTGTAAGCCAAACCAGTTGGCCCGTGTTAAACACGGGGGACCAAGGCGGCTTAGGTGAAGGTGAAATGTGAGGCCAGCGAGAGTAACTTTTGTTGAGTGCGATAAGTACCTGGGGTAAAAATGAGCTCCAGTTTTTAAAATCAGGGTTGGGGTTTGCTGTTCGCAGCATAGTCTTAAGGACTGCGATTTTTCGCTCCACCACACCATTACTTTGAGGATGATATTTAGTATGGATGTGAAGGGAAGCCCCCCATCCAAAAATGAGCTGTTCAATGCTTTTGCTGGTAAAGGGTGGCCCACCATCTGCTTGGACTTCAGTGGGAGTGCCCCAGGCAGCTGCTCTTTGCTTAAAAGCCACAGCGACAGAAGCAGCATTGGTTTTAGTAAGAGGGACTCAAAAAGTTTGCTGAGACCCCAGATCGACAGTAACTAAGGCTTTTGGAAAACGATGAGCACCTGGCAGGGGTCCTATTAAGTCAATTTGCCACGTACTACCTGGGGCAAAGTGTTCTGCAGCATATGCAGAGCGCTCATATCAGGGACGATTCATAGTTTTTACCTGCACACACTGCAAGCAGGACTGAACAATGAGCTCGCACTAACTGCGGCTAGCGTCAGGCTTTTGGTCAGAAAAGCCAGATAATAGGCTGTACAATTTTGTGGGTGGTAAGTGTCCCCATTCTTCATGGAACCAGCGCAACAGCGGGTCGGCCTGTGGGGCGGGATTTGCCATATGAACTTGGGAGACCTCTCTCATTCTTTGATCAAGACTGGAATGCAGGGGGTTAGAGTCTGGTCGATGAGAGGGACAGTGTGTAACGAACCAAGGGTGAGAGAATTTACGAATTAGGGCAAAAATTTGGTCCCACATTTTAACAAAAGCTGAGCGAGAGGCTTGCTCAATTAAAATATCTAAACAAAATTGAGAATCGATACCTAAAACAACTTGCTTGTTGGCAGAGTGGGCATTAGCAACATGCTGGGCAGCTAAAAGAACGCCCGGCACTTCGCATTCTTGTGCGGAGCAGGAGGGGGGCAGTAACTGCACATTAAAGTAATTACATCTGGAACAAAGAACTCCCGCCCTAGGGGATGGTGAGGTGCCCCCGTCAGACACAACCCAGGGATCATATTTTGCTTCAATGCATAACAGTTGGTGAGATGGGGGGGCTAAGATGTTATCGCTGGGAGTTAGGGTCCATGCCTGCCAAGCTATCTCAACCTGGAAACATAGAAGCTGCCAGGTGTGAGTAGTGCCATGAAACTCGGGTGGAGGGGTACTTGTAAGCCACGGGATTAAATGAATACTTTGTCCTGATAAGGTACCTGGGATAGGGACTTGGGACCAGTGACGAGCACTGGATGCAGCCAGTAGCATTTTTCCCACCAGACCATAGTTATACTGGGGTCCAGACAGGCGATGGGCCCAATTGTAAATGGCATTACCACGTTGCAATACAGTGAACCCTACATGGTGTTTTGTGATAAACAAATTAATGTTGAGGGGTTCTTGGGAATTAAAACGGGTGGGGGAAAAGGGGGGTTAGAGGCAAACCAGCCAGCTAGCTTCTCTAAGCTTTTTTGTGCTGATGCATTCCACACTTCTCGGGAGCGTTTAGAAGAGAGAGAGCTTTGTAGGATTTCTAGGTTAGAAATTAATTGCGCCGGAATATATTGGCGGTGATAATTAAGGAGACCTAGTAGCTGCTGAAGTTCTCGTTTATTTTTTGGAGGGGCTTCTGTCCAAGGGTCTAATACGCTGGCTGGGGCTTGTGTGTGAGTGGTGGGAGTGAAATGGAGTCCCAAGAATGAGAATTGCTGGCTGGCCTGCAGGTGGCTCTTTGTTTTGTTAATTTGCCACCCATCTGCTTCTAATGCATCTATTATCATTTGGGTGGTACTTTGAACTGCTTGTGGATTGGGCCCACAAATGACAATATCATCTACATAGGCTAACACGGACACATCCTGTAGGGGTTTTACCTTTTGTAATGTGATATTGAGATGGGACGATGCAAGTGCAGGTGAATTACAGAACCCCTGTGGGCAGACTTTCCATTTATATTGGACGCCCTTAAAAGCAAAATTTAAGATTCCTTGTGTGTCCTGGAGTGGGATTTGGTAAAACATATCTTTTAAATCAATGCCCACTGATTACTTGCATCGCTTAGTGGCCGCTGTATTTCTGGAATGGTGACAGAGCTGGAAAATGCGATAGGCTTTACACAGCTGTTAGCTTGTCTATAATCAATGACAAGGCGATATTTAGAGGGATCGCCGGGCTTGGGAATACCCCAACCCGCGGACAGAAAGGGGGATGCAGTTACCCTTTCTATCTTTTTCTCTTCTAGAAGCTGAGTGAGCAAAGCTTCAATAAGGGGAAGCCCTTCAGATTTTGTGGGGATGGGGGAAAATTTCCATGGCTGGGAGTTAACTACTTCGGGGGTATAGGGGGAATGATCACCTACGGTTATAGGGAGGGCTTGCAGAATTTGATTATGCAGTTTAAATTTTTTAATATCTGAGACACCTAGCAGATTTTTTGATCCTAACAAGGCTTTTATTTTTCTTACGTATTTTTCGTGGGCAATTTTAACCCAAACCACGGGTTTTTCTTGTGCTGCATTGAGGCCTTGAACAAACATAAAGGAGCCAGTAGGACAGTGGAGAACATTGGGCTCAATAATGCTAACTTGAGCTCCAGTGTCTAATAAAAAGGAGGTGGGGGTGTCACCGTTAACTAACAGGGTGGCGTATGGGCGTTCGTCGGTGGGATCTTTAATTTGGGCCGGGCAGCATCCGGCCCCTATTCGTCTTTTGACCTAACATAGTCCTCCCAATTTTTCCAGCCTAGCTGTTCGGCTATATTTTGCTGCTCTTGGCCTGACATTTTACGCAGGGCTTCTTTGGGGATTCCTTTGTTAAGAAGGAAGCCAAATCATGCCCGTTCAGCTTTAGTTCGCTCAGGATATTTTTGGGGATTAAACTGACTCTTTGGAGGGTCTTTTGGTGGCGAATCAACTGGGAGGACAACAGGCGGGGGCGGCAGTGACAACTTAATTTTACTACTTCAAATAACGTTAAGGTGGATCTGCGAACAGCCGCATGCAAGTGCAGCATGGCACCGGTGTCAGCTCCAGGGGCAGCTTCTAATGCTAAATCAACTGCCTCTGCTGAGACAGGAATTTGGGTGGGATCAGTAACATGTATAAAGGGTGTGGCCACCAATTGCTGTTGAACAGTTAAATTAAGTGGGTTTTGTAGTGGATCCCACAGGGCTATGGAAGCTCCTGCGATTGCCCATATTAAATCGTGTGCCGTAACTAAGGCTCCCGGGGGGATATACAATCCTTTAAAACTGCCTTGCATTGCTAAAATGGCAGCTGCCGGAGTGGTAAGTGGCCAAATGCGATAATTTAATAAAGCATGACCCGGGAAGCCTCGTGCCCAATTGGCCGTTTTGGCTAAGATGCCAGCCTCCTCACGGTCCACCAATTCTGCTCCGTGTTCTAAGGCTAGCCGCCCGACCCAAACCATTGGTGTCTCATCGGCTTTTCGTTGCGTTTCCTTTAAAAACTCTTTAAGTTCGGCCTTAGTACGGATTCGCAGTTCAGTAACCTGCGTGGTGTTGCCTGTTTGTGCATCTATTTTAGTTTTAGTTATCGCAATAGGCAAAGCTTCTGCTACAGTTTCAGATTCAGTAAATTCTGGGGCTGTTGGCAGAGCTGGATACAGAGGAGTTTTAAGAGCTTCATACGGGGGTGGCAAAATTTTCTGAGAGGGATTTGGGGAGGGGGAGGTAGTGATGGGCTCTACCTTTTCTGTCTTCTCCTCATTATCATCTTTAGGAGAGCCTGGGGCTGCCTGTTTAGCTGCAAATATTGTGCCCCCGTGGAGGACAGAGCACAGATCAAGGGCCTTGCATATCATGCTAAACAGGACGGTGGAAACATCCTCTGATTTATATTCATCGGGTCGCAATTTTTTGGTTTTCTTAATTAAATCTAATTCTTTTATCATCTGGCATAATAATTTGTGTGCCGAATCAGCAGGTATTACCCGGGGTGGGGGAATCAATTTGGAAACGGTACCTCCGGATTTTCTAACAATGCGGCTACACTCTCTCCAAAGCTGAGAGGGATCTGCAGCACCGAGGTTCTCCACAGTCTCCTTGCACTGAGGCTGTAGGGAACAATCGGCTGGCTGACACCTAAAGCTTGGGTGGCACCGAAGGAGGCATCCCGTATCTGCCAGGGTTAATGGTACAGTATAGCCTTTTAGAGTTTTACCCCAGCCAAGGGAACAGATCCATTCTATTTTTGGATCAGTCGAATTTTGGCTAGTAAAAAGGTGAAACTGCAAATGTTGGAACTGTTCAGTTTCATCATCTGCGCGGTCTGCAGCGTGCCACAGGCATGGCCCAACTCCCTTGCATCCTGTTCGTGACGCCATGTGGATTGCCACGGGCACACAGGGGTGAAAGAAAATGCAGGCCTGTTATTTACCAGGCTGCACGTGGCAATAGACTATATTGGTAAGGGATGCAAGGAGAGTATGGGTCACGATGCAAACTGCAGACACACACACAAATTAATCAATTAAAAGTTTTATTGGGGATAATTACAAGGGGTAAGGGAGCAGCGTTTGATTAGCTAATAGAGTTAATGAAACTTAAAACACACAATGACTAAAATATCTACTAACAATATTTATAAACAAAGATGCAGCATTTAGTAATAACTGATACTTACAAATACAAACCAACGCATAACGACCGGCAAACTTAGAAACTGAGCTGAGAGAGAGGCTTCGAGGTGATCAAGTTCGGTTACGGGTGTACACAGGATACACAGGATTCGTTTTTCTTTCTCCTCTCCCTGCCTGCACATGGCAGGCAGGCCCATAAAGTACCAACTATGACATCATAGAAGTGTCATAGGGGACGGGGCCCAAAACCTGTTTGTGTTCGTTTCTGATTGGCACAAGCAAAGTTTACACCAAGTAGGGGAGCAGGTGCCTCAAAGTCTGGCTTCGCCCCCAAAAGGTGAGGAAATGCATATTGTTTTAGAATGCGTGCAACACTGAATGACAAAAGAAGAGGCCAGGGCAATACCGGTATGGGCAAGTTCTACAGGATGCAGACAGGAACTCATCTCAACATGTAGAATTCTCTTTCTTTCTTTCTTTCTTTCTTTCTTTCTTTCTTTCTTTCTTTCTTTCTTTCTTTCCAATTTCATGAGGATTTTATCTATTGAAAGTATCCATTGCATGGTTGATGCCACCAAATTTCAGTCTATGGGGAGTTTCCAAATTGCTTACTTTGTCTAATTGTGATTTTGTGTTTGCATTGTGTGACGGATCAACTAACTCACATGGTATTGTTTCTGCTTCCTGATTGGTCACCTAAGTGACGTGGTAATTTTTTTGGCTGCTAACTGGATGATAGTTTTTTTTATTTTTAAACAGGAGAATAAAAAATAGATGAACGATCCAAGGGAGAGTAAAGTCTGAACTCTGAATTACAAATATTTTGGAAGAATAATGATTTGTTTATACTAAAATTTATGCAAGCTTTGGGAGTCTTGAACATTTTCATGAATGAACGGGCAGTGGTCCAAATATTCCTGGACAGCAAATAATATGACTTTAAGATTAACAGCAGAGTGAATATGCTATGTTCATTCATAAAGCTCTTCTTGTTTTATTCAACCAGCGCTAGTTATGTCGATGTTCTCTAATTTCCTTTCCCATCCCCGCAGCTCACACCAGGAATGAATCATTCTTAAGTTAATGTGCCTGCAAGGAAGAATTTTAATTTATCAGAGAATTTTCCTATGGCAGCAATCGGTGGTGATGGTGGATGAACCTCACAAATGGAGCTGGACCTAAATGAAGAGGTCCATATCAGGGTCTGAATCTTCCATCAGTTTTAGCAATATTTGGGTTTGGGATTCTGGTTCTGGCCCAGCTCAGAAGTGGGTGATTTAAGAGCCAGGGTTCTGAGCTAGGTGCATTTATACTCAAAAGGTTCAGAGTAAAGCTGGTTAAAAAAATCCTGTAAAAATGTCAGTTTGCTTTGTTTGAGATTTTTCTTTTTTTTTTAAGATGAAAAAGTCTGAAGCTATTTTTTTCAATGAAAAGAAAATATTGGTTTGCCTTTGAAAATTTTCATTTCCAATTTTCAGGGATTTTTTTCTCCCTGATTTCCCCCCCCCCCTCTTTTTTTTTTAAAAAGAGGAAAACAGTTTTTAAAAGTGAGATCCCCCACCTCAGCATTTTGAAGTTGAATTTTCAAAAATGGTGAAAATTTTTTATTCTTTTTTTCAAATGTTTTTGTTCAAAACCCCAACTGGCTTTAGTTTGGAGGTTCAGGGTCTGATGTTCCATTCTGTGTTGCTATTTAAACCAGTACAAAGTGAGAGGGGAAAATATCACCATTCTGAGTTGGTATCATTTTCACCCTCCCTTTGCACTGGTGTAAATCAAGCACATGGATTTCAGGGCAGTGGAGTCAGGCCCTTTGTTCAAAGGGAGGCAGTGTCGCTGAGTGGATAGAGTACTGCAGTGGGACCCTGGAGACGTGTTCTGCCTCTGCCCTGCTTGGTGACCTTGGGCAAATTGCATCCCGGCTCTGTGCCTCAGTTTCCCAATCTGCAAAATAGGGATAACCAGCCTCCTTTGTAAAGTACTCTGAGATCTAATGATGAACAGAAGGCTTCTTTTGAATCTTTCAAAGGAGTGTTTCAAATTTAGGTTCAGTTTGAGATCTACCTGTTTTTTGTTCAGGTATCCATCCATCTGTTGGTCAGCATAAGGCATTTATATAGCAGTAGACACCATAGCTTTGAGGCATGGAATTCTGGATGGTGGTTCATTGATCTTATCGTGGTTCATTTCCCTCACTGCTATTCCCTCAGTTCTGGACTGAGTGTTTTTTGGACTCCAGCTGCTTAAGCCATTCAGTGGAACATGCTGTGACTCATTCGTGTTTGGAAGGAAGGAGGTAATCGCTAGAGCAGTCTTGCTTGACAAGGGCTCATGGGAGCATCTGTATTCCAGACAGGTGTGTTCAAAGCCCTGTGAAACTCCCCTTTAAATTTCCAGGTGATACTAGCACCAAAAAACTCAAAGCGAAGCTCAGAAAAGATGTATTTTCACCTGGATGGGCCATATGCTGGTTCTCCATGGATGTGGTGCAAAACCACAAATTGATCCCTGGTTCTTCTGGGTCTGAGCCCAGATTTGCAGTGATCCCCTCCATGTATCTGGTCCGAGTTGCATCTTAGTAACAACACTTGAAAGGTGGGGATGATAATTTCAGGTTTCTCTCTGATCCTGTGACAATATCACCCTCAATGGTCCCCCTCCAGGCTTGCACTGAATCTGCATGTGCCTGGCCCCAAGGAGCCTTGCAGGAAGAATGGTGCCCAGGGGCGTTAGCAGCAGCTGAGCCAAGCAAGGTGGAAGATTAGAGGTTCCAAGAGGGAAGACAGCTCTGGAACAGAGAGGTGGCAGGTAATAAAGAGACAAAAATACAGGCATTAGAGGCCTAATGGCTGAGTAATAATAATAATAATACATTATGTCAACAGCGGTGACACAAGCAACACTTGGAGTATTTATAGCGCTAACTAAACGACAGAGCCAGGTGCCCCATTTTGACTCTGCACCACCTTCTCTGCTGGATTTTGTTTCTGCCTGAGGATTATTTTGGAAAGAGCTATTATTATCCGTGATTTATCACTCTGCACTAGGGGGAACTCTCCCTTTCCACCGAGACAATCACTGAACCCTCACCGAGAGCCACTTAAAGGAACAGCAGCCTGTTTTCAGGCTGAGATTCAAGGGAGGCAATTTAACATTGGCTAATGAACTGGCACTGTTGGATGGGAATGTGACTTAATCTCCACTTTGCTTGTAGTCGGTAGTTTCATCACTACTGAATGTGCAATTTAATCCTCCCTAATTACTGAAAAATGAGCTTGCAATGGTGAGTTGTTTTTGTGGAGAACTTTTCATGGAGGAAGCTTCTGAAACTTTTCTTTCTTTCTTTCTTTCTTTCTTTCTTTCTCATCCAGTTCATTCTATTCCACTCTCATACCATACCCATCGCCGTGGGATCACTATCCTACCCAGCCCAGTGCACAGTGTGCAGTGTATTTATAATAAATTACAGCAAGGACAAGAAGCTAGGTACGAGGGAGGGGAGGTTAGCAAAGTCTGGGACAATGAAAAACTCATTCGGGGGCCTGGGAGATGGAGGCAGAATTGTTTTGTCCTCTTCCCTACATTGCCCAGCCCTATTTTCTGAAGCGTCCAGGGAACAGAGTTGCACGACAGCACTTAACCACAAGGATTGTGATTTCAACTTGTGGAACAAAACCCTAGCGGAAAACACAGACAAGGGATAATCCGGGTTCAGCAGCTCCCATGCCAAGGACAGCCCAAGCTCCTGCTATTTGATTGGCTTTAATTGCGTGAGAAATGCTATTCTCTGGGTTACAGGTTTTAACTTTCAATAATTAAGGAGGTGACACATCTGCCACCCAGGGCACAGGGTGGAGAGGACCGTCTGTGACAGATGAAGCTAGGGGGGCTGTTGTGTCCTCTACAGATCAGTAGGCCTGAGGAATTCTGCTGCCCCAGAAGCTATGCACACTCCGTGTCCAGTACCTGGCTCAGTTAGCCTGTAGAAAGAGCAAGGCCAGCATTGTGTCAAGGGTCTGTCCGCGAACAGCCGGGGGACAGCTTCAAAGTTATTAAAGCCGGTTGGTTGCTGGGGGAAGGGACCAGCCTGCCTACTCCGGAAAGGGAAATGTAATTTTGCCCCTGAGGGAAGCAGCAGTGCGTGATTTCCTGCTTCTCCAGAGCAGTTCAGCAATGACCCCTTGTGATGTTTTGGGGATCACCCAGACCAGTAAGGGGTTCTGTCACCGCCTGCCATGTAATCGTGGGGTCCTTTGTGCTGTGCAGCTTTGGGTCAGAGCCCTGACACTGGTAGCCTGCCCACAAGCACAAAGTCTGACTCTGGCCTCCACCAGCCTTATAGGGTGACACTGATCACTCATCCAGTCCCGAGTCTCCTCAAATCCATCCTCCCTGAGTTCTTAACCCCCAGACACTTGGACTTTTCCTGTGGTTTGTTGCCCCCACAGGTGTGAAACCAGCTCCCCAGATACCAACTCACTTTAGCACACATACTCCCCACAGTTTGCACAAGAGAGACCTGCTTGGGGGTAGAAATAAAGAAAAGGTTTATTTAATCAAAAAACCACAGATCCAGAGACTCACTAGCTGTATCCCAGCACCAGGAGAGCGGAGCAAACCGTTCCTAGCAAACAATTTATCAGAGGAATTAGGCCCTTTCTTTCCCCAGTCAGTATCCATGAGCAGACTTTGGTTTTACTCATTTAGGCCCTAATTCAGCATTTAGGCACATGCCTAAACTCAAGTATATGGTTAAGTGCTTTGATGAATGAGGCCCTTGGTCTGCATTCATGGTCATCTGATGAACGCCTCCAGTGAACATGTTTCAGCTCACGTGTTGTTCATCAGCTATTCATTTTGACTAGTGTTCATTATTCAGGATGTATTGCCTAAGTCATCTGGTGCTATTTCCTCTCCCTGATTGGACGACTGAAGTGCTATAAAGAGGGGTGAGTGCATACAGGGCAAATAGTGAGAGTATCATTCTTTACAAGTGAATGTGGGCATTTGCACAAGTAATAATCCTTCCCTAAAGTCTGCATGAACAAAAACTCATTTGTGTGGATGTTAGTGAGAAAACAGAGGGGAAGAGATTTGCATTTCCATCTTTTCTTGAAGTTTCATTTTTCTTGAAATTGTCCAACCAGCTGTAGTGAAAAGTGAATTGAAACTTGAGGTCCACTGAAAACTGTTTTAAAATTGTGATGTATCACTTTAAATTCTAGGCACATTTCCTTGTCCTGCTTGCAGACAGGGGGTTCTGTCTGTAGGGAAGTATGCAATCAGAGGCAGCCTGCAGCCAGCTCGCCTAGAGTTAGGTGGGATGAATTATGCCTCTGTTTTTAGGGAGCAGCCTGCTTTGTCTCTCTCTGTTTACAGGTTCTTAGTGTTACCGTTCTGAATTCTAAAAAATAAAGCAGTGTTACATTGCAACCGTCCAGCAAAATGTCTTTATCTCACTTCTCTCTTTGAATGCCATGAAATATAACAAAAGTCAATGGAGTTAGGCACCTAACTCACATAGGCATGTTTGTAAATCTTACTAGGCACCTGTCTGCATCTATAGGTAGCTAAATAAATACGTTTATAAATCTGTTCCTAAAAGCCAAGGGATTCCAATCCCCATTGTGCAAACATATAACAGAAAGATAGACGCTGTTCCACAGAGTTTACAATCCAAGTACAAGACTAGAGACAACAGCTGGATACAAGAAGGAAACAGAAGAGTGCAAATTAACAGTGCAACAGTCATGATCAGTGTGATGAGCAGCAGTCACAGCACACTGGCTGCATAACCATTGTGGGGTTTTGTATATGCATCATGGCAAGAGGAGAGTTTTAATTTCAGAGAGAGAACGGAGCTAGCAGGAAGATCAGAGGGGAGAACATGCATAGGGCCATGGACCTCATGAACCTAGCACCTAAGTGCATGTCTTGCTAGTGGCTTGCTCACAGGTGTAATCTCTTTCTGACTGATCAGCCTATCAATCATTTTAATGTATTTTCCCCTGTCAGTTTCTGAAGCCAGGGCTGAAGCAGCGGTTTCTAGGGAGCTGGGTGTTTTACTATTTTTTTCCCCCTAGCATGCAGTGCCATTTTTAGCTTTTCAACTTTAACCATGCTCCTTTTCTTTTCAAATCCAGTTCCCAGCTCATTCCTGATGCTAACTGTCTCTTATCTGCTATCCTTTCAGACTGCTGGGCTGAGCGAATTGGGAAGCTTCCTTTCAACTAAATCAGTTCCTCCCCCCCTACCCACCCCCGCATTTTTTTTTCTGCTTGGGGTTCTGCTATACATTTCAAATCAGATTCTAGCTGTAATACCCATAAGGCTTTTCCTTCTGTCTATGCTTTCAGACTTTTCGTTACCCTTTGGTGGCTTCAGATAAAATGAGGTGACCTCTCCTCATCTCTGATACCGGGCAGAAATGGGGGTTGGAAACATAATGCTTATAACTGTACTAAATATTTTGGAGCAAACAAGTTGGCTTCTCTTTGCAGCTCCTTGTTTAATGCTCTAAACCTTGTATTCACAGCCGGTAAACTTTGTTTGATCCTTGATCCTTTAATACTTAATCCTCAATGGCTGTGCTTGCTGGGCCAATTTCTGATCTTACAGTTTCTTGGTGTGGGGAAATTGTTCTGGAATCAGGCATGGTAGATTTAAAGCACCATAGCTATTCTGCAATAGCTGTTCAAGTCAATTTCCCTCTGTATACACATCCTTAGTTCCGATGGGGTAAGTCTAGAATAGCTTCATTAGTGAACCTGCTCCCTTTGAAGTCAGTGGAATTACTCCAGATTTACATTAAATAAATAAAAATAAAAATAAGGAAATATACCTATCCCATAGAACTGGAAGGGACCCAGACAGGTCAGTGAGTCTAGCCCCCTGCCTTCACTAGCAGTACCAATTTTGCCCCAGATCGGCCCCCTCAAGGACTGAGCTTATAACCATGGGTTTAGCAGGCCAATGTGCAAACCACTGAGCTATTCCTCCCTCCTCTGCTATTGTAACCAATGACTTTGACCTGTGTTACTTTATTATGGCTACAGTTTGATCGGGTGGGACTGCCACGGGTAGCACTTGTAGAATTTCAACCCATATGGGAGGAAATCTCTCAAGTTCTGATATTCTCCCAAGATTTTGACTGTGCCCAAAGGGGAATGTTGGTCCTTCCCAAGTGTGACCCAGTGTCAGGAGCCTGGGTCGCAGATGGTCTGGCTCAGCGGTCTAAATGCCAGAGCCAAGGAAGGAGACAGAGTCAGAGCCAGGAAATGGACCAGAGGATCAGAACCAGACCCAGAGAAAGTAGGAGCAGGGCTGGTTCGGAGGCAGGAGAGAGGCTGGACCAGGACTGCTGTGCCTCTCAATAGTAGGGAAGAGACTGGACTTGGCTGTCATGAATACGAAGAGGGTTCCTCACTGAGGCTGCTGGATGCAGATAGATCCTGTGGTACATTCTGTCTTCTCCAGCTCCCAGGCTGCCTTATGTCACCACTCATGATTGACTTGTCTGAACTAAGCAGCCCTGAGGAGGACTGCTGCCTACATTGTAGGGAAGCTGACTGGTGAGTAAGTCAAGTGGGCAGCAAGGGATGTCTGGACTTTGATGGAGATCCAATGTACAACATTAGTGGGCCCTTAGTGTGGGTTCTACTATAAATAATGAACTGATACAGATAATAAGGTTACAGAAGTCTCTCCTTTGAAACCAAACTCTTGTCACAGATCTGTGCCTTCTCTCAAAGATGGTATTTAACTGTATGACAGGTTTGAACTTTTGGAACCCATCAGACTTGGAGTTGAGGGAGAAGACAAAAAAAGAACAGGATATCCTAATGTAATGGGGAAAATATCAACAACATGGAAACACGTTACTTATTGTCAGCCCTGTAATTTAAAAATAATAAAAAAAATAAATTAATAGAACTGGAAGGTCATCAAGTCCAGCCCCCTGCCTTCACTAGGAGGACCAAGTACTGATTTTGCCCCAGATCCCTAAGTAGCCCCCTGCAGGATTGAACTCACAAGCCTGCATTTAGCAAGCCAATGCTCAAACCACTGAGCTATCCCTTCCCCCCAAATATGATTCATTTGATTCTTCTGAAAGTTCCCAGAATAAATCACCTTTGTGTGGAGACTGATCATGAGAAAATTCAGCCTGGAAGGAATTAATTTGAGAAAATTGTAAGGGTATGAATACCAAGGGCTGGAAAGAAAATGCTCCTGCAACTTTGTCTAAAGAGTCACTTGGTCTGATCCTCAAAGGTGCTGAGCTCATGAATTTCTCATTGACTCCAACGGGATTATAGGAGGCTCATGCTTCTGAAAATCAGGCCACAGGCTATATGCTGCATGAATCTTCAGTTTGTTACAGTGTTCTTACTAGATGTGGATGAAATTTCTTGAATGAAAAACAGCTCTTTTCACTAATGAATATTTTCCTAAAAAACATTTTGAAATTTTAAAACCCAATGAAAAATCTTATTGATCACTTTTTCAATGTTGTTTGTCCTTTTGCCTTTGCACTTTCTGGAAGTTGGAGATGTTTTTTGTTTTTCTATTGCTGGGTTTGATTGATTGGCTTGGTCACGGGGTGGGTATTTTTTTTTCAAAATTAAATATTTTTTATTTCATAATTGAAAATTTCATTTCCCAAAAGTCGTCTATGCTTTAATCGACAGGGTAACATACTAGGGCTTGTCTGCATCCTACTTGTTAGCTGATTAAACTTCAGAAATCTATCTAATGCAAGCAATGAACGCCCTCCCTCCCAGTGTGGACAGTTTTAATTCAATGTAGCTTATGTAAGGCTCAAAAGAGCCATTTATCTGTCTGTGCATTTAATCTCTCTCCTCCTCTCTAGAATCCTGCACTGCTCACAGCAGAATGGTACTTGAAAAATTATAAACTGTACATATAATAATAATACCTACTTCTTATATAGTGCTTTGCATCAGTAGATCTCAAAGTGCCTTGCAAAGGAGTATCATTATCCCTATTTTACAGATGGGGAAACCAAGGCATAGAGTGAGGAAAAGAATTGCCCAGGATCACCCAACAGGCCAGTGGCAGAGCCAGAAAGAAAACACGTGTCATGGTGATCAGTGGAGATTTGTTAGTTTGGCAGCTAAATTCCCTGAATATTCCATACTCCAGCCCCTCATAGCTCCTGCCTGTCAGCTGGCTTGTGTATGTGCCATCCCTGCAGAGTGGCTGAGCATGCTCCAGCCCAAGGCTGTGGGGCTGAGTACCACTTTCCCCACAATTGCCCCCACCAGCAGCCCAGAGGCAGGCACTGTGAGCAGAGAACCTGTCTCTCTTGTGCTCTCACTGCTCCTGTTCCTGGTGCTCAAGGGAAGAAGGAAGCAGCCTGGCTGGAATGCAGAGGGGTGAGAAGTGGGGATAGGGACTGGGCAGAGACAAGCTCTGAGAGGGTGAGTGGGAAGCAGGGGAGAAGAGACAGGCTGTGGGAGGGGATATGGGTAGGGAGGCTGTGCCTGGGATGGGTTGGAAGAGGCAGAAGGAGGGGCAGAAACAGGCTGGGTGGTGGAGGATAGAGACAGGCTTTAGGGTGGGGAACGGGGCCAGAGGCACAGAGGCAGGCAGGTTCAACAGGGAAAGAAGGGGCTGTCTGCATTAGACTCTAGAACACGGTCCCTACCGGAACCTGAGTCTCGGGAAACTCTAGTACTGCCGGTATCTCCTAGTTTTTGAGTACTTGGCTTTGCAACCTGAACGATCTTCCAATGTAGCTGTTGTTGTATGTAATATACATTTTTAATTAAGGAAAGACATTGGCTAAAGTATCCAAGCAGGAAGCTGAGTAGGAGCCGGTCCTCTCCCCACTGGGCAAATGCAATCAGGCATAGGCAAGATGCTCTGTAATCCTCAGAGAAGCTGAACTTCAAAATCCCCACTCAAGTATCCAGAGTGGGAAGAAGAGTGTTGAGAAGCATGGGGCTTCCAGGCGCAGTCTGCTCCGGCAGCCTGTGCAGTAGAACAGCACGCGGTAATTTATTTCTATCCTCTACCTAGGCTGTGCGGATAGACGATAGAAATCAATTAGAGGAATCAAATCAAACAGAGGAGGAGAACAAAACCTTCAGCACCCACTTCGGAACGTCTCAAAGTCTAAATTAATGTGTCCCTACCTCCATACAAGGCAACTGTCTATTTCTCTGTCAGCCAAACCTGGTTAACCTCTGGGGATGGGGGGAGAGGGGGAAGGATTCACCCTCTCCCAGACCTTTCGTGAAAAGTGGCACAGTTATCCAATTTCCATCTAATTGCGCTAACAAGGATGAATTAGGACTTTCATCAGCGGGGCAAGTGATCGGTTTGGAGTCAGCCATGGGTGACAGAGCCAGAGATTAAACAAAACTACCATGTTAACGTCTAATAATACAACAGCGAGTGGAAATTAACCACAAGACAAATATGCCGGGCTGGCGACATTGGAGAGTTTGTTCTTGAAACACGACGTTATTTAAAAGCGATGCTATTATTAGGGCCATCGAACTTAATTTCAAAGGCATAATAGAAAAGTAAATGTGCTGCCATTGTGCTTTTTAGGCAATTTCGAAAAAGTGGACGAGATCACTGTAAGCTATTGAAATAACCATGCTGGCTAAATTCCTCTTTGATATACGTTAATTACCCCAGAACTTAGCCGGGCAATTCATTCCCAGACTGAGCTGTGCTGTGCTCCTTCGCAGATTGTCATACGTTTTGGGCAATGGAAGTTAACACTCAGCCCACCCCTGCAATGTATGATGGATTTGTTGTGTGGGCTGGGGAGCCCCCAGACGCATTGTGGCACCCCACCTTCGTGCATTGTACCTGCCCCGACAGACACCCGAGAGATAACCCCTCAGCTTCCCAGGCCAATAAAATGTCATTGAATTGAGATGAATTGAAGTGACACTTCTTATGGACCTTGGTACAAACCCGGATCCTCAGCTGGTGTAAGTCAGAGCTGTGCACTGGAGATCTGGCCCTCGGGGACCTGATGCCGAGCAGTCTCTGGGTCTGGAATTCCAGCAGAAGTGCTTGCAGAGAGAGTGAGGCTTCCAGGAAATGGTGCATGTGTTATAGCAGGGATGGTTCAGGCAAAGCTTCAGGACCCCTGAGGTGATCGGAGCCCCCAACCCACCAGGGATGGGTGGCAGGGACAGCATTCTGCTTGTGCTTCCATGACACTGGCTGTGCTACAGCGCAAGCTGTTTAGTGCCCCTGTGAGAACTCCTCTTCCCCCAGGGATGGAGTAAGACCCTGATCCAAGTGCACTTAAGGCCGCCTGTTAGGCCTTGGCTCAGGTCCTAAACCAGGATCAATCCTGGCCCTGGGCTAGGAAGGGGGCTCATAGTGAGATGAAGAGGGAGTGCATCAAGCAACAGATATCCCAGTCTTCACGATCCTGAGCTGGGTCTGTCATCAGCCCCAACATAAGCTGGGTGTTGGCCTATGCTTGCTAGTTCTGGATTTGTCTAGCCCTGTGGCACCTCAGCCCAATCATCTAGCCACACGACACAGAAGCCACCACCACCTGAAAGGTTGGGGACACGGAATGAGGAGGCAGGGCCCTTGTTGCTCAGAGAGGTGAGGAGAGGCTGCCTTTATATATGCAAGTTGTCAGGGGCCAGATAGACTGTGCCTTAAAGGCCCAAGTCCATACAGGCTCACCCATTAGGTGGCACTACAGACCTGCCAACAGTCCTGGGTTTTGCTCCCTGTGCATACCCAGCCAGGGTACAGCTGGTACAGAGAGAATTACAAGACCATGGTCCTACCACTTCCTGGGCCCCTAAGGGCCCTGTGGAGAGCAGGAGGCCTGCATGGGAATCCATTGCCCTGCATCTCACGCCATCAGTGGCACCAGTACAAAGTGGATGCAGGATGCAATGTAACTGACTGCACAAGAGAATCACTCCCAGCATGTGCAAATTAACAGGGAGGAAATCAAGGGTCTACCCTCTGCATGGTAGGGAGAGGTTACATGTTCCCAGTGTGAGGTTGTCTTCAAGTTGGCACAAACAGTGGAATTCTGTTTAGCTAAAACCTCCATTTTGCTCATGAAATGCAATCTAATGATCGATACGAGCACTGAGCAGCAAAATCAAATTCCCCTTTATAGGGTGATGGGGTGGGTTTTTTTTTTTTTTGCAATAATGATATCCTTTTACCTTTTATTAAGTTGCACAAAAATGATATCTTTAGTGCTCTAACCTCTCTTCCTGCACTTAAGGGAGCATTTTAGATGAGCAACCATATTGAAAACCCTTTCTAGCTCTTTTCATCTGTAAATGTTGGGCCTCTGGAAGTAGTGCCCTCCCTGTTCTGAAGGGGAAAGAAGGCCCAGGGAGGTGAAGTGACTTGCAGGTCACATAGGGATTCAGTTCACTCTTCAGGGCAGGGGCTTTCTCTTTGTTATGTGTTTGGAAAGCACCTAGTGCAACAGACCTGGGACTTCTGGGGGTTACTGCAGCACGAAGGAAGATAGTTAAGAATAGCAACAGGGCTGGGATTAGAACCCCTGGGGTGGCTGCCGTTATAGAAGGGGTCCGATTGGGTTAGGCTTGGCAGAACTTAACTTTTAAAAAATAATATTAGCAATAATAGGATAATAGCAATGGCTGGTTTTAGGCCATTTTTTAGATTTTGATTTATTTGGATTTTCAAATTTGCGAGAAATTAGTGGGGAGTCAACATCGCATGCCCAAAGGAAATACACTTAAACGCTCATCAGGTCTCAAGTTCTCAGTTTCTTACTTTGCTTAGCTGTAAATTGAGACGATTATTGATGGAAATATTTTTCATCGGTTGCGTGCGTACGATGAAATCGATGTTTACCGACAAAAATCGAATCTTTCCAAAGAGGTTTATGCTACACTGAGAGCTGCCCCAGCTGGCACCAGGAGTTGCCTCTGAATAGGGAAGGAACAAGGGTTGGCCTTGCACCAGCGCTGGTTCTATCATAGGAATGAGGAGGGACAAGATTTCCTGACTGTGCTCTAGACTAGGAATGGGCAACAGGGGATGGATCGCTTGATAATTACCTGTTCTGTTCATTCCCTCTGAAGCACCTGGCATTGGCCACTGTCAGAAGACAGGATACTGGGCTAGATGGACCTTTGGTCTGACCCAGTATGGCCGTGCTTATCTCCATGGTCTTCACTTTGGACTACATCTCCTTTATCCACTTTAATTCCACTAGTGCATGTTTGCCCAGCTCCGTGAGTGTGCTAAGTGTACAGCATTCACTGCAGAGAGCTAGGCCTGTAGGTCTCCGCAAGTGGCAGTTTTTCAGAGCAATCCCAGGTATATTACAGTTACAAATCTTGCACGGTATGTCTGCTGCTCCAGCTTGAGGCGAGCTGCTTGCAATCTGCCACTCCAGCCTCGCTACACAGCGAGAACCAGGGTCAGCAGTCATAAACAGGGAGAGAACTCGTCTCCACCTAAAACAGCACCTAGGGGCCAAATCCAGCCTCTGTGTCACTCGAGCACCCTAATGGAATCCTTGCAGGTGGCATGTGCCCCCGAGGCTGGAGGTTTTCAATGGGTTTAAGGTAACTAACATCATTCCTGGCTCCTCACTTCAAGAGGAAGAGCCAAAAGCCAGTGGATGGAGCCTTTGAAGGTTTGATTCAGACCTTGCTCTGCTTCCCTTTGCTCCTTTTGGCTATTGCAGGTGGAAACCTGTTGTAACCCACATGTCTCCAGACACTGGAGTGCTCCCTCCTTTTTGGTAGAGTGGCTACTTGGCAAAAGGGCCAGGAGGAAGCTTTGGGGAGAAGATGACCGTGAACTCATGAGACCTGGGTTCTATTCTCAATTCAGCCATAAGCTTCCTGGATGCCCCAAGGCATCTTGCTTCTATCCCTCAGTATCCTGTGCTTTTAGAGCCTGCTCCCCGGGTGGGTGGGGGGTGACGAGCACCCTCAGTGCCTATTGAAACCCCTGGAAGAAGTAGGTGCTCAGCATCTTTGCAGATTGAGTCTGCACCCAGATTTGAAAAATTTGGATTTAGTCCATATTCTGAGGCCAAATGCCTCTCCCCCACGGGTGTAAATCTAGAGTAACTCCATGGACATGGGTGAAGTCTTGCTGTGTGTGGCCAGCTCCATGAATGTGAGGCTCAGGCTTCAGGGACTGGCCCAGCATGTGCTTGTGCCTGGCTTGCATGACAGAAGCAGGCTGTTTCTGATATGATAGCGGAGAATAAGTCATTTCACGCTTTCTAACCAATCAAGGAAAAATGTGGAACCATCTCCCATCCACCATCGCCTTCCTGGATCCAGGCCGTGAGGGTCTCGAAGGGCGTCTGACAGAAAAACAGGATGCTTTCAGAGCACATCCTGTGTCCCATCCTTTATGTCTCTTCAGCAATGAAATGCATTCTTCCCTCACTGCTCCATTCAGTGCATATTAAATGGGATATGAAATTCCGCCTCAGAAAACCCCAGAGATGGTTCTATTCACTGTCCTTTAAATAGAATTAAAATCGATCCAAGACATATCTGCAAATCTATTGAATTACATAGTCCACAACTGAGCTCAGGCTGGCCTTACAGGAGGAAATAAAGCAGCCGAGAGCAGGAATGAGGTGGGTAGGACGGTATAGGATGGCGCTCTCAATACGGAGTGGTGTGAATGTCTTGGGTCATGCTCTGTATCATGTCATAAAGATTCAACCTATTGACTGAGGAATAAGTTCAGTTAATTTCTGATTAACCCTGTGTGTGAGAAAGAGAGAGATGGGAGTGTACAGCATGTGTGTGGATGTCATGGGTGTGTACTGTCCATATGGGTGACAGTATGAGAAAAGGTGTGGGGTGTTTTGTGTGTGATTCTGTAGATTTGTGCATGGGGTGTGTGAGAAACAATGTGTGTGTGTGTGTTTTAGGCCTGCGCAAGGGCCTAATGAGGGTGAGTGTCATTACACACCTGTACATGTATGTGAGCATGTTTGTGCGAGAGCATGTACAACACATGAGATAGCATGATGAAAGTGTGCACAGGCTGTGAAGGTATCTGTTGTGAATGTATACATGTATATTAGTGATCTGTGTATGTGTCCATGTGTATATGGGATCTAGATGTGTGTGAATATTTTTATGTGAGAGCGTTGAGCATAGGAGGTGCATAGAGTGTATGTGTTGGGAAGTATGTGTATGACTGTAGTATATGTGAATTTATTTGTCTGTGTGCATGCCAGAGGAAGTTTGTGTGTGTGCCTGGGTGGCGTATGTTAATATGTATGTGGATCAGGTATGTGTATCTCTGTAAGAGTCTGTCTGACAGCATGGTGTATATCAATATGTTTGTGAGACATAAATGTGTGTGAGTCTGTATGTGCACACGCATTCATGTTGGAATGTGTTGTGTCTCTGAATTCAGGTGCTGTGTGCCAGGGTGTTCGTGTAGACACACAAGCTTGTGTGTGCGTGCATGATGCATCTGTACAAGATCAGGAGAAACTGAAAACTGCAATAATTTCCCCGCAAGCTTAGTGCTAAGGAGTTTCACTATTTTTTGTGCCATGCTAATCTACTGTGCTGGGCTGCAAATAGTTCCCCATTAGTCTTGTTCTTGGAATGGAAAATGTATGTAATTGCTTAGTAATGCTTTTAAACTTTTGAATGGCATATATGCATATTGTGTATGTGCATCCAGCTATCTATCTATCTATGGGCCATCTAATGGGTTCCAGTGGGATATCGCGTTGTATTCCACAAATCGGGAAGCCTGAAAACTTATCAGTGCTTTGGGCATGAGTGGCATTTTAAAAGACTTTTTTTCATGAGTGGAATTAACATGATACATCCCAATGGAACCTGTTAGCTGTTCTATTCAGACCCCTATGGACAAAAAATAATATGCATCCGTTTTGTTTGAAAAAAAATGTCTTTAGGGCATTTGTACTATTCAAGGCTTCGTGATGCCATGGGACAAAGAGAGGCAGTTTATCAGCTTCCCTTGCTGGCTAAGGCCAAAAATATATAGGTCACTTTCCGGTGTAAAAATGAACTGTAGTAACCCCTGGTAGCCTTTCTTTGTTGGGGAAGATGTGCCTGCCATGTCACTGGGTTATATTGTGATATTAACACTGCAAGCTGGTGGGCCCAGATCATTTTTACCCAGATTGTAACGAAGTTTGACATATGGTCCATATAGCCACACACAGCCTGCTTAATGCATAGGGCCAGCTTCCCTGCTAGTGCACTGCAGATGCACCAGGGATGAATTTGACTCATGAGGGACAGGCAGGACAGGCTATAATGGGGATACCATGTTTGGACAGTGAGGACTGAAAAATGATTGCCACCTTCTGAAACTCTTCTCTGCCAGAGTAGATAGGCCTTTTATCTGTGTCAGCCAGTCCTAGTATCTCTCAGGTTTCCATGCAGGAGAATATCGCAAAGTGAAACACATCACATGAAATACACCCACAATCCTTTGCTCTTGGCACCTGCAGCTGAGGCAGGATGGGATGGGATTGGCACTTTCCTCCCACAATGCACTGGTACAAATAATACAAAGGTGTCTGTGAATGTTTTTGATGAGAATTGATTTTTTTTCAGCCCTCCCCAGCTATCCACATTGCCAAGTTCAGGAGTTGAAACTAGTGCCCCCAAAGCAGAGCTGGTTAAATGAACAAACGAGAAAGAACATTTCACAAACATCTTTTTCAAACATTTTCCACCTTTTTTTCAGTGTTTAGAAATTCAAAATGTGAAAAAACATAAATGAAAATAAAATCCCAACTAGTTCTAGAGTGGTTTGACAAACAAGGGGTGAAATTCATGTTGAGATTTAGCCCAAAAAATCCCAATTTATTTTTTTCAAATTTGGTCAAGTTTTCCACATTTAAAAAGTTTCAAGTCACTTCACTCAAACTTTGGATGACTGGGTTCCCCCCTCTCTCCCACCCTGGAGAGGAGAAATCCCCACAACTCCCCTCCCTTATTATAAAAACAGCCCTTCAGTAGTCCCCAGTCATAGACCCACACCCTACAACTACACTGTGGGATTTGGGCCTAGTGCTGTAGGGTGGTAGAATGTTTCATTTATGGAATTCCTGGTTGTGGGTTAGGGGAAAGAACTCCTAGGGCTCCTTTGGAAGGGGCATGAAGAATTCCCCCTCCTCTTCAGCACTCTTCCTCTCTCTAGCAGACCTGTGCCACTCTTTTCTTCCTCCTGAAGGAAGAAAGGAGCCTGAATTTCATCTCCACTCCGCCTTCCTGGATTGAGGGGTAGTAATAATCCCCCTGCTGCCTGGCACTGCCCAATAAAAGCTCTAGAGGCTGAAGCTATGGAATGGCTTGGCTAAGGACACCTTGGTGATTTAGGCCAGGGCACCCTGAGGCATCCCTTACTTCAAGGGAGTGGGGTGGACAGGTTGCTCCAGAGCGATGTAGATGGGAGAAGTGGTCCAAGGGACCTCCCCTAAAGGGAGAGATGGAAGTCTCCCAATCCACAGGATAAGAGGGGCAGTTGGGTCTGTGGATCAGAGTGGAGTCTGATAGAGAGGAAGAACATTCCACTGGGATGCTGAGAAGGGGGCCTATTATGGGGTGGGGGTGGGCTGAAGCTGAATTCTGGTCTGGATGATATTTCCATTTGGGGATCCAGTGGCTGTCAGAGATGGGATTGAACCAAAATGGCAACTCTGAACACCACCAACATTGGGAACATTTGCAATCAGCCATACCAAGGGAGGCAGCGTGGTCCAGCTTGAAAGGCACCAGCATGACTGTAAGGAGACCTGGGATGTAGTCCCATGGCTACCCCAAACTAGGGGCAAAATCCCTTCCCTCCCTAGGAACCTGTTTCCCGTCCTATTTGTCATGTTTATTTCAATTATAACCTCTTTGGAGCAAGACCCTTGTGTATGTACAGCATCTGGCACAGTGTACAGTCAGGGGCTCTGACTGCCAAAGGAATATAAATAATAATCTAGCAGCTGGCCCCATTAAGATAATGGACTGGACCAAACACCCTTGAAATGTGGGCCAGACAGATGTGGAGCCAAACAACATGGGCATATCTCGTATCACTCTATAGACAGTGGACCTGGTTCTGTTCCTCATTATGCTTGTGGAAGATAAGAGACAAGTCAGTGGAACTGCACCATTGTGAATGAGGCCCCACTGCATCTCAGGTCAGGTGTACACTATACATTTTCAGCAGTATAAGTCGCTCAGGGGTATGAAAAATCCACCAGTGTAGACAGTGTTAGGTCAACAGGAGAGCTTCTCTTATCAACGCAGCTACTGCCTCTTGGCAAGGTGGGTTAACTACACCAACTGGAGAAGCTCTCCTGTCAGTGTAGGAGAATCTTCACTGAAGTACTATAGTGGCCTTTTAAGGGTAGACCTGCCCTTAGTCAGACACTGGGCTCAGAGGATTTTTATCCCTGTCTCTTTGGCACCAATATTTGTATGAAATTTCCCTCACCGGTTTCCAAATGGGAAGAAACGGGGATACGAATCTAAAGCCCCATCCCCGATTTATATCCAAACACAAGACCAGCATAGTCGGAGTGCGAAGGAGTCAGCCAGGGCTATTATTAGCTGGCAGAATTTAAGAAAAACTGTAGAAATCTCCCTTTGTGCCATAAATACATTTCTAACCTGGGAGACTAGAAAGAAACTCATTATGCCACATCCTGAGAGGCAGAGGCATGCCTCGCCTAATGAAAGGTGGCGCATCCTCCAGCTACATAAGATTGTGGGCCAGCCTAGTGTAGCTCTTATTTAAGTTAACGTAAGATGGAATAGTCAGTGCATGGGAGGCAGGGTGATCTGTAGTGACAGGAGGGGACTGGATTCTTTTCCTCGCTCTGATAGGGAAGTATAAACTAGAGGTTAGAGCAAGGAAGACTGGGAGACAGGATTCGTGGGTTCCACTCCTGGATCTCCCACTGATTTCCTGAGTGCGCCACCTCTGTTTGCTCTTAGCATGATGTTGTGACAAAAAGGGCTAATGCAATCTCTGGATGTATAAAGAGAGGAGCATGGAGGCAATTTTACCTCTGGATGTAGTACTAGCAGGACGGACACTGGAACATTGAATACAGTCCTGGGGTCCTCATTTTAAAAGGATGTTGAATGCTTCGAGGGCTGGGAAAAAATGCTTTACCAAGAGACGGAAGGAGCTCAGTCTGTTTAGCTTACTAACAAGGAGACTGAGGGGTGACTCAGCGATGGTGTATCAGTAGTGTCCTGGGGAGAAAATACCAGACACTCCAGGGCTCTTTAATCTAGTGGAGAAAGGCATGACAAGAATCCATGGCTGGAAGTTAAAGCCAGGCAAATTCCAGTTAGAAAGAAGGCCCATGCTTTTATCAGTAATGTGATCAGCTGTTGGGACAAACTCTCAAGGGAAGTGGTGGATTCTCCCTCTTTTGATGTCTTCAGATCAAGACTGGATGCCTTTGTGGAAGATGCTTTAGTCAAGCAGAAGTTGCTGGGCTCAATACAGGAGTACCTGGAGGAAATTCTGTGACCTCTGTTATACAAGAGGTCAGGGTAGATGATCTAGATGAGTCATGTTTAAAATGGGGACAATGATGCTTTTACCCACTTTTGTAAATTGCTTTTTAAGGTTTACAGATGAAAAGCTCTATATAAATGCCTGGTAAAACCAGCTGCCCCCTTTGTTCCCTTGAGTTCACAGGGGCAAGGGGCAGACTCAGTACATGAGGTTAAAGGCCAAAGCACAGGGTGGGATGGACAAGCATTCAACAGGTGAGCAGCAGAGAGCATTAGAACAGGGGTGGGATAGCTCAGTGGTTTGAGCATCAGCCTGCTAAACCCAGTGTTGTGAGTTCAATTGAGGGAGCTGTTTAGGGATCTGGGACAAAAATCTGTTAGGGACAGTACTTGGTCCTGCTGTGAAGACAGGGGGCTAGACTTGACTTGACTCAACTCAATGACTTTTCAAGGATCCTTCCAGTTCTATGAGATAGGTGTATCTCCCTATTAAAAAAATGAAGTCATGTATGATTATTTCACAAATGTATGCACAGAGTAACATAGTGTTGTTGTTAAATGTATATACTGAAATACATGGGAAGTACAACATAACTGAGTAAGGAATACCACTGCAGACTAGTTGCTTGCTTTCTTAAAAAGAATATAAAACATGCCTGAATGACCCCTGGCCACTGTGTGTTATGCATCCTGATCTGTGCCCAACTCACAGAGGATATGGTCTGTTACAGATCTTAGCTGGAGAAGCTGGCTGTTTAGTTTAAGCTGTAGAGACTCATAGTTTTAGCTCCAGTGGGGCCCCAATTCAGTTCCTTCTGTGAGCCATGTGATGGCTGTTGCTCCAGCCACTGAACTCTCAGTGCTCTGTCTACATTTACAGTCAATTAAAATACCACCCAGCAGCCCAATGCAATAAAAACATTAACACACCGGCCGATAAACCCAGCAGCAAACTCCAGCCCGTGCCCTCGATTCTCCCCAGAAGTCCTATCAAACAGATGGGCTTTTTGCAGCATGACCTGAAGGGCAGAAAACATGAGCTATTTTGGACCAACAGGGATTCTGTGTTTCTTGGTAGAATCATGACTCAAATTTTTGTTTCTTTCATTTCACAGTGTTAACACTGCAGTCACTGAAGGCCAGATTCTCCAGAAGTTAGGAAGCTGGAAACCCAGACATTGCCTGTTTGGATCATAGCGATGGACCGGCTACTCTGGCAGATTGTCTCTGGCACTGGCCAGGACCAGATGCTTCAGAAAGCGGGTGTAAGACCCCCTGCAGTCAGCAACTCCGAAACACCTGCCCCCCCGGACAAAATATACTTCCTGGCCAGACTATTCAGAAGTTGGTTGTGCCCTAGACATAAGAGGGCTCATTACCCTTTCAAAATGCTTGATGGATTAATGTAATTATTTAATCCTTGCTATTGTAGCTAGTTATCCACAGAATGGTCTGATCCATTTTTGAATCCTTTTGAAATCTTGGAGAGGAAGGATGACCCGGTGGGTAGGGTGCTAGCCTGGGACTTGAAAAACTTGGGGTCTGCAACGGACTTCATGTGTGACCATCGGCAAGTAACTATTCCGCCCTGTGCCTCAGTTCCCCGTCTGTAAATGGGGATCAAAACACTGCCCTACCCTACAGGGGCGGTGTGATGACAAACACATTAAGGATTGTGAGCTGCTCAGATATTATGGGTGATGGGGGCTGAATAAGTATGATAGATAGGTGGATAGATACAGCTTGTGCAATGAGATTCCATAGGCTAACTACAGAATAACACTCCAGCAACTTTAGATTTGTACTGGCAAAACCGAGACCAGCATCCGTCCCTAAGGGATGTTTAAATGTAGATGTGTTTCTGCCTAACCCTTTCTTTGATTCCTTCTAGCACATGCAGAAATGGTTCGATGAAAAGAAGCCGCTCAGATCAATAATTAAAGCTAGGGCAAATTGCAATATATGGGCTCTTTAAAAAGGATTTGTACCATGATTTTTTAACATTACCAGATTCTTTTAAAAAAAAATCTTTAAATTTTCATATATAATTCAGTGTAGAGCACTGATCTTTGTAGTACAAAACAGATCTCCTTAACATTGAGAACTTGCCAACTGTTGGATAAACTCTAATGAAGTCAATTGTTGCAATAGTACCCCACTGACATAGACTGATCTAAAAGGAATGGGAGCAGAATTAAATTCCCTGCACATTAGATTGCTAGAGCCGGGAAAGCTACACGGGAAGCAAGTTCTAGGGTATCAGTTTTGGCAAGGGGAGAGTGAAAGCAAAGTACACAGGTTCCTCTTATGCAGATTAAACATCTGATCTGCTCCCCAGCTGCTGCTGTTACCTGGTGCAAATGGGCGTTTAAGTGGATTGAGACTGGAGGAGATGCTCATGCTGCGCCAGCCAAGGAAGAGGGGAAGTGGGCGTGTGGAGGCTCTGTCTACCCAAACCAAGGAGAGGAGGAGGCTTTTAGCAAAGGACAGGGGGCCGAACCCCCACTGCGTACTCTTGGTTTAACCCCTGGGTGCTCAAGTCTCTCACTTGAGACACAGAGCTTGATTGTGATCTCAGCCATATTGAATAAATCTGTAGTCATGTCAATGGATGACCCCGATTCCTGTGGTGTCTCTCCATTTAAGCCACCTGCATGCCCTCTAAATTGAGGGCATGGCTGGGAGCTGTCCGGCCCCAGATGTACATCGGAGCTGCCCACCAAGGACTAGCATAACCCACAGGAGATTCCCACAGTCACCTAGGGGCTGCTCCCTGGCCCAGAATAGCTAGTTTGGTTGCACCAGCCATACCCCTCTCCCTCCATATGCCCCTGGCTCACCCCTATGTTGGGGCTGCAACATGGGTGGCACAGGGCCATTATGCCAGCCACAGTGCGTAAATGGGACTGAACTGTGCCTAGGCCTTGCACTAGGTCCTCTGCACAGGGGTGAGTTTCACCCTGTTTAAGCAAAATAGGATTATTATGTTATTAATGTCAGGGACCACTTCTTGGCTGACATCACAGGGACTTTGCAGGGCCAAGCCAAAATGTTAAACACCCACCCAGCCCAGGCTGATAGGAGCCTTCTGAACCCAGCATACTGGCTTTAACAGGGGAAACTAATGGGGAAAAACTCAATATGTGGAATTTTTTCTCTCTATGAAAGAGTTTTTGTTTTCACTTTCTTTCCTTCTTTCTTTCCAGTTTTGCTTTCACCTCCCGGAGACAAGTGGCTGTTCATCTTCTCTCTGAGAAGGCTGAAATTTAGGACTGGCATGGCATCTAACAGCCAGGACAGGGTAGGATACCAGGGTGCAAATTACCCATCCATCAAGCTGTCAGACCTGAGAAGTAGCTTCTGAGCTTCCTCGGACCAGCGGGCATCAAATGCGTTTTAAGGAGAGGCAATCGGGTGCCCTTCTGCCCTTGACTGAATCCTCTGATGGGCAGAGCTGACCAAGATTCAGAAAGGCCATTGGGAGAGTGAAGGGACATCCATAATGGAAATTGTTGGAGCAGACACCCAATCTCCCAAATAAATCTTTCGGCAGCTCTCTCGGTACCCAGGTCCCACTCCGGTTTCCAGCTTTGCTAACCTGTACCTCTCCTGCCACTAATACTTTGCGCTACTTCGTGCATGTGACAGTTATGCCAATTTCCTGGACAAACCTTACTGAATTAAGTATTTTAAGGGTTCACTGTATTAATGCAAATGTTTATGTATTATTGTGGGATTATGCAGAATTTATTTAGGAGAAAGACAGAATGAACGCAATCTGTGGGATGTACTGTGAGTTTTAAAAGACTATGCTGAACAATGTAGCAGACATTAATGATCTTTGGGTCAATACATGTGAAGTGGAATTCCTAGCATGTATGTGGGAGGATGGGATTGAAAACTCCCACCCACAGACTCAGCCTTTGAAGCTTCACCCTGATCACCTGCTGATCCTCTGTTACATGAAGACAGTTCAAAGACAAACTATATAAAGGAGTAAATGACTTACTCATTAGTGTGCTTGTTCCGAGCTGAAGCTGTGATTAATCTTGTGACCACAGGAAAACTCCTGGGTAGGTTTTGAAGGACCGGTCACAGGCCAGAGGCTTTGTTGAAGCAGGGGGTGATCTCTGGTAAGCTTGTTAGCATGTGTGCAGGTTCTTTTATTGTTCTTAACATGTTTTCTCTGCAATGCTTTTGCCTTAAGAATAAACATTTCTTGCTTAGAAAGAGCTGTGTAGTAGCTTAACTGGCAATTACACAGTTTACCATCTCTGAGGAGAAAAGTAAAGCAGGCTGGCTTAGGCAGCCTGACTTTGGTTTGGAGGTCACAGTATAGGTGGGGAACTGTGGAGTTTGGAAATACCTAAGTCAGGAGTGAGAGAGAGAAACATGGGTCTCTGCCCAAGAAAGATAATGGCTGAGGAGCCTAGAGTGGCTGCCCTTGCTGGGGAATACAGGTGCAGCTGCCCTGAACTGCGAGAGTGCATAACACTCCTTTCATCCTAAAATAGATATTAAAAAAAAACAAAAAAAACTTTATTTTTCAGTTCAAACAACTTTGTTTCAAAATTTCCATTATTTTGAATGCTTTAAAAATGAAACATTTTGATTTTATTGAAACTTTTGTTTGACCCAAAACATTTTTAAAAAACTTTTCAATTTGCCAAAAATTCAAAAAAAAATTCTCTTTTGGTTTGAACCAAAATTAATTTGTTTTTGATTTTTTCAGAATTTCCAGCAAACCAAAAAGTCTGTTATTTGCCCAGCTCTTAGATAGGTTAAGGCAGAGTTGTAGCTAAAACAGAATGATATAGTCTTAGTCCTTCCTCATGTCTCATTATAATGGCACCCCTCTTACTGAACCATTCCCAGTGGCTATTATTTGCTTGGGCGAGGAGGGGCAGAGTTAAGGTTGCTTCTTGCGGGGAAACTTTGTGTTTTCTGGTTTTCAGAGATTTAAATTGAGCCACCTCCACATTCTGGAGGAGCACCAGGGAGCGCTGGTCAAATTTAACTGCGTTAACGGAGTTTTGGAGTCATTCATAAATATTATCATCACATAGGCGCCTGCGTCTCAGGCTGGTTGAATGTTTCCCATCAAAACCATTTTTTGTTGGATAATTAGGTATTAGACGAAACAATATTTTTTGCAGAAAGTTTCTGCTTTCTTTGAAAATTTTTGACTGTTGAAAAACTGAAAAATGTTGTCCAAACACCCAAGATTTTCTCAGTTTTTGGTTGAACATTTTTCTTTTTCAGCACTGTTCGCACAGTTCTTTCATTTTGGGGCAATTTTTGACCAAAACTTTTCAGATTCAGGTTTTGATAAAAATTGAAACTTTTCATGGGAAAAATAAATTTTAATCAGCTGTACCTGCACCTCTTTTTTTTTAGGTAGATAAATATCACCACAGATTAACCTATTTCCAAATCCCTGAACTTCAGGATAATGAAGATTTGGATTTGAACTTTGATCCTCTCTCTATTCACCCTGTGATGGGTATGGGCCTTTGGGGTATCACCTGATGTGCTGAGACACCACTGAGCCTGTGTATTATGCCAGTCTGGGTTCCCTTTACCTGGCCTTGCTGGGCTAGGCTCATAAACCTCTTCCAGTCACGCACACAGGCAGGGCACCACCCAGCTGCAACGAGAGACAGAGATCCGCTCTGGAAAGATTCAGCCTTAGGGGCTTGCTCCACTCTGTTCAAGGAGTACAAACCCAAAGATTTTATGAAATTCGCCCCTGCCTCAATGTGGAGGGAGATATGCACAACTCCTTGCCCCCTAGTTAGAAAGTACATAAACTGGGTTATATTATAAACAAGCAATAAGTTGATTACAAAAGATGAATTTTAAGTGAATATAAGAGATAACAGACAGAACAAAGCAGATTATTGACCAAATAAAGCAAAATACACAAGCTAAGCTCAATATACTTAAGAAACAAGTTACAAAATGTAATTTTTTACCCTAAATGTTATTTTAGGCAGGTTGCAAAGTTTCAGTGGTTCAGAGTTCCAGTTATATTTCCTTTCAGACTGGGACCCGTCTCATTCTGGACTCCCCCCCTGCTTTCCTTTCAGGTGGCTTTAGGAGTCTTTCTACTTGGGCAGATAGGCCATGGAGAGGATGAGCCGTGTTTACCTTCCTCCCCACACTTAAACAGAATTTACATAAGGCGGTAATCCTTCCCCCACACCCTAAGCTTGACTGCCCTTCCCTTCCAGGGGAAAGTTACGAGAAGTCCCAGGTAATGTTTAATATCAGGTGACAAGGCCACCTGACTTTGTAGTATCACAGCGTCCATGAGTCAGTGGCCTCAGGAAGGCCAAGCTTTTCACAGTCCATTGTCCTTGCTGATGGGTCATCAGCCCTGTCTGGCTTTTCCATTGTTATACCTGAAGTGTAAAGCAGTGGGCATCACCCAAAGTAGCATAGTTGAAATACAGATACATAGACAATATTCCTAATTTCAGGTACAGAAATGATACAGGCATACAAAATGGTTAATCACATTCAGTAAATTATAACCTTTCTAATGATATCTTACAAGACCCATCTTGCATAAAGTACATCTAAGTCATATCATAAGTATATTTTCATAAAGAATATGTAATGTCACACTCCTTAGCCAAAACCCTGGATGGGATAGTCCCAAGGTTTGGAAGAGTTCTGATCTAGATTCATCTATTATAAAGCCAGAAGGAATCACTATGATCATCTAGTTTGACCTCCTGTATAACACAGGCCATAGGACCGAATTAATCCCCTAGAGCAGAGCTTTTAGAAAAGCATCTAATATTGATTTCAAAATTTCCAGTGATGGAGAATCCACCACAACTGTTGGTAAACTGTTCCAGTGGTTAATTACCCTTACTGTTAAAAATTGTCACCTTATTTGTAGCCTGAATTTGTCTACTTCCAGCCATTGCTTCTTGGTATCACTTTGTCTGCCTTCTGTTATGAAATTTCTGTTCCCCCTGTAGGTACTTATAGACTGTGATCAAGTCACCCCTTAACCTTCTCTTTGTTTAAGCATACATGTTGAACTCCTTGGGTCTATCACTCTAAAGTACAATTTACAATCCTCTAATCCTTTTTGTGGTCTTTCTCTGTACCTGCTCCAATATATCATCATCCTTCTTGATGTGAGGACACCCGAATTGGATGCAGGATTCCAGTGGTGGTCACACCAATGCTAAATATAGAGGTCATTTACCCTCCCTACTCCTACTTGATTTTCCTCTGTTTATGCATCCAAGAGTAGCAATGGGAGCTCATGTTGCACTGATTATCTACCATAATCCCCAAGTACTTTTCAGAGTCACCATGGTAAGTATGGCCTACATTCATTATTCCTAGATATAAAACTTTATGCTGGCCATATTAAAATGCCTATTGTTTGCTTGCATCAAGCTTACAAGTGATCCAGTTCTGTATCAGAGACTTGTCCTCTTTATTATTTACCATTCCTCCAATCTTTATCATCTGCAGACTGATTGATTTTGTTTTGAATTCCGGGTCATTGATAAAAATGTCCAAGAGCATAGCGCCAAGAACCAGTCCCTCTGGGATCCTACTAGAAACACATCTTCTCAATGATTTCCCATTTACAATTACATTCTGAGACCTGTCAGTTAGCTAGTTTTGAATCCATTTAATGTGTGGCGTGTTGATTTTTTTTATTGTTCTAGGTTTTTTTTAATCTAAATATTGTGCGGTCCCAAGTCAAATGCCTCATATACATGTCTATTACATCACGATTACCTTTATCAACCAAACTTGTAATCTCATCATCAAATATACATCCATTAGTTTGACAAGATCTATTTTCCATAAACCCATGTTAATTGGTATTAATTATATTAGCCTCCTTTAATTCGTTATTAAAAGAGTCCTGTATCAGCCGTTGCATTATTTTGCCCAGGATCGATGTCAGACTGACAGGCCGATAATTACTCAGCTCGTCCCGTTTACCCTTTTAAAATATTGGCACAATATTAGCTTTCTTCCTGTACTCTGTAACTTCCCCTGTGCCCCAAGACTTATTGAAAATCAACATCTCGATTTGACCCGTATTGAACTGTGTGTCTCAGGCTCATGTCTCAGTACTATACCCTATGTTATGGCTGTGTATAAAAAAGACAGAAGGCTGCCAATTGGCTTCCCAAATCCACACAGCAAGGCAGTGAAGGAGGCAGCTGTAGAAGCCAGGTGCCTTGCCCCCCTTGCTCTATTTGTCTAAGTGTCTTTTCCAACCGATAGGAAAAAGACAAGCCTGGAGAGCAAGTCTTTGAATCCGAAGGGTCCAACAGTAAGAGAGACGGGTTCTGAACTCATTCACAGCACTGTGATTCCACTGATTTCAATGGAGTTTAGTGCTGATGTACACCGTGCAAGTCGGAGGAGAATCAGGCCCCGTGGGTTTAAAGAGAAGGTCAGTAGGTGGCAGGTCCATAGGGCCTGGTGTGCCCTCCTACTAACCTGGCTGTGAGACCCACCGAAGCCCGAAGTCAGGACTAGGGCCATTGAAATCAATGGAGTTACACCTGTGGCAAACCTGCATGAGTGGGAGCAGCTTCGAGTTCATGGCCCCTTATGGAAAGGTGACTAATGGGGTGAGGCGGGGGGTGGGGGAGCATGGGAGAGAGGACTTACCAGTAGAGCGGCCTCTCATGACTTGATCGGGTAGAGCAGCTTTCCGTTCTCAGACCGACGGTCACCCTGGCCCAGCGACGGTGTCCCCTCATGACTCAGCAGGTCACGGTTTACTCCCACCCCGGCTGGGGTGACCAACATACAACTGATAGGCCGAAAATGCCCCAACACAAGGGATCCTTCTGCCCCCTGTTGGGCTATTCCGCAGCCCCGCCCTACTCTCAATGGCACTTATGTAAGGCTTGTACACCCCTTTCCTCAGGGGGGTGAACAGATGCTTTTTCCCCTAAAGCATTGCAAACAGCCTGGATGGTGCAGCAGTGGCAAGAGGGGCCCTGTTAGGTCTACATGAACCCATGTGAGTGGATAGCTTCCCTGGTTAAGAAGAGACCATTTATAAACACAATCCTGGTGCTGCTGTGACCTAGCCTGGCTGCGGTTTCTGTCCCATGCCCTGGCACTGGCTTTTGAGTGAGGAAACCTTGGTTCTATCCCTACCTCTGCCATTGACCTTGGGCAAGTCACTTCCGCTCCCTATGCCTTGGTTTCTCCTCCCACCCTTTGGCTGCATTGGCTGTTTAGACTGTAAGCTCTCTGGGGCAGGGACTGTCTCCTATTTGTACATCACAAAGGAGCCCTGAGCTTTCATAGACTGTAAGTTCTGACCTCCTGTATATCATGGGCCATAGCATTTCACGCAGTTAACCCTGAATTGGGCCCAGCAAATTGTGTCTGGCTAAAGCGTATCTGCCAGAAAGGCATCCAGTCTTGATCTGAAGACATCAAGAGATGGAAGGTCTGCCACTTCCATTGATAGTTTGCCCCAGTGGTTAATCATCCTCACTGTTAAACAAGTGTGTTTTATTTCTGACTTTGTGTCTTCCTGGAACAAGCAGCAAACCCTGGAGGGGTCTCACCCTTGCATCACTGGAGGTAATGTGGTGTCTTCAGATACAAGCTGTTAAAAGTGGCCTTGTACTGTGTTTATCTCCAAACGTGTTGAGGGTCAAACTAAGTCATAGCCACTGTAGGTCCATGCCCAGGGCCCAAGCTTCTGGGGTCATATCATTAGGACATAACCTTATCTTAGCTTTCATTTCATAAACAAATCAACACTTTCCAGGCCACATGGTTGTAACGAAAAGCTTTGAAAATGCTGCCTGGTGCAGCAATGTCTGCACAATAGCCTTTGTGACAATAACTCTCAGAAAGGGGAGCAACTCCAGGCATCTCAATGGGATGATGCCTGCGTGTCCCACTACTCTGGTGGGCATTGCCAATACCACCCAGCAGGGCTCTGTGTGGGGCAGGAGAGGGGTGCAGTGAGCTACCTCACCCATTAGAGCAGATGCCCCCCAGATGCTGGGAAAGTGGTGGGCTCCTTGCTGAAAATCCTGCTTCTTCAGGGGTGAGAGGGTTCCACGGGGAGCTCCAGAAGTACCGTGTCCTGGTGTACCTAGGAGGTCAGACATGTAATTTCAAGGATGGCTCCTCCTTGCACTAATGTTTTGCCGTTTCCCAGCACTATCCATCCAAGGATCACAGAGTGCTTTGTGAACATCGCTGAACTAGTCCTCACTGCCCCGTCTAAAGTATCTATCTTGCCAGGACATAGATGGGGAAACTTAGATAGTCCCTCCTCCATGATCACACTGGAAGCATACAGCAGAGCCAGGACCAGAACTCAGGGTCTTTGACACCCAGGTCACCCTCTTGGCCATGTGACCATCTTTCCCCCTACACAAGCAGAGAGTGCTGTGCCAGCCTGGTTCCGGAGCCTAGTCTTTACCCTGAAGATCTCATTTCATGTCAGCTTTGCCTTATCCCCTTTTTGGCATCAATGGTGTCTGCTGGAAAAGCAGTCAACCCTCCACCATCCCAGAGGCCAAACTGGCAAAGGTGTAGCTTATCAGCCTTCCCTTTGTGAGTATTTTCCTTCCTCGTCCGTGGTGGGTTCTTGATTTCCCCTGGAGGGCAGAGAGAGATGCCTAGAAGGGCCTTGGAGCCTCGTTTTCATAGGATTGCACTAAAGCCAGGAGAGCTTGGCTCTGTCTCTGTGTTTGAAGGGAGCTTGACACACTAAGGGGATGGGACGGCAAAGAATGGCTGCAAAGCCCCTATGTCTTTTGTCAGAATTGGAAGCGAGGAGGAAGTGAACTGAGTGATTGAAATCCCTTTTTGGAGAGCTTCTTTCCTCCCCGCACCCCTGCCGTGGCAGTGGATGAAGCAAAGCAAAAAGAATGATTCCATCCCAGGCCTCAGCTGCATTTCTGGATACAACATAAATGCTTGGCTGTTGTTGTTTTTTAAGCAATGGGGATTGGCTTCCTGCACTGCACAGACAGCTCTGTGGCCATAAATGGGACTTCAGTGGCGCATAAGCCTTCACTAGCCCCCTGCTGCAGAGTGGATTTCATCCCACGGTACACAGCAGAGTCAAGCATTGCTTTTAGTTACTATTCCCTGCGACTTTTTTTGGTCTATATGATGATTTTTTTTTTTTAAGGTGGCAACACCCCCCCCACGAGGGACCAGTTCAGGGATTGTTTCTGCTCTGTAGGTCAGATTCTGCCCTCACTAGGGTGACCCCAAAGGGAAAATGGGACACTGCACGGGGCCAGCCTGCGGCTCCCCTTCCTCCAGGCGTGGTTCCCCAGCCCTCCCTGCCGCCCGTGTGGGGCTGGCCTGAACCCCCCAGCTGCCTGTCCAT
Organism: Malaclemys terrapin pileata; assembly: GCF_027887155.1. Lineage (NCBI taxonomy): Eukaryota > Metazoa > Chordata > Testudines > Emydidae > Malaclemys > Malaclemys terrapin. The sequence continues at coordinate 20,509,652 of NC_071519.1, forward strand.
GTGCAGACCCAGCCCCAGCCCCCCTGCTGCCCACCCATATGGGGCTGACCTGGCCTGAGCTGCTCTCCTGAGCCCTCCCTCCTGCACAGGGCTGCCACTGCTGCTTGCCCACCCCTCTCCCCCGCACGTTCCTCTGTGCCCCACTAGGGGTCGCACCCCACTTTTTTGGCAAAACTGTGCATTTGTCCCGTTTGTCCAAAAAAGTCCAGGCGGCCGGGACAAGGCTTAAAAAAGGGACTGTCCTGGACAAAATAGGACATATGGGCACCCTAGCCCTCGCTTACACTGTCTTTACACACGTGTCCCTCTAGACTTAAGTGGATTTTCTCCTGACTAAGGCTGCTGTAAACAAAAGCAGAATCAGGGCTGTTGTTTCATGAACGTAAGAACATAAGAACGGCCATACTGGGTCAGACCAAAGGTCAATCAACCCAGTGTCCTGTCTTCCGATAGTGGCCAATGCCAGGTGCCGCAGAGGGAATGAACAGAACAGGTAATCATCAAATGATCCATCCCCTGCCGCCCATTCCCATCTTCTGGCAAACAGAGGCTAGGGGCACATCCATGAGACACATCCGTGTATGTTTCTGGGGCTATATACATGATTTATCTAGCTATATCAGGTCCTTAAATAGCCCCATCACTAGAGCATCTCAGTCTTTATCATATTTATCCTCACAACACCCCTTTGGGGTACAGCAGTGCTGTTAGCCCCACTGTCCAGATGAAGAGCTGAGACACAGAGAGGCCAAGTGACTTGCCCAAGGACACATGGGCAGTCTGTGACAGATTAGGTTTCCCATGTCCCGAGCTAGTGCCCTGACCACGGAACCATTCTTTTTCTTAATAGTGGTCACTAGTAACAGCAGAAGCTCCTGGCCAGTCAGTCAGGTTCCAGCCACATTCTGGGAGCTGCAGCAAAGGAGGCTCTTAGCAAGGTAAGATGTCGTCAGGCTATTGGGGAAAGCTGGACGGTGAAGATGCTGTGTGTTCGATTCTGCAGTTATAAGGGCCATAGCTGGCAGGGATGATTCTGCCATTGGGGAGCCAGGGAACCCCACCCTTTGTCCTAATTCTTGGCCAGTTCCTGTAGGGCACTGGGCACCTGCTTCCGCCATTGACCTCATGGGATCGTTGGCCTTAAATCTGCCTTGTGACTGGAAGTGTGGCAGCCCAGACACCCACCAAGTGGACAGCTTGGGGAGCTGGCCAGCTAGGGGAATGGGGAATGTAGGGAGATGGGGTGCCTGGGCTTACAGGCTGTCAGGAAACCAGGCAGGCAGGCTGGTTTCCACTGAAAGTTTCGATGGAATCAATATGTTCCTGCATGATCATGTGGAATCAGCATTTTCTGCTGCAAAGCAGTGTCGTCTGGAAATTTTCAACCAGCTCCAACCTCTCCTTTTGTTCCTTGCTTCTCTGTGCCTTAGTCCCCCACCTGTGCAATGGGGCTAATATCACCACCCCACCTCACAGGGAGGCTGTGGGGGGCAAAGACAGCGAAGAGCCAAGATGCTCAGATACAGCAGTGAGGGATGCTCAGGACAGCCTGCCTTCCTTCACAACGCGCTGTGAGCTGCACACATGAAAGTGCAGTGTGAGAGCTCGCTGTTTACAGTGGTGCAATTCTTGTTTATATGGGTGTCTTTGATGATTCTGATGGTGTTTAGAGATAGAGCGTACGACGCCCAGGGGCCTGTGCACCTGTAACGCCAAATGTACAGGTAGCCTATTATTGTCTATTTTAGCTGAGCACAGACTATCCTGCTAAGTGTTTCCTGCCACTGCCTCTAGTGGGAGCTGGGCTATCCGCTAAACAGCTAATGATGTTTGGACTCTAGCATTAGAGGCAGAGGAGTGAACTCCCATCAAAGCCTCTAGATTTCTCTGTCTGTTCGAAAAGACCCACGGCTAGGCCAAGACAGCCTGCCTTGTCTGTCTCCTTTGGCCCGGAGATTGTCAAAGGAACCTCCGCTCTGATCTACATGCAGTGCATCTCCTGGCCTTTCAAACGAGCTACTTCAGCTGCTCTTGATAACATAAAGCTGCTCAGCGGACGTGGCAGAGAGTGATACAGTGCAAGTGGGAGGTATGAAAGGATTAAAAAAAGAATTGCTGGGGAGAGAAGATCTGATCAGAGCCAGCACTGCACACACAGGAATGAGAATGACTTTGGGAAGAAGGGTTTTCCTTTCCCAATGAAATCGCTGTTCTGCCTTTAAAGGGCAGATTCTCAAGGGCTGGCCTCCATTTCTGTTCCCACAGAGAATATGTAAAATGGAGCTTGGAAAGCATAATGGGGGCTGAGGGGGAACCCATTGGTAGCTGTGGTTATTTGCAGGCAAAGCCAGTATCCCCAGGGTGTCTAAGAGCCATGTGCCAGACATTAACTGCACCTGCAAAACTGTATCTACAAAATTGGGGGGGGACAAATGGGTGCCAGCTGAGGAGCACCCCATAAAAACTTGAAAAGCCACCATATTGCCCTGCAGATCTCTTAAAACTCTCCTCCTAAGCACTCGACAGTTGTAAGTGGCAAGTTTTACGCCACCAATCAGCTTTCTCATGGTCACCTTGTGCTCCCCCGGTCAGTTTGCTGTACACACCTGTTGGCATTCACCTTATACATAGATTATAAGTTCTCTGGGGCAGGGACCATCTTTCTGTTCTGTGCTGTACAGCACCTGGCACACTGGGGGCCTGGTTCATGATTGGGCCATCTAGTAAATCAATAATAATCAATAGTTGAAGTCGGTCACAGAACTAGGGTCTGAGGCAGGAGATCTTTCTCTCGCCCCAAAGCTCATCCCCACACAAAGGACCAAAAAAAATTAATCACCAGTTTTCCTTCAGTAAATACCATTTTGACTAAACCAAATTTTTTGTGAAATTGTATCAATTTTGTCAACATTTTATTTAGGAAAAAAAATAGAAAAAAGTTTTGGTTTTTTGTTTTGCAATGACTTTTCATTTTGAAATGTATTATATAGGGGGAAATGGTCAAAATCTAAATGAAACTTGCAAATAGAGGCTAAATTCATTGGACAAATTATCCCTAGTGAATTATTCGCTCTGCTCCATTTGCGAGGTCTGACTTCAGTCCATGTTCATGGCTCATTGTCTGGTCTGTGTTTGATGCTGTGCTCTTTGAGAAAGGATGGTCTCTTGACTAAGATATGGGGCAGGACATCTGAAGACATGGCTCTGTGATTCCTGGCTCTGCCTCAGCCTTCTTCACCTGTGACCTTTGGGGTAAGTCACTGGAGCCTACACTTTGAAATGTGGTATCTGAATTTGGGTTTGTTAATTTTCAGGTGTCAAATATCAGACCCCTTGGTCTTGATCTTCAAAAGTGCTAAGCAACCACGACTCCAGTTGAGGTCCCTGGGAGCTGTGGTGCTCAGCAGGTCTGAAAAATCAGGCCTGCATATCTCAAGTCAAGAGCACTAATAGAGGCATGCAAAATCAGATGTCACTTTTGAAAAAATTGGGTCTTAACCTTTCCGTGTCTCAGTTTCCCCATCGATAAAGTGGGGATGATCATACTTACCTACCTATCAAGGTATTGTGAGGATGAATTTCTTAGTGTTTGTAAAGCACACAGAAGCCATTGGATAGAAGGTACTAAAAGAGACTATTATATTCATAATATCATGCCATCAATGCCTTGCGCAGCATCTGCCCACCCGGCTTTCCCAGCACAAAAGTATCCTCTGCCATGCAATCTCCTCACTTATACTATCTCTCAGTCTGGTAGCCAGCCTGTTCTTTTTCTCTCTTCCTTCTCTGATTGCCGGAGGTTTTGCAGGGCCATCTTGTGTGTCAACTGCACAGCGCTTGGATACATCAGGAAAACACTTTGCAAATCGATAGGAACAACAGCTTTGTTCTGATGCTGATGCTCTAATCTCTCTGTGATCTTCCTGGTGATAGTGTGATGAGAAGGAGGATGGTAACAGTAACAGTCTGAATCCTTTGTTCTTACACAGCACCCTTCATCTGAGCTTCTGAAGGCACTCGAGTAATTTACTACCCTCCACAGCACTCCTAGGAGTATTAGCCTCATTCCAGAAGATGGGAAAACTGAGGCACAAAGGTTGCACAGCAAGTGAGCATTGGACTCGAGAATCGAACCCAGGAATCCTAACTTCTCTTTCCTTGCTTTAACTGCTGGGCGATGTTTCTGCCCAGAAGTTCCATCTTGCAAAGCTCTTGCGCATCTGAGCAGTCCCATTTATGTCAGTGGGGCTATTCGCTTGATTAAAGTCTGGAGTGTACGTACCTGGCTATCACCTTGTGACCTCCCTGCTCCCAACACCACTCTCCTTCCTAGGATTCGCTTGGGTGTGGTTCCCATGGGTTTCACTGTCATCGGTCTGTCAGGCTCCCGGGTGCTTGGTTTATCTGCCCCAATGATTTCCTCTCCAGCACCCTTTCCAACACGCTCTCTAATATGGGCCCCTGGGGATGCCCATCCCCCCCGCCCCCATCCCGAACAAACAAAGGCACTTCCAGGTCTTTCATCTGAAGCCATTTCCTCCTTTGCTTATGCCCCGGGGCCTGAGCTCTCCTCACCAATGACAGTAGGAGAAAGAGAGATCTCACAGTGCTCTTGGAACATAAGTGTCTCAGGACCCTACATATCCTTGCAACTAATAGGCCAGTCCTGTCTCCCTCTTCCACAGCAGAACCAGAGGGCAGAACAATTCTAAACCCGTTGCCCTGCTGCTGGCAATGGGGGGCCACTCACAAGCCGCCCCCCAACCTCCTCCTGCATGGAACCCTGAATTTGGATTCCCACCTCCACAGCGGGGTGTCACTTTTACATCTCTCGCCCTCATTCCGGGAGCGTCACGTCTGCAAGCGGCATGCAGGGTGCTTCTCTTATTGGCCTCAGGCCTCCTTGGGGATAGGACAAGCCAGAACATATTACAGACGGAATTCAGAATTATCTATCCCCAGCATCCACCTAATCCATCGTGAGGGGAAAGAAAAAGCTCTCCAGGCCCGCAGCAGCTCTGAAGCCGACATTTCTTATTCTGAGCCTGTGTTCCCGCTTGTCAGTTTGATTTCTTGATACTTTCAAATCATTGGTATTCTCAGTTAGGCTACGGCGTCACGTCCATCACCCGTTATCACCAGGTTCCTGCGCTTCCTTTCCTTCTTCCTTGGCGTCTGAAATCTTCAAAAAATTTAAAAAAATAAATAAAATAATAATAATAATAGTACTTAATAAGCTTTACAGATTCTTATCTGCTGCAACCTGGATTACATCCAGACCCTTTGTTACCTCTCAGTTTCTACTGCACACATCTAGTATTGTTAAATCTACATCTCTGGGTGGTTGTTAGTATTTCTAGGGACAAGGAAGCTGGCCTGTCTGGAGAGAATGGGATTGTAACAAGTTATAAAGTTTGAGGAGGCTGCACGGAGATGCAGAGCTGCTTTGCTGACTCATCCTGATGCTGATTGCTGGCACCCTACAGAAAGAAGCAGAGCTATTCTGCTGGCTCACCCTTGCAGCCAGAACAGGTGCAACCTATTTGCTCCAACCTGGGTTTAAGTATCTCAGTGGCAGGGAGCTAGGGGCAGGGATATAGGATGACCTGAAGTAAGTAACTTTTGAAACAGCCAAGCTTGGGAGAAAACACAGGCTGAGATTATGTTTGTTGTTGTTCAGGTTAAGAATAAAGAAACTCCCAACCCAGGAAGGGGGTAAGTTTGAACTTTGCCCAGTGTGTGTATCCTCTGTAAGGTGTAGGGTGGATGCACTACCTGCTTAGAGGCAGTTGTGCACTCCTCCAATCCTGGACCAGCTGTGCTCCATGCCAGTTTTTAGCATAAGTCTCTCACCTCATTAGTCCAAACTGCCTCCTACTACCCCACATGACTAGCTTGGAAGCCTAGGGAAGTTGTGGGTACCTAAAAGAGGCTGAAATTTGGCTCCACATCTTTCAGTTGTTCCAGAAGTAGAAGCAAAGTGAAAATGGGATCATGAACACTAATCTCTGCTCCCCAGTGCCTTCTCCACCTCGGTCCCACATGTTTGATAAACACCGACAGAAATAGGAGAGGCCCTGTCAAACCGCAGATACTCTACAATATGTGACCTGAATGTGTTTTCGGTGTGAATGAGGCTCTCAGACTGTACAAGCCTAATACAGTGTGAGATAAAGTTTCTAAGAAGCTATAATTTGATTTTTCAATCCTGTTACTAAGATATTAGGGAAGGTGATTAATAATCCAGCGTCCTATCATAGCACAGCAAGCTTCGGTAGGAGAAGATTGTTAATGCAATAAAGCAAAACCCTAAATAGGTACGAGGAGGAAAGGTTTTTTTCTCCTCTGTGCCAGGATTAATTCAACATAAGGGGCCAGATCCTCAGCAGGTGTAAATCAGCAAAGCCCAATTGAGTTCAATAGAACTACACTAATTTGCAATAGCTGGGCATCTGGCCCATTGACTTCAGTGGCAATATATTGATGTGTACCAGTTGGGTGCTGGCCCAGTAGCTTCAATGGAATAATGTTGATTTACACCCTCTGGGGATTTGGCTCAATGTTTTTTAAGATCATTTGACATATCACCATAAAAACTGGGGGAGCTTGCTAAGTTCCCCACTGGAGGATTCTCACTGTAGAGAAATCCTTAAGTGGTATAGCAATATTGTGAGACACAGTCTAGACCTGGGATTGCTGGAAGAGTGTGGAATAATGTCTCAAGGGTTGTAGATGACAAGTGGATGCCACTGAGACTAAAATCCCAACTTTATAGAACAATGCTGTCTGGTACAGAAACATGGGTGATAGAGCTGGCAGGTTCAGTGCCTACAGATGTTTGAGATGAGATGTCTTCACACCATAAGAAGAGTCACATGAAAAAACATAGAATCGTAGGACTGGAAGAGACCTTGAGAGGCCTTCTAGTCCAGTCCCCTGCACCAAATCAGGACTAAGTAGTATCAAGATAATGGTCTAGATAATACTTAGTTGTCTAGAGAGACAGATTTCAAAATGAAAGGATTAGGATGGAAGTCAAAGTCTGTGATATGGCTGACAAAATCCAGGAAGGAAAAGAATGGAGGGGACCTGGTGAAGATAACGTGGCAGGAACAGGTGATAGGAAAGGGACCCTGAGGAAGCGATGAAGCAATGGATGGATCACATCAAAGAGGATGCAAAGCAGGTGGACTTTAGCGCTGCCTTGGACAGAGGACGATGCTAGATGCTTGCATGACAACCTGACCCAAGTTGATGGGACAAGGGGAAAAAGAAGTTTAGCAATGTTGTAGGTGCCTTTACCACCCTCTTGTGTTCAGTGAAGGGCCACAGACAGGGGCAAGAGGCGTCACTGTAGCTTGGTGAGTCCTGGCTGCCCAAAAGACCCTTTGAGACCACTGGGATTGGGCTGGTTCTTCTCTCACTCACTTTATACTGCAGTAAATTGGGAGCAGTTCTCTGGTAAAATCAGTGCAATCATGCGACATCTGCCATCTTGGCCATCAAACTGCAGTGGAAGCATAAGTCTTGACAGTGAGAGAGCCTGGTCCCTCAGCTGAAAGCGGTGACAGACCCCGTCCCCTGTGTGTCAAACACGGAGAGGACATGTGACACACATGGCTTTGTCTTTCGCTCTTTGCATGGCAAAGGATCCACGTGGGAACAGTAGCCGTGTTTACTGACTAGATGTAACATGCAAGGCCTCGCTACATATTACCACTCCAGGTTCTGAAACACAGAACGCAGTAAGCCCCACTAGAGCAGCGGTTCTCAAACTGGGTTCAGGGGACCTCTGGGGGTCTGTGAGGGTACTGCAGGGGTTCTGCAAGTGAAGCCCTGTTGATCAACTCCTCCCCCTCCCGCTCAGTGCCTCCTGCATGCTGCGGAACACCTGTTCTACAGCGTGCAGGCTGTGCTGGGAGGGAGGGGGAGGAGTGGGGATGGGGTGCGCTTGGGGGAGGAGGTGCAAAGAGGCAGGGAAGAGGAGGGCAGGGGTGGAACGGTGGTGGGGGTGGGGACTTGGGGAAGGGCTGGAGTGGGGGCAGGGCCTGGGGCTGAGTGGCGGTTGAGCACCCCTGGGGAAAATTAAAAGCCGAAAAAATTTAAATCAAAATGAGGGGCTAAAGTTTGAGAACCGCTGCACTAGAGGACTCGCCAGCTATGGAAAGGGATCCTACCCAATCCCTACACACTATGTACGCTGACCAGGGAGGTGCGTCCTTCCCGAGGAAGCTCAGCCCAAGTGTCTGAGGCCCACTGTTCCTGGTGTTCCTGCTAGGATGGTGGCATGATTGGGGGAATAACCACGCCCTTCAAATCCAGATGCCTGCCCCTGTCAGATTAGAGCAATTTGGAGGTGAATATCTGGCTCTCTGCCCTTTAAAAGAAAACATGTCCCAGCTGTTGGCCTAATGCTCAGGGACCAGATCTTCAGCAGGTGGAAATGGGTGCAGTTCTAATGAAGCCACTGCAAAACAAATTTGGATCTGGTCCTAGGAGTTTTTAAAAGGGAGCGGGATACCCTACAGGGCGGATCAAATTTAACACCACAGTGGCCTGCACTCCCCCAGCTAGAGGAGAGCGTTGCCCACCAGTGATCTCCCTCCCCATGCCGCCAAAATATTGACACAGCCCATCTGTCGCAAGCCAATAATTTCCCCCCAATATCTCAGCTGGTGTGTGATTCTGCACAAGGCTGGATAGAAGTTAATGAAGAGAGAGAGAGACACAGACTCAGGGCTTGATGTGCGATCATGTATTATTAGAGTTAACAATAATGTCCAATTACGAGCTATCCATTGCAAATCTGCAGCAGTAATTTAAAGCAGCAAAAATAAGCGGTGAGTCATCTTGGACATTTTCCGAAAAATTAACAGAAGTGATTTTTTTATGCTTTAAGTGCACATTGTTTTTTAATGAAGGAAAGATTTGAATGGATATCAGACCCTAAAAGAGCTGGATTCTGCGAGCAATGCTATCTACCATCTCTGGTCTGCAAGAAGACTCCCATCCCAGCCAATGATGACCTGGTCTCAGGTATTCATGGCTTCATCATCTCTTGGCTGGACTGCAGCAATGCAGTAGACCTGGGCATGAAGCTGTCATGGATCCACAGGATTGGTGCTAAGCTCCCAGCTTTGGAACAGTCTCTTGGAGAAACCCCTTCACGGTGCCAGACCCACAAGAGGTCTCTTCCTTCAGGGCCCCACCACCTCTTTAGACTGAACGTCTGATGTCCAGCTCTCCTGCTTTGCACTGTGAGTCCAACTGAGACAGACCCCTGCTAGAGACATGTGCATTCTACAGGGATTAATGCACCTCACCAAGCATTTGCAGTGCCATTCAAACAGTACTGTCAAAACTGTCGGGTTTGTTAGTCACCTGGAGCACAGCATAGGAAGTCCGTACGTTAGCATAGAGAACTGAAGGTTAAAGCATAGACCATTCTGGTTAGCCCAGAGCCTTGCCAAGCTGTAGTGAATCCATGTTCAAGCTCTGTGTCTCTCTTATTCTGACCTCCTTGGTCAGTTCCCCAGGGAGAGCCCAGACTTTTACCCGCCCAACCTCACACCTTCCTAGTCCTTTGTTCTTGAGCTTGGGGATTTTGCTCAGCTTCCCTGCTGAGAGGTGGGGAAATCTTCCTCCTTCTGGGTCATTTGTTTCTAGGTGTTAATGTCTTGGTGATTGATTTTCCCATTGTCTTAGATTTTCCATTGATAGAGGGTCAGCCTTGGCCAGTCCTTTTTAATGACCCATTGAGGCTCGGATAACTAGGTGACATTCATACCAATCTCTCCCCACCTGCCAGGAGAGCAGACGAGCCTTTTATTCCTACTGGGTAACCATACAAAATATAGGGGAAACTGAGGCACACGGCGGCATCATAAAAATATTACAGAAAATTCCCACTTTGTCACAGAAGCCGTCACTGCTTAGGAAACTCTTACTGGGACAGAACACTGCAGAGAATTTCCTCCTCAACACTGGCTACCACGAGCGCATCACACCCACCCTCCGTTCCCTACACTGGCTTCCCATAGAATATTGTGTCAAGTTCACAGTCTCGGTCCATATCTTCAAGGTGCTCTAGTGCCTGGACCCAGAGGTCTAATAGATCAACTAATGCTCCGGGATGAAGACTGTGGTCGACAGCTCTGTCAGAATGGGACTTTCTATAATAAGGGTGACACTCATTTGTGCAGGGGACAGAGACTTCTTAGGGGCTGGGTCTGAGACTGTGGTCAACACCTGAAGGAACTAAGGACCATCACAAACATGTCCACCTTCCGTTTCAAGTGCCAGGTGCATCTCTTTGACCTGCCTTCTCTAACAAATCTATAGAGCCATATGGATTATATATATATATAAAATTCTAAAACAAAGCACTTCCCTGCACTCATTTCTTCCCCTGGGGAGAGGATGAGAGAACAAACACAAGATACATGTTAGTCACATTGCTTAATGCAACTGAAAGGTGCACAGATACTGTGGTGATGAGTGTGGCATAAGAACTGGAACAGGATAGAAAGCTAAATATGGCTGCAACAGGCATAGTACGGAAAGCTCAGGGCACTTCAGGACTGTGGCTTTACTGCTCTTAGAAGCTCAGCAGGAGGGGATGTGATCACTATGTGAATGGGTGACCCAAAGTGCTACATAAATGCTACTGAGGAAAAAGTGATCTTTCAGAATTCATGCTAGAGGTTACTGCCATGTTGGAAGAATGCTGTGTCCGGTGTAGCTAGCTGACTGTGAAAAGAGGTGGCTTTATATCCTCAACTTTGGGACAGTCAAAGGCTATTTCAGGCCTAGAAAAGCCCAACTGTTTTAGGAGTTGGCTGGAAAAGGTGAGCAGATGAGTGATCAGTGAAGGCCATGGGATGTAGCCCCAGCAGAGGCAAGCATGAGTGTACATGTTCTTTGCCTCAGAGATGGGTAGTTAGAGAGACCAATGCATACATAGAATGACCAGCCTTGAATCCAAATAACCTTAACTGTGCCCTGCAGTGACACCATGCAATAACCATATGAATGTCATTAAGGCATTTTAGGGTCCAAAGTCCCAGACTTGATTAACCTGATTTTTCTTCTTCTTTTTTTTTAGCATTTGGCATCACTGCAGGGCAGAGTTAAGGTTGTTTATGTGCCTTAACTGTGCTCAACATGTTTGTATTTCTCCTCAGTTCAACCTTAACTCTGAATTTCCTGGGTCTGCAGTGCTTGTTTTGGGGATAATTACAGCCTCCCCACAATGTTGTTTTCCCTTACCTTGCTAATCTGCTCTCTCAATCTTAACTCCATTTCAACGTAGGCTTTTGCTGGGAATGTGTGCTGTATTTATTTTTCCCTTCATTTGTTTTCACTCCCCCCTTCCCTTTCCTCCTTTTTTCATATTCCTCTGTATTTATTTTTCTCAGCGTGTACTATTTTTCAATTTATTATTTCACTGGATTCCCCTCCCCCTTCTCACCTCTACATTGCTATATATATATATATATATATATATATATATTTAAGAATTTCTGCTACACGTAACAAGAACCCAACAACATTTGAGTTCAATGTTGAGTTCAGTCCCACTTGTGTCACGTTACTGGGTTCAAAATGAGGCAAAGCAGGAAGCCCTAGTCTTCCTTTTGTTAGCAAAAATTCCTCCAGACCAAGGCACTACCTGCCCCAAAGGTCCTTGGAGCTGTTTCTATTACAGACTAGGAAATAAAAATATGATGTGGTTGTCGCCGCTGTGAATAATGCAAGGAAACATATATGTATTTATACAGCAAATGGGAAAATACATTTCTTAAGATGAATGAGGCTGTTTTCAAGCTTGATGCACCCAATAAAATAACTGAGTATCAAGAGAGAGGTTTATTTTGAAGCCTAGATGTGTCATAACATCAGCTCCCATGCAGGACTTCAAAATACATAAATCAGAAAGAAGAACAGAGGGGAATGGACAGGACAGCAGTAAACACTGGGCAAAGGTAGACACAGGGTACATTTATATAAAGCAAAGACGGAGTGTGCATCGGCTGTTTTGTGGGCATTAATGCACCAGATATAATTCAAAGACCATTCTTGTCCTATAAAAGTGCTTTGGTAAGGCAAGATTTTGATCATGGGTTTCAAGGCTACAGCTGGGCAAATAACTGATTTTTTTCATCACTGGCAATTTTGAAAATTAAAAAAAAAAAAAAAAACATTTTGGATTGGGCCAAACCCCAAAATTTTTGGTGAATTAAAAAGTAAAAAAAAATTTTTTTTGTGTTGAATAAAACATTTTGTTTCATTTTCAAGCATTTTTTAACATTTTGGATTTTTGAAATAAATAAAAGAAAATTTTAAACAAAAAGTTTCTTTGAATTGAAACATTTAAACTTTTTTGGGTAATTATTTTCAAAGTGAACAATTTGGCAAAACTGACAAAAGTCACATCATGTTTTGGTGTTGCAGAATCTGCATTGTCCCCCCCAAAAAAGTTTTGGGTGAAAAGTTTTGGCAAGCTGTATTGAAAAATCATTTTTTGGTCAAATTACTGTTTTGTTTTTGGGTTTCCAGTTTTCCAGTGAAAAACAGAACATTTCTGAGAATGAAAACACTTTATGAGAAAATTGTCATGATGCTGAAAACCTAATATTCCATCCAAAAAATGTTGCGATGGAAAATAGTCAACAAGCCCTAGTTTTCAGACCTACATTTTGCCCAGCTCTAAGAGATGCGCACTGCCTTAATATTGCCTGGTGATAAATTTCTTTGCATGTAGTATAGTATATACGGGTGTGTCTACACTACAGTAGCTACCATGTTACATCTATGCTTTGTAGTATTGTAGTGTGTAGCACAAGTGTAGATGTTTCCTACATTCATGGAAGGGGTTTTTCTGTTGATGAAGTTAACTCACCTCTCCAAGAGTTAGCAGCTCTGTTGACCTAGCTGTGCCTATACAAGGGGTTAGGGCCATCTATGTTGCACAGGGTGTGAAATTTTTCACCACCCTGAGCAAGGTAGCTAGGTCAACCTAAGTTTCAGGGGTAGACCAGGCCTGTGTCTTTACGGCACTCTGAAATCCTAGTGCAGGATTGTTGCTATTATTTATCTGTTCTATCATCCCGTTAAGAAGCTAGGATGGAGCTCAAAGTAAAAGGGCAGAGGGGATAGCTAGCTTCTAGGAATTTGAGGACTGAAAAGACCTGCTAGCTCCTAGTCAGTGCAGGATTGCTCTCCCCACTGTTCATTTACTAGTGCTTTGCCCAGTTTAACAATGGGGCTTCTACCACTTCCTTTGGTTAGGGGCAGCAGGTGTAGAGATCAAGTTGAAGGAAGCAGCTGAGCAAGCGTTTGCAAGAAACATAGGCAGGGAAGCACAAAGAGATTGTTCTGGGAACGGAGCTGGCAGCTTAAACCATACAAAGTGTGGAATGTGGTTTTATAAATCACACATGCCAAGGAATCCCTGAGGCGTTGGGATAGATCTCCGGTTGATGGGGGTGCTGGGGGAATGATTACTCACTCATTCCTTGCATCATGAGTGAGCGATGGAACCCAATGGATCATCCATCCCTATCCTCCGTGAAGCTAACTTCCCCATCTTCCATATTGCCAAGGAATGTTGGCCAAGCACTGTCTAGAGGTGCCTGGTGCAGTAACTGCCATAGACAATAAGGCAGATACTGGAGTTCATGGGTGTGCTTCCCATACACTGCACCTTATGTTGTTCATTACACCTGTTCAAAGTGGATGCGTAATGCTACTGCCCGTAACATTTTACGTGTCCTTCGCATGGGTGTGAATGATGACGCGAGTGTGAGGCAGGTCGGGCCCAAGAGGAGGGGAGGGAAAGAGATCAAGGGAATAAAACGAAGAGGTGAGGAAAATAAGAAAAGAAGCAAAAAGGGGGGACTTGGGTAGAAGGGGAAGAGGTGATCAAGGGAGGCCGGGAAAGAAAAAGAAAAAGGAGGGGGGAAAAGGAGGAGAAAGATCAATAGAGCCGCTAGGAATGTTTTCATTGAAATATTTCATTGCCAAAAAATTACTTGTTGGCCCAAATGATTTTTTTGGCAGAAAAACTTTCATTTTGGTAGAAATTCTCTGTTTTTATCATGAAAAACAGGGAAATTGAAAAAAATTTTTGGTATCTGCTGTTTCAGGAAACGAATTGAGACATTTTCATGGGAAATTTTGAAAAAAAATATTAAAAACATCAGCGAAAAATCATCGGCATATTTTAGGCCAGTTCTAGTAACAAGGGAGAAAAAAATGGCTGGGGCAGAGTGTGAGAGTCTTTCATCACCCGGTCCGGGTCAGTAGTGAGGGAAAGTTCTTGCTGTTTGATGGCCTGCGTGAAGCTAAAATGAGCAGGTGATCTCAGTCCATGTACAGCAAATGCGTGTCCGCCTCTGCAGAGACACTCAGACTTGACTAAGCCCAGGATGCTGGATTCCCCTTGCACCCTTAGAGTGGAGCCTCCAGGTCGGAGCTGATTAGTACTGGTCGGATGGTGCAGGGGGAAGGGAAGTTTGCCGTGCCTCTGACAGTGCTGTACTTGCTCTGGAGCGAGAGACAGCGAGCCAGGGCTGAGACTCCAGCACCTTTGCATGGAAGGTTATCTCGGTTGTGGGGCTGTTTCCTCTGCCCTTGTCCAGTTATGCGTCTGGGCAGAGTTCCACAGGGCAGCGGCCACTGTGGCTCCCTTGACATCTTCCAGAGCAGTGTGCTGCCTGGGTTCCTTCGCTTGGCGCCATCCCACTGCTGGGCCTCTGAGCTTGCCCCCTGCCCTGCATTTTTCTTTGCCCTTTTGTAGTTGATCTTGTCTCCCTTTTGGCCCCGTCCTTCTCACCAGAGGGTGGCCATTGTGGTTGCAGTGGGTGGGCCTTGCCAGGGGTTTCCCTCCAGCTGAAGGCAGGTAGACGCAACACCTTCCATCAACAGAGACAGGGAGAGAGGCAGGGAAAAGTGGAAAAACAACAGCAGATAATCACCGGGTCTAATCCTGCCAGGTGCCAGTCGTGGGGGCTCTCAGTCCCCTCTGAAATCAGCAGGAGTTGAGGGTGCTCAGTGCCTGTTTTCTGGGCGTTCACTTGTCTTGGTGGCTTTGGCAATGAGTGGCAGCTCCTGACGAGCAGCCATGCACCCCTCAAGAAACATGGGGCAAGCAAAGAGAGAAATCAATTATCGCTGGATCCAGAGGAGGGAGTGAAGTGACATGCAGCCGAGTAGCGATCCAGCTGGCTGGGCTTCGTGGAGCGAGAGAGAACAAAACAAGGAGGCAAGGGAGACTTGGGAGCCTCGAGGGATAGAACCTGGTGGAATTCCTCGTGCCCATCAGCATCTAGCTGGCCCTCCCCCCACCCACCAGCCCTGGCGAACAGAGACAGTACAGAGGCCTCAGAGTGATCTCAGGACCCCAGTACAGTTGTGCCCCCCCACCATTTCCCCATTCCTCTCATCAGTCCTGAGGGGATGGGGCTGCGACCTGTTGGGGAGTGCAAGTGGGGGAGGGGATGATGCCTGTTTGGAGGTGGGGGCAGGAGAGGGCCTTGCCCTGTTGGGGGTGGGACAGAGGCACTTACCTGTTGGCAGGACATCTCAGGCACCAGAGAGATGAAAAGGCAGGAGATGATCCTAAAGCAAAGAGGACAGGAGCGTTTAGGGAAATTAATGGAAATGTGCCCCCCGCGGGACAGCCGGAGCGGTCAGTGTTATTCAGCGCATTCATCTTCTCTGCACTGGCTTTTATCTTTGTCACGGTATCTGGATTTGCTAGTCACAACAGATTTGTCTTCCTCCAGATGTCTCACTTACAGGGAAAGCTTTATTCCCAATAATTTTTGAATGTTCTCTCCTTATGATTTATCTCTCTTAGGTAGTTATCTCATTTTTCCCAATTGTACATTTGCCTCCAAGAAACCTCCTATATCTTAGAGCTCCCCCATCTCTCTCTAGCCCAAATTCATCTTCTTTTCATCTTGATTTCTGTATTTGTCTTCTTCTCCCCATGTAGGTTTTACTCTCAGGATTTATCTCCCTTATTCCTGAGACCCCCCTCAGAAACCAACGCTTTTGCTTTCCCCTGCTCAGTCATTTTGTTTAATAGTTAACAGCATCTGTGTTTATAAAATTTCTCTCCAAGCTAGGCTTTGAGAGTTGGGAGGTGCAGGGTTAGAGCTGGCAGCCCAGATGCCTGGGTTCTTTTTGTGGCTCTTCCACTGACTTATTGTGACACCCTGGGTAAGTCACATAGGGATAGATTTCCTGAAGGTCACCCCCCCCTCCCATTTAGGCACCTCAATCAGGGGCCAGAGTCCCTTGCAAGCAAGCATTTTTGGACTCCGGTTTCTTCTGAAAATCCAGCCCTAAGGGCCTGTGGATGCTCACCACTTCTGAAAATTGAGGCCTCTCTGTGCCTTCGTTTCTGCCTTTTGGCCAATGGAGATAACACACTATGGTGAGGAGTGTGGGGTAGGTACTGCAGCGGGGATACTCACCACAGCACAGGGACATCTCAAGGTTTAATTCACTAATGTTAGGGAGTGCTTTGACACCTTTGGATAAAAGGCCTTATACAAAGGTAGAGTATGGTTCGTATTTAGGCAGTGAAAAGGCCCTGCTAAGACGGGAAGTTCTGTCATGCCAGAGGACTTCACAAATGTTCACTTGCTGTTGTGACTTGTCTACCCATCAGCTCAGACTCACAAGGTGACACTCTCCCAGGACTGCAATAGATGCGACCTGCCAAAACACTGGTGATATTTGGTGGGGATAAAGGATGTGGCTAGGTCAGAATTTTTTGGTGGGGCCCTGCTCTTAAGTTTAAACTAAGGAGCTCATTGAAAGTTCTCCTCGGTCCTCCACCATGGCTGCTGGCCTGTCGGAGCTTCCTTAAAGTTGTGCTTTTTCTACTGCTGTAGTCTGGCGTACAGGAGCAGTGGCCTTGGCACGGGTCTTTCCTCCCAAAGAGCTCCTCTGTTAAATTAACAGCTGTCAGTGGTTAACAGATGAAGGTAAATGTATTTTGCTCTGATTGAATATTCTCATCGTTCGGAGTGGGACAGGTTCCCATGTCCCTCAGTGGAAGAAGGACGCTGAATTTCATGCTGGATTGACAGTCATAGGATTAAACTCCTCTCATTATCCCCAGGACAGAGACAGCAGCAGTGCCAGGAGGGTGGACAACAATGTTCCAGCCAAACGTTTTTCTGATGGAAAATTGGGGTTTTCAACTAAACGAGCATTTTCATAGAAAGTTGCTGCTTTCCTCAAAAATCTTTGATTTTTTGGGGGAGGTGGGATAGTGCGGGGGGGGGGGGGGGGGTTTGGAAAACCTGAAAACTGAAAAATGTTGGTTGAAAACGGAAAATATTTCAATTCTCAGCGGTTTTAAGTCAAAACTGCTGGTTTCCAGCAGTTTGTGGCCAAAAATTGGTCTGATTTTTGGTAGAAAATTTTCAGTTTGGGGGAAACTTCCACAAAAATAAAACAAATTTAATTGTTGTTGAAATTTTCTATGGATCCCCCCCATACTCAGATGTTTGCCAGCCACTTCTGAATGTAAGTTTCCCTACCTCTAACCCATTAAGGTGTCCCAACATGGTCCTTGAAGGGCCACCTAGAGTGGCTAAGAGCTGGACAGTCACCACACCTCGTTCAGCAGCCACTTGGAGACAGCCAATCATGGTGATGGCCTGCATGATGCACATGCTTGCCTGACGCAATCTGCACTCCTTTATTTTTTCTTCATTGATGATGGTGGAGCCTTGGAAGCAAAATCTACCTGGAAGCTGTGGAGCAGCTGCTCCTTGTACATGCAGCAGCTGGAGCAGCCCATCTGGCTGTGTCAGCCCCATCATTTACACCCCATGACAGAGTCTTGGCCACAGTGACATGACGTATTGTGCAATTTCAAGCACGGTGTTTTTTCAGGAAAGTGCACGGGGGCAGAAGGGGAGGGAGGGAGGAAATGTGTTGCAGAGAGAAAACAAAATCATCACCACATTTAATACACCCCAACCTGACCTGCCACAGACTCTCAAGCCTTGTTTTTATCTTTTTAAGAGATTGCTTCGCTCTCTCGCTCTGGGAAATGATGCCACATCACTCCTCCTCCATCCTCCGTCACCTTCGCTCGTTTCCTATCCGTCTCGCAATGTAATTCAAAATTGCCCTCTGGGTAACTCTCCATAGACTCTGTCTGCTGCATTTCTCTGATCTTAAATCCACTCCTCCTCTCCACCTCCTGCTTGAAATGTTCCTCCAAGTGAATGCTGCCCCCGCTGAGTTTTACTTGGCCAATCTTGGCTTGGAGGGGACAGTTCTGGCACCCCATGAGTGGGACTTGCAAGACCCCTGAAATGTCTCTCCCATTTTTCTGGGGCTAGTGCAATGCTTCAGCGTGAGATCTTTCCCAAAGGTGTCATGGGATGATGCTGTACTGTGACTTGGGATGGGATGAAACTGTGTCCACAATGTCACAGTGCAACAGGATGACATTAAGAGGCTAAAAATGGATGTTTTCCATTTGCAAAGAGCAAGTACCTGGCTCCCTACTTCATCTTGAGCTCTTTCCTCCCCTCCATTCCCCTTTGCCCAAGCTACTGTGGCACTTCTAGACCTGAGAGGGTACCATTTTGTGGGAAATTCTGTGATTTTGAAAAAAAATCCATTTTGAAACAGAATGAGAACAAAACATTTTGAAATTTCCCGTGAAACAAAATTCCTAAGGAAAAAAAAATCATCTGGGGTCATAGAATCATAGAAGATTGGGGTTGGAAGAGACCTCAGGAGGTCATCTAGTCCAACCCCCTGCTCAAAGCAGGACCAATCCCCAACTAAATCATCAAACCATTTAATCTCCATAAGATCAAAACATGTTGTTCCGATTTCGACCTTAAAAAAGTTAAACAAATTTTTTGGTATAAAAAACAATGCATTTCATTTTGAAAAGTCATTTTGAAATGAAAAAATCAAAACTGGAAATTAACTCCACTGGGAACAGCTAAACCCCATTCTCTTAGTGTACCTAGTCTCTGGGGGTGGATGACAGGGGATGGATCACTTGATGATTACCTGTTCTGTTCATTCCCTCTGGGGCACCTGGTGTTGGACACTGTCAGAAGACAGGATCCTGGGCGAGACGGACCTCTGGTCTGACCCAGTATGGCTGTTCTTATGTTCTTATCAAAATGTTCCATTCCCAAAATGAAAAAATGGGACGTTAATATTATCAAAAACTTCACTTCATTATTTTCTAACAAAATATTGTCAAAATCGACACTTTTTCTAAATATTTTGATTTAACCAAAAATGGCATTTTTCATCGAAAAAACATTTTGACAAAACATTTTGGACCAGTTATCGCTTGATCCTGCAAGGTGCTTAACATCCTGGCCCCGATCCAGCAAAGCACTTACATACATGCTTAACTTTTAATCATTGGGACTACTCATATGCTTAGAGTTAGGCAGGTACTTAAGTGCTCTCCTGGACCAAATCCAGAATGCTCGGCAGCAGCTTCCAGGATCAAGCCCTCATCTTAAAACCACAGGAGTGTCCTCAGAGTAGCCATGTGCACTGTCTGTCCTGCATGATCACGACCTGCTGCTGTAAATTGTAACCTTCATAGCTCAGTTTTGTCTCCCTATGTTCTCACGATAGCAGCCTCCACCATTAACAGCTAAACCCGAAACCGTGCAACGTTCCTCAAGAGGCGGGGATGAAACTAGCTGCGTTTTACTAGAAGCTTTGTGGATCCGGAGACCCTTGTGTTGAAATAAGAAGTTTGCCCTCTACTGGACAGCATTTTCCCAGTGAAGACCTCAAAGGGCTTTACAGGTGCTAACCCCACAAAACCCCTGGGAGATAACTATTGTAATCCCCATTTTACAGGTAGGCGAAACTGAGTTGTTACAGTGTTGAAGTGACTTGTCCAGGTTCATACAGTAAGGGTATTATTGAGCCAGGAACCCTGATCTCTTGACCACTCCATTTGGGAGCTCTAACTCCACTTCCCCATTTTAAAGCAAAGTGGATTTTTTTCTGGCTTTGGTTACTCATGGGGTTTCAGAGGCTGAGTTGTTTTCCTTTCATAACGAGACTGAAGGTTGCTCATCAGAAGGCAGGTCTTCTGGGCTGGAGGAGACTTCAAGGACCCATATTCTATGCACACAGCTTAGTGACTTTGGGCAGTTTCATGATGAGTTTTGCCTTTGTCCTGCTGGAGTCAAATTTAAAATGAAATACAAGGGGCCCTATTCCTTGTTCTGACCCTGTTTCCTTTGGTACAGGAAAAAGCTGAAGGGGTGGGGGAGGAAATGTGGCTTTAAGGCACCCTTTCGCTCTCCTCAGTCTGTGCCCAGATAAGGACCGCCCTGTCTGGAGCGTAAATAAGAGCTTTCCTAATTAATGCAAACCTGCCTATGGTTCCAGCCGCACCTCTTTCTCCATAGCCCCCTGTGCTGGGTTGCTAGGTTTGATGCTGAAGACCTGTTTGGGAGTCCACCTGTGCCAGGTTATTCCCCAGTGTCTGGATCCTTCATGGCCTTTTAGCAGCATGGGAGCGGCCCAAAGGAGCCTTTATATAATGGACACTCATGGACAGTCCTTGTTCTGCTCCTTTGCACAGGGCAGAGTTCCATCCAAGTGAACGCCAAAGGCAAAGCAAAACCTGTTTTTAGCTTCACGGAGCTTTTTTATGTAATTTTTGACCAGCCCTAAAGACAAGGATAAAGAGAGGCTCAGCACCTCACAGTACAACGTCTCTTCTGCTAGCTGCCTTGGGGGATGTTGCCAGCTAGCTAGGGACAGATTCCTGTTCCTCACTGAGATCTCGAAGGCCTAATGGGCTAGTTCTAGGTCTGTCCTTTTTATTTTCATTCTTAATTTTTTCACCCTCATTAAATTAAACTCTGGCTTGATTTTTTTCTTTTTATCCTTTTTTTTTTTTTTGGCAAAACTCAGCTTCCTGGGAAACCTTTCAAAAGTTCCACGTAGAGATGAAATAAAATAAATGTCCCTGCTGCTGAGCAACCCCTCTGCATTATGGGAGATGGTCAATGGAAATTAATGTGTACTGCAGATGCTGTGGTTCATGTCCTCTTTATCTAAACCTCAAGGGAGACTGAGATTAGGGAAGGGTGTTAATAGCTTTTATCAGCCCACCTGTGTTTTTTATTTTCAGGAAATGAGGCCATCTCCTTGGTTTGATGGTTGGATCTTTCTGAACTCCCTGATAATAAATTCACTCCTTTTCCAAGACAGATATATTTAAAAAAAAACCCCAAACTCTTCTGATATGTTAAGAAGCCATCTCTCTCATCATCTGAAACTCATCTCCGGTTGAAGTTTAGGTCTGTTTCACTGTTAATTTCACTGCAGCCACCTTAAAGGAATTCCTATTAAAGGAACTGACTTCCTGGAATAACAACCATCACCTTCTGCATGTACACCAGAACAAAAAGAGGGCAGAAAGAGAGGTGCTCTGATGGAAAAGGATCCCTGATGAACTGATAGGCCTGTTAAAAGGATAAAGCAGTGTGGGGCACCCGGGAACCCGCTCCCTACATTCAGCAGGGGGAATGGGTGTCTAGAATCCTGGGTTTTTGCTTTGCTTTGTCATTGCTACTATACATTTTAATACTGTAGCACCCGGCGGCCCAAACCACAATCATTCCCCCGTCTGCTGAGTGCTGCACAGACTTTATAAGAGACAATCCCTGCTGCAAAGAGCTTAGAGTTCCAATAGAGAAAATGGGGAGGGGGGGAGGCAGAAACGGATGCACAGACAGATGGAGTGAACCGGCCAAGGCCACATGGTCCATCAGTGGAAACCAGACTGAATTGATTCCTGTGTGCAAAGTGCCTTGAGATCCTCTGATAGACAGTGCTGCAGGAAAACAGCATTGTCGCTGAACTTTGCTCAGAGCACTGCGCTTCCGCTCCAACAGCCCTTTCCTGTAGGCATCAATGTCGCTTATTGGAGAGTTGGGGTCTGTGATGGGATGTCCACCCCACACAGGACTGGATGGGGTTAAGGTGGTCAGGTAGGCCTGTTAACTCCATAGGCTGCACCTGGAGGAAGAGGCAGGGAGCAGGGATTGATTGCAAGCAAGCTCACCTGGGAGCAGGGAGGTGTGTTTGGAGGCTATAGAGAGAAGTAGCCCACAGTTGCTCCATGGGAGGAGGGAGCAGAGAGGCTGGCAAACCCCAGAGAGGGGGGAGTAAGCACAAGGTGGACTGAGCAGACCTGGGCTGTGTGTTGTAGGGTCCCTGGGCTGGAACCTGGAGTAGAGGGAAGGGTCGAATTCCCCTCTCTGCCACTGGGAAAGTGGCACTGGTGGGGCAGTGAACTGGAGGACTGCCGGCATCACTGTGGTAGTGACAGAGAATTGAAGGGCTGTACCCCGGAAAGAGGGAATGCTGAGTGACCTGGCTGGACGGCTGAGTCTCAAAGAGGACACAGCGGTTCCTGGAGAGAGAGAAGGGCTGCTGACCAGAGAGACGGAGCAATGGCGTGCAGCTGTCGGCAGGGCCGCTGATGTGATGAACTAATGCCCAGAACGGGCAGGAGGAGGCGTGAGACTAGCGGTGAGTGGAGCACCCCGTCACAGGGTCACATTTCCAAAAGTGTCTGAGTAACTGTGACCCTAGGCACCCCTGTCTTCACACCCTGCTCACCACTGCAATGATATTGGTGCAAAATGGGCCATGGGAAGCATCAGTTGAAAGTGTATAACACCTTGGTCATTAATATCCCATTGTGAAATGCTGATGCAAATGTTCTCTGTGATGTTATGAATTCCCCCTGTGTGATGTCACTAGAACCTAGTGTAGGTAAAGGTGATAAACAGGTCTGTGGGTTTGCCTCAGTTTACATATTAGGAGTAAACAAAGCCCTCGAACTAAACCAGCAGGGGTTCAACTCCTGATCCTGAACTCCAAAGCCAGTGAATTAACCTGGCTCCTGTTAACGAGTCTGAAACCCCTGGAAGCCTTCCTGCTTTGTGAGACAAAGACATCCCTTTGAGGATATAAGGAAAAGAGAGAGAGACTCCATATTTCTTCTTCATCTTAACAGACAAAGGAATCAAGTGATTTGATCTCTCTGATGCATCCTGGTCAGGCTGGTTGGTAAAAGCTGAAAAGTGGGTGAGAAAAATTGTCTTGAACAAACACTCTGTCTTGCTGGATTAAGTTTTAGGCCATGTCTACACTTACAAGCTTACAGCCGCACAGCTGTACTGATACGGCTGTGGCTGACCCTTCCATAGCCCATATCCTTCAGAGCAGGAATCTGGGAACCTCTTCCTTAGCAGAACAGACAAAAGAAAAGGCATCAGAGTACTTGAAAGAACCTGACTTGCAGACACCGTGCTTCCTATTTATTACTAGCGCAGAACCGGCAGTGATACTAATGAAATGGCAATCGGAGGGAACACAATGGGCTATTTATGGAAATGCTGCTGGCTGCACTGTGGGGTGCACAGTAGAAACTGAAGCGTAAGGGAAGGGCCATTATATTGCTAACCGTGCTATTGTCCCGTCGTAATTATTAGCTCTGGGGGTGGTGGAGGAGAATACTCTTTGTTTGCCAGGCCATGAGATAAAGGTGCTGGGAGCAGCTTTCATGGACCAGGAGAGATGAGGGCGGAGAGCTATTGGGTGGGCCGCAAGCATAGGGGCCTGAGGAGTTTTCCAGGCACTCCCAGGAAATGGGGAATGAGAAGAGCTTTCGAACCCCACCCGCCAAGAAAACAAAGTGTTGGAAAGTCCTGAGAGGTGGACTCTAGAACAGGGACTCCTAGGTGCATTCTCTGATCCAGCCCCTCAGACTTCCTCTGGAACAGGAAACTCAAGCCTTATTGCCAATCTCAGCAAAGCTTTTGTCCAGCCCCTGCTGTGTTTCTGGCTTGTAACCAAACTGGGACCCAGATGAATTTAATCAGGGCAGCTCTGTGCAGCCCCTGCCTTGCTCCCTATGCTGCACACCCATGCAGTTGGTGGATAGCTGTGGGGCCTCTGGAGTTACATCTTCAATGCTAAGATGGACACAGAGTCTGTCCCAGTGGCAAGGCCTGGAACTGGAGCAGCAAAGACAGGTGGAAACCAAACCAATTCAAACTAGATCGGGGCTAATGAAAGCGAAGTGATGGGACAAAAAGACTTCTCAAAGGCAGAAGGCAATTGTGACAAATGGTGAAGCTGGTGACCTGAGAAGATCTACCAATTTACTTTGTTAAATATTTTTGTTTACATGGGGGGGAAGGGGAGGAAGCAAAGGAGATGGGATTTGGGCGCTATGCCTCTAAATCTGTAACAGACAGCCGGGCAGGAGAGCTGGGCAGGGGAAGCTCGACCATGAAGCACAGGGTTGGCTGGAGCAGCAGTTTTCCTCATTCTAATAAGGTGCCATGTTGAGTGTTTGAAGAAAGCAGCTCTTTCGGCACCGTCTACCCCCTTGCCGCATGACACCCCCGCCTCCCCCTTCACAGAGCAAAGTGCTGAAATCTTCAAACCAGACCCCTGGACACCACAAATGCTGGCCCCGTGCTGCCTGCCTGCCTCACCTTTCAATAGTCCTGTGAGCAGAGGCCCTTCCTAAAGGAAAGTTAAAGGAGCTTAAGACACTGGTAGCATGGTGTGTATCAAAGGCTTTTCTCTGCTCTGCGGGAATCACAATTCCAATCCCGCTCCGGTCAGAATTAGCCACAGAAACTTCTTCTCATTCAATGCTTGTTAAAGCCTGAAATAATAATAATAATAAAAAAGGAAAAGACAGAGGAGGGCTCAGGTAGGGTATTGCTTCAGCCAAAGTTAGAATTGCTCCACTGTTGAGTGCCTGCCACGAAACCTGTCCTGGAAGGCAGCCGCGGGTCCAGCAAGAGGCATGGAGCATCCCAGCTGCTCTTCATTTGGACCTGTCTTTTCCACCCATCTCTTTAGAGGGCTACATCATGCACTTCAATAGTCTCCATCACTGTACTATCTGAGCACCTTGCAGTCTTTAATGTATTTAGCTCAGTGAGGCAGGGCACTGCTCTTATCCCTACTGCACAGATGGGGACCTGAGGCCGAGGCAGATAAAGGCCCAGATCCTCAAAGATACTTAAATTGGGCCTAAAGGTGAGTTGCCCAAGTAGTCAGTGGCAGAGAAAGGAATTGAAGCGCACTCTTCTGAGTTCCAAGTGAGTCCCTTAACTACTGGACCACTCTTCCTCTCAAGAGCATGGGAATGGGGAGGGATGTGGGTTTCCATGAGAACTCAGGACCCAATGATGGCTATTCCAGTTTGGGTCTATTATGGGGGTAGAGAGATGGCACCCCTCTGCTAGTGCTTTCACACAGCCCTGCAGCCAGTGCTCCCTGATGGGGTGAGCATGCCCCAAAGGGGAGTTTCAGACAGGGCAATGGTGAGGCCCCAGCCCCATCACCCCAAAGCACTGGAGACCAGCAAGACAAAGTTGCATGGTTTGACTAACCCTTTGTGTAATAATCTGCCTGCGAATGCTGTCCCCTGGGCACCCCCAGGAGGATATATCTAGTCCTGCCCTGTGCAGGGGAAAAGGCTTTTGTGCCACACTGGGATGGGAATGAAAAACAGTCATTTTTGCAGGTGGCTGGAACTTTACACAGTATACTCGCTATTGGCCAGAAGTGGATGATGACCCAATGATGAAGCAGGACAGGAACTCTGAGTTAATAATAATACTTTATTAATAATTGGAGTGGGACAAATTTTGCACAACCAAGTTTCAAAGTGAATTTGCAATGGGCAGATCATTAACTATAGAGGCCCCATTCAGATATGACTGCAGGGTTTGCTGTCGCATCCTAGATCAGCACCATAGTGTTCTCTTAACACAGAGAAGACTTTTTCAGGCTTTCATCCCTGCAGTGCAGCTACTCTACTTTTTAGTGTATTCCCATCACAAGCCACCTCTTTGACCGGGTCCTTTCTGTCATGTATTTTTTTTTTCAAATGGATTTGAATTTTGGAAGATCTTCTAGGTTTAGTTGATTAAATCCAGCTTTGGAGCTAAACCCAAAGCACTGACCCTTTGGTATAATTAACCAACGCTTAACATGGCTTTATATCTTATTCCAGTCTAGATCCATTTTGACCCAGTTGCCTCAATTTCATCCCTCCAAAAGTGAAATGGCCCAGCCCATGCCAAACAATGCAAAATATAAGCAATAGCCATCCCACCAGAATGCTTTGCTAAAAATGGTGTAAAACCTGTCCTGAAGCAGGGATAATTTTTTCTAGCTTCCCAGAACCATGGGGTTCCAATAATAATGGGAAATACATCCAAACTTTTCCTGATTCTTCTCACTAACCTGATGGAAATCAGCAGCAAATCCATGACATTAATGGCATGGCCCTATTATAGAGAAGAATCAGGCCCCCTGTACTGAGTTTTCCAGAAACAAAATACCAAGCAATGAGTTGTTGCAACACCAAAACCGTCGTCTTGGTTTTGCCCATCTCTTGATAGGCCAAGCTCTGAAACCATTATCTGAACACATTTCTAACCCCTGCCAGACATTGGAACACTGAAATATTCCAATTGGAGCTGGGCAAACTTCTTTGGGCAAAACCTTCTTCTGTGAAAAAATGGAGATTCAGCAACACCAATAATTATCATGGATTTGTGTTGATTTCACTGAGTTGCTTGTGTAAAAAAAATAAAAATCCAAATTTGAAATCTTTTGTTTTAACATTTTCAGAATGAAGCGGTTTGATTTTTTTCAGTTCGAAATGACTTTTCATTTCAAAGTTTCTTTCCGTTGTATTTTTTTTAAAGTTTAAAATGCTTGACATCAAAACTAAACTTTTGGTTGGAATCAATCAAAACATTTCCTTCAACCCGAAATGGCTGTTTTTTTGTTGTTGACTTTTTGGTTTGCCGACCATTTTGGGTTGTCCCGAAACAATGATTTGTTTTAATTTTTTTCAGAACTGTCAGTGAACTGAAAAATCAGTTATTTGGACAGCTCTAGTCCCAGTGTCTGGTGGGGGATGCTTGTAGTTTTGATTTTGCAAAACTCAAACCTACTTGATAAGAGTTTGCTACCACCCAAACCCACTGCACCCCTTTTTTAGCCCTGGCTCTACATCAGAAGACCCTATCTGCCCTGCACAGCTCCTGGAGTTCTCCCCAATACAACTTCGTTCAACCTTTACTTAAATGGCCACCTCTGCTACTAACCAATTATTTTTGTCTGCTCCCAAGGGGGGTGACTCTAGACCACTTCCACCATCATTTAAAAAAAGAATGATTCTGTACTTGGCTCGTGATTTGAATACAACAGAGTATTAAAAATGGAAAAACTCTGATAAGAAAAGTAAGGTTTGTTTTCCCTCCCTACCTCACCTTGAGAAAACCATCTCCTCCCATCATGTTTGACCTTGGATGTGTTTAGTGGGCTGGACAAGGAAAAGTCCCATTTTCTCACAATGTCATCCATTACTCAGCTGAACACACAGGCCACGAGAGAAGATGGGGTGGGGGAGGGGGGGAAAGCCTCAAAGAGAACACAAATTAAAATGACTGAGATCAAATAACGAGGAAATACAGTGAAGTCATCCCCCTGATGCCCCGAGGGGAAATCCATCTAATTACTCATTCTGCACCACTCATTTCCAGCCCCAGCCTGGGGGTGGAAAATGGAGACAGGATCCGGAGGCAGCGAGAAACTTTTTTCCTCCTCTCTTCTCTTTCCCCTATTTCTTCCCTGACCTCTGCAGTTATCTCCAGATTTATCAGCAATACTAGATGGCTTTTTTTCACATCAGTAAGCACCATCCAAAATATAACAATCAAAAAGAATCAGAGAAAAATAAATCAATGTCCACAAACACAAAGCGGCCAATTTTGGCAAGTACAATTTATTCATAAAAAATCCCAACCCCTACAGTGCACAGGGGAATATTGCTCCTTTCACATCCACAGTGCCCTTGACTGGAATGCCAATGCGTGGCAGCCAAAGGGTACATTGTTTGCCAGGCCTGCTATTGTTCCAACAATGCCTCTGCGCTCTCTTTCTTGATCTTGGGAAGGGCTCCTTGTTTATTAATGAATTCCATGTGATCGCTATCCTAATTAATTTAAGATAGCAATTAGAATAGAGCTTGCCTGGTAGAAAAGGTGGGGTATATGTGGTGGGGGTGGGTAGATAGAAGGTGCCTCCAAGTTATGTCTGCACAAGCCATGCCACGGCAAACGCCTGATGCATCCTTCTGATTGTTCATATCATCGCTCCTCTGAGGTCGTAATCATGCTCTGGCAGAAGCCGTATTAGCAAAAAGACCTCGACACCACTGCTCTGAAGTCTTTCCAGTATTAATTGCTTATTTTCCCCTTGGGGAGATTGTTTCCTATCTCGAACCAAAGACATTTTGTTTTGGTCTCTCGCTCTCTTTCTTTTTTTTTTTTTTTCATTTTAACTGAGCTTTAATTTTAATAAGCGAGATCTTTCTTTCTTTTCTTTCATATCCAGTCACTTGCATTAGGAAAAGAAACGGAATGGAGCCCAGCTGCACACCAGTGTAGGTTGCAGAGGTTGCTTTAAGCCACTTTTTTTGTTTGTTTTTTGTTTTCACAATCCTGTTCCCTACTGGCTAAGTGAGAGCAGCCGGAAGGCAGTTGTGCCAGCCAGGACCTGGCAGGCCTCAAGGAAGCCTGGCCATGCCCTCTCTGCTGGCTGCAAGGAAAGGGATGGCGTATGAGCAGCTACTCTGGCTCGATGCCACTGGGATTGCCTGCGCCAAGGCTGGCTGTATTAGCGTTAGGGTCTCTTTAGTGATGCAGTGGAAAGTGGTCAGGACACAGCCAGGGTAATAATGGGCTGGTGACTCCATTCTTTCCTCTAGGTTGCTTCAGGATGGAACAAAATGAAAGAGAATGAGAATCAGGAAGGGAGAATGAGACGGATGGACCAGAGAGGGGCAGGCAGGAGGAGAGAGGCTCATGGATGCTGCTCCGAGCAGTCAGTGGGAGTTTTGCCATTGATTGCACAGGGGCTGACGAGATGGGGATACACCCTCCCAAACATGAGGTGGCTAATGAACTCCTCTGGGCTCAGCCAGTACTCAGTGGGCATACCTGTAGAGAGTTTGTCATAGGAAGGGACAGCAACCCGGGGGAGGCCAGTGTTTCCCAGGGTTAGCTGACTCTCACAACAGAGCCAGTGGGAGGAAGACAGACTGCAGACTGCTGCCGCCCACAAAGTCCCACCATGCCAGGGACAAGCTGATTGCAGCAGGGAGGGGTTAAGGATAAGCCCGGACCTGGGGTCTAGCCATATTCAACTTTCATAAACTAACCGGACCTCTATAGACTCTGTTGAAAAAATTGCAGACTGAGCACTACCATTAGTGGAAGGATTTTTGAGTGGAACAGGTCTTTGAAATCTCCCAAATGGACCCTCAAAAGAGCCAAGCCTATCACACCAAGGTTTGGTCCCATCCAAGGAGTTCCTGTCTCCCACCCTGTCACATCTAGGGCATCAGCATGGATTAAGCAAGGGGAAAACTCCCGTGCAGATGGTCACAGAGAAAACCACATTCCTAGGCCCTGAGATTACTGGTGAGATGATGGAACATACCTCAGGACCCCAAACATACACCTCATGTACCCCAAACCCCTCATCCCTGGCTCCAC
Organism: Malaclemys terrapin pileata; assembly: GCF_027887155.1. Taxonomy (NCBI): domain Eukaryota; kingdom Metazoa; phylum Chordata; order Testudines; family Emydidae; genus Malaclemys; species Malaclemys terrapin. Next base: position 20,539,306 of record NC_071519.1, read on the forward strand.
CCCAGCCAACTACACGAGCCAAGTACAGAATCATTCTCCACCCCGGCCAGATACCTCACCCCCTCCCATGCCCCAACCCCCTGAGCCAGCTGGTGAAAATGAGTGAGTGAGGGTGGGGAGAGCGAGTGACCAAGGTGGGGGGGAATGGAGTGAGCGAGGGGTGGGGCCTTGGAAGAAGGGCGGATCAGGGTGTGGAGCACTGATGTTTGGTTTTGTGCGAGTAGAAAGTTGGCAACCCTACCCCATAAACATCCACACAGCTCCCTCATAACCCTCCTTCACATCCTGCCATAAAACTTTGCCGCGATGCCTACGGAAAACTTGACAACAGCTAGGCCGCTGGTGTGCTGAGCATTTGCTTCCTTGTGGTTCCCTGTCGACTTATATCCATGATATCCTATATCATAACCTCTCCCCTGATACCTTACCAGGCATGCTTTCTATGTAAGATCACGATTATATAAAAAATGAGGAATATGGGGGTTGCAGGACGCTCTCCCAAGGTATAGAAAGTCCCACCTATATATCAGGGGTAGGGTGGCCAAACCTCGGCTTGTGAGTTCCATGCAGCTATTTTACAGTTAAAGCATGGCTCACAGAGCCCCTCAGATCCTCCCATTCTCCACCTACCAGACTGAGGGGGCGGGGAGAGCTTGGGGCTTCTGTTCTGCAGGGGGTTTTAGGGCTAGGGGCTTCTGCCCAGTGTGTGTGTGTGTGTGTGTGTGTGTATGTATGTGTATATGTATATAGATAGATTTGTAATTGTGCAACTAGGAAGCCTTGGAAATGTCATGGCAGAGCCTGTTCTGGGGAGATATCCAGTCAAATTCCTTTTGCCTGAAGCAATGTGAGTACATTGGGATAAGAGTTGAATACAGCCACTGAGCTTGTGGACATTTATCTGCTCCAGCCATAATGTACAAATCCTTTTGAGCTTTGCTCGCTGACTTCTAAGACTGACTCTCTGTATTTACCAGAAAAAAAACAAAACAAATCCCAGTGCTTCACGCGCGTCGGATTGCTGTTAGCAACGTGGGAATGAAATGAAAGAATCGTTCCAGGCGTGATCCAGAACCCAAGGGAGCTGAGGGGAAACCATTTCAGGGGACACGGGCTCAGATCCTATTTCCCTGCTCTGGGATGTGGAGGGCTGGAAATGCCATTGATTAGGTTTAAAAAAAAAAATCTCTCCGTCGTGTCTCTGATGAAACTGGCCTTTAGCTGTTCTCTAAGGTCAAGTCTCTGCTCGTACATTCAGGGCAGCAGCACATGGGGAAGAATAAAAAAGAAGTTTCTCCAACACCATGGTGATGAGGGCCAGATGCGTACCTAGATGGACTGATAGATAGATTAGATGAGATTAGATATAGCAGTAACACCTGGTTCTTTTCATGCAAGAGTCTCCAGGTGCTTTACCAAGTCAGCTAGTACCATTAGCTCTGTTTCAAAGATGGGGAAACTGAGGCATTCTGTGATCTCTCCAAGGTCACCCCACAGGCTAGTGGCAGAGCCCAGAATAAAATGCAGATGTCCTGTGTTCTAGTATCCACTACTCTAGCCACTAGACCACACTGCCTCCCAATGGTCCTAGGAGGAAGATGCTGATGATTGATGATGTGTGTGTGTGGGGGGGTGATTCACCAGTGCCTGGGTGAGGTCTGGATTATGGGTAAACAGCAGAAAAGGTCCCCACAGTGATGGGGTGAAGGGCATAAGTGGAGATTACATGCTGAGGTGGGTCACAGTAATGGAGCAGGAGCAGGCCAGAGACAAGGATAGGGAGCAGGACAAGGGAGTGATGCCCATGTGAAAATGCAGTAAGGCTGGCTGGATTGGGCAAAGTCTTATTTATCACCCAAGCTGCCCAGACACAGAGTCACCTTCACCCCAGTGGGAGGGATAGCAGGAAACTTATGAACCAGGGGCAAATTCCAGGCAAATTCCAAGGTATTTGAGGATCTGGCCATGGGGGCCAGCTCTGAATATAGGGGATAAATAACAAGAGAACTCCAGGGGAAAGGAAGAGAGCATTAGCACACACTTGAGGGGGCCAGCGTGATGGACTATGAGCCGTAGGCTGGCTGGCACCAGCGCTGGCCATAGGTGACTCGGAGTGGGCTCAGTGTTCTGATCTCTTCCCCACTGTGTTTCATCCCTGAGGCCTCTCTCCCTGGTCCTGTCTTGAGACCGAAGAGTGTGCCCAGTCCCAGCCCCAAGCACGGTCCCTTTCCAGGCGCCTGCTGACCAAGGAGTTAGTTCTTCACTCCTATCCCCGGATGAATGGTGGAGGATTTGGGAAAGGGAAAGGGGCAGGCAACTGGTTTTTATTCCTTTGTGCCTTATTTTTGTTCCCATTTGCTGCTCATCCCTCTTTTCCCCCTGGCCACGTCATTCCATCTCCGGCTGAGAGGTGAAGAGATTAGCTCTCCACACAGCTGGCCGCCTGGGCTGTGTCTTGGTTTAGCATTGTGCCTCTCCCAAGTTCGCTTATTGAATCCAAGTGCTGCAGCATCTTTCCCTGGGTTTGAGTGAAGAAGGAAAAAACTCTTAGTAAGAGAAGCTGGAGTGGGGGCAGATTTCCCTCTCACGTCTCCCGAAGCAGCCTGAAAAGTGCAGATATGGACCAAGGCAGGCTCTATAACTAGCCCAGGTCTTTAGGCAAAGTCTAATATTTCAAGCCTGGGGCCGAAGAGCTGGGTGCTCTTCTACCATGGATTAGCTGAGAGATGTTAGCTGAGTTACTAAACTTCTCTGGGCCTCAGTTTACCTGTTTGTTAAGTGATGGGTTAATATAATAATTAATAGCTCTTCTCTAGCCTGTTCCATTGGAAGATCTCAGAGTGTAATTAAGATCCAAATCAAGCCCCGCATCTTTGGCCTGGTTTTGCAAAACTCTCATTGACTTCAGAGGCAGGATTAGACTTTTTGTTGATCTAAGAAGTCAGACTGTGAGAAATACTCCTCACCAATCAATCCGTTGATCCAATTACACACACACCAGAGAAATTTGAGGGGATTAGCTTTGAACATAGGACCATTTGGAAGAGAAAATGATTTGTTACTTCACTCTGGAATGGTCCTACTTTTCAGCCAATCAGGCACACGTTTCAAATTTTAAATTTTTAAATATTTTTCCATTGAAGATTGTCACACAAAACTGTGACATTTTGCACATTCCAATGTAAAACTGCTTTTTACAAATTTTACAAAACACCCCCTTTTTTTTCCTGGCTGCAAAATGGCCCCAGAATTAAATTGTAAAAATTTTAATGACATTTCGTTAAAAATATTCACTGTTTCCTTACAGAGAAGGCGAGTATTAGTATAACTCACTGGTGTGTAGATCTAAAACCATGAGCCTCTATCAGCTGAGCTGTAAGAGACAGCTAAGTTAGGTCAAAGAATGTAGCTGACTCGGAAACCTCTATGTGGTCCAGCCACATGGCATAACTCATGAATGTGTGTTATGTCTCCTGCTCTTTGCCCAGTTTACAGCATATAAAGTCTGTTAGAGCTGCTGCATAAAAGTGTTGCCTCTGTAGCTCAAGGTGTAACAGCTCACATGTTTAACTTTAGGGGTTCCTAGTTCAATCCCCAAGAGAGTAATCCTCTCACATTAGGATGCTCTAGTCTAAATTAAGTAGAGGTGGAGGAGGGAATGTGTAGTGGGATCCTATACAGAATATCCATAGGTATTCAAATCAAACTCTAGTGGAAGTGGCAGCTGTAGCAATTAGAAATATACATCAGGACCAAATTCATTCATGATGTAACTAAAACAAATGGAATTACACCAGCAATGAATCTGCCCCATGCTTTTTCAACTTGCAAAAACAGCTGACAGCAGACGGTATCATTAAGAGCCAGATTATCCCACTCTTACGCATGCTGAGCAGTATTTTACTCCACCCATAACCCAACTGCAACCCCTGGGAACTGCTTTCACACTAACGTACGAGTGTCCCTGTTACAGCAGGGCTTTGCTGCCTACATCTGCACTTAGGGTGAAAGTCACCCCAGGCAGAGGGCCAGCCCAAGGCCTAGACACCAGTTAGGTGCCATGTTGGCCTACGGGGAGGAAAATGGGGCATAGGACTTGTGCTGGCCTTCTGCACATGGGAGAATTGCACTCTTGAAGTCAATCTGTGCTATGTTAATATGACATATTGGTTTAGTGGGAGGCTGTTACAGTAGTTAAGGAACTAACCTGAGATTCAACAGATACAGGTTCAATTCCCAGCTCTGCTAGAGACATTTGAGGTCAGTCACTTCACCTCTCTGTGCCTCAACTCCCCATCTGTACAATGGGGATAACAGTGCTGCCCCACCTCATAGGGGTGCTGTGAGGGTAAGTACATTAAAGACTGAGGTGCTCAGATGCAGTGGTAACTGGGTGGATAGTGCCTTTGGACATGTCTCCCTCTAGTAGCTGACCCCCGTGACTACAACTACCTGTCAGTGACTCGTTCAAATGGTAACAGCTTGTGTTTTGGGGCCTGATCCCAAGTCTCGCAATGGGACTCTGGGTTTAAAGGGCTTTGAGTCACGCCCGTGGTCTTGGGTTCTATCCCCTCTCAACATGGTTCTTGCATGTGTTTGGCCATGAGCCATTACATGGGTGCTGCTAACAATTCCCCATCATTCTCCCGTCCATCGGTGAAACACAGAGTAGGCGCTGGCTGGGACAAGGTGCTGAAGGGATCAGCAGCAGTAGTGGAGAGACTGCAGCCAGTGGTGGTGCTGGTGGGAAACAGTTCCAAAGGGATGCCTGGCTGCTTTAATTAATACACAGAGTTCACAGATAAATCGAGGAGCAGCAAGTCAGGGACGATATGGCAGGAAAGGAAGGGGCTTGTTTCTGGAGTTCGCTCACAGAGCCTAGTTGTTTGGAGACAATCTATGCCCCAGTCACTTGATAGAATTATTACTGTGTAATGTGTGTGTGTGTATGGAAGGAGGACAGTTGGGGAAAGAAGCTGATAGGACATAAAATTGTAGAGGCTTCAGGACTGAGTGCACATAATAGAAATCTCAAAAGACCTCATCAGGGTAGGGGTTAGAGTGCATGAACAAGGGAAGAAGTATCTGATTGTTAGAGGCTCCATACATTGCCTGACCTTAATGTTCAGTGCAGACTGCAGGTCACACAAACTCCCCCCCATCCCCCTCCCCCAGACAAATAATCTGGAGAGAAATCAGACTCCCAGACCTGACAGTTAACCCTTTTCAGGCCACCCCTGTATAGATGCCCAGGGCAAGGCTATTACTGAGTAAAACAACTGGGTGAGACGGTATCTTCCCATACATAGTTCTGCTAATGTACCTCAATTCTGACCTACAGCACCCCCTACTGTTCTGTTGGCATCCCTCCGCCTTTCAGCTCTGCTAACGTACTTCAAACCTGACCTGAAACAGCCTTGCTGTTATAGCCCTGAACCCCTTCACCAACAGCTGCCAATCAAGCAGAATTATAGGGTGTTTTTGTGACACAAACAAACATATATGAAGATGTAGGCTGAGGACTTAGCCATGATATGAACTCAGGTCTCTGGAGGTGAGGAACTCAGGCTTTGACCTACTGTGTCCCCTTGCTTTTCACAGACATGCAGTTTAACGAGTCGGTTAGTTTTCAAGGAGGAGCAAACAGTGTGACCTGCTAAACTAACTTTATTCATCCTGACCTGGTCTTTGTTCCTCTTCCATTTAAGGCTCTTTTCTCTGGCATGCTGTAGAACATTACCCAGTTCCTCAAGGTGTTGCTGGCCAATTGTACTCCAAGTCACCAGCTCATCAACAGTTACATCCACTCAGTCCAGATCCTCAGTGACTTGCGACGGGATGCTTGGAGCCTCTCAGGTGTGGAGGCAATCCCAAAGGGAATCCTACCAACGGGGAATTAACGGTGCAAATCTGCACACTCCGTACTGAACCTGCCAAACTCTTAGCTTGCAGCCAACATTGAAAATACTCTTGCAGTTTGAAGTCCAGAGATAACCTCCTCATCTGCTCTCCCAGGGTAGTTCTCATATCTGATGAGCATTTCAAATCTTTAGGTCTGGACAAACCCATAACTTGTTTAGCTGTATTACTGCCTATTATCCCGGTCAGTTGGCATGCAGATTTGCTCAGTATAATCTATTTTTATCAACTCGTTGACTTCAGCTTTTGCTCCATATCTCTCAGTGCTAATGGAACTTTATGTGGAGGCATATAAAGAGGGACATATATATAGGCAATACAATGTCTGTCTAGTTTGTACTGACGTGCAGGATTAATTATACGCCAATGGAACACACTTGCAAAATGTGTCATATCTCCCTTTATCGATTGGTTCACATTGAGTATAAGAGCATACTACTGCTAATAGCTAATGGCATTACTCCTTTATCACTAGTGGTAGAAGCTCATGGTTTTAGGACCTGATCCAAAACCTATTTGGAGTTTTTCCATTAGCGTCAACAAACTTAGGATCAAGTGCTGCAGGGCTTGGGGTTCAATTCCTGATGAGGCCCCTTAGTAGGGGATTGTTACCCTTAGTATGTATTGCTATAGCACTGGAAATGTACAGGCCACTTAACAAATATAAAGTAAGAGGCATTCCCGTCCTAAAGAGGCTGCAATCTCAGAGCTTGGACAGCATGGTCAATTGGCTAGCAGGCACTGCAGTGCGCCAAGCTGCGGAAAGCACCTGAGGATGTTGGCAGCTGAGATAGCACAGATAGTGCATGTTCTCGGTGCTTTGTCTGTGTTCTTGTCAGGCTCTCCATCCTGCCTCCCACCACAATGGGGAAAAACTAGAAGAAAATTATGAGCTGAAAATGAACATGTTCTTCTGTGGCTGTTCCCCAGGAGTCAGTCCAGTGAGCAGCTTGTTCACGGTTGGTGTTGATGCCATTTAGAGAAGCATCCCAGGCAGAAATTCAGCCTTTTATTATCCATCAAGGCAGGTTGCAGGGACTGCAAAATTCTCACCCTGCTGAGGCCCACATGCCGGGACAGAGACTCTGAATGAGGGACATAAGTAGAATAATGATACCAGCAGCTTAAAAGGAACTGGACCAGAATATGAGCCACAATCAAGGATGACTAGATTCTGTTCCTAGTTCAGTCACCAACTCCGTGCTTCAGTTTCTCCATTTGAAAACAAGAATATTAATACTCACCTACCTTCATAAAACTCTTTGGGATCTCTGAGTGGAAGGTGCTATAGAATTGCTAAGCAACAGTGACTCCTCAGTGCCCGCACCAGACCCCTCTGACCACTTAAAATCAGTCAATTTCCAAAGGGTTAAGTAAGGACAGGAGCTTCCAGAGGAAGTCCAGGGAGCACCAGCGTGAGCCTATACAGTCCTGATAGCAGGAGCTCATTTTGGCAGCATCTCTGGTTTTGCAAGAGAGAAGTGCTCGGCGGACATGAAAATGTGACTAGCATGTATGTGTAAAACAGGGAGCTATGTACACTAGGTCCTCCCTCTACAAACCCAGCCCAGCCTGGCTCTGATGAGTATCTGACCTATCAATTGTATCCCCAAACGCCTTAGAGACTTCATGATGCAGCTACAGGGAACTTTAAGTATTGCATGTGACATTCCCCCAAGCTCTCAACATCTCATGTGTCACTTAGTGCCACCACCTGCTCTCCAGCCTTCACAAATGCAACATTGCCGCACTCGTATCCCTTCTGAATGCTGCTGCAGAGATCATTTCCCTAGCCCGGCGCTTTGACCACGTCACCCCTCTCTTTTCGTCCCTCCACTGGTGCCCTCTTCTCTGTCGCCCCAAACGTGAGCCGCTTGTCCTCACTTTCAAGGCCCTTTATGGTCAATCCCCACCCCTCTCTCATTCTCTACCGAGCTGTTGAGTCTCACCTCTCATCAGACCATGGGGCCAGCTTTCATTGCCCAACAATTTCATGGCCCTTGTGTTTGGGAGGAGCTCACTGGATACATCCACAAAGCTACCTCGTTATTCATCTTCACATCCCTCCTCAAAACTTTCCTTAGCTATGATGCCTACAAAACACCTGACAATGGCTAGCCCGCTGGTGTGGTGAGACTGCTGCCCATAGGGCTGGCCAGTACTGTCTCATTATTCACTTGGGCTCCCCCATCTTTTGTCTCTTGTCTTACACACAGGTTGTGAGCGCTGTGGGTCAGGGAGTGTCTTTTTGTTCTGTGTTTGTACAGCGCCTAGCACAGTGGGTTTCCTGGTCCATGATTAGAGCTCCTTGGTGCTGTGAGAATACAAACAATAAATATTAAAGGCCAGACCAGGAAGTGAGAGAAATGAAGAGGGACATGCCAAGGAGGAAAATATCCGTCTCCAGCGGTGGTTTGAAATGAGGCGGCGAATTGAAGAGAGAACAGGGAGGCTGTAGAAGGTGGTGAGAGCTGCAGAGCCAGAGGGCTCTTACACTGACAGTGGGGAGGGACAAAGAAGTGACTAATGCAGATAATAGGGTACAGAGGAAGATCAGGCTGTGCTGTGCACCGGGGCAAGTGCTTGTCTTATGCCTAGAGCTGAGCGAAATCTGGAATTTCCTTCCTGCGGGAAATTCAATTTTGTCACAAAATGGGACGAAAAGTTGAAATTTCCAAATTTTCTGCAGAACTGAAATTCCCCAAATTTTCCATTTGGAAATGTCAAAACATTTTTTTGATCAAAAACATTTTCGATCAAAGCTGAAATGTTCTGTTCTAGTTTGTTAAAACTTTGTTTCAAGTTCTTTCAGCCTTAAACTGCATTTCCTTATATTGACCCATTGTCCTATAGGAGTTGTAGTTTGAGACCTTATGCCCCCTATTCTCCTCAATGGGTCAGTCGTCCAGGCCAGACTACATTTCCCATAATGCACACTAAATCGTGTGACTCCCATGGTGCACCACACATCTGCCGGCATGCAATCAAGTACATTGGTTTAAGGGAGATGTAGTCCACCTGGGTGCCTGGCCCATAGAAGAGAATGGGGACTAGAACTACAACTCCCACAAGGCAATGCACCATGATAGGAAAATGCAATTTAATGTTGTGTTGAATTGATTTGAAACAAAATATTTCAGGTCAGTTCAAAACCCAAAATATTACAATTCAGGTCAAACTGGGCCAAAATCAATATTTCATTTCAATTTTCCCAATAGAAATTCAGAAATTCTCATCAAAATAAGAGAATTTCAATTTTGTGGGAAAGTACATTTTCCATTGGAAAATCGTTCTGATGGAAAATTCCTGACCAGCTGTAGTTATGGTCCTCCCTGGCCCAGCACAGGGTGCCAGTACTATCCAAAACCTGGGATTTCAGTGCCAAGGCACAAATCTCTAGCACTTGAGCTAAAGGGGTAACTCCATTAGCTAACAGCATTAGAAGGCTTTTATCCTCCATGTGGGCCAGCCACTAGAGGGGAACGGGGACACACTGCGGAAGTTCCAGATGGAGAGTCTGACTCTCAGTTACAACACACCTGCATTTGGGGAGGGATCAAGGAGTCTTTAGCCCTTGTTCTCCCTGGAGCCTGGAGCCTCAGGGCTTCTCTAATATGTGCATTGCTTCCCACCATCCTCTGGGAACCACAGACTAGTCAGAGGGCCGTGCATCCCAGCCATGACCCCTCCCTCCCAGTCCCTGCCCCCAACATGCCCCTTCCTCCTTGGGCCTGGATCCAGGGCAGGCATAGAGTCCTTATACCAACACTGTGCCTGGGTGGGAGGTCCCCGGCACAGGGGTTATTCCTGGTGGGGTCAACTCCTTAGGCTGCCTCAGAGGTGTAAAAGTGTGGAGTGTGCTAGAAACCAGAGCAAATGTGCCAGCATTTCCCCTCCACCCTCCATTACCCCCCTCATCCAATTTTTCTCTCCCCTACTCCCCCTTCTCTTCTCTCCTCCTTTTGAAGATGCATCAGGTCTGGAGTTCAGCTTAATCCAGCTGCTAGATGTATTATTCATTTCTATGCTTTAATGATGTGATAAGGTTTCTGGAAATAGGAAAAAGCTCATTAAACTGTCATTTGAATATAGATCATAACTAAATTCTAAGGGAGAAGGAGCCTTTGCCAGCAGAGCTACCTGGCCTTCTCTGTGTACACGGGCCACGCGAGCCTGACCAGAGGAGAGAAATCGGAGAGAAGAAACGCTTACACCCTATCGATTCTTTAATTAATTCATTATTGCTTGTAAGTGGAATGGTCGCAGCGCATGCGAGGGGGAATGGAAAGAAAAATAACGCATAAGGAAGGCTGTAGATAAACAGATGCTGCTCCCAGCAATCTGACTTCAGGAGTTTCGCAGAGGTACCGAAGGGACTTCTCTGTCTGGAGGTGCAGCTCATTACTGGGGTATTGGAGCACCTCACGCTCACTAATAGCTTTGATTCTCTCCCTCACCCCCTGTTAAGTATTAGCCTCATTTTACAAACATGGAGCTGAATTGCCAGGTAGATTAAGGCTATGTCTACACTGCATTGTAAACCTGGGACTGTGGGACCTGGGCTAGTGGACTAAAGCTATGCCAAGAGAGCAAAAAAACAAAACAAAAAACCTTGCAGCAGCGAGAGACCAGGTCAACCGACTCAGGCTTGCAGGGCTCGGGCTACAGGGCAAAAATAGCCACGTAGATGCTTGAGCTCGGGCTGGAGTCTAGGCTCTGAAACCCAGCGATAGGGGAGGATCTCGGAGCTCCGATTCCAGCCTACGCTCAGTGTCTACACTCTGATTTTTAGCCCCACAAGTCCAAGCCATGTGACCTGGGCTCTGAGCCTCTGTGCCGTGGGATTAATTTTTTTTTGCTGTGGAGATGTACCCTTAGTGTTTCCAGGCCTGCGCTTGAGCCTCCACACTGCAGTGTAAACATGGGTTTACAGTTGCTGTACAGTCTCACAGCCACACTGCACTACAAGGGAGCACCTCAGCAGCCAATATGCCACATGGGCTGCAACGACCTTCCACTAGGGGGAGCTATTAGGTATCTCATTGCCCAGCAGATATGGAAGCAGGAGCTCTGGCTGCACAGGTGATGGAAAGGAAGTGATTATAGGTGATGTATTGTTGAAGGGGAATCAGCCCAGGACTCTCCCCCCCCCTTTCCCCAGCTCAAAGCCCCCACTTGATCTTATTTTATTTTTGATCTCCCTTTATTTCCCTGCACCTTAAAGGAAGCTTTGCTCCGCTTTCCTGATCAGAGGTGAGCATGGATGGCTTTGATCTCCCCGAGCACAGCTCGCTCTACGGAGAAGCACAGCAGCCGTGTGAAAATAATTGCATCTCCACTCAGATGACAGGAGAGAGGCCTCTGTTTCCTTTCCCGTGGCTGGAGGTGGTGTGTTTAATACAGGGGTCCTGACTGCTAGTGTGGTGCGCCCAGAGACCCCGCTCACTTCCTTTCTGAGGTGTCAAGATGTATTATTCACGAGAAACTATGCCTGGACTATGCCATGAAAAATCCATCTTCTTGCTTATTTGTATTGTGATAGCACCTAGGAACCCCACCAACAGGACTGTATCGGAGGCTGCTCAAGACAATCTGCTGCCCTAGGCAAAACTTCAGTGCTGCCCCCGCTCCTCCTAGCCCTAGAGTGGCAGATTTGTCCTTACCGCCCTCCGTCTGAGTGAGTGGTGTCGCAACCAGGCGCACAAAGTTTCAATGCCACTCAAATTTGGCCTGGTTGCCCCTCTGTCAAGATGAAGGGATGGACAGGCCAAATCTGCCACCCTAAACAGCTGCCTAGTTCGCATACAGCTAGAGAGGCCTCTTGACACCATTTTGTTAGGAGCTGTAGAAGTACATCTTAATGAAGTGCCAGGGAACAATGCATCTAATGATGGTGAAGAAGGCCCTTTGATAGATTGATAGGACCCACCTGCAGCATCAGAGATCTCAGAGTGCATTATGAAAGTAGGGCAGTGCCATTAACCCCATTTTACACATGGGGAAACTGAGGCAGAGAGCAGTACAGTGATTCATCCATGGTCACCGAGCGTGTCAATAGCAGAGCTAGGAACAGAACCCTGTTATTGTGAATCCCAGATGCGGTGTCCTAGTAAATGACTATGTCAAGCATTTGTAAAAGAGCTTGGAACCTACAATTGGGGCCAGACTTTCATAAGAGCTCCGCCCGCAGTTAGGTATCAAAATAAGCAGCTGCATCTTCAAAAGAGCTTTGGCCTGTTGGGTGCATGTTTTTTTTTTTTTTTTTTTTTAAACCCAGCCCCACCTGCAAACGACTGTCAAAATGAGTCAAATTTCAGCAACGGGAAACCTTAGTCACGTTTTTTCCATGTAGCCATGCAACACAGCTGGCTCCGATTTCTGCTCTCAGTTACACCGGTGTACATTGGAGTAACACCACTGAAGTCACAGAATGACATTGGTGTAAGAGAGAGTCAGTCTCCAGTGCTCTTGCCAGGTATAATGCATTTGTGGTCTATTCTTGGTGCTGTACTGGGCCTGGAATAAAGTGACTCATAGCTCGTGGAGTCGGTTGTATACTGGTTATTATTAGGGGAGCTGTAGTATCTGGAGAGCTGGAACTTACACTATCTCACGGAGATGTAGATTTAACAGCATTGCTACCACTTTAATCAGCGTGCTGTTCTGTCCCAGTAGCTCCGGCTTCATTAAGGCACAAAGCCAGGTTGTTCCTTATCAGAGCATTTGGAGTTTTTTCATTTTGAGTTTGATTAACAGATTGATTCTGTTCTCGCTTTGAGTTTTAATTTCTGTATTTTAAGTGCCACAGAAATTAGGAATAACAATAACGTGCAGAGTCTAACTGCAGCAGAACTGCCAGCCACCCACACTGCAGTGTGCCCGTTCCACTGGGCAGGGGGCTCACCCGTGCTGCAGTGTGCCCGTTCCACTGGGCAGGGGGCTCACCCGTGCTGCAGTGTGCCCCTTCAGGCTCACCCACACTGCCACCCACACTGCAGTGTGCCCGTTCCACTGGGTAGAGGGCTCACCTGTGCTGCAGTGTGCCCATTCCACTGGGCAGGGGGCTCACGCATGCTGCAGTGTGCCCGTTCCACTGGGCAGGGGGCTCACCTGCACTATAGAGTGCCCGTTCCACCAGCTCACTCGTGCGTGGATTGGGGAAAGCTCCAGAGGGTGCTAGTGGGGTGAGGATATTTAAGGGGGGCAGTCCAGCCCCTGGTTCCACACTGGCGCATGTATTTTGGCTCTGCACGGGGCCATGATTCTGTTGTGTGAGAAGGGGCTGGACCTGGGGGAGCTCATAGCGCTTCCGAGTCCAGCTTTGCAGGGAGTTTCTCTGATGTTGAGCAGGGCGGTGCTGGAGAGGGGGAGGACAGGGGCAAGGCAAGGGATCCCCACTGTGTGTGCTCCAGCACTCCTCCATATGGGGCCAGCCCCTGTGGAGTTGCTTGGCAGCCCCAGGGGATGGATTCACTCACCCCAGCATGCAGGGGAGGTGTCCAGCACACACCACGCTGCTGAGGTAAGTGCTAGGTCACCTCACCAGCAATAGCGATGCCCCTCCAACTGGAGCTGGTCAAATTAGTCGCCAGGAGCAACCAATGCAGCCCTTTTTTCCTGTTGGGCACCACCCAAGAGCAGATCTCAAATTTTACAAATGTCTGTGTACTTTGATGGAAGGTTTATGGCAACAAACTTGGGCTGGCGGATGCATGGTAAATATCTCGTCTGTTATTAATTAATGGTTAAGCGTGGCAATATCACCTAGGAGCCTCAGCCATGGACCAGATTCCCACTGTGCTAGATGCTGCACAAATCCAGACCAAAAAAGAAGGTCCCTGCCCCGAAGAGCTGGCAAATTATTTGGAATTCTCCAGCTGATGTCTACTAGACATCACATGGTGTCGCTTTTGTTCTCTCATTGGATGCTACTTCCACCCAGACCATATTTCATTTTGTCCCCCCCCAAACCTCCCTCCCAACAACCAACCAAACAAAAACAGAAAAGAATTTTGTGTCTTGTTTACAAAAATTTCCGCAAAGAACCTACAGCTCAAAAATGGATCCAGGAAAGGGGGTGGACATGGCTGAATAGAGACGTGACTTAGGATTCACAAAATTGCTTGCAAATCTTTTCCTTGACTGCCCTTGACATCAGTGGAAGCTGGATCAAGTCCTGTTTGCACCTTTTCCCTTCAATCCCCTTTGGCTGAAACGAGACCATGTGACTGTTACTGTGTCTGAGTGAATAGCTAGAAAATCCAGCAGGGGGTCACTGCACATGCTCAGTTGCCCTTGTGCTTTGCCAAAACAAACCATCAAATAAATAAAATGGCCATTTCAGTATGTGATTTCTTACTGGAAGTTCCTTCTAATCAGAGACTTTCTGGATGGAGCCCAGGCCATCTGTCTGAGTTACAGCATCTCTTCTAGACAGACACCCAGCCTTGTTTTAAAGAGTGCAAGGGATGGAGAACCCACCACAACCCTCGGGAGGTTGTCCCAGTGGTTAATTATGTATAGTTCAGTTTTATGTTATTTTATTCGTTCTTTTTAGTTTAGTTGAATTAATTTTCAGAAAACCCTCCCTGATGACTAAAAAACCAACCAAGGAACATACCATGAACACACAGTTTGCGCAATCAAAAATACAATCCTCAAGAGAAAAACGTTGATAAGAATTAGGACGTTAGCTCTCCTGTCCTGACCACACGCCACCACAGCTAGTTACCTTCCACCTCCCTAAATTCCCTTTGCTGCTTCACCTAGATATAGGTCCCGAAAACTGCTGTATAGTCTGGCTGTTAATCAGTTGCTTCATTTCAGTTCTAATCCCTAAATATGCTGCAGTTTGTATGTCAACTTAAGCTTTTAAAGTGCTTTGGGACCCTCAGGAATGAAAAGAAGCAGGGAAATATGCTTATATTAATTGCTATTAATTAATATAAGCATATTATTATTACAAAATTTAGAAAACATGAAGAAAGGTTGAAAGAAGTGGGCATGGTTAGTCTAGAGAAGAGAAGACTCAGGGGGGACCTGATAGTCTTCAAATACGTTAAGAGTTGTTATAAAGAAGACGGTGATCAATTGTTCTCCATGTCCACTAGGGGTAGGACAAGAAGTAAGCGGCTTTGTTTACAGGAAAGGAGATTTAGGTTAGATATTTGGAAAAGCTTTCTAGTTAAGCAGGGAACAGGTTACTTAGGGAGGCTGTGAAATCCCCATCATTGGAGGTTTATAAGAACATGTTGGACAAATACCTGTCAGGGATGGTCTATGTTTACTTGGTCCTGCCTCAGCACAGCCAGCTGGACTCAATGACCTCTTGCAGTCCCTTCCAGTCCTACATTTCTACGATTATATTTATTATTATTATTTTTTAT
This sequence comes from Malaclemys terrapin pileata, assembly GCF_027887155.1. NCBI lineage: Eukaryota > Metazoa > Chordata > Testudines > Emydidae > Malaclemys > Malaclemys terrapin. Next base: position 20,554,611 of record NC_071519.1, read on the forward strand.
TTGTGATATAATGCCGCGGCATCATTCCAGGTGATATCTGACTATTTCAGGACCATTGCTGGCTCTCTCAGGTTGCATTTCACTGCCACAAACCCAGGCACTTATGAGAATATGTATATATAAAAAGCTCTGTGTATGTGTGTGTATACATATATCCTGTGGGCGTGATGGGGAAGCAAATTCTATAAATAAACCCCATTATCTTATTACACTGTAATTTTCTATCATTATCGCCAGTGCAGATCAGATCCATCTGCAGACTGTAATGACAGAGATAAAGTAGGAAATGGGAAACTCCTTAGCTTTACAGAGGTTTACAGGGTGGGAGAATAGGGTAGAGGTTGGGTCAGATTTGCAATATCTACACTAGCTTGTAAATTAGTGCAAGTCTCCAGCAGTGGCAGTGTACACACAGCAGCACTGTAGCTTCTGGTGTCTGTCATTGGTGATCTACCTTCTGTCTTAGGGCCGGATCCTGCTTGGGCCTCTTCCTTCTCCGATTCCCACTGTCTGCAGTTGAAGGCACTGAGCAAACTCTCAGGAAGTGCTCAGCACCTTGCAGAACCATGCCCGGAATGGTGAGCCTATGTGCTAAGCCCGTGTCTTCTGCCACTGCCTATTTGCCATTCGCTTGTGCTCACTAATCCACAGTGTGATACAAGCGCTCCTGAGAAGGTCATTCTGAGGCTTGGAGCAGCTCAGCTTCTGGGGCTGGTTAGAACTAAGACTGAACCTGAAGCAAAAAGCCCAGCCCAAACTGCCTCGATCTATTAAGTGTGTCTCTGTGTATCTATTAGTCTTTAAGGTGCCACCAGACTCCTTGTTGTTTTTGTGTATGTGTGTGTGTGTTCAAAACCTAAAGCCAGATCTGGAGGTGAGCTTTGCAAATGGCTTCTCTTTTTCCAAGGGATTGAACTAAAAACCCAGATCAAAAAACCTCCCCAAACAGAGTACTTACACTCTGTTGGGATCCACATCAACAAGTGATGGCTTGAGCCCACCTCTGGTCGGGAGTGCATTCAACTCAACAGGAGATGGTGGGCACTGACAAGGTCTGAGCTTGCAAGTGGGTACGTAGGAAAGATGGCATTAGGGTTAAGGCAGTAGACTGGGAGTCAGGTGATCCTTACATTCCTTGAGTTTAAGGCCAGCAGGGATTATGTCATCACCTCGTCTCATCTCCTGTATAATACAAACCATGACAATTCACGCATGACCAGGGCTTCTAAGTGCTCTGATCATAATAATAACAACCTCTGCACTGGGCCCACTGACTGGTGATTGGCTAAAGCATCTCTTCCAGAAAGTCCTCCAGGCTCCCTGTGACGACATCAAGAGATGAAGAATCCACCACTTCCCTTGGTAGTTGATTCCAATGGTTAATCACCTGCACTATGACAAAATTGTGCCTAATTTCTCATTTGAATTTGTCTGGCTTCATCTCCCAGCCACTGGTTCTTGCTACACCTCTCTCTGCCACAGACTTTTGGTACCTGGCATTTCCTCCCCATGATGGTACTTACACTCTGTAATCAAGTCCCCTCTCAATCTTCTTTTTGATAAGCTAGACAGATGGAGCTCTTTAACTCTCTTGCTGAACGGCATTTTCTCCGGCTCTTGAATACATTTTTTTGTGGGTTTTCTGCACTGTCTCCAATTTTTCAACACCCCTGCAGAATGTGGACACCAGTACTGGATGCAGCATTCCAGTATCAGTCACACCCATGCCATATAGAGCCTCCTTGTTCCCTTCAGGTGTCTCATCCTAGCTTTCCCACATGCTTCTCAGGTGACCTTGGATAAATCAGTTTTGGTGCTTCAATTCCCTGTCTGAATAATGGGGATAATGCAGCTTCCCTGTTTCACCTGGATGCTAAGAGGGTAAATGCATTTGCCTCTGTGAAGTGCTTAGGTCATATGGTGATGAGTGCAATAGAGAAACCTGTGTGGGTTTTTATACCAAGCACCTCCTCACCATGGGATTTGTGTGCCTAAGGGAACACTTGTGAACAGTGGCTTGAACTCTGGGGCCTGCAAGTGGCAAAATGATGCTTTTCTACCTGCGCTGTCCAGTAGAAAGCTGCCAGGCTGTGGAGCTGGTATCTGACGTTGGGCCCTATATAACTCAGAAAGAGGGTTTTAATTGTTTGCTTGACTCAATGCCCAGTGCAAAGATTAAGAAACAAACTAAAACAAAGCAGACAAGAAAGGCTCGGTCTCATTTGAAAACCAATAACCGGCTTTGGGATTTTGATTTAAAACATTTTTGAATAATCCTATTAGCTGGAAGGGAAACAGGGCTGTTTTAATGACAGAATATTTTTTTCTCTCTTTCCCTAACACTGAGTCTGAAGCGGATTAAACGCACCAGCTGAAGTAGATCCTTTTTATTAAGATTGTCTGTAATGCAAGTTTTTACAGCCTGTGTGTGTGTGTGGGTGCTTAGTATCAGCTTATCCTGCGCGAAAGTGCCTACCCCAAACTGGTCATCCCCAGCGGGGCGTATATGAGATTCCCTCCCATTCTTCCCAGTTCTGAGAGACAGGTTTAGAAAAGTGGTTTCACTTGGCCACAAGACCAAAGGAATAATTTATTTATTATTCGTATTAAAGTAGCATCTGTAGGACACAACTGAGATTGGGGCCTCATTGTGCTAGGAGCTGTACCTATACCTAGTAAAAAGCTTACGCTATAAATAGACAAGACTGTGAAAGAGAAAACAGAGAGTGGCTTGTGATTAGCAGCTCAGATGTAAGTCTAGAACCCAGTTTCTAGAGTCCAAAACAAGTGACTTATTTAATTAACGACAGTGCTACTGGTTTAGTGACCCCTTAAGACCTGTGATTTCCATTTAGTGGGAAATTCCATGATTTCAAACATTTTTTGTTCTACTAAAATTTAGACATTTTCCACAAAATGACTTTTTTTTTTAAATGAGCTTCAAGTCAATCAAAATGGTTCATTCTGAAAATGTTGGGATTGAACTTTTCCATTATCAAAACACTTCAATTGGATTTCTTTTCCCCAAACCGAATTTTGTCAAAATCGATATGTTTCCACGGACAGTTTTGATTTCAATGAAGTGGCATTTTGCGATGGTAAAATGTTCCATTGGAAAACGTTTGACCATCTGTAATGCAATGGCCCAATTTCTGCCACTCCATGGGCATTGTACCAGCATGTACATAAAGATCATGTGAGATCTGCTCTCCTGAACAGCCTTCAAACACCTTCTGTCTGAAAACAAATCAACCGCTCTGAGAAATAGTATTTTTTGCTCCACTCCCAGATGTGACATTTCCAACCCTCCTGCCCTAGAATTATCCGAGGCCCAGGATGGGTGAGATACAGTCCTGGTTCGGTAATACATTTCCTGTACATACACAAGTAATTACTTTAAAATAGCACATCTCACCCCCCACACAATGAACTCAGGACAATGAAATGAAAGTGCCTGGCTGTATAAGTGGAATGATACAAACAATAGTCCCAACGGATTTTTTGAGCACTCTTAAATATTCCTAAACTAGTTTTTCTGTAGCATTTGTTTTTGCCATGTTGTTGTAGCCGTGTTGGTCCCAGGATATGACAGAGACAAGGTTGGGGAGAGAATATCTTTTATTGGACCAATTTCTTTTGGTGAAAGAGGCAAGTTTTCGAGCTCCACAGAGCTGAAGAAGATCTCTGTGGAACTGAAAGCTTGTCTCTTTCACCAAGAGAAGTTGGTCCAATAAAAGATATTACCTCATCCACTTTGCCTGCAGCATTTGCGGGTGCAAGGGTCCGTAGGGGAAGCGGCCCAGGGAAGCTGACAGACGAGGGGAGAGAAGGAGGACAGCGAGGCTGCTGCCAGAGGGTCTCTGGGCCTGGACCCAGAGTAGAAGGCAGGCCTGGGTCCCCCCCTTCCCCCCTTGCAGCACATCCAGCCACTTGGCTGTAGGGAGCGGCCATTATAGACCACGCCAGGTCCCTGACAGGAGGGATTAGACTTTGGGATGTGTGGTTGACCACGGTGGCTGGACATAGAGACTGCTGATTGACACCCCCCGCCCCCCGGAAGGGGGTGTGGAAGGACTAAGGGGCACTGCTGGAGGGCAGTGGTCCTGAAGAGGACGCCGCGAGTTGGTGAGCGACGTGGGCTCAGAAGCCAACCGAGGGCAAGACAATGGGCGGGATACCACCAAGAGGGGATGCTCCACTGGACTGATCTAATTCCTGGAGTAACCAGTAGGAGGCGCTGTGGTGGTGAGTCCCAACGTTATTACATTTGGTGGAGAATGTGGGCAACGACTCCATACTTGATGGGGTGGTGGAGTCTAAGGATTTCACTGGAACTAGTTTGGGATGACCTGCCTGACTCATGAATGGCAAAGCCACTGGTGGGGAATATGAAAAGCCCATAATAATGCAGAGAAAACCAACATACCACTCCCCTTGCCACGTATTCCATACACAGACACATATACCACGTGAGATCTAGTTACCAAAAGTGCTGTACATCAGCTAAGTATTTATTAATTACTATTATTATTTATTATATACATTGTATCTATGGCTCTGTGTGGTCTTGGCCCATCCAATATATTATGAAGTAGTAGAGTTCTCTAACCCAGGAACAGGTCTATTCTATATATCATTTATTCTGCTAATTCAATTTATTATTCTAAAATCAGGCAATTCTAGAAAATCTACCCTAAAAATATTATCTTTCTGGAGATCGTTACTATGCAAAACGGATGTCACAAGTCAAATCTGGGCCCTTACTTGCCGAAATCTTGGCAAAGCTAACTTTTGAATGACAAAATGCAAAACCTTCATTTCTGAATAACTTTAACAGAGAGATTCAGGGGACAAGATTCTCAGCTGGAGGAGCTGCTGATGAGAGGGTCATTTCACCCACAAGTGGCATGTGTTCACCCCCTGAGGTGGAACATTTCATGTTTTAACCACTTGTGCCACCTTTTCTGAAGAGTTTAGGACAGGAAGTGAATGCTGTATCCAGCTGCAAGGGTGGGTGACGGGGGGGGATTTAGGTCAGCAAAAACAGAGTCACGGCAGAAATCTGGCCAGGGCTAACCCCATTACTCTTAAGAAAAGTGACAATGAATCTTTCATAACCACGCAGCAGCAGAGAGACCACTACTGGACTGAGAATCAGGCATCTGGCTTCTACCCCCGGCTCTGCTGGTGACCTGATATGGGGCAGTCACTTCCTCTCCTGCCATTTGTCTGTCCTGTTCATTGAAATTGCAAGCTCTTGGGGACAGGTACTGTCTGTGCAGCACTAGCATAATGGCAGGCCTGATCTTGGCTGGGGCCTCCAGGTGCTGCAGGACTGCAAGTAATAAATTAAGGTCTCATTTTTTTTTTTTACTTCTGCCCTGAAAATGGCACCTGCATTGCTCATGCATCAATTTAATGCTAGCTGAAAAGGAAAAGGGCCAAGGGAGTAGAGTGTCCAGTGACTAGGGCAACTGAGTGGGAATCAAATAACCCGACCTGCTGCATGACCTTGGGTAAGTCACTTTCCTTTGCTGTGCCTCGGTTTCCCCATTTTTAAATAGGGACAATGATGCCCGTGGTTGTAATGGGCCCTGTTCAGTATCATTACATAGTTTATCATGCTTCTCTGGGTTTTCCTGTGTGTGTGTGTGTGTGTGTGTGTGTTGGGGGCAGGGGGAGGGGAAGGCTCCCATACAACTGCTGACCCAGTCAAACTCTGCTTAGCAACAAAACCTGATGGCATCACAGCCTAATTAAGAGGCTATAACTGTATATTTTTACAATAGAGCTGAACTTCTCCTTACTCCCTTCCCCGACACTGCCATCACTGATCAGTCTTCAGCATTCAGGGGTCTGCTTGCTGTGGTTAGGTTAAAAGAAAAAAAACATAAAGAAAAAGGAATATTTGTTATTTCCATCTCAAGCACAAAACAGACACAGCAGCAAATGATGCAGTGTCAAAAGATCCTATGTTACCTAGATGTATTGATTTGAAGCACTTGTCTTTCTTGATTTTCAGAAGTGTGTTTGATTGCTGTCAGGTTTATAGAATTATGGGTTTAATTGGATGCCTGTGTTTTACTGGATGTAAGTGAAATATACGTCCGGGCTGCATGTGGTGTGAAGGGGAATTCTCTGCCATCCATCCGCCTCTTGTGGGGAGATCAGAGAGGGTGGAAGCCAATGCGAGTCGGCAGACATTCAGAATGGGTAAATAAACAGCAAGGTTAGAGTTATTTGGTTTTGGAGGTGCGCAAACCGTGCTAGGCATTTTCCGAATCTGTGCAATGAACTCCTGCAGGAGATAAGGCCATCACAAACCTCCCCACCTCCCCCTCCAAGGTCAAGGGGAATGTCTCTGACCAGCCTTCTCAAACATAAAACCAGAGTAGTGTGCATATTAAAAAAACCAAAGCAAACCCTACCAAAACAAACCAGTCCACTGCACACACATACAACTCTTCCTCTAGGAGGAGAATGAGAGAAAGAGCCAACCATGCATGACAGGTATTAATCATGTTGATTAACTCATGTCTGGTAGGCGCTCAGATATTCCAGGAGTGTAATCAAAGACTGTATCACAATTACAGCTGTACAAACAACTGATTTTTTTGGTTTGATTGCCAAAACAAAGTCAAAAAGAAAAATTGTTGGGGTTGGCCCAAAACAACAACAAAAAATCAATATTTTTGGTGAACTGGAAAACTCAAAAATATTTCATTTCAGGGCAAATGAAATGTTTTGCTCAACCCAAAATGTTTTGCTTCATGTTCAAGCTTTTGAAATTATTTTGAAATGGTTTGGAAAATAAAATGTCGAAAAAAAACGTCTTTCAGAAACGAAAAGGCGAAATGTTTCATCTCAGCAATGTTGAAAAGAACTGTCCAGACGTTTCTGAATTTGTTTTTCTTTTTTTCCAACCAAAATCAATTGATCAAAACAGACCCAAACATGCCAATTGTTCTGGTCAACCTCACTCTGCGTTTTTCAGCAAAAAATGTGTACAAATAATTTTGCCCGTCTCTAATTATAATGCATATGCGCGAGGGAGCCGAATTAAGATTGCACAGGAGATCTTAATTCTGGCATTTACTAGCTTTGCCATGATTGACTTTGCAATTTAATAATGTTCTTTTAACGTAGCTTTTCTGAGCATAGGGTACATAAAGATAGAGCTGATCGTGACACTCAGTTAAGGCCGCCTGACATGTCGAGTTACGAGACCCTGTTGTCAGTTGCTTGTAATCTGTTAAACTTCAACTATTGGGCTGAAATTTCCCATGCAGGGTACCTGCCCCAGCTCTTATTGAGAGCAAGATTAGGGGAAAATGTGTCTTTTGCCCACGTTAAAAACATTCTTATAACCATGTAGTTGAGAAGCTCTAGTGCCTCTATGGTTTGAAGCAGAGGCTTTAGATTTGGCAGGGTTTGGGGCTGCCCTGATGTCAGGGATATGCCATTTACCATCCCTGTGAAAATCCTTTCAAATCTGACCAAGTGATAAGCCTCCAAAAAATCTGCATTTTGCTAGAGCTGAGTGATTTTTCACTTCAGGGACTGAACCAGAAGAAAACCAAACATCCAGTTAGGTTTGAACCAAAACCAACATAATTTTTGTGTGTGTGTTAAATCAAAATATCTTGGCAAATATCATCAGGACTCAACCAGCTTGAGAGAACATGGAGTGGAGTGAATTCAAAGCGGCTCAGAGCTACCAAGTCCAATAGGAATTTTGCTGTTTTCAGCTTGTTCGAATTTCACTCTTCCTGTTGGATTTTCAGTGGATCTGTTCTGCCATATGTGGTCTTGGACTTGCCGTGGGTCCATCCACTGTCCTCCCTCCCGGGCTCCATCTGACAGCTTTGTGGGGATAAAAGACGACTTATCGTAGTGGGGCTGGAACATTTTCAAATGTGGCTGTGAGATGCAGAAGCTCAGCACAACACTAGCAGAGTTTGCCAGTTCCCCAGCCCAGCCAGCAGGACCTCCCCCCCCCCCCCCAAACCAAACTCCATGGGACCCAGGAATCCTCTGTACCAATCCCTCCTGGACAAACTCCTTGACTCACTTAAAGCCCCTCCTCTCTCTGATGTGTTCCCTGCCAGCCAAACTCCCTCAGATCCTCAAAACCTCACTTCGTCCTTCGAACCAGAGCAGACACAACACCTGTCTATTTCCTTTATTTTTTGGCTGGCCTCCAGCTGAAATTCAAAGAAAATTCCAGCCCTAGAAAAATCTCAGGATTCATGGAGCTTGCAGATCTGGTCCCACGCACTTCTCTGGGTTCCTCTTCTTTTCCTCCTATGTTCCCTGTTAAATCTCATCTTTATAGTGTTTCATGTCCCTTTTCTCTCTCTCCCTGCTTTGCCCCTGGGTTTCTCTTTGGCCAAGGGGCTCTGCACCCAGCCACTATGCCCCCAGAATGCTGAATTGCTGAGTTGGTTCTGGAAAGGCCGGCCAGACCCAGGTACTGTGCTGACCTCACAGTGCTGGGCTTTGTGCTGGCAGGATAACATCACAGTGCAGAAATGAGATGTTCCCCTTGCTGTCTCTTTTCTTTCTCCCTGAGTTATAGGCTGCATTTTACTTGCTCCCATTTGCATGGAAAGTCTGAGTGACAGACAGCGTGAGGAAATCAATCCCACCATCCCCGCTGCTTTCAACAGGGGAGCAGAAACTTGTCTCTAGTTTTCTCTCTCTCTCTCTCTCTCCTTTGCCACCTTAGCTGAACAATCATTCATTCATCTCTGTGTTTCCACTAGGTTTTATGTCTCCCATTTTCTTTTTGCAGATTGTGATCACTGATGCTCTGTATTGTACAGCTCAACTCTGCTTTCCATATCTTGCTGCGGAGACAGTCTGTGAGCGGGAAGGCTCTGGCTAGGGACGTGTAGCGAGGTGGTTTCTTTAGTATTCTGATCTTTGTTTATTTTCCTTTTAGAGCTTCGATCAGCATTTTGTCATACCCGGCCGTTCCCCTCTAGGGATTCCCTCAGTCTAGTCCTTTCCATGCACAGACACATCTTTGCCCTCTGAGAATCCATGTCAGTTGCACCACACAGGAAAGAGCCCTTCCTATATCTCATCCCATTTGCCACCCGGGTTCCTGCCGCCCACATCTATCTCCCACCTCCTCTGACTCCCACGGTCTGCCCTCTTCTCCACTCCATCTACTCCCAGGGTTTGCCCCCTTCCCTAGACCTCCTACCTCCCAAGGTCCTGCCCCATTGTGTCTTGCCCCCCTATCTGCCCCAGATCATGCTCCCCTATGATTTGCTCCCTGTCCCCTGTTTTCCTAGCTCCCCATCTGCCCTCCATGTCCTTGTCCTCCTCCCCACTTTTGTCCCCAACTCCGGTCTGAACCCCACCCTATCTGTCCCCTGCTGTCCCCCCAGGTCCCGGAACCCATCCTTACCCCACGTCCAGACTCCAGTTTCCCTATATCATCCCCCCATTTGTTCCACCCATGTATTGCATTACATCTCCTTTCCCCCAGCCTCATGTTGGCAGCCCCCCCCCACGCCTGCACCCTAGGGTGCCCTTCAGATTGACACCCAGATGGGTTTCCTTGGGATGGGTGGCCAGAGCCCAGATTGGGGGGATGGGGGTGGAGGCATATGGAACCACATTCCATGAATCCCAGCCCACGGTGCTCCTGGGGAGAGAATCCCAATGCAGGGCTGGGCAGGGCTGCTTGCTCTTCAGGGTGGGGCGCCCCAGGGCAACAAACCTCGATGCCAACTCTGCCCACATATCTACACCAGCAACACCATCACAGGACCTAACCAGATCAGCTACAACATCACCGGCTCATTCACCTGCACGTCCACCAATGTTATATATGCCATCATATGCCAGCAATGCCCCTCTGCTATGTACATTGGCCAAACTGGACAGTCACTACGCAAGAGGATAAATGGACACAAGTCAGACATCAGGAATGGCAATATACAAAAACCTGTAGGAGAACACTTCAACCTCCCTGGCCACACAATAGCAGATGTAAAGGTAGCCATCTTACAGCAAAAAAACTTCAGGACCAGACTCCAAAGAGAAACTGCTGAGCTCCAGTTCATTTGCAAATTTGACACCATCAGATCAGGATTAAACAAAGACTGTGAATGGCTATCCAACTACAGAAGCAGTTTCTCCTCCCTTGGTGTTCACACCTCAACTGCTAGCAGAGCACCTCACCCTCCCTGATTGAACTAACCTCGTTATCTCCACACTGATTTATACCTGCCTCTGGAGATTTCCATTACTTGCATCTGAAGAAGTGAGGTTCTTACCCACGAAAGCTTATGCTCCCAATACTTCTGTTAGTCTCAAAGGTGCCACAGGACCCTCTGTTGCTTTGGGCCTTGATTGTCTTCCTCATGGACAAGCATCTTGCCTCACTTCAGCCACCAGCACGTTTGGCTGTTTCAAGGACAGCCCAGGGCAGAGGCCAATGATAGAATGAAGACTTTGATCTCTCAGTTCAGTGCTGCAGCAGGTTGCCTGGGCAGCATGAGGGCAGTTTGTGTTACTGCCAGCTGTGATCTTGTTCTGTGGGTAAACTCGCTGGGGTATCAATATTCCCCAGGCACGGAAATTCCATTGAAACGTCATCCCTCCTTGTTCTGGTTTGTCCAGCTTTGCACAGCTGCAAGGGAGGATGTGCCCATTCTTCACCCAGGCTCTATCCCTTTTCATCCTCTTGATCATCAGGCAGCAAGCATGCTGGAGATTTACCACTACTTAGTGTAGACATCTAACACTTACTGGTCTTTGTGCATGGGGGGAAGGGTCTGGCTTCAGCAGTGCCCAGCAGAAGGGAAGTCAGGAAGAGAACCCAGGTGTCCTGAATCCAGCCAGTACTGGAGGCTGGAAAAGCATGGACAATGGTGGGACAGTCCCTCATCCCAAAGTCAAGCTGGCCATGTGCTGTGGATAAAGGGAAAACTCCAGCCTATGTGTCTGTTGATCTCACACACTTTAACTGCACGCTCTGCGGGGCAAGGACGGGATCTTTGTTTGTATGTAGAACGCCTAGAAGTCTGGGGCCCCATCCTCTTTGTGGTCTTTGTGGTCTCGGTGCTGCAGCAATATCAATATGAAATGGTAATAAATCTTCAAAAGGATTAAATGTGACTAACAGGAGTTTTAAACATTTTAAAAACCCAAGTGACCAGTCTACCCTCCAGGTAGCATAGCCTTCCGGCGTCTATCTCTTTTAGACAGTAAGGGAGCGTCTCACAATCTGTAATGTATTTATCCTCATAACACCCATGCTGCACAGAGAGGTGCTGTCAGACCCATTTTACAGATGGTGGGATGAAGGCCAGATCCAAAAAGATATTAGGTGCTGAACTCCCACTGGGAGGAAGAGGGCATTGAAGCCAGATCTACTGAGACCTACGTAACCACTGGATCATCCTTTCTCCTTGCCTGATCCTAAGTGGGGCTAGAATTAAGCCACACAGACCAGATACTCAGGGAAGATTTGGCTGTTTTAACCTGGCTCAGAGATGTCAGGGAGGGAGGAGGTTTTGCACACCTATTTCAAGTGTGCCAGCCAAGAAACCAAAGTACTTGGCTCTGCTACAGCGATATGGCTGGCAATGCCTCTTACCATGCGGGGTGGGAAAGCTCTTTGTTCAAAGGCCCCCGTCGAGCTCTGAATCTGTGAAGTTGGGCTGCTGATGGTCTCTCACAGCTGCTTCTCTGCATGGCTCAGCCCGGGCATCCTAGGAAAGCAATAAGCCCAATCTCGTTTGCAGGAGTCTCTGCAGTGGTTTTTCTGACTCTGGGGCTCTTTGAAGCATTCATTAAATCCTCTTTAATTAAGTATGTAACACACACACACACACACATATACACACAACGCCATCTAGCATATATACAAATCTTCCCAACGGCCGCCTCTGCCCCTAATTAAAAGCAGCCGTCTCCTACATCTGCGAGTGATTTGAGAAAGACGCTTTCATCTCCAGGAGACGGCATCACCCAGTAAAGTGGAGCTTCCGACCAGTGAGCCCCCATGTGTAAAACTGTCCTGCTCCAGCTTGTCTGGAGGCTGCCCGCAAAGACCAGTAAGTGCTAGATGTCTACACTAAGTGGTGGTAAATCTCCAGCATGCTTGCTGCCTGATGCTCAAGAGGATGAAAAGGGGCGGGGCCTGGGTGGAGAATGGGCGTGTCCTCCCTTGCAGCTGGGCAAAGCTGGTGTCAAATCAGAATCCTTCAGTTGCTTACCCCAGTGGCAGCGTTTTACACCCATTTTGCCACGGTGTAAATGACAACACAAGGTGCAAAGCGGTGACAGGCCCAGCACCCATGCAATAGCAGAAGCAGCATGTGGGCCAGCTGTTGAGGTGATGTAAATTGGCATCGCTCCATTGACTTCAGGGTCCCATTGACTCCAAAGGTGCTGTGTTGATTTACCCAGGGAGGGTATGACCCTTTGTTTTCAGAGTTCATTTGAGATCCTTGACTGCTCATAGCAAGAAAAGTAAAAGGGCTAGTGAGAGACCAGCCAGCTAGCCACTTGCCGGACAAAACTCCTTAAAGATGGTTTGTGGACTTTAGCTCAGTTTTCAAACATTCAGCTTTGGCAAATAATTCATGGTAGTGGTGGTGGTGTTTGTTTTAACATTTACCTCCCCTCATCTGAATTTTATCTACATTTTTTTTTCAGTTAAAGAATGGATCTAAAACAATCTGTAACTACCATCCAAAACCAGTAAGAAATTAAATCAGTAACATTCAACTCAGTTTTATACCTCGTATCTAGATGCTTTTTTCTTATAATAATTATTGTAAAATTCTGTGGTTGAAGATTCTCCAGTTCAATTTTGGCCAAGTCCGGAGCAGGTATAAATTGGTAGCTTCACAGTGGAGCTAAACTGATTTACATTAGCTGTGGATCTGGCCTGACATCTTTCTAAGCACATGTGATGCCAGGAATAATAACAATACTAATCATGAATAATACCGAACTCCTATATAGCTCTTTGTTCATCAGTAGATCTCAAAGCAAATAAAGTCAAACAGAAAGACAGAAGAGGCAGACATGAAGATAAGGAGCTTGATTCTCTTCTCTCTCTAATGTAGATCAGGAATAATCAAAGTCAAAAGACTTACTGGCATAAGTGGGCCAAATCTACAATTGTCCTGCACTTTATGCAGTCATGTACACCAGAACTAAGTGACTGCCAACTGGGTGCAAAAAGTTACCATTTGGAGCCGAAAGCATTTTACAGTCATTTTGTTCTGCTGTAGACAATGACATAAAGTGCAGAGCTGCAGCGATGTGGGCCCAGTGAGAAGAGAATCAGGCCCAAAAATGCAGGACGAGATGTAGAAATAAACCAACACATTTTGCCCTCAGTTAAACTGGCATTAATCCAGTGTCATTCCAGTGAAGTCAGTGGAGTCACTCTGGTTTGACTTCAGTATAAATGAGAAGAGGATCAAGCCTATGGTATTTGTCTAAGGCTAAATCAATGCTGCCTCCACCTGGGGTTTAGAGGCAATTATAAACTCACACACATTCATTAGGCAGTGTAAAATTCAGAATTAGAGTGCACTGATTATTGCATTCTTCCACCAGAGAGGGCTGCAACTTAGGAGCAGGCTGTAGTTATAAAGCTGCAGCTCCCTGATGTTTTGTTACCTGGTCAATATTTTGGTAGCCTTAGGGCTACAGCATCTAGACTATATTGGTAAATTTGACTCGTGCTATTGATCACTTCGCAGAGACAGCCCTGAGATCCCCAGATGGTGTAAATTCACATGCCTCCCTTGGCTTCAGTGGGATACTCTGATTTACACCAGCCAAGGCTCTGGCCTGTAGCTCCACATTGTAGCTGCTAGGCCCCGTGGACACAGATTGGCTTCCTAAGCTGTAAACAACTTGTGTTGTTTATTGGATTCTACAGGACGTCTATTTTCCACTCCTGCCTGGTTTAATTGAATTGAAAGGGACATGTACTTGAGTGATGGAATAGTTGCTGTAGAGGGGTCCATCTGTTATCCCCAGTTTGCTGGGAGACGCTTCACTTCAAAAATCGAAGTTTCCCTCCCTAGCTGCGCAACATTTCCAGAGTTAAAGGGCTTGATTCCTCTCTCATTCGTACTCATGTGTAAATCAGGGCACACATAAATGAACTCAATGCAGTTACATGGCGCGGAGGAGAATCAGCCCAATGTCAATGTCAGTAGTATACCGTGATCAAACAGTGCTTAAGGTGCTCACAAGAGCTCTGCTTTATTGTATTTATTTCCAGCTGGCTCTGCCACAGTGCCCCACCCAGACTTGGTGCCTGGAAAGTTCAGCCCCTAAAGGCATAGCCCCTAATACCACAGCTGGTACTTATATACTTTGAGATCAAGGAGGAAGTGACATGCCTTTGGACAAAAGAAATACCCACTCTATCTTAGGTTTCCTCCATTTGGAGGTAAAGCACCCAGTTACTTTTGGGGATTTTTATGGCAGGTGTCACCAGGTGTCACTGTGGTTTTCCAAGTCCTTTTTCTTGGTGTGCGAGTGAGTTTTGATTCTTGGGAAGACATACTACATTGCTGGTCATTTGGGGTGATGCAAGGCTGTGATGTAGAGGCAGGTTGGGGAGGGGAGAGAGAGCTGTGCGAGCAGCAGAAGGCCTTGCTCTCTGCCTGGGGCTAAGATCAGAGTTAATCCTGCAGACAGAGCGGCTCCCTGGGAACTGGCCATTGGTGTTGGGCACCAGATGGAATTGCCCTGCATGCTGTTTGACCACCTCATTCCAGGACTGCTGTCGGCGTTTAAATAAAACAAGTTACACTTACATATATGCAGACTCCACATCACTGATTTCTCCTCCATGGGGAAAATGATGGACAAGGCCCTGGATACCTGCTCCCTCTCTGCAAAGGGAAGATACTGATGTCAGAAGAAGAGGCACCAGGAGTACTGAGGAATCATGGACAGAAACAGCTTAATTCTCTGCAATTAAGAGAATTTACAGATTTCAATATGCTATACAGACACTAAAGGATTTAGCCTCATTGCTCCCCTGTGAGGACTGTATTATGATCCCCATCTGACAGATGGGGAAACTGAGGCAAAGAGAAGTTAAAGTGATTTGCCCATGGGCACCCAGTGAGCCAGGCATAGAATTCAGATCGCTCCACTCCCATTCCTGTGCCTTGACCACAACACCACATCCTTTCTCCTCTGTCCCATTTACTGCATCCCAGTGAAACTTGACAGGATGGTGGTTCCTCTCAGCATTGTGCTTCAGCCCTGGCCTTGTCTAGACACAAGGTGTAGTTAGTTTGTTCAGCCCCTCATTGGCACGAAACAGAACATAACCTACAGGCGAAATGAGTGGCTTTCAGCTACCAAACACTCTGGGAACGCGAACATCACTGCATGCAAAACAAAGCAGAAACATGGCCACTGTTTATTTTTTTGTGAAGGCCAAGTGACCATAGTTGACACCCGAAGTGTGATTTTGATGGGGTGTGCTCCCTACGTTGGCCCTGCCAGAGCTGAATTAGGCCAGGTGGATCCAATCTGCCAATTAGGCTGCAAAAGGAGGAGGTGAAGCAAATTAGAAGGAAGCTGCCTTGTGAAGGAACAGGTGGGGAATCGATAAAGCTAGGAGGCTGGAAATAGTGTAGGGAGGAAGCCCGCAGTCCCACTCCCTGAAGTGAGGGAGAAGGAGAACGTTAGGAGGGAGGCCAGGGGTGAGACCAGCTAACCTCGCGGCGCTCACCCCTGGACTCTTTCCTATAGAAGCCCCACCTGTCCCCTCACAGGTGAGTTTCCTTCTAATCAGCTTCCTACACCTCTCCCTTTTGCAGCTTAATTGGCTGAGTGGGCCCACCTGTCCTACATCACCTCTTGCAGGGCCAGGGTGGGGAGCACACCCCACCACAGTGATGTAGGCGTCCTACAACTGATCAGCTGGGCTGAGGGTGTCCTTCAGATTCTAAATACCGATTTATATAGATAGTGCCAAACCGCCAGCACAAACGTAGGCCCTCGAAAAGAACGTGTGAGGTGTCGGCTGCTGTCAAGTGACGTTGCTCCATCGACTCAGCAGAGCTGCAGTGGGCTGGTCTGAGGCGCTGGCTCGGAATGTTCTGTGCTCTTCTGTTTCTGTTCTAACCAATGCTATGAGCTGAATCTCCCCCCCGCACACACTCCTCCCCAGCAGCCTTGTGTACCAGGGGAACGTACAGGGGCATGTGACCTAACTCTTGGGTGCTGTACTGAGCGAGCTGAAGAACCAGGTCCTTGGCCTCAGTTACATCATGTGGCGGTGTGTTCCACAGGTGAACATAGCAGTATCCAAAATGAACCCACCCCATCGATCCCTACAACTGAACTATGTATTTTCTGTTAGATTCTCTGTCCACATTTTAATGCATTCAGATCACTTGTTCTTTTCCTTAATTGCTGCTACTCATGGAGTAGACACTTCCATCAAGTTGTCTAGAATGATGCCTGGATGTTTTCCTGAGAGGCGACAATTAATTCAAAAACCATCAGGGTGTGTGAGTCATTTCATTGTTCCTCCCAATGCGCATTACCTTGCACTTGTCTATGCTGAATAACATCTTCCATCTCATTGCCCAGTTGTTGTACCTAACTTGGTTAGATCCTCCTGGATTTCTCTCAAGCCTCCTCTGACTTGATTAACCTAAATACTTTGCCTCATCCAAAAAATGTACTGCGTCAGTTCTGTCTTTCTTTCTTGCACCATGGCATCTGCTCAAGCTAGATATTTCTACGACATCACTAACTTTGAGGTCAAGGCACTATGGTATCTACCCATTTCCTCCTCCAGGTTATTATAAATATATGAATATGTTCCTAGTCATCCTAAGTGGATAAGCCAGTTCCAAGAACGTAGAAGTTGGAACCTTCACTTAGGTTGAAACATTCACAAAGCAAATCTTTACTGGAAGCAATAGAAGAAACACCAAGAATCTACCCCAAAGCCAGTTGAAGTAAATGGGCAATCCTTCCATTGACTTCAGTGGGCTTGGATCAGGACCTAAAATATTGTGATACCAGCTGTTCTCACGTGTCTCCAGCCCTTCTAGAAACAGGAGGTGCCAGGAATCTCAAGAGAAGCACTTTCCAGGGTAGTTTAGTACAGAGGTTTGATCCTTTGGAGACGCATTCAGGCTTTTGGGTGCTCACATGGGTTGAACCTTTGAACATTGTGTCTATAGCAAGGCCGAAGCCACATCATTCAGATCAGGATTTCAAACTCTTCTCCTCCTCCAGAGTTAGGGGGAGCTAAGCCCCGGGCGTGTTGCAATGCATTTCAGAGCAAGAGTTCAGCCATGAAATGTGGATCCCTACCTGTATTTGCATTCTGAAGCTCCCCTCAAAAATGCGGGGCCAGCTGGATCTGAGGTTTTGTTTCATCTTGTCTTTAAGTGTTTGCCCACCGATGCCCAGAGCTCTATTATTAGCCACGTTCCTCCTGGAGACCTGGCCATTTATTCCTCTTACCTCCGCTCCCTGGCTTTGTCTTGTCGCTAGCTGTTATCCTGCACAGGCCCAAGCAAAACAGGCAAACAAAAAACCTCCTACGTGTTTAGATGAAAGCACCAAGACCCTTCCCTTGGTTTGAATGCTTGGCACCTGTTTTCAAATGCCGCCTTCCCTGCTGGGTAATGAGCTAATGACACCGGACAGGCCAAGGGTTCCCTTTCCCCAGGAAAAAGCTGAAGATCAGCAAGTGCTGGGGGGAGGACAAGGCACATGAAACACGACTGAACAGTGAGGTTTGGGCCACCTACAGACCATGTACTGAGGCTGGGAGTGTGATTTTCTACCCAATGCGCACAACCCTTAGTGTGGATGCAGTTAAACTGATTTAAAGGGAGTGAGCCATGCTGCTATTACATCCAACAGAACTACGTTAAAAGAATGCTAAAGTTACAAAGTTAAGCACTCAGAAGTTAGCAAATGCCAGAATTAAAGTAGCCTTAATTCAGTTCTCTTCTGTGTAAGCCTTTTGATACAGTTTATAATTACTTGATTACTGTAATTAATTATGTTAATAATGTAATAGAGTTGATAACAATGCTAGGTCTTACATAGAATTTTTCATCAGTCGATCTCAAAAGGATTTAAAAGGAAGATCATTATTGTTATCCCCATTTTACAGATGGGGAACTGAGACACAGAGAGGCTAAGTGAATTGCCCACACAGGAAGATTGGGGTGCAGCAGGGGCTTGAATGCAAGTCTCCCATGCTCTAAATTAGTGCTCTGATCACTAGACTGTAATGAAATGAAAGTTGAGCTTCTTGCATGATCACAAGACTCCAGGAGCTGGAGCTTCAACAAAACCAACAAATCCCACAACACTCAGAGTAAAATCTAAGAGTTAGCAACAGTGCATTGAGGCCCCATCTACATGGATCTCAGTCATCGTGCTTGAGCACAGTCTAAATCCATGTTAATTAAGTTTTGACAAAGTAGAGGGTTGGTCAAACTATGCAACCGAAACTGGGCTTTAGCTATCTGGGGACCTATGATTCCCATGCCTGAATTTATACCCTGTTCATCCCCAGCCTGTCAAAGTGCTTTAGATAATTTGCTGATAGGACAAATGTTGGGTTTAAAATCACTTGTGCTGTGCCTAGTGCTTAATTTGTACCAGGGATTGCCGGGACTGAGCCCCGGCACCTGTAGGCTTGACAGTTCATAGGCCTGGCCCCTTGAGGTTTGCTGCATGAGTTATGAAAGTAAAAAACTTGCTTGAGTCCCGGCACTGAATTGCTTGATGCCCGGCACCTCTTTCATTACAAATTAAGTACTACTTGTGCCATTTTATAACTCTTTAAAAATACTTAATTGCACATGTAAAAGGTGTACGTGGTAGGTGAATTGTGAGCTGTCTGCCTGAATGACTGACAACTCTTGCCAATTGAAGCAGTGTTGATTACATACAGTTCTGTGAAGGCCTCTTTGCAGGAATGCTGCAGAGAGTCTCTCAAAGAAGCAAACTGTCAGTCAGTGTGTGGGAATATTATATTAAGGCCAGAGACCCTGCAATATTGTCCCAGATTAGAGATTAACTTGTTTCTAATTAATTTCTGTGATGTGTAATAAAATAACATTGTGTCTTTTTTTGTGTGTGTGTGCGGTGCTGGGGTAGCTCATAATCCAATCTTTAATTATCTCTCACTTTAAAAAAATAAAGGGTCTATGATGTTATAATGCCAGTTGGACAGAGGCTTTCAGAAAGCCAAGAGGGTTATAAATATATAAAGGCAGTAAATGAGGAGGGTTTCTTTTTCTTAATGAGCTGCAGTGTCTGAAGCATTAGAACAGTTGGGGGCTTGAAAGTAAAAACTCCTCTGAGCTAGTCACAAAGCCTGACAGCACTCCTGCTCTGAGGTCCTATTTGCCTTAAAGGGACATTTGAAACAAACTGGGATGAGTAGGGGGATGCAGGGAAGAAGGCCTTTGGAGCAGAAAATGAAATAGATTGTGAAATAGTCGGCAAAGTTTTCATCCCCTGGTGTGTTTCACTGTCAAAAGTTCTTAGAAACCGCAGATGGAAAAGAGGGTGCAGAAAAGAACCACAAAAATTATTCAAAGGCTGGAGAAAATGCTTTAGTGAGGGATTTAAAGAGCTCAATTTAGTTTATCAGAAAGATTGAGCGGTGCAGTGTATAAGTACCTTCACAGGGAAAAAAATACTGGATACTAAAGGGGTTTCTAATGTAGTGGAGAAAGGCAGAACAAAAGCCTGTGGCCGTGGCTGGTAGTTAAAGCCTGAGAAATTCAAATGAGAAATAAGGCACACATTTTTAACATGGAGGGTGATTAACCATTGGAACAAACTACCATCGAAAGTGATGGGTTCTCCACCTCTGGAGGTCTTCAAATCCAGATCAGAGCCTTTCTGGCTGAGATGATTTAGCCAATCACAAGTTATTGGGCTCAATACAGAGATATGTGGGTGAAAGTTTATGGCCTGTGATATACAGGAAATCAGACTGGATGGTATAATATTCCCTCTGGGCCTTAAAATCTATGAATCTATGAAACTTGCATAAAATGTCCTTTGTCTGATTCATTAAGGGACCTCCTTAAGTCCCTGTCTCTGTGCCATGCTATTGTCTCCAGAGCACTTGTGCCACAGTGGTGGTACAAGTCAGAACTCAGCTGAAGGATTCTGCGGCTGTCGCTGCTGCTGTGATATCGGCACGCACTGGATCCCAGTGTTTTCAATTCGTTTGTGTGAATGTGTGTCAAAAATATCCGATTTGGGAAAAATTATGGTAATTTTGTCAAAAAAAAAAAATCCTCCCCTTTAAAACAAAATCTGTTTATTTAGTGAAACCTGAAAACAAATAAATTATTAGTTTTCTGGTTTTTTTTCAGGTCCCCCCCAGGTTTGGTTTTTCCTTTTTGTTCCTCCCTTCTGCCATTTTCAGTGGCAAAACTGAAAAAGAAAAAGAGGGGATGAGGGGAAAAGGCAAAAGCTGAATACATAAAATGTTTGAACTACAAATCTTCAATAAAAATTTTGAATAAATGAAATGTGTCCCCCCTGAAACTTGCAGAATGAAAATGATTTGGAAAATGTTCAGCATTACACATTACCATTTTTCAACCAGTTCTAAATCCAGGGTCAAATTTTCAAAAGCACCTAAGCAACTTAGAAGCATAAGTCCCATTTTCAAAAGTGACTTAGGATGAGATTTTTAAAAGGGATTTCAATAGGAGTTAGGTGCCTAAATACCTCTAAATATCTGGACCCTAGGCACTGAGAGTAGATTCACAAAGGGGACCTAGACTCAGCATTGCAGCATCTAATTTTTAGGCACCCCCTACTACCTAGTGGAATCCACCACCCAAAGTTAGGTACCCAGGCTCCCATTACAATGCATGGGGAGAGTTAGGTACCTAAAACTGGGATTCACAAAAGCCAGTATGCTGAGCAGGGAGCCGCCTAAACTAGCCAATCGGAAATGTCTAGGTGAAGGGTGTGGCCTAAACTCTGTCCCGCAAAGTGAATTAGGCACCTCCCTTCATCTGTGATTGACAGCAGTGAGCCCTCCTACATAGTCACTGGGCCTGAGAGTGACAATGACCCTTCAGCCCTGTGGTTTGGGCACTCAGCTGAGAAGTCAAGTTCCAGCTCCAGTGACTAATTATTTTATACAAAGTAGAACAGCTGCAGTAGGAGAGATTGGGAGAGAGGCACCTTGGGGCAGGGCACTCACCTGGGTGGTGGGAGACCTAGTCCATACACCACAGCAGGCAGAGGGAGGATTTGAATTCTGGTGCTTTAATTATGCGGCTAGAATGGGGACACTACCACTGCCTGTGTTTTGTGGACAGGATCTGGCCCCACAGATGACATTGTTGGGACAACGCCTAGCTTGAGGGTTGAAATCAGTAGGAATTAGACACCTAACTTGCTGGGACCTAAATACCTGTGAAAATGTGGCCCTAAGGAGCGTAAATCTCCCATGGAGACTTGGGTTCCCTAAGTGCCCAAATCATTTTTGAAAATGGGCCTTGGCCTTCTACCTCACTTCAGTGCTTTCAAAACTTGTATCCCCAGGATTTGACCCGTGCTGGCAATACCAACCATCACAAAATATTTGATTAAATTTTCCACAAGGCATCAGCAACTCTTTCCCATTCTTGTCCAGTGAAGAGAAAAATTTTGCTTCTCCCAAAACGTT
The DNA here is from genome assembly GCF_027887155.1 of Malaclemys terrapin pileata. Taxonomy (NCBI): domain Eukaryota; kingdom Metazoa; phylum Chordata; order Testudines; family Emydidae; genus Malaclemys; species Malaclemys terrapin. The sequence continues at coordinate 20,576,314 of NC_071519.1, forward strand.
TGAATAGGCAACAGCCACCCATGGGCTGCTCCAGATTGCAGCTGGACAGTCTTGCTCCTTTCCTCCAGTCCTTGCTCTTCTGGGTGTGTATTTGTGTGTTTATTTGTGCTTTGCTCTCCAGTGAAGGTTGTAGCTTTGTTCGCTCCTTTCTAAACGCCCGTAGTATTCGAAGTGAAAAGCACGGAGTAAGCGCTGCCTGCTCCAGTAAGCCTAATGGGAACTCACGCCGATCCGGAATAAGAACAGGAGTACTTGTGGCACCTGTATCTGTGGATACAGACTAACACGGCTGCTACTCTGATCCGGAATGAGATTCTAACTGGTATTGTTATTTACCAACACCAGGGTCTTATCTCCAAATGCTCCCAACTCGGGAACAAGCCTTGTCACCTTGCTATCTCCCTTGCCACACAGGAGCCTTGATTTGTATAACTTGTTGTGGTTTAATCTCTTCCCTGGATCAGCCCCATTTTGTCTTGACAGACTAGGCAGGGATCCTCAGCGGCTCTCTCTGCCTCACATTCTCTTCCTTCTGGTGAACTTTGTCCCTTGTGAGATCTACAAGGGAGAGCTGGATGTGGCAAATGGAGAGAACAATAAACTATTCACATAGAACCATAAGCCTGATTCTGGTCTCGTGGGGCCAGATCTCACTGGTTTCGTGGGGCCAGATCCTTCTTTGTTTCTTATCAATAGCTCTTGGAAGCCAATGGAGCCAGGCTGTTTAACACCAGCTGAGAATCTGGACCACTTGACTTTAATGGAGTTATTGTTGATTTACACCAATGAAATCAGAATCAGGCCTAGCTTGCAGTTCTCTTGCAGAGCTGTCCACAAGTCAAAGGCTTTCACGGCTTGTGTTCCCTGCATTGTAGCTCCAGCTAGCTGGCCCCTCAGGGGAGTGGGCTGACACTCCAGTTCTGCTGATGCCAGAGCTGGTAAGTCAGTGGGAATGCAGCAACTCAAGTGACAGCAATTCATCAGCTTCTAAATCCAACCGCTCTGCTGATCCCATTACCCTGTGTAGTTCTGGTGTCGCTTTGCAGCACGGTTCCTCTCACTCCGGCTTGCCTAGCTTGAGTGGCGTGACTCACGTGTACTAACTTGTGCAAACCGTTGCAGTGAAGACTAGCGCTCAGTGTTACAGGACAGCTTATAGAGGGACTATAACAACTGGAGTTGTCAGGGGGTTACTTAGGACACTGCAGGGTGCATTGTAGCACCTGCAAAATATTTAGGGTTGAGAAACTTGTGAGGTGGAGACAAAAGTTCAGCTATCTGGCCCTAGGTCAGAAACCACAGAATGTGCTCCAAGGAGTAAGTCAGAGATATACACCTTAACACACTTAAAATCTCCTTCACCAAACACACACCGCCAGACAAGTAGATTGCATCATGGAACAGGCCACCCAAATATCTTGAGGGAACCTGCTCCAATATAGAAGGAAAAAAAAAAGCCCTCTCCGATCTTACACCCCAGGTTGTTCCCTACCATCCCACACCTGGGTATCATTAAACAACTACAATTCATACTTGGTGGGGACCACATCCTGAAGAAATCATTCCTGAACTCCCTCTTCTGATTTTCCCCCCAACCTTGGCAAGCTCATCATCAGAAGCAAGCTCCCCATACATGAGGACTCATCAACTTAAAGCAGCACCAGATACTGCCATAACAACCAATGCAAAACCTGCAGACGTATCTCCACTGTTAAGATAATCAACACCCCCCACAACAGACCGTTGGGGATCTGTGGGTCCTACACATGCATATTACAACATGTGGTACACCTCATCCAGTGCACTAAATGCCCCAATAACAACTCTGTGGGTGAAATGAGACAATCATCACACTCTTAATGAACTCACGCAGACAAAGGATAAAAGACCTACACCCCTGGGTGAAGACTTTTCACAAACTGATCACTCCATATCTGACCTCTCCAACCTCATCCTCAAAGGAAACCTGCACAACACCTTCAGAAGATGAGCCTGGGAGCTTAAAATCACAACTTTGTTAGACACTAAACTCATTGTTTTAATAATAACACTGGATTTACAGCTCATTACAACAATTTGTAACCCACCAACTCTCCTCTGTTCTGTGACTGCAGAGGTGTTAGCTGCCCACTCAGCCTTAAATAGTCTCTTACAACAATATTAACACCTTATGCTAAACAATCTGTTCCACCTTGTATTTAGCTGTGACACTCCGAGGACCTTTCCTAGATCTGAAGAAAACTCGGTGTAAGCTCGGAAGCTTGCCTCTTTCACCAACAGAAGATGGTCCAATGAAAGATATTACCTTGCTCGCCTTGTCTCCCTTCCTTCCGGGAGGTAGCTAAGGGATGGCTTAGCAGCATGCAGCTGAGTGCATCAGCTTATTCTATAATTGTCCAAGATTTTGCATCTTTCTTGGAGCATCTGTCTCTGTTAGAGACAGGCTACCAGGAGAAATGGGCCCTGCTCTGATCTACTGCAGCACATTCCTGCCTGAGAATCAGGCACTATACTAATAAATACGTACCCAGTGGGCCAGATCTTCAGCCTAGCTCCACTGACGTCATTACCCCTGAGCCCTAACACCTCTGAAATTTGGGAGAAGTCCAGCTCCACGTCTTTGGACCTTCTCTAGTGAAGCTTGACTATTAAAGATACCCTGGCACTTTCTTTAGGGGAGGGATTTGCCTGGTGCCTTTAGTTAGAACATTCCCTCCTTGGTATGTGCTGAACTTTCCTCTCCACCCCAGAGATCGTTGCATTTCAGGGATAATGTACTATATTATATAGGGACAGTAGCACCACTAGAGGTTTAATATCTATCCATGGTTTGAAAATGGCCTTCCACGATGCCCGAGGTAGAGAAATATGCCCCGCTGGCCAAAACCTTGAGAGCTAAGGGTTACCAGGTCCAGTCACACGCACGGATCGTCGGAGCCTTAGGCGCATGGGACCCCAGTCCCGAGCGAGTGCTGAGAGAATACGGAATCAGTCAACGCTACACTCGGCTGATGCGGCAACTCATGGTGTCCGATGCCATCAGGTGGTCGAGGGACATCTACAAGGAACACATCACTGGACATCGGCAATACCAGGAGAGATGAGCTGGAGTGTCAATGAGAAGCACAGGTAGGAAAGTAACACATACTTTCCTCATGGACTGTATTTTCTACATGGACCGCCAACCTAATTCTCAATTACTGAGGGACAATCTCCACTCACTGATATATTTTGCTTTCCACAACCAAATCTCTGTACAACTTTTCACGAGTGATGTACCCGAGTATTCAGATTCTAATATCTAAACTGTATTGTTAAATCTATTCACCTAAATTTGGGTTATTGCTGATTAAGTACCTATGTATCATATGACTTTTAAAAACTAACTTTATATTTGTGGATAATCTAAGCACCATACCCCAATGTACATACACTCTTTTCCCAACCTTTATATTATATTATTTTTTTAACATTAGCTCTAATACATTTTTTAGATCTATACATGGTTTGAAAAACATCTTGGAATTGAAGTCAATGGGGCTGTGCCAACTTACACCAACCAAGGATCTACTGCTTAGCTCTTGGTAGATGACACCTCCTTCTCCTCTCATCCTGGTGTAAATCAGGAATTGTTCCATTGAAATCAGCGGAGTTGGAGTGTGAGTGGATAATCAGGCCCATAGGCTGAAATGTAAGGCGGGAGGGTCTATTTTCAGTAGAAACCTTTCAGGTAAATGACTTAAAAAATAGAAGATAATGTACTTTTTAATTTTACTTTTAACTTCATTCTTTAATGTGCCACAAAACTCTAAAAGTAGTTCACGTTGTTCATTGAAAGTACAAAGCTACTATAACTGTCAATTGCACCCCAAAAAATCCCCCAGTAATATATGCCTACTCACTACTCTATTACTCCAATTTTAAACTGACCTAACTCCAGTGAATTACCCCCGTGTTAACCAGGAGTAAAGCAACGGTGAACCATTCCCATTTTCCCACTTAGCCTGTGTGGGTTTGTCAGACCCATAAATATTCTTCAAACCTTTTTTTGGTGTGTGCGCTTTCACAGTGAACTCATTTTTTTTCCAGCCGGACAATCTTGCAAATATTTTTAATGAACTGAAATGGTTTGAAACAGGGAACTCATAATTACCATTATTAATAAGACCAGGCCGCTGCATTGCTTTAATGAGACATTTGGTGCCATGTAGGACAAAACAACATATTGTAATATGCTATTTATTCCGGATGCACATGAGAGATTTGACACTGAATCACACCCACATCCTTACCAGCTATAATAATTCTGCACCATATACTCCCCTACTTAAAAATGTCACACTGACTACTTCTGGCCCTGTCACTCTAAAACATTGCAGCTTCAAGTTCCTGCTTTATTTCTTGTGTAGAGAATAATACTATATGTGTGCTCAAGTGTCCTTGCCTGTATATAAAAATACCACATCTAAAACCTAACCTGTGGACCTTACCTGTACATAACTCGTCTGTAAATATTTGTGTACTTTCAATACCAGTAATTGTCCCTTACCTATAAATACAAAACTGTATAATCACCAGTAAATATCTCTTGTAAATATTTCCCTGTGTACTTGCTTGTCAATATTTCCTTGTGTACTTATTTGTAAATATCCCTTCTGTATAAATATCAAACTGTGTAATCACTTGTACATATCACTTAGCTATAAATATTTCCATGTGTACTTACCTGTAGATCTACCTAACCTGTAAAGTACACAACTGAAACAGTTTCAATCGGAGAAATAATGAGTCCAATGTGAGTGCAAAGACACTTGGTGTAAGTACAGGATCAAGGCAGAGTAGAGCAGTGAGTGAACCTCTGGAATGCATGCAGTGCGGAAAGGTTAGACCTTGCTTTTGCGGTCCCCATCAATCCCCTTGGGAGGCCGGAGCCAATGCTAACTTTTTCAGTGGTTGACCTTAGACTTCAATCCTATTCAATTTATCTTGTCGTCAAGCATAATTAGCAAGTGCAGCAATATTTGAGAGCTATTGAAAACGGTATTAATGAATAGCAGCTTTCATTTTGGAGGAGCTGCAGATTCTTTGCAAACCAGGCAAATATATGGTACTGCGTCCCTGAAATGCAGCCCCCTCTGGGGTGGAGAGAGTAACCCAGCACAAGCAATGGAGGGGAATTTCTGGCCAAGGTCACTAGGCAACTCCGTGCACTTACAAAAAGTACCCTGGTGTCTTTAATGTCCATATATAACTAGAGAAAGCACAAGACCTGGATCTGGACTTTCCCACGAGTCTGGGGTGTTTAGATGCAGTGTTAAGGACTTCAGTGGGGTGGCTCCGATTTATATCAACGGAGGATCTGCCCCGTTGGGTACATATTTGCCAGCACAGGGCCTGATTCTCATCACCACATGGGAATTTGCTGCAATGGGTGAGTCCAGAGATCTACCTAGGCTGGTATCCTGTCTCTAGCAGTGGCCAGTCCCAGATGCTTCATGGAAGAGGCAAGAGCTCAGGCAACAAACAGATGGGAGGTACATACCCCACAAGGTAACAGTGAGAGCGCTAAGGTTAGTGTGATGAGCAGTGACCTCAGCGTGCTCTAATTACATTCTAACTAACTTCCCTCTGATGAAAATGTGGCATCGAGGGCTTTGCACTACATCCTCGCCTGCTCATCGCCATTTATCTCACCAACTTGATCAACACCAGCCCCGTTATTCCTAAATTGAGTCTCCCTTTCTATAGCCCCCTTACCATAGTATCGGAGCGCCTTACCAGCCTTACCGTATTTATCCTCACAAGACCCCTGTGAGGCAGGGCAGTGCTAATATCCCCATGCTACCAGTGGGGAACTGAGGTTAAGGGCACATCTACACAGCAAGCAGCAGACCATGGTAGTGAGTCTCAGCGCTTGGGCCTCCAGATGCAGACTCGGGGGCTTGCTGAACCCATGCAGGCGGTTTGGCTTTGGACAGGCTCCCCAGGTTGCCTGAGCTCCCAATGGGCTTCCAGGATGACTCGGAATGTTCCAAAAATTTCCTTCCCATGAAAAATTTTGCGTTTCCAACTTTTTATTCGGATTCAGAATTACATCTCCCCCACTCCCCCCCCCCCCCCCCCAGAAGTATGAAATTTTTCACGGGAAGGAAATTCCAATCCCTGCACAGCTCTAACTACTAACTTAGCTTGTGTTGACAAGGCCTAGAAGGAGCATTGTATTAATCTGGCTACATCCTCACTGCAGAAAACAAGTGTGTGTTAATATGGAGATAGCTCTCTTGCTGTGATATCCTAGTACAGAGAAGGCACCGTGGCTTTTACCCCAGTGAAGGTGGTCATGCAAAACGCCAGACTGGGGTGTTTGGGCTGACCTTGACTAGCTACATGAAGGTGAAATCTACATCACCTTGTCTTCAGTAGGATTTTACACTGAGAGAGCTATCCTGCTGTTTTGCAGTGAAGATAACTAGCAGTGGCTGGTTTCTGACATGGCCATTCTGATCTGGCTGCTATAAAAGACAGGATTCCTTTCTCGGGAAGAAAGGGCCATAGACATTTGTGATGGTGCACACATTGCTGATCGTGAGGGATCTAGGGGCATCGTGTGGTAACACAGCCAGACGCTATGATGAGCATTGGCCTGCTAAACTCAGGGTTGTGAGCTCAATTCTTGAGGGGGCCATTTGGGGCAAAAATCTGTCTGGGGATTGGCCCTGCTTTGAGCGGGGGTTGGATTAAATGACCTTCTGAGGTGCCTTCCAACCCTGATATTCTATGCTATACAACTGGCAATGAGAAAGGCCCTTAGTCTGCTTCTTAGGCTGGAATTTCACAAGAGTCAGCAATGAGGTGTTGGCTTGTCCACGGTGCACCTTGTGGCTCATAGCGTCTCTACATACCTTGTAGCTTGATTGATTAGCGTTTGATGCTCCTGATTGCGGCAGCTTTAGGGAACAGCAGCAGCAGAGGAGCAGGAGGCGAGAGGAAGTGTTAGCACTTCATTTAGAGAGCCAGGCTAATGACTTGTGTGGTGCAATTAGAATTAATTTAAGGCACAAAATCCTGTTTTGACTAAAGTGAGATCCTGAATCTGCTAATGACTTGTCAAAACTGGGCTCCGGGAGGTCACCACCCAGGGCTTAACTGGTTTCAATCTTTAAAGACTGTAGAGTAGAGTGCGTTCTGCTTGTGTGCGTGGGTTTGTTGCCAACCCTTGAATCCGGCTGCTTGCAAACAAATAACCTCCAAAGTGACTTTGCACAGTCCCTGGGTCAGATGCAGACATGTGCAAGGCTCCACGCAGGAAGGGTGGAAGATCCAGACATTTTTAGGTTCATGGTGGGGTTCATAAACCAGGAGAGGGATTTTTAAACTGGATCCCACCGTGGGTACAGGGAGCTAGTGCAGGGAGAAGGTGAGTTCAGCATTCAGCACGTGCTAGAGGCTGGACAGCTGCAAAGAGACCTGAGGTAAGGCTCCGGTGGAGCTGAGGCAGCGTGTCTTCCGAAGAGTTTCACAAGGTGCAGCTACATGGGATGTGACTGGAGACTGAAAGCTCAGGATGAAAAGTCCCTGTTTTTTCTCTCATGATAGTGCCAAAAGGCCCCAGCCAAGATGGCGGTTCCATTGTGCTGGGGTCTGCACATACCCCTGTGTACTGCAATGGTGCCTGCCAAAGTTATCGCCAACTGGCTTGGGAAAGCGTCCTGCCGTGGGGGAACAAACAAGGCTGGCAAGGATTGCAGAGTACCTCCATGAAAGCTTCACCAAGACCTTTCAGGAGCATTCAACGGACATCCCTGTATGCATGGACAAACTGCCCCCCATGGCCTATCTCTAGAGGGGAATGGAAAGCAGATAACAGCGCTACCTCTCCTGGTTGTACCACTACCTCTTCTAGTATGAGGCTGGGTCTACACTACCCGCCTGAATCGGCGGGTAGAAATCGACCTCTCGGGGATCGACGCTCTTACTCCACCAGCGGAGGTGGGAGTAAGCGCCGTCGACGGGAAGCCGCGGAGGTCGATTTTGCCGCCGTCCTCACAGCGGGGTAAGTCGGCTGCGATACGTCGAATTCAGCTACGCTATTCACGTAGCTGAATTTGCGTATCTTAAATCGACTCCCCCCTGTAGTGTAGATGTAGCCTGAGTAAATTAATGCAAAGTCGATATCTGTGTCCTGTTAAGTTGGAGGCACCATCAATGTATTGAGAAATGAATTTACACTCTTACCTGATACTTCCCCTGCACTGGGCTCACCCGTGCTCGACTGTAGGGACTGATTGGACCCTGGTGAAGTCTCAAACAGGGCTTGCCTCGTGGCATAGCGGGACCCCCTTGTTGTATGTCCCCCATCCTCCTCCCCTCCCTTATCCACCTCCTCCTCACTGTTCATGCCAGAGGCCTGTGACTCAGGCTCCTTGGACGTATCCACAGTGGTCTATGGGGTTTCAGTGGGGTCTTCGCCAAGTATGACAAGCAGCTCATTGTAAAAGTAACAGGTCTGCGGCTCAGCACTGGATCAACTATCGCCCGCCCTGGCCTTCTGATATGCCTGCTGCAGTTCCTTCACTTTCATGCTGCTGGTCCCTGTCATGCCCCTTCTCCCACATCCCCTTCTCTGTATCCCCTGTGCAATCTGCTCATGGAGGTCAACGTTTCTCCGGCTGGTCCATAGCTGTGCCTGCACAGCCTCTTCTCCTCACAGGCCCAGGAGATCCGATATCTCCTGCTGCTCCAAGCCAGAGTGCAGCTGGAGCATGTAGCCGGCATGGTCAGCTGGAGCACACAGAGAGCTGGTAGGTGTGCTTGCCAAGCTAAACAATCAGGAAAAGGCACTGCAAAACATCATGGGGTTTAAAGAGGAGGAGTGGGAGCTTTCTGGTCTCTGTGCCCGTGGTGGCAGCAGAGGTCACAATTGTGACCAGAGCGGACAGTGTCAGGCATTGTGGGACAGCCGCTGGAGGGCTGTTAGGGTCAGCATGGGTCACGCAGTGTCTACACTCACATTGCGTCGACCACAGTACATCGACCATGGCTCAACGCTGCTCGGGGAGGTGATGTTCCAGCATCCCTGCCACGGGGTAGTTACATTGTGGGTACAAATATCAGCGTAGACACATGCACAAGTAGATCAGTGCAAGGCAGGTCACATCGGCCTAACTTTGCAGGGTAGCCCAGGCCTTATGCTATTGGCACTATCCAGCTTAAGCAGAGTGCGCTAGCTCAAGAGAAACACTGCTGGGTTTCAGCTAATCAGCTGAGGAAAGCCGTGATGACATGACACGGTCAAGTCAGGCAGAGTTTTACCATCAGAGATTGTTGGGGATGTCTGCCGGGAAACAGAAGGCATTTGGAGGGGTGATATAGTCGTTCATGGAGGGAGTAGGGTATTGTATCTGCAGTGGCTGCTGGATGCGAGAGAACCCAGGATCCATGAAACCCAAGGGGGGTCATGCATCCAGATCCACACAGAGGATGTAACCTGCTTGTGTAGAAAGGGTGTCAGCCACCTCCCTGGTTCCATCCCCTCCATCTCTGGACACAGTCCAGGTCTCTGTGCTGGTCTGGGACTCCATGCAGTCGGACTGGGTTGGACTGGCTGGAGGTGAAGACCTAGTGTCCTCTCCTCCCATGCACCCGGCAGAGATACAAAGCAAAGAGCCCCCTCTAGGGCAGGGATCCCTTGTCTCTAGCCACTGACTCTAGCATCCCCTGTCACACCCAGGGCAGCCATGAGCATGCTCCTTTGGAGCGGCACTGCTAGGGACTGAGGCCAGAGCTGCTGGGTCACAGAGTGCAGGGGGGTCTCGTCTCCTGTAGCTCCAGGGGACTCAGAGGGCTTGGGGGCAAGTCCATGGGGGAGGGGCAACCCCCCTCTTCCTCCCCAATTTGTAGCATTTCCTCCCCTGTGGATCTTTTCTAAGGAGGGGCCAGTGCAGCCCCCAGGCATGTCCAGACTGAGTAGAGGATGGGCAGGTCTTCATCGCTGAGCTGTTCCAAAAATGCCTGTTACTCTTCAAAAAGTCATTCCTGCCAAAAAAAGTCAGTAAAATACCTTGGGTTTTAGCTTAAAACATTCATTTTGAAAACCAAAGGCTGATTTATTATTAAAAAATCTTTCCCCCAAACCCAAAACCTTTTTACTGAAACACTGGAGTGTTTCCATTCCCAGATTTTTCCACCGGGGGACGGGGGGGGAGGAAGAAAAATTTCTGCCAAAGTAAAAATTGTTAATGAATTGCCCCCTCCCTTTCCCCAGATCAGTGTGAAACAAAACTGGTCTGGATCCGCTCTAGGGCTGATATCTCAGCACAGGCCTTGGCAAGCACGTGCCATGCAGACAGGCCCCTGGAGGCTGGTGGCTGTCTGACCAGTTGGGAAAGGAAGCAGTGCCATGCCTAGGACCATTCCAGGCCCTTGGCACAGGGCACAGTTTATTGTTGGAGCACAAAACTCGTAAGTTGCATTGAGGCAAAGCAATTCCTCTGATCATACACTTGATGGGGCACTGATTCCCCGGTCTACTCTCCCTAGAGCCCCTGCTCTGGACTGAACCCTGGGTTGCTCTTTTTGCTCCCATCAAGCTGGATTCCTAGTCCTAGGTCCCTTGTGCTCCGCTTCACCTGGGGAGGTGGGCTAAGCCTGGCAGAGGGGCAGCTGAGCCCCAACCCTGTTAAAGGGCTAGCTCACCCTGCCACACGCCTGCCTTCCAGTTTAGTACCTTGACTCCAGAGAGACATATACAGGGATGGTGCCTCAGCCTCATTCCTGGGGAGACCAGACCACAGCCTAGTGCTTCCCAGGGTGGGAGGGATAGCTCAGTGGTTTGAACATTGGTCTGCTAAACCCAGAGTTGTGAGTTCACTCCTTCAAGGGGCCATTTAGGGAACTGGGGTAAAAATCTGTCTGGAGATTGGTCCTGCTTTGAGCAGTGGGTTGGACTAGATGACCTTCTGAGATCCCTGATACTCTATGATCAGGGAGTGTTTCTCATGTATAATTCCCTTCCTTGTGACTCTGGTCACACCCTAAATAATCCTTCTCCATCATGGATGTTTGTTTATGCCCTGCAAATATTTGCAGACTATTATTCTGTCTCTCTAATTGTCCCATTGGGAAGCACATCACATTTCTCTCTCTCCTTTCCATATCTGTACACACCTGTGGGCGTAGCGAACGATTTAGTCATATTGCTTAGCCTCTTCTCATTTGTTGCCCTTGGATTTCATAGTCCCAGTGCGGAAGGGAAGACGTGGTTTGAATCAGCAGTATCGCTACACTCCATGTCCAACACCTCTAAGATTAAGGCTAACCCAATAACTCTGCTGTAAAAACATTGCATGTAGCAGTGTTACTAAATCTCCTCTTTGCCAGGTCTCTCTAGAACCCAATGTCCGAATTTCCCAGATTAGCCATTGAGTGTTGCAAAATGTTTTTTTTCCCCCTCCGGCAGCTTTATTTCTCACTATTGGAATTCCAGCCAGGTTATTTTACTCAACTGTCCTTTGAGAGGAGAGAAAATGTTCCTGTAAAAGGCAGCTTTGAAATCCATTTGTATCCAAGATATCTCTTTTGCATCCCCTCAATCCCTTCATAGGGAAAAAAAATGTGATATGCTCCTAACAGACGCCACTTACAGTAACACTCCAGAGCTCAGAACCAGTGACCAACAGGTGAGAATAACTGGCCCTCTAAACTACTAATACACTAGTAATAGGAATGATTTGTTTCAATACCATTTAACTACTATTGGCTCAGCAACCCCCAGCCTGGTGTGATTAAATATTAATATTCTTCTGGCCTGAGATCTTGATCTGTTTTTCTCTCCTTATTGCTGTATTCATACATTTCTTAGGAGTCTCCAACAGAGTGTTTTCTAAATGAAAATAACTGATCTTGGCCTTCCTTGAAGTGCATTGGGAACTGGGGTTTTGTTCATTCTGGGGAATGGTGAACAATTGTTATCAGAAGCAATCATTTCATGGCGATGTGCCGGGGAAACATTCTGGGGGACAGGTGATGTAGATATGACTTCAATCTTGGAGGGGAGATGTGGCGGGGGAAGGAGATGGAAGAGGATGATCATGGAGGCAGAAGGGTGCTTGATATGGGGGAAGTGAAGGTAGGGAGTGATCACTGTGGGAATAGGTGTAGCAAAAGGGAGGTGAAAGCAGAAGATAGGGTGACCACTATACTAGGGGGAGATGCAGAGGAGGGAAATACCAGTGCTGGGGAGAATGGGGGTGTGACTGTGACTAGTGATGGATGACTCTCCAAAGTTTGGGGTCAGTTAAAGTACCCCAAAGTTTTGATCTTTCTCTGCACTGTTGAACCCTCTTGGCTTTGCAGAATGGATGGGCTTCTGGACATCTTCCAGGCCAGCATGTTAGACTGAATAGAGATGAAAGATGTGTCTTGGAGACCAGTAACTCTGAAAAGCTCCTCCTGCTGCCCCATTGCTCTGAAAACGTCACCCTCTGACTCTGTCATTTCGAAAGCTTTGTCTGATTCAGCAAGAAAAACATGGGCAAAAAAAATCATTTTGGGTCAAACAAAATGTTTAGTGCAACCCAGTGCAATTGTTTGTGCTTTGTTTTCTCTTCGGGTGTTTTTCAGCCTTCCCTCTCTTTAAAAAGGAAGTAACTAAATTTAGAAACAAAATGCCGTTTTCAAATGACAGATCAGAATTATTCATTTTGAAATGGCTGGAACGAAATAGTTGAACTTTGTGGAAATTTTGCCCCCATTTTTTTCAGCCAAAACTGTTTGCCAAATCCGCCCAAATTTGGGAATAATTTTGGTGCCCCCGAGAAACTAAATTTGAGCTAATTTATTATTTGTCAGAAAAAAAATCACCCAGTTCTAATTTTGCCACTTTGAGTGAGTAGCACTTTGCTCCTCACATAATCTTCTTGAAATCAATACAGTCAAATGCCACTCAACCAGAGCTAAGGGATCAGAATCAAGATCTTAAGGATAGTGGGATTTTGTGATCTGGACTCCTCTTTGTTAGATCTAGGGGTGTAGGCACCAACTGGTTTCACATAGGGTACATCTACACAGCACAAAACAAAAACACCCCACAGCAGCAAGTCCCAGAGCCTGGAGCAACTAACTTAGGCTTGTGGGGCTAAAAATACCGGTGTGGATGTTTGATCTCAGCCTGGAGCCCAGGCTCTGAAACTCAGCAATGGGGGAGGGTCTCAGAGCCCAGGCTCCAGCCCAAGCCCGAATGTCTACACTGCTATGACCCAACCTCTGAGACTTCCTGTCACGGGTCTTTTTTTGGTGTTTCAACGTTCCCATAGACAGCCCAGGAGCTTTGACTTGCTCTTGACCTGGATTGGATTCACATTGGTGGCGAAATTCCCTAGATCCCACTTGTGACCCCCTGAGTCACCCAAGCCTCCTGGTACCTAAATACCTCGCTGCTAGTATCGCAGAAGAATAGCTGGGTATGAAGTTGCTGAGCTCAGGGGAATTTAATACAGACAATCCCCAGCTAAGCGATTAAATGCCAGTCCCTAATTCCATAAATGCCGAGCTGACAGTTTAGCTGGGCTCCTCACAACACAATATAACTAATCTGCCATGCAGCTGCAATGTTAATGGGCCAAGTGTGTTATCACACATTTGCCTGTTAGAAACAGTAAAGCCTAAATGAATTGCTGTGATTTTTAATACAGATATAAGCGCCGGGGAAACATGGCCACAGGTTGGCAGCTGGCTGGCTGGATGCAAGGATGGAGTATATCCCCATGGTTATCTTCCTCCTCACAGCTGCTGCAGACTGGCAACCTTGGATCGGATAACGAATGAGAGGAGAGATGGTGCTGCAAGGAAAATGCTCCCAATGCAAGGAGGAAGAAGAGGGTTATCTCTGGACTGTATTTTGGACACAGACTTCAAGACAATATCAGAAGGAGAGTTGGATCTGAGGAAGCAGGAGTTTGGGGTGCAGGACTTCAAGGGTCAGTTTCTAGCTCTGGAAGGGGAGTGTGTGCCAATGATTAGAGGAGGCGGAGTGTAAAGCAGAACTCCTATGTTTTATTGCTAGATGTGTGGAGCGACTGTAGCTTAGTGGTTAGAGCTGATGGGGTGAGGCATTAGGACTCCCCGGTTCCCTGCCTAGCTCTGTCACCATGACATGTCAGGTGAGTCACTTAACCTTGCTGTGCAGCAGTTTCCCAAGCTGTGGAGCAGGTGTGATTATATGTGTCTTTTCCCCAAGAGACTTCTGAGTGGAGCTTAGCAAAGAATTGATTTGCTGGTCACACCAAAAAATCTGGGGGGGAAAAAAGTCAGTTTGTTTGGCTTTTCCTGTTGAAATGAAAAAGTGACAACAACAAAAATAGTTTCAGGTGCAGTGAAATGCCCAAGACAATTTTTTTTTGTTTCGCTTTGGGTTTTTTTCAAATGTTTTTCCATGCCCTTTTTAATTAGCTACATTTCTAAAAGAAATGCCATTTCAAAACAGAAAGTCGAAGCATTTCATTTGGAAATGGCCTCGATGAACCATTATGGATTTTTGGAAACATTTCCCCCTTTTTTAAATTTCAGATGAAACTATTCACCAAGTTTGACCCAAATTTGTGAATCGTTTTAGTGCCCTGAAAAAATGCATTTATCAGTGTAGCCGGGTGGATACCCACTCCTGCCCTGAGGGGTTTAAAAAGTGGCCTGGGAGGGCTTGAAAGCTGTAGCTCTAAAAGCTGGGCTAATTCGGGAAGTGGCTGCAGCTGGGCCATGCCCCAATCAGAGCCCAGCTGGCCTGTATAAAGAGGCTGGGAGCCAAGAGCTCAGATGTCTCTCTCTGTCTTCAGAGAGAGAGAAGGGCCTGGCTGTAGGGAGCTGAGACAGAGTACTTGGGTGGAGCAGGGCTAGGGAGCTCCAGCCTGGAAAGCCCCAGGCTCTGGCCTAGTATTAGGCCAAGGGGTACTGGGGGTTGCAGAGGGCAACCCAGGTGTAGGCCAAGGCAGCAGGTCCAAACCCTCCTTGCCAGTGATGAGTAGGCTGATACTGCAGTCTGCCCCAGGTGTGGGGCTAGATGATGACTGGCAGTAACCTGATACTGAGGTGAGGTTAGTGGGTGGGTGTTACCCTGGGAGGGGAGATCCAGTGTGTGGGTACTGCCAGGGGGCAGCACCCAGAGCAAGGGGCACTGGGGTCCTGAAAGGGACACGGGGGGCCAGTGTGGATGACAAGGTGGATCACTGGCCTGCAGAGGGTGCTCTTGGCTGGATTGAGCTGACCTCCTGAAGTGACCAGCAGGAGGCACTGCAGGGGTGAGTCTGACCCCTTACAATCTGAAAACTTACTGTTTGCTGCAAAAATGTCACTGAGCAATCCTTGTGAAGATTAAATGATGCATCTTTGTAAAATGCTTGGAGATCCTTGGAGTCTGAGGCTGCACCTTTTGCCAGCACTAATGCTGAGATTTCAAAGCAGCCTAAGGGAGTTGGCTCCTCTGAGAATCCCAGCCTAAATGCAGACATATGCTCCATGCTTTAACTAACTGGGGGACTTAGCTGGCAGTGTGTGTATGTGTATATGAATAGCTTTAGCCAGAAAGGTTGGCAACTTCACACTCACAGATGTGAGTATGTTGCTGTCACAGAGACTGAATTACTGGCCAGTTTCAGACTGGGCCAGCCAGTCTGACCCACTAGGAAGAAGAGAAACCCCAATGCTTATCATGACTATAGTCATCAGAATTCTCACACCTCTAGAGTGAATTTTACAATGAAAGTGCTTAGCTGGGTCTGGAGCTCTCTGATCAAGGGCATCACATGACTCATCCATCATTTTAAGGTGCTTATCACCATGGGACCTACATGGATATTTAATCCCAGAGGTGCCCCTGGCTAGTGTGCACTGGCAGGACAGGTTTTGTGCATCATCCACAGGGTCACAAGCCTGATCATATGGACATGGAGAACCAGAGGGGCTGATGGAGCAGACACCACTTTGAAGATGATCTTCATACAGCCAGGAAGCCCTCTGTTGGATCTCTGTGATTGCCAGCTTTGCATTTAAGTGGTTCAAAGTAGGATTTAAGTGGTTCAAAGTGTCAACTCTCTAACACCACGTTCTACAGGCCATTATCCTCTGATCCCACTGAGGATTACCTAAAGAAACTACACCATCTGCTAAAAAAACTCCCTGACAAAGCACAGGAACAAATCTGTACAGACACATGCCTAGAACCCCGACCAGGGGTATTCTATTTGCTACCCAAGATCCATAAACCTGGATGCCCCATCATCTCAGGCATTGGCACCCTAACATCAGGCTTGTCTGGTTATGTAGACTCTCTCCTCAGACCCTACGCTACCAGCACTCCCAGCTATCTTCGAGACACCACTGACTTCCTGAGGAAACTACAATCCATCGGTGATCTTCCAGAAAACACCATCCTGGCCACTATGGACGTAGAAGCCCTCTACACCAATATTCCACACAAAGATGGACTACAAGCTATCAGGAACAGTATCCCTGATAATGTCACAGCTAACCTGGTGGCTGAACTTTGTGATTTTGTCCTCACCCACAACTATTTCACATTTGGGGACAATATATACCTTCAAGTCAGCGGCACTGCTATGGGTACCCGCATGGCCCCACAATATGCCAACATTTTTATGGCTGACTTAGAACAACGCTTCCTTAGCTCTCGTCCCCTACCGCCCCTACTCTACTTGCGCTACATTGATGACATCTTCATCATCTGGACCCATGGAAAAGAAGCCCTTGAGGAATTTCACCATGATTTCAATAATTTCCATCCCACCATCAACCTCAGCCTAGATCAATCCACACAAGCGGTCCATTTCCTGGACACTACTGTGCTAATAAGCGATGGTCACATAAATACCACCCTATACCGGAAACCTACTGACCGCTACACTTACCTACATGCCTCCAGCTTCCATCCAGGACACACCACACGATCCATTGTCTACAGCCAAGCTCTAAGATATAACCGCATTTGCTCCAATCCCTCGGATAGAGACAAGCACCTACAAGATCTCTATCAAGCATTCTTCAAACTACAATACCCACCTGCTGAAGTGAAAAAACAGATTGACAGAGCCAGACGAGTACCCAGAAGTCACCTCCTACAAGACAGGCCCAACAAAGAAAATAACAGAACACCACTAGCTGTCACCTTCAGCCCCCAACTAAAACCTCTCCAGCGCATCATCAGAGATCTACAACCTATCCTGAAAGATGATCCTTTACTCTCACAGATCTTGGGAGACAGACCTGTCCTTGCTTACAGACAACCCCCCAACCTAAAGCAAATACTCACCAGCAACCACACATCACTGAACAAAACCACTAACCCAGGAACCTATCCTTGTAACAAACCCCAATGCCAACTCTGTCCACATCTATTCAAGTGACATCATCATAGGACCTAATCACATCAGCCATACCATCAGGGGCTCGTTCACCTGCACATCTACCAATGTGATATATGCCATCATGTGCCAGCAATGCCCTTCTGCCATGTACATTGGCCAAACCGGACAGTCTCTACGCAAAAGAATTAATGGACACAAATCTGACATCAGGAATCAAAATACTCAAAAACCAGTGGGAGAACACTTTAACCTGTCTGGTCATTCAGGGACAGACCTGCGGGTGGCTATATTACAACAGAAAAACTTCAAAAACAGACTCAGAGAGACTGCTGAGCTAGAATTGATATGCAAACTAGACACAATCAACTCCGGTTTGAATAAGGACTGGGAATGGCTGAGCCATTACAAACATTGATTCTATCTCCCCTTGTAAGTATTCTCACACTTGTTATCAACCTGTCTGTACTGGGCTAGCTTGATTATCACTTCAAAAGTTTTTTCTCTCTTAATTAATTGGCCTCTCAGAGTTGGTAAGACAACTCCCACCTGTTTATGCTCTCTGTATGTGTGTATATATATCTCCTCAATATATGTTCCATTCTATATGCATCCAAAGAAGTGGGCTGTAGTCCACGAAAGCTTATGCTCTAATAAACTTGTTAGTCTCTAAGGTGCCACAAGTACTCCTGTTCTAGCTTTGCATTTGTTTACTCTCTCCACCTAAGCAGGGAGTGAGCTGTTCAACTTTTGGATGGATGACTTCCAAAAGTCATCTGGCTGATACAGGATTTAATAAGTCATGCTCCTCCATTGGAGTCACTCTTGCATAGTGCTAGGGGCAGCTGTGTTAATGGAGGAGCTGCCTTTCAACTGAGCTGCACAACAGAAGGCCGGAGCACTAAAGATATTGTGGGATAATTGTGTTAAGGCATTGGGATGTGTTTAGCCCTGGTATCTCGCACCAATATCTGTTTGGGTCATTAACATTCTGCTAACCTAATATTGCCCTGGTGGTTTCAAGTGGGTATCAGATCCTTCTTCACTTCCTGTCCTAAACATTTTGTAGCATTGGTGCATTTAGTTAAAAAGCTGTTGCATTCCACCCCAGAGGTGGTTGCATCTGGGTGATGGATGAAATGATTCCTGCTTTGGTATCCTTAGGTAACAATAATACCTTGCATTCCCATAGTCTCTTCCAACCAGAGGTCTCAGTGTTCTACGCTCACCAATTAAGCCCCGTAACACCGGGGGAGGATAATTGCTTCAGATAGGGAAACTGAGGCACAGAACCATTAAGTGACTCTTCTAAAGCCACACAGCAAACCAGAGGCTTAAATACTGTGCTGTGAACAAGTAGAGTTCAGGAGGGGCAAAGATGTCCTTCAGCCTCCTTTCCACTGGGGCTGCTTCTGCAGCTGGCTGCAGGGCAAACCAGCTCCCCAGCACAAATCAGAACTGCCCTTAGGCTGCTCTAACTTCTCAGAGGGTTGTAATAACTCAGCAGAGTCTTTTCCAATGGCAAGGATTGCAGGAACACAGCCCCACCTCGTTACATCGCCTCTGCCAGTGGGGAGAGCAGGGGGTGCTGAGTCAGCTTTACACCACCTGGCCAGTTCCCTTATGTTAAGGGACACCCCACAAGTTGCTGTAGGGAAGCCTTGCATCCTCCAGGGGTCTGGCCTGGCTCTCAGATTTTCTAGGTCTAACCACTAGGACCTAGCTCTTATCTAGCACCGTTCAGCAAGAGATTTCAAAGTGTTGTACCGAGGTCAGCATCATTACCCCATTGTACAGCTGGGGAAACTCGGGCAGAAAGAGGTGAACTGACTTATCCAAGGCCACTTGGCAGGCTCATAACAGAGCAAGGACTAGAACCCAGGACATCTGTCCCAGTGTGGTGTTCTAGCCACTAGGCAACCCTGCCCACAATCCCTGGCCCTCTCTAGATGACAACCCGGCGGAAAGGAATTATTTAATTACCGCTGCTGCTTGTGTGCTGATTCACTGGGTTTTTAATAAAAAGAACAGGTAAGGCAGTGTGAGACCTGGGATCTCTATTGAACAACCTGCGTGTATGTGTGAGAAGAGAATATTGACGAAAACCCTAAAGAACAACAGACAAGTGTCATGTCATGTAATCCATCGTAATGAGGAAATAGAAGCCAACTGCATATTTCTGTCTGGATTGATTTGTTTCAGTGCTGACTGGTGAAAAACAACGCATCGGACTAAATGCTTGGCTGGTAAACGGCCCACCACCAGCCATGTCAATGTCGCTGGGTCAGTTTACACCAGCGGCTCCTTTGGCTCTAGTGTTATTAATAGTGGGCTACGTTTGGGTTTTGTTTTTTCCCTATGCTACGTAGCACAGGGTAGGGGGATGCACTTGAGGGTAAAGCTCTGGCTCCCGGCACTAGAACCACAACAAAAGGCGGTGATTTATAATTCGCTACCATTATGTCTGTCTTCAATGATCTATCATCAGGCGGCAGCCCTGGCATTACAGAGTTTGGGGGAAAGAATTGCCTTTTCTTATGTTCAGCTGATAAATAATCATCATCATCATTGTTATAATGGCAATCATAATAAAATCCATCTGTTCGGTCCTCTCCCCTCATCCCCATCTCAGAGAGAGCGAGTTTCTGGGTCTATTTATTAATCAGTTGGATTTGGGAATGTGGCATAGTTAAGTTAAACTCAATCTGTTGCTGAACAAATAACCCCACAGCATATTATGTATTAAAACCATTTTTCATGGATTAAAATCTTCCCAACGGGGCCGTCTGTGCACTAATCGCTCAGGATCGCAGCAGCAAAGTGCAGAACTCCCCGTCAAACTGGAAATTTTCCTTTCTCTCCCAGTCCTGCAGGGACCTGATTCTGCCATGATGTGTAGCTTGTCTCATCAATTGCACCAACACAAAATGGGTGTGGAAATGCTAGCAGATCTAAATGGCACATTGTTTCCCTGGTCTCCCTCCAGCTATCGGTCTGTACCCACCTGCTGCCTCTAGACTTGTACTTAGGCCAGTGACAGGGTATGTCTACACGGCAGGCAAAGGTGTGATTGTGCTGCAGTTTGGTGTACCCAAGGCAGCTTTCTTCTACCTAGTGTGGGCAATGATCATAGTGTAGATGTGGCTGTGTGGGCTACAAGTGTACAAGCCTCTGGGTACACACTTGGGTTGCTAGTCCATGTTGAAGTCCATGCCACTGTCTACACTACAATTGTTACCTGCGCTAGCTAGATGAAAGCTAGCATGGGTATGTCTACCCAAGCTACATTCATGCCTTCACCGGCAGTGGAGCCATGCTGAGATTGTCAGCTCTTTGGGGCGGTGTGCTGGGGTGTCTGCACCAGACAGGACTGCACAGGGGTTAGGGAGGCCAATTATCTCCACAGGCTGCACCTGGAGGAGGAGCCAGGGAGCAGGGAACTAATGGAGAGCTGTCTCAGCTGTGCAGGAACAGACAGGGGTGGTAGCTGGTAAGACGCAGGGGCTTCTGGGAAAGGCTGCAGGAAGTCAGGTAGCAGTCACTCCCAGGGAAGAGGGAGCTGGAGCTGGTACACGTACCCATACACCTAGAGAGAGAAGGGGAGCCAGAGAGTAGGAAGCAGTCCAGGGAAGGAGCAGTGAGGGCTGGAAGGGGAAAGCCCAGAACTGCTGAGCTGAGGGTCCCTGGACTGGAACCTGGAGTAGAGGGCAGGCCTGAGTTCCTCTACCAGCCGTTGAGGGAGGTGGCACTGGGGCAGTGAATGGGAGGATGGCTGATGGACTGCACCCCAGAAGTGAGTGACCACTGGGGTGGGGTCCCTTAAACTCCATCAGGGATAGGGAGAAGCAGGGAGATCTCTGCCCCGGGCTAGCAGGATGACTTGCTCAATTTCGAACCCGCTGCAAGGGAGGGCTTGCCTTGACCACAAGCATGTGGTCACGCTGTGTTTCACACTGCTGTGCAATAAGGGAGGGAGAGGGGGGATTTCAGGGCAGAACAGAGTGAGAGATGGAGAGAGAACCAAATTCATGGCAGGACTTACCTTAGAAAGACCCTGTCCGGCGACGCCAGGCTGTGAGTGTCAATTTGAGAGCTAGAGAAGCAAAGCAACAGTGCGGGCTGGGGGCTAGCGCAGGGGACTGAACAGGGTCTGGGCCACGGGCTATTCCTGGCTCTGCCTTTCAGTCGCTGGGTGACCTTGACTCAGTCACCTCACTTCTCTGTACTTGGGTTTCCTCTCCTGCACTTGGTCGCTATTGTAAGCGGTCTGGGTCTGATGGTAGGTCATGTCTCTAATACAAATAAAAAGACCCCCTGGGTCCATCTGTGTCCAGCAGCCTCAGAGTGATTAGTGCCCAGGCCTGCTGTCTAGGCTCCTGCAAACTCCCAGCCAGACATCACACTGTTCATTTAATGGCCCATGCACACATCCAGCGGATAAACCTAACGGGGAGAAGCAATGTGAACTTCCTAGGTGGATGCTGAGCTAGGGACAGAAGGCCGTTCGGCACGTGCAGGCAGGTTCTGCTATGTGGATCCAGCTGCCTAAGGAATCCCAGCATACCCATGAGAATGATAAACACACATGTTTTTAAAATGGCCAACACCCCTATATTGTCCTGAATGGCGCCACTTTAAGTGACCGGGTTTTGTGGCAGCTGCGGTGAGAAGGGGTGTGTTGCTTCTTTTAATCTGAAGCAGGAAGCAAAGCAGGAACGTGGGACTAGAGAAGGGACAAGGCAGACGTTATATGATGAAGCAAAGAGGGAGAGCAATGTTTGCCCTAAAACCAGTTTTTCAAAGGCATTTAGATGCCTAATTCCCATTGATTTTAAAATTTGAAATCCCACTAGGTTCCCATCTGCATCCTTAGAAGATGTGTTGAAAAATGTGGCCCTTACTTTAATTGGGTTCCTTGTTTAGTGTTGGAAGAAAGCGATTTGCTCTGTGCTTATTATTCTTGTCGTATGGCAGCTGTGATGCCTTCCTCTGTTTGCCAGAAGCTGGGAATGGGTGACAAGGAATGGATCACTTGATTACCTGCTCTGTTCATTCCCTCTAGGGCACCTGGCATTGGCCACGGTCGGAAGACAGGATACTAGGTTAGATGGACCTTTGATCTGACCCAGTATGGCCATTCTTTTGTGATGTCACAGCAGGGAGCATGCTGGGGTGTCTCCTGAAACAGGAGATGGTGTGATGCAAGTCAAGACCACCGGGGAATTAAAACCAAAATAAAATGGTAATATGTAGCTTGAATACAGCGTTTTTCATCATAGACTTCAAAAAGGAGGCTCAGTATCACGACCGCCATTTTACAAATGGGGAAACTGAGGCACAAAGAGGGGCCCTGACTTGCCCAAGGTCACGCAGCACAGTACTGATCCTCAGCCACTAGGTCATACTTCCTGCAGTGTGTTTATGCCAAATTCCCCTCTTACTAGCTGCTATTTAGCATGAAACCCCACACTGAGGGTAAGGTGAGTCTAATATGAGTATGGAGTGCAAATTTCTAAGGCATTGGATAATCCCGCAGAGGACGTAGTGGAAGAATCTTCACTAGCATTATTTAAAAGTGGACTGGGCAAAGTGCAATCATATATTGTAGGCAATAATCCTGTATTATCATCAGGGGGTTGAACTGGATAACAGTATCTTACAGAGCAGCTTTCCTCCCAAAAGGCTTTACAGATTAATCACGCACGGTGCTGCTGAAATGCAGCCACCTCTGGGGTGTGCAGCAGATTAACAAAGAGGATAAATTTTTGCCAGGGACATTGATATAAAGCCCTACTGTTACTGAAGGAAAAGTCCCAAGGTATCTTTACAGTGCAGGCGGAGCAGATGGGGCTTGGGTTTACAGGTCTCCATTTAAACTGGAGGAAGCTCTGTTTGTCTGCAGAACAAAGAGCCTGTCCTAGTCGAGCAGCCTGGTGTTTCAGACTGGATTTAGAGAGGTTATAGGATTAGGATGGCAGCTCTAATGACAATCAACAGCTCCCCAGCTACCTTGTGCATTGCAAACAGTGCTGCCTGTGCTCTGAGCTGTGCCGGCCCCCTGGAATAGTCTTCCAGGGGAAAGGGTGGAGGCTGCGTCACAAGAGGTATTTAAAGCTGACCTGGACAAGACATAATAGTAGCGAATACATGACCACAACCCCCCCAGACTCTGTTCCACCAACAGCCCTGCATTCTGGTTTATGCCAGCAGAAGCCAGAGTCCCCTGTGTTCACTTAGAACTTCACTATTGTCACTGTGCTTCAGACCACAGCCACTCAGCACATCACAGCAGCAAAAGAGACAGAAGCCAGATCCTCCTCCTCAGGCCCCTGTCATGTGAGCTAAAGGAGAACCGTCCTTTGCAGTACAGGGCATATGATGCACAGTTGATCAGTTCTGATTGCATGCACTAGAGGGCAGTGATGCTCATCCATCACAGCTAGCCAATTCTCTTCCATTTTACCCCATGCTGCATGTGTTCAGATAACTGTCTGCTCCCCATTTCTGCCCTTTCACACAATTACAATGACTATTGATTTTTTTAAATATTTGAAAAATGGCAATGCTAGAACACTTTTTCTGCCCATAAAGCTATAAACCAATATTCACTACAAGGTATGGATTCTGACGTGTCATTTATCATGAGGAATTGTTTTCTGTGTGAGAACATGGACTGTTACACATTTATATTTAATAGATACAAGAACTGCTGTTTAAACTCGCAAATATCAGTCATGAAGCAGTGTGCTCTAATGACCTGCCCTGAGGGGTGGGAGCCTGAAGATTTTCTGTTCTAATACCAGTGTTAATGTGGGTAAGTCGCTGTACTCCTCTGTGCCTCAGTTTCCCAGGGAGGAGAAGAATATTGTATTACCTACTGCCCAAGGATGCTACAAGGATTAATTAATTCATGTTTCTCAAGTGTTGTGCCTTCGTGCATGAGAAGCAGAAGATGGAACTGGTAAGAAAAATTACAAAAAACGAGCATCCTTTAGACATTAAAAAAAAAATGGTTTTGAGTCTGTGGGCCAGAGCCACAGCTAGTAAGAATCAGCATAGCTTGACTGAGGTCAATCAAGTTACTCAGGTTTATACCAGCTGACAATCTTGACCCAGTTATGTTTAAACTGAGGAACTACAATTTCATAGACCTCTCTACCATATGTACTTGTACGGCCGAAGTATCTGAGCCCCTCACAATCTTTAATGTATTGATCATAACACCCTATGGGGTAGGGCTGTGCTGTTTTCCCCACTGTACAGATGGAGAGTTGAGGCATAGAGACTTACTCAAGGTCACACAGGAAGAAATGAATAGGGGCAGGCATCTCAAGTCACGGCCCAGCATCCTTACCCCTGTGCCATCCTTTCTCCTTTGGTTTTGGAGTTAATGCTACCCTATGTTAACACTAACTCTTCCTAATGCACGACACATCCCCCTCATTTGCCAGGTCTAATAGCCAGGGGCTTGTCTAGATTGGAGTGATTTGCTCTGGGGTAGCTGGGTGCAACCCCCTAAGGCAGACACACTGCACTGTTGCAACTTCCTGGGGAAAGTGTACAAACACAAGCACTCTCTTCCAGTAGTGTAGCACAGTGACCTTGGGCATTGACCCTAGCGTAGCTAGACTGGTGAAGAAGAGCCCAGTAGAGACTGTCAAGCTAACATTTTCCAAAAGTAGCCACTGATTTGGCACATCCCAGATTTTGGGACCCCGACTTGACGGGTTCCCAAAATTCAGGAGACCTCTTTCAAAATACAACTACATGTTCTTCAGAGCAGGGACTCCTCTTATAAAGGAAGTTTGCTGCCTCAGTCACATACCTCTGAGCTTGCTGCAGGCCTGGAGTCTGACAGAGCGCCTTCTCTCTCCATGGACCTGTGCTAATGTAGCCCAGTTACGGGGGTGGTTTTTGTGCCCTCCACCTGGGAACCGATTGAGACCTGCCAAACTCATTTCACCCAACAACCATCAGCTAGGTAATATCTTCCAATTACCTGGCTGTGAGCTAGTGCAGGAAGCTTTACCATTACCAACCCTCAAGTCATTCCTCAGCCCTCCATTAGAATCACAGAATATCAGGGTTGGAAGGGACCTCAGGAGGTCATCTAGTCCAACCCCCTGCTCAAAGCAGGGCCAATCCCCAGACAGATTTTTGCCCTGGATTCCTAAATGGCCCCCTCAAGGATTGAACTCACAGACCTGGGTTTAGCAGGCCAGTGCTCAAACCACTGAGTTATCCCTCCCCCTTACTGAATGCCATCCCTACTGCTCAGCATCATGAACGCTGGATGGAGGGCACAGGCCCGGCTCTGTTTTTCTTGCCTTTTTCCTTCTAGTTTTTCCTCTTTATCCTTGGGCTCCTCTCCTAAAGTACAAATTGACCTCTCAGAATTTTCTCCTTTCGTGTCCTTGTTCTAAAATGTTAATAACTGGTCAGTGACAGGCTGATTAAGCCTTCCCTTCTCCCTTATTTAGATTGGTGTCGCTGCACCGGCTTTAACGGAGCCGTAAAGAACATTAACACCCAGTGCGCGGTGACAGGGCAAACCATTCCCTGGAAATTGATAAGGGCTTTTTCTGGAAATGAATTTGGCGCTGGCAAAACTAACGGAGGCCTGCAGCTTCATCCATCTCCCTCCCTTTAATAACTTTCATTTGTTTGGCGCTATCTCCTCCACCGATTAATGTAACAAATGCTTTTGTCTCTGAAGGATGTTGCTGCTGAAGTTTTGAGCTGCCCCTCCCCCCTCACGTCTTCTCTTTAGAACTACATGAGCATCGTTTGTTTCCCATAAGATGGAGACCAGGGTCCCATGGAGCTAGTGACCATATAAACACACACAGCAAGAGCGAGCACTTCAAACAAAGGGCAGGAGGGGAAACTGAGGCATGGAACCGGGGGGAAATGACATAATCAAGGTCATAGAGCTAGTCAGTGGCAAAGCCAAGCCTAGAACAAGGGTGTCCTGTTGCCCGTCTCGGCATCTCAATATCCCAAGCTTGCTCTGCAACATACTTGGGAAAAGTCGCTGGCTGCTGATTGTTGCCCTGGCAGAAATGCCCGCAATCTTAACGCTGCTCCTCCGGCAAGTGACTATGTTAAAACGGTTGCGCTTGCTCAACCCTTGGGCCCTGTGTTATGTGTCAGAGTCAGAGCGTAAACCGAGCTCTAGGCAGCGTGACCTAGTGGGTGGCACATCACAATTAGACTCAGCATTCCTGGGTTCTAGTTCTAACCCTGGCCTGATGAGTGACCTCGGTCCTCTCTGTGCCTTAGCTTTCCCATCTCAATAATGATGCTGACCTTAGTAAAGTGCTTTCCTATCTACTGATATTAAAAACGCTATATAAGACCTATGTATTAGAGCATCTAACTTTCCTTACCAAAAATATCGTGTCTTACTGTTGTTACTTGGCTGTCACAGCTCTGGGAGAGCGTTTTGTGCCTCATCGACTGAATTCGTCTCCATCCGTCATTCAGTTACACCTGTGAAGCCCCACGAAGACAATGAGGGTAGCATAGGTGTTACTGAGGTCAGAGTTAGGTGCCTAAGAGCATGTGGGTTTCGGTGCTAGTGATAATGTGTGAAAAATAAGACCCCCTGCTTGACTGAACTTCTGGGCTGAGTTCATGGGGCTGGTAGTTAGAATCTCCTGCCCCCATCTTTTTTTTATTTTTACACTGAATAGATTTGCTTTGGAATGACTGAGACAAAATAAACATAGAGCACTACAATGCCATTTTGCCCACCACTTTTCTGAGCTGAACAGTGCTTTAAAACAACCCTGTCAAATTCAAGTTTTCTTTATTCAACAAAGGCTTTTCCAGGCGCTCATCTGAATAGAAATGCCAGCACGAAACAGCATTTTAAATTGCAATGCAAACAGGCGTCGTTTAATTCCAAACCTCCCCTGCAGTGTATTGCGAACCCAAACATTGGACAAGTTCAGGAGATGCGGAGAGTGAAGCTGATTCTGTGCTGGGGGCATGATCCTGCCTGCAGCAGGAATGGAGCACGGTGAGAGTAATAGCAAGGGAAAACATGCTTTTGCAGAATGGGGCGGGCAGGGAGCCAGATTCTGCACTAACAAGATCCCTGCCGCACATATAAATTATCCCTACCTCATAGCAGGAGGGGGGTATAAAAGGGAGCTGTCTATGAAGGAATGTATATGGCCCCATACCAGAGTAACTCAGCCCCTCGGTCTTTAATGTATTTATCCTCACAACAGCCGGGTCAGATAGGGCACTGCTATTATCCCCAGTTCACAGATGCAGAAATAAGGCCAAGACTGAAATTAATAGGAGTTGGGCACCTAAATGGCTTACCCAAGGTGACCTGTAGCAGAGCAGATAAATGAACCCAGATCTCCTAAGGCCACTGGGCTGTCCTTCCTTTTAGCAAACCCCTTTGCATGTGGGAATTTTGCCTTTGGAAGAGATGAGGAGTGAGGCAGAGCCACCGGGCGCTGAGATGTAAGGTGTGTGAGTGGGTTGGGGTAGACACATGGGTGCTAGATGGGGCAGGGAAGGGACACTTCAGTCTTGTGAGTGCAGAGGAATATTTTTGAGGCCCCGTCTTCGCTGGCCCCTTGCAGAGCACAGGCTGAGAACCTCTTTCCTAGGACCGTGCAGTGCTTTGCAAAAGGGAGGTGGGAGTTTTAATGACCTCCATGTGAAAGAAAGCACGGGAATATGTACACGCGGGTAAGTTACTGCATGGGGCAGTCAGAAGCTTTTCTTTTTATAGACTTTATCCTGCTGTTTGAAAATGATCTCTTATTGAGCACGAAATAAAGGTCACCCTAAGATACCAACTTTGATGAGCTTTTATTTTATGGCAGTCGATCATTTGCTTTCAGTGCTTTTCCTTTGCCTAATCCTCCACTTCACCTAACCTAAAGCAATAAATATAGTCTCAGATCTTCCCAGAGGCTCACCTGAATTCTCCATCTTAACCCTTTCAGGGCTCTAGACTACTGAAAACCTTCCATTGCTAAGGCCTGGTCTAAACAGAGATTTTAAACCAGTACAACTATTTCAGTTGGGGGGGGGGGGGGTATTTTTATTGTTATATGTATTTAACCAAGACAGTTAAAGTGGACATAGCTATACTGGCATAAATATGCTTTATACCTATACAGCATATGTCCCTTACTATATGAGAATAAACTATCGGCGTATAAGCCCTTTTATAGCAGTATAACTGCACTCACACGAGGGGTTGTACAGCTTTAATGATATCGGTATAAATAAAGCACCTCAACCTACAAGACTGAAGTGATGCTGATCCGGATGGGGAAGCGTCTAGCTGGGATGTTTGTCTCCCCCGCCCCCAACACTCAGGGAAGCGATCTTCCTACATTCACCAACAGGTGCGGAGCCCTGGGGTCCTGCCAAACTTGTCATGTGTGATTTGTTTGCCAACAATTACTTTTTTTGGCATAAAGAAAATGAGGCAAATGTTGTCAAACAAGTGATTTAATTCTGGCTGAAAGTGATCATTCATTATTTGTAAGACGGTTAGCAGTAAACTAACTTACTTAAAGAGAGGCTAAGTGGCTTGTCCAAAGTAACAGTGAATTGGTAGAAGCACTGGGAATAGAACCCAGCTGGCCTGCCTCCTCGTGCCTTGCTGTAGCCAATAGATCACTCAGCCCCTGCAATAATGGCATGATTTAGTGCTTTGAACCCCAAAGAGCGGGCGCTCCACTAATAGAGATTGATATTGTGGGCAATCTGGCAGCACCAAGCAATCAAATACACCTTCCGGGCTGGTAGAGGCAGGATGGCTTCATGGACCAGGCATTGGACGAGGACTCTGGGCTTTATTCCTGGCTCAGCCATGGACTTACTGTCCAATCTTGAGCAGGTCACTGCCTCTCCCTTTCTCTATCTAACAGGGAGGGTAAAACCTGTTCTGGATTGTGAGGTGCTCAGATGAGTACGGTGCTGAAGGCCAGATACATACCTCGTTAGACAGCAGGGCTTGCCAGGGAGTTGGCAACTCATAATGTGGTATCTAAATGACCAAGCATAATCATATGTCCAAATAATACCGGAATATCTTCCAGCCTGTGAGACATTCTCATCAGCTTGATAGTTGCATAGAATTTAAGGCCAAAAGAAACCACTAGATCATGCAGTCTGACTTCCTGTATATTGTAGTCCATTACATTTCACCCAGTTACCCCTGTATTGCCTATAACGTTGGTTAGACTGAAGCATTTCAGGCACCAGAGGACTAAACTGTTATTTGCCAGAGACTGAGGTGCCAGTGTCTGAGGCTAGAAAGGTAGGGAAGGGATTAGGTGGGATATGCCCAGATGATCCCAGCTGGTGAACCATGCCCTGTGCTGCAGAGGATGGCAAATAACCTCCAACATCCCTGGGGGAGGATTCCTTCCTGACCCCCAATGTGGTGATCAGTTTGACCCTGAGCATGTGAGCAAGACGCCAGTCAAGCCACTAAGAAAGAGGTAGCCGAAGGCATCTCTCCCTTTAAATGTTACCGAGACTAAGCAGCTGTCTTAGAGCCATCTCTATCACCAATGGGAGGCTTTCTGTTGTCACTACTGGGTGCTGGTTGTGAAATGAAGAGTTCACTCTCGGGCTATTTTCCACGCAATCACTGTAGGGGATGAAACTGTATTCGGAGGAGAGAAGTGATGGTGATGGATTGTGGGCTCTGGAGGAGCAATGGGAAGCGAGTTCTCTCTTGATGCCGAGCCAGTTCAGTGCGATGGCAACTTTTGCCCTATCTCTGAGTGAAGCCTCTGTCTGGGATGAGCCAACTGACTCAGAGAATAACATTATGCAAGGCCAGAGTAAATCCTTGGCCCGCTGACAAAGTGCGTCCCAAGTCAGGGAAGCGTTTGTAGAGATCTAGGCCCAGATCCTCAAAGGTAGGAATTTAGATTTCAATGGGAATTAGGCCCCTAAATACCTTTGAAGATCTGGGCCATAGTCACTAGCCTTCTGGAGGTGAAATTCACCCCCATGCAGCGAGCCAGTACAAGGTCTATGTACCACTCAAGTCCTATTTAGAGGCCAGAGGGTAAATTTCCTCTTGTAAGCTGCTCTTTGAGCCAGAGAGAGGAACGAAGGATTTGATCTGTTGGTTCAGACCAATTCTGCTGTGATTTTCAACCTCATTTTAAGGGGAGAAGAGACCTGATCAGACAGCGGTTGGTGCCCCGAACACTGGACTATTCCATTGTGCCCATTGTTAGTGGTTGAGCCCCAGAACTATTTACTACTGCTACAGGCTAGTGGAGGTACTCCTTTAGATAGCAGTGGAGATGCGTGCTTTGGTGCTGAAGGCCCTGCGGTCAACCCCTGCTGAAGGCCTAAGGTGGTTAAAGACACTTTCTCAGCAGAAGGGTCTTTCCAAGCATCCATATGCTGGGACACAGATTCATGACTGATACATTGTAGAGGGGTCACTGACCCATATAACCCAGTACCCTGCTTCCAGCAGCAGCCAGTATCTGACCTGATACCCCACAAAAAGGCATGGTATCACTAGCCGGATGTACCAAGTTTGTTCCTTCTGACGGAGGGGTGAAGGAGGAGAGAGAAGAACTTGCCGAGGATAAAGCTGAAGTTGCAGCAGCAGAGAAAGGATTTAAAAAAAACAGAGAAAGTAAGACAGAGCCTTGGGCTTCAGTCAGCTGTTACTAGTCTGCAATAAGGATGGAGGAGTTTCAAGCTCCTCTTTGCAGAGAGAAATCCTATTTAAACACAATCCTCGAGGAAGTGCTGAAGTGGGGAAAGCGGCTGGTGCCACGGTGAACTGCCAGAATGAAAGCCTTTAAGGCAGGAGAATCCGGCAGATAGAAATCTCTCATCCTGAACTGAGATAAAACCCTGTGACTTGGGCTGCTGATACACCAGTGAAAAAGAACTGGCTACTTGATCTCACTCTGTTGCTTTCAAGCAACTTGATTTTCTTTTTGTGGTTGAAGGGCTTTTTCTCATGCTCCCCCGCCCCGCCCGACACTTTTCTCTTCACAGCTCAGTCATGTAACGAACCAGATGCCGAATCTGGGCCATGACGGAGGGACAGCTTTGAGCTTGCTCGGTTTTTGCTACGTGTTGCAAAGCGTTTTGCTCTTTCCCCTCCCCTGCCCTTAATAAGACAATCCTCATTTGCTTCTCTCTTCCTTGATTGCATTGCTGAGCAGCAGTAGCAGGTGGGCTTCCAGCCCAGTCAGCATTATCTCTGCTGCCAGCAAAACGGAACGATGGCTCCAAAGCCCCAGTGCTTGAGCCAAGAAGCCTGCACCTCTGGCAACACAGGGAGGAATGCCATTTATCAGTGCAATTGAATGATCGATGCTCTGTTTAAAATTGAGACAGGAAGGGCTCCCCGGCACAGTGCAGGGGCTAATGCATCTCCCCACTTCTTGCTCTATCCACGTTGTGTCTATTAGAGCTGAATGGGAAAAAGTTTCCCTGTCCTGAATGGAAACAAAAAGTCGAAATCTCAGTGTGACCGGGTGTCCAACCCCCACAGGACTGGAAGGGGTTAAGATAGCCAGGCGGGCCAATTAATTGCATAGGCTGCACCTGGAGGAGGAGCCAGGGAGTAGGGAAATGATTGGAAGCAGTATCAGCGGGAGGGAACCAGGAAACTGGGACCAGAAGAGGTGGCAGGGAATCATAGAATCGTAGGACTGGAAGGGACCTCGAGAGGTCATCTAGTCCAGTCCCCTGCACTCAAAGCAGGACTACGTATTATAGACCATCCCTGACAGGCGTTCCCTGAGATGAGGGAGGTGGGAGGTTGTGCAGGAGGAGGCACCATAGCGGTGAGTGCACGCTGTGACACTCGAGTTTTTTAAACCAAGAAATCCCTCAAAATTCAGATGGGGTTCATCGAAATGTTTTGTTTTGTTGTAATGTGATTTTGAGGTTTTAAAATAATTTTTATTATATAAAATACATTTCAGAATGAAAAATCAAAACATTCCGTTCAAACATGTGTTTGGACGTTATGGAAACGCTTCATGTTGTGCATTTTTTAAATGAAGTTTCTTTGAAAGTGACATGTTTCTGCCAAGCCTCTTGCTTTTGACAAATGAGCATTTTCCAGTAGAAAAAAGTTCCATCTGTAAACTTCCTACCAGCTCTAATTATGAAAGGGCGACTGATCTGATAGTTGCAGCCAACCCTCCACTAAAATACATGCAGACTCATTGGAGGAGTTCTGAACTGGAGATAGGCCTGAACCCAAATCCCAGATCAAAATCCAGCTTTGGTTCCAAGTTCACAGCTGGAACCTGTCCTGATGAAGAATCTGATTGCTGTTGATTGGGCCCCAGTATTGGCCCATGATCAGAGGTGCTCCCAAAACCCACTGGTCTCAGGAGATGTAGAAATCAATTTGCTTTGCCTGCATTCACACACCTTGAGCTTCCTGCAAATATCTTAGCAAATGGGTCCACTAGCGGGGATGTTCACAGAGGCAGCAAACTGCAAGTAATTATTAGAGGCCCTGGGTAATATTTTCTAAAACACCTAAATTACATGGAAAATCAACAGGACTTAAGGCTCCTAAATCATGTACAAACCTTTAAAACTTGACCCTCATAGCTGAAAGTGAATTTTAAGCTCCTCCCTGCAAGTATTTGTACATGAAACACAGTTCCAATCAAGGAACAGAGACAATACCATGTGATCGTGGCACTCAGTCAAAACTTCCGACCACAGCTCAGGTTTCGAATATCTAGTATAGATAGGGTGACCATCTGTCCCGTTTTTAAAGGGACAATCCCGTTTTTGGGGACTTTTTCTTATATAGGCACCTATTACTTCCCATCCCCTGTCCCGTTTTTTCACAGTTGCTATCTGGTCACCCTAAGTATAGACAACAATCTGCTTATGAACAAACTACAGACCAAAATATTTTCTGTAGAAATTATTGGGTGAACAAGCTTTATGAGCAACAAATCTGGGAGCGTCTCTTGATCCTGTCTCACAGAAGGAGAATGAGGGAGATGTGCAGTGACACCAAACACTGGCAAATTCAAAACTGACCAGAGGAAATACTTATTTTTTAAAGCAAGACACAATTAGCCAGTGGAACTCACTCCCACAATATGTCACTGAAGGATAGAGCAGGATTCAAAAAAAGCGATTAGACATTTGTAGAGAGAGAATAGTAAATACTAAAAATTAAAGAAGAGGTTTGGAAAGTTTACAAACCCTCCTACTTCGGGCTTATGCCCCTCTCTCTAACTAAAGAAGATTGGGAAGAAACTTTCCCTGGGGAAAGGTTAGCCCATCACTGCCTAACGCAGCTGCCCTAGCACCTGCCTCCAATGCAGCTGGTGCTAGTAATTAATACTAGGCATCTGGAGATTGAATCTGGATGAGACGGACCAGTGGTCTGAGTCAGCCTGGCAATCCTTGTATTCTTTTGAGAGGAATGAGGGTATTACGCAGGCAATTTGGAAAGACAGAAAGAAAAGCAATTTTCAAGGAATGAATTGTTCATTAAGTAATAGTAATAATTAATAATGACTGTGTTCATGCAGCACGTAGCACCAATGGGTCCTGATTCTGACTGGGGTCTCTAAGGTCCAGATCGTTAAAGGTATTTAGACACCTAATGCCCATTGAAATCAGTGGGCATTAGGCACCTAATTTCCTTTGAGGATCTGGGCCTTAGAGCTGTTATAATACAAATAATATCATGAGAAGAATATAAGATTGAGGACTCTGGAGTTGAATTGTAGTCCATCCACTTCTTTATTTCTGAGTGGTAGCCGTGTTAGTCTGTATCAGCAAAAAGAACGAGGAGTACTTGTGGCACCATAGAGACTAACAAATTTATTTGGGCATAAGCTTTCGTGGGCTAAAACCCACTTCATCGGATGCATGCAGTGGAAAATACAGTAGGAAGATATATATACACAGAGAACATGATCTGTGAGAGCGATGGATCGTCCTTCAGGATAGGTTGTAGATCCTTGATGATGCGCTGGAGAGGTTTTAGTTGGGGGCTGAAGGTAATGGCTAGTGGCGTTCTGTTACTTTCTTTGTTGGGCCTGTCTGGGAGTAGGTGACTTCTGGGTATTCTTCTGGCTCTGTCAATCTGTTTCTTCACTTCAACAGGTGGGTATCTTGGGAGACAGGCCAGTCCTCGCTTACAGACAGGCCCTCAAATACTGAAGAAAATACTCACCAGCAACCACACACCACACAACAAAAACACTAACCCAGGAACCTATCCTTGCAACAAAGCCCGATGCCAACTCTGTCCTCATATCTATTCAGGGAACACCATCATAGGACCTAATCACATCAGCCATACCATCAGAGGCTCGTTCACCTGCACATCTACCAATGTGATATATGCCATCATGTGCCAGCAATGCCCCTCTATCATGTACATTGGCCAAACCAGACAGTCTCTACGCAAAAGAATAAATGGACACAAATCAGATGTCAAGAATTCTAACATTCAAAAACCAGTCGGAGAACACTTCAACCTCCCTGGTCACTCAATTACAGACCTAAAAGTCGCAATTCTCCAACAAAAAAATGTCAAAAACAGATTCCAACGAGAAACTGCAGAATTGGAATTAATTTGCGAACTGGACACCATTAAATTAGGCTTGAATAAAGACGGGGAGTGGATGGGTCATTACACAAAGTAAAAACTATTTCCCCATGCTAATTTTCCCCTACTGTTACTCACACCTTCTTGTCAACCATTGGAAATGGGCCATCCTGATTATTACTACAAAAGGTCTTTTTTTTCCTGCTGATAATAGCCCACCTTAATTGATTAGTCCTGTTATAGTTGTTATGGCAATACCCATTTTTTCATGTTTATAGATTCATAGATTCATAGATTCTAGGACTGGAAGGGACCTCGAGAGGTCATCGAGTCCAGTCCCCTGCCCGCATGGCAGGACCAAATACTGTCTAGACCATCCCTGATAGACATTTATCTAACCTACTCTTAAATATCTCCAGAGATGGAGATTCTCTGTGTATATATATCTTCCTACTGTATTTTCCACTGCATGCATCCGATGAAGTGGGTTTTAGCCCATGAAAACTTATGCCCAAATAATTTGTTAGTCTCTAAGGTGGCACAAGTACTCCTCGTTCTTTTTTCTCTATTTCTTAATCTCTGTGTAGGGTGTGTGTACCAGGAGATGGAGGTCAGAATTCTTGATTAATGCTGGATGGGGAGAGGAAGGATGACTCAGTGGTTAGGGCATTACTAGCCTAGGTTCAATTCCTTAGTCTACCACAGACTTCCTGCGTGACCATGAGAAAGTATCTGTGCCTCAGTTTCCCATCTGTACAATGGGGATAATAGCACTGCCCTGCCTCCCAGGGATGTGTGAGGATCAACTTGTTAGAGATTGCGAGGTGCTCAGATACAGTGATGCTGGGGGCTGCCTTAGTTAGGTACCTGCTTTGGTGCAGACGCTATTCCTTTGTATCTGTCAACCCAGGGAGCAGGCTGTGAACAAATATTAAAAGCTCCATCGTGATTGCATGCCAGAAACCAGTGCTTTGCTGAGGTGTCTCTCCCCAGCTGTTCATTAGCTGATCCTCTTATGCTGGGAAGGATGTCTCTCACCTGAGAACTCCTTAAGATGCCACATGTGAGCTCTTCTCTGATTAAGGGCCAAGGGAAGTTCCTGAGAGAGTTGCTTTATTGCCCTGTCACAGTGAATTGACAGGAGCGGGGATGTCAGAGGCAGAGAGAGGACTCGGTGGGCTGTTTGGGTTGCAGCGCTCTGTGTGTCACAAGCCCCAGAGCATGTGGTCGGGTTAGCGGAATAGAGATGCCAGGCACTTGCCCTGCAGCAAAGGAAGAGATGGGCCGATGGGACCCTCCACACGAGTATGTTCATGGATTCATACATTAAAATGCTGGAAGGAACCATTAGAGCCTCTAGTCTGACCTCCTGCACAGCACAGGGCAGATACCCCTGCACTGCTCCCAATAACTTGTGCATGACTAAAGCATCTTCCAGAAGGGCAGCTGTAGGCTGCTGGCCTGGCCCTCAGCCCAGGAGGGCAAGACATCACACCCGGTGTGTCATTCAGGCCCTTTCCTCAGGGTTCCAGCTTCATTCATTCCACATGATACTAGTACAGCACGTCAACCATCTCTTCCCCCTAGTCCAGGGTCTTCTGCAGGGGCCTGTCTATTGCCTTTAGGTTTCCATTCCACAGGCCAGGGCCCCAGTTCAGCAAGGATCTTAAACAGGTGCCTCGTTTTAAGCACAAGGACTGGAACTACGCACCTGCTCAGTGATAGTCACGTGCCTAGCTGAACGGAATCCCAAGTGACCAGTTCATGAGCAACTTATGATCTGCAAATTGTTGGTTCAACAATGAAAATCCAATTGATTCACTCACCAAAATGAAGGCTAAAGATCTAACAAGTATTATTTGTAATGGACAGTTTGACTCGGTGTAGCTATAGCAGTAAACAAGAATGGTATTCCCTGAGAACCTGTGGTCTTTGCCATAATAATAACTAGGCTCGGCAGATTTTTTGTTTTTAATAATTTTGAGGGATAATATCAATGCTTATTTTTAAGCATTTCCCCCCTATTTTTATAAGTATAAATTTTCACAGTGGTCAGAAATTATGGGGGGGGGAGGTAATTCAAAAAGTTAAAGCTTTATAACCATTAAAATGCAAACTGTCAACATCACGTGTCAAAATGTACAAAGTAAATATGCTTAAATCCAACTCTAATAAGATCTCAAGCAGCATTTTTCTTCATTTTGCCTCGCTGTAAATTTCAATGATTAGAGATGGAAATGTTTTTTCATCTGTTTGCGTGTGTACAGAGAAATTGCTGTTTACCGACATTTACCGATAAAAATCTAATCCTTCCAAGCCTAAAAATATTGCACCACGAAGCCTCTCTCCTACATACCAACCAATCTGGGAGCGCTGCACAGAGCCTGATAACATGGCCCTTATTGCAATTAGTCAGGCGAAAATGTACATCAGCATAACTCTGATCATGTCATTTTCAAAAGACCCCTCAGGGGCGCTCCATAGAGCGCAAAGGCTCCTTCCCAGAAATCTCTATTCCATTGGCATCCATTTTGCATTAGCCCTTTTCCATGTTAAGACTCTGAAACACACCTGGAGGGTTTCTTAAACACATTTCTGACAATATTAAGGGAATTATTCCGACAGCTGAGTGACTTCAACCAACTGCAGAGTGGAAAAAATCCCTTGGAGATTCTCTGCCTGCAGCATTCTTATTCCTATTATTAAACTATTATATCTGTGTGTGTATGTGTGTGAATGTATACATATATTATACATATGTCTACATATTTATAGGGATGCACATTTATATTTCTATAGACTCACAAAAATATATCGGGACATAAACACACACACTTTTAGAAATACACATATTTATGGAGCCATGCAGATTTATATAGCCATACAAAAACACATATAGTATATGGATGCATAACCATACATTGTTTTTTATAGGAATACACACATTTTTATGGGATCACACACATATGTTTATAAGGCCAAAAACCACTCTCACACATATATATTTAATAGATGCACAGACACAACACATTTATATTTATAGGGCCCTACAGACATTTATCCCCACTTATATGGATATCCTCAGTGCTCTTCAGGTCTGATTACAGCTGTGTGAAAAAAGGCTTTTTTAGTTCACTGGCAATCCCAAAAAAATTAAAAAAAATTGTTTTGGGTTGAGTGGAAATATGAAACTTTTTGAAATCTTTGGTGAATCAAGAAGTGGGGGAGAAAATCCTTTTGGGGGTGAATGAAATTTTGTCATTTGGATTTCTACCATTTTTGTTTTTTTAAAAACAAAATTAAAGGAAATTTTGAAATAAGTCTTTCTGAACTGAAAAATTGGAACGTTTTGTTTAGAAACTGTCAAAATGAAATGTTTTGATTTTTTCCCTTTTTTTTAGTTCTTTTTTTGACAGAAACAATTGAGCGAAACTGATGTGAACTTGCGAAACTTTTCAGTGTTGGGGAATCTACATTTTCATTAAAAAAATGTTTGGGCTGAAAAATTTGGCCCTGCTCTAGACCCAATCCTATGAGGTGCCAAGTGTCTCCTACAAATATCCATGAAGGCAGGGGACTCAACTCAATGACCTCTCGAGGTCCCTTCCAGTCCTAGAATCTATGAATCTATGGATCCCTTAATGCCTACAAAAGCCAAGAAAAGCACTGGGCTATAATGAGGTTTCACCTGAATGACTTGGGCATCACATCTGAAGGAGCGCCCTTAAGCCATGCCTGTGCTACAAACTTATGTTGACTCAAGTTACATCATCATACAGCCCCCACAGTTAGTGCATAGCATGGGCTCATGCATGCTTGGCTCCTTGTGTTGGCGATGCACGTGCTCACCAGAAGTGCTTCTATTGATGCAGAGAGCAGTGCACCATGGGTAGGTATCCTACTGTGAAACTCACCACCATCCAGCACACTGTCATTTGGGACATGTTGGCAATGCATGATAGGGTCAAAATGAGTTGCATCGAGATGACTGGGAGCAAATGTCCACTTCCCAGTTTGCAACGGTCTTCATCCCATAAGATTATTTATATCCCATACTTTTCACACCACAATCTCACAAACCCACGCAGCCATCCTTGCTGTCTGCCATCCCTGACAGAAGCATGGAGTCTGCACAGCTCTGCACTATTGTCATAAGCATGCAAGCACAGGGGGCGCGATCCTGAAGTATTTGCAGAGCTGCAAGAAGAACCAAATGACTGGGGAACATGGCAATTCCTTGGAGGACAGATTGCTGTGGGACATAACGAGAATCAATTCAGTGTTGTTAGTGGTGTTCATGGAGCAGCTGCAGATGGTGGAGTGCTGCTTCTGGACCTGAGAAACAAGCACTGACTGGTGGGATCGCATTGTAATGCACGTTGGGATGACGAGCAGTGACTGCAGGACTTTCTGATCCCAAGGCCACGTTCTTCGATTTGTGTGCTGAGCTTGCCCCAGGCCTCCAGCACAGGGACACCTAAATGAAGCTGCCAGTCAGATGGAATCAAATTGGAGTCAGGAAAACCACCGCTGGGACCACTGTGATGCAACTACACAGAGCCATTAATTGCCTCCTGCTCCATAGGACCATGACTCTTGGCAATGTGCAGGACATGGTGGATGGATTTACAGCAATAGGATTCCCTAACTGTGGTGGAATGATAGACGGCACACACATCCCTATTTTGGCACCAGCCCACCTTCCCACAGAGTACACCAACAGAAAGTGCTACTTTTCTATGGTTATTCAAGCGTTGGTGGATCACCAGGGACTCTTCACTGACATCAGTGTGGGCTGGCCCAGGAAGGTGCATGACGCTCACATCTTTAAGAACACTGGACTGTGCAGAAAACTGCAAGCAGGGACTTTGTTTCCCGACCGGTGAATTACCATAAGTAATGTTGAAACTCCAATAGTGAACCTGGGTGACCCAGACAACCCCTTGCTCCCCTGGTTCATTAAACCATATACCTGCCACCTCCACAGCACCAAGGAATGATTCGATGACTGGCTCAGCAGGTGCAGAATGACAGTTGAATGTGCTTTTTATTGTTTGAAGGATTGCTGGCGTTGTTTACTCACAAGACTGGACCATAGTGAGAAAAAGATCCCAATGGATATAGTTGCCTGCTGTGTCCCGCATAATATCTGTGAAGCAAAGGGGGAAAGTTTCCATTGGGATGGAGGTGGAGTGGCTATCTGGTGAATTTGACCAGCCAGACACAAGAGTGATTAGAAGAACTCAATGCAGAGCTCTATGGCTCAGGAAGGCTTTGAAAGACCATTTTAATAGTGAGCCAGAGTAATGTGTGTTGGTGTGGTGTGCTCTGCCTGGCCCTGCTCTTTTGTGGCCTGGTAGGAATTGTGTGGTGATTGCTGAACATGTAGGAATATATACTGTGACAGACCCAGACCAGTGGGGTACAGGAGTCTGGTAGAGGGCAAATATACTGGTCACTGGATGAGTAGTTTTCTGTTCCCTGAGTGACCAGAGAAGGGGCTGCACTAGAGTAATCAGGAACCTGTTAGAACCAGTTAAGGCAGGCAGGCTAATTAGGACACCTGGAGCCAATTAAGAAGAAGCTGCTAGAATCAATTAAGGCAGGCTAATCAGGGCACCTGGGTTTTAAAAAGGAGCTCACTTCAGTTTGTGGTGCGAGTGTGAGGAGCTGGGAGCAAGAGGCGCAAGGAGCTGAGAGGGAGAGCTGCTAGAGGACTGAGGAGCACAAGTGTTATCAGACACCAGGAGGAAGGTCCTGTGGTGAGAATAAGGAAGGTGTTTGGAGGAGGCCATGGGGAAGTAGCCCAGGGAGTTGAAGCTGTCATGCAGCTGTTACAGGAGGCACTATAGACAGCTGCAGTCCACAGGGCCCTGGGCTGCAACCTGGAGTAGAGGGCGGGCCTGGGTGTTCCCCCCAAACCTCCTAATTGACCTGGACTGTGGGTTCTTCCAGAGGGGAAGGTCTCTGGGCTGTTCCCCAACCCACATGATGAATCTCTGAGGCAAGAAAATCAGCCAATAAGCGCAGGACCCACCAAGATAGAGGAGGAACTTTGTCACAATACATTGTCAATGCACCTATTAATTTTGTTTGTGACTAATCCTATCAGTTGTGTGACATTGTGCAGTAACAAGTAATTGGTTGCTTTCAGAACTGCTGAGCACTCAGCAGCATATGTTGTGAACTAATAAAGATGAATTATGCTCCAAATAATAGAATTTTATTCTGTAACAAAATCAGTCAAAAAAATCCCCATGCATTTTACAAACAAATATATAAAAAACTTAATGAAGAGAACATAACTTTTGAAAGGGAAAGAAAATGCATGTCCATTTCAGCTACACATACACCAACCATGGCTTACCCAGATCAGTGCATGTGAAGCTATGATTGCCTTTAGTTAGTGTCCCCTTGGGTGGAGTGATGGGCTAATGCACTGACCCCTGCTGCCACATGAAATATTGAGGAGAGGGGGTATAGGGAGGTCCCGATACGGAGTTCTCAATGGGCTGCAGAGGGAAGTGAGCTCAGGATTGTTGAACCTGCAGGTCCACCAGAGTTTGCAGCATGTGTGTTCGCTTCCAGAGAGGCTCCCTGATGTCCTGATGCATCTCCCTCTTCTTTTCCTGCTGGGCCTTTCTCCTCTCAACTTTTTCCTTCTCCAGGCTGTCTACAATGTTCATCCTCCAGGCTCTGGGCTCGTGGTCCGAGGCAACACTGGCTTGCAGGATCTCACTGAACATGTCATCCCGAGTCCCCTTTTTTCTCTTCCTTATCTGGCTCAGGTGACCCTGAAGGCCGCAATGGCAGCACCTGCAGATAAAACACACTGAGGTACCACTGTCAGCATATTTACAACAGAAAGTGAAACTCTCCCCTCAGGCCCAGGAGATCCAATATCTCCTGAAGTGTGTATGAGCCCATAGCCGGCATGGTTAGCTGGGCAGTTGCACTCAATAATGGAGAGCTACTAGGTGCCTGCCAAGCCAGGCAATCAGGAAAAGGAATTTCAAAAATTCACAGGGCTTTAAAGGGGAGGGAGACTTCTGGTCTTCATGACCCCTGGGGAGTGGAGTTCACAATGGTGACCAGATCGGTTAGTGTGGAACATTGTGAGTCAGCATCTGGAGGACAGTTACGGTCGACATAACCAACACAGTGTTTATACTTGCACGGCATCGACCTAAATACAGCAGCTGTGGCTCTACACCACTCAGGGAGGTGGGGTTACTGTGTTGCCTAACAGTGCTTATGTAGGTGGGAGACCAATTTAAGTGTAGACACATGCACAACTAGGTCAATGTTAGCTGACTTGTGTTGACCTAACTTTGTAATGTGTAGACCAGGCCTCAGTGGTGCATGATCTACAGCTATTTCTAATACTAAGGCTCATGGGCTGGGGTTACTGACTGGTTTGGATGCTGTCAGTTAGCCATCCGGGAGGTCACTTGTGTCTGTTGCTTGCCACATCACAGCCATATTCCAAAGCTGAATGAGTGCCTAATTGGAAGGTGAGAAGTCTAGAATGTCATCCCATCCCCTGGGACGGGCTGAGTCATTGCATCAAATTGGGTGCACAGAACTGGCCCGGTGCAATGCTATTGCCCTGCATTTATAGGCTGTCTGCTTTATGAGAGAGTGACCATCAGGCCTGCATTTCCCTGCCTTTGCACTGATTTCCCCATTTCCTGGGGTGTCCCCTCCTCCAACAGTCCTGGTGGCAAATTCCTGATGACTCGGCTCTCTAGCTGACATCCTGGTCCTGCAGTTTAAACAAGGCTGCATGCTCCTTTGGTTCTTTGTGTTAGGAATTTGAACGTGATGCTGCATGAGAGTGGAAGGAAATTGTTTGAAAGCTGAAGGTTGAAGAAGTCAAATCAGGGCCATAAGCCCATGCAGACTTTTTCCGCCCCTCCCCATGCTGTCTCTCCTTTTGTTCTTTTGCTTTTTGGATTTTATTACTAGCCAAACTGGCTGATGCAGCAATCCGGCCCTGGAGAGGAGAGCTGGGTGCGTTTGAAAGGTGACCAAAGAAAAAATCATAAAAACAAAACAAAATTATAGGATCCCTGCAGATCGAGATCCAAATCTGTCTCTTTCCCGTGCAGATAAAAAGGGGCATGTTACAACTGAGGCTCTGTGGCTCAATTACACAGGGAGAGGGTGGGACGATAAGGACTCGTGCATAGATTAGGAACCTCCAGCATGCTGCAGAGTCTAGCTCCAAGAGAGGGATTTCGGAGAGCTGGCTTATATGTATTAACTCCCAGGGCTGGAGGATCTGCTGCATTCCAGATCCTTCTCCCACACTACAGAAACTGCGGTGCCGCTCTACCTCTCTCCACCCTTGTAACCATCGTGTTCCCTAGCACCCAGGCATGTTCCTCGGACTGATGGCAGGAACGTATGTGCAGACTCACAATTTACCCGTAAAGCTCTTTGTTCTGCGCCTAGCAACACAGTTGTGCGGGGCATTTAACAAGCAGCCGACGGAAAGGCAAGGCCCTGGCAGGGCAGAGCTTCGAATCTAAAGCTGGACTGAACAAACTGCTCTGCCTCACACAGAGGGGTTTGGGTGGGTTGGTGGCTAACGAGAGGAAGGGGCTGAAATGAACGGCGGGAACTGCCTGCAGTGTGGGTTGCATGCCCAATCATTACCAGCGAGTGATGTGCCAGGCAGGCAGAGTTGTTGGAAAGAGATCTTTGTGAAGCAGGCGGAGACGTCAGGGTACCACACTGAAGCTGTTGAGTTTGAGCGCAAGTAGCCTAGGGACTGGTTTATACCTGAGCCCCGGGTGCCACACAGAGCTGGGTCCCTTCTGAAGCCTCTTTCTCTAGCTCCACTCATCATGCCGCACATGCTTTCTCTTTTCAGTTGCATTGCTGCGACTCAGAGCTGACAAGGCCAATGGAGGATACAGTTCAACGCTGCTTTGTGGAGCATCTCTGATACCAGGGCCCAGCCCCAGTGCAAAGCTGCCAGAAAGACTGGGGAATCCGGGTTTCCCCTGTATTTGGTATTTTCAGGTGGAATATCACTGCTCCTACAGTACTGGGGCAATGGCAGGGAGAAAGGGGGCACTGCTGGGGCTTCTTGTAGTCCTGACTCTGAAATGGCCCCATGGAGTGCCAATCAGCTGTTTGGCAGTACCCCCAATCAGCTGTTTGGCAGTGCCCTGATTAGCTGATCGGGGGCACCACCAAACAGCTGATTGTCAGTGCCGCCAAGCAGGTGTGGCTGGTGGGTGCTAAGCACACACTATTTTTTTCCATGGGTGTTCTGGGGCTATGGAGTCGGCACCTCTGGAGAATAGTCCCGTTGGGTCAGATCCGCAGTTGGTGCACACAAGTGTAGATTGTCTCCAGTAGAACTGCACTGCTTTCCCCTCACTGAAGATCTGGCCTATTAACTAATCACAGTGGATAAAGTTAAGAACATGGTGGAAGCCTTTGCGGGATCAGGGCCCTCTATATTGACTTAGGAGCAAATCCATGAACCTGCTTTTGAAAATATTGGCCCTGTCTCCTTGTGCTGTAACCACACTGCTTACTGCCTTTACAATTATGTCTCTTCCATCTGTTCTCTGTATCTCAGGATGAATAATCTATTATTCCTGCTTGGTTGAATAAAAAATGTAAGTGTGAGATTTCCTTGGAAAACGCTTGCACGTTATCTTTTGTCTCACGCTGAATAGTGATCATTATGTTAACAAAGGACATTTAAATACTCCATTGTACATAGCAAGTACCATCTTATTTTCTGTCTAATTGTCCCACCTGTATTTAATGCCAACAATAGTTCTGTTATTTGTATGACGGTGGCTATGCCATTGTGTGATTGCCGCAAATAACAAATCCATCATAAAACAAAAAAGAAAGGAGGGGGGAAGTATATACAGGGAGAAATGGAATGGACTCTTTTACTCTAGGTCTGCTGAATTAAGTCTACCTCAGGTGGGTTAGTGAAACAAGGTTGGATGGCCATTTGGTAGTCTCT
The DNA here is from genome assembly GCF_027887155.1 of Malaclemys terrapin pileata. NCBI lineage: Eukaryota > Metazoa > Chordata > Testudines > Emydidae > Malaclemys > Malaclemys terrapin. Next base: position 20,621,258 of record NC_071519.1, read on the forward strand.
GGAAAATGAGTTAATGGATCTCACTGTTGCCTGAGCTATGGTTTGTGTATTAATTATACTGATTACTTAAGAATTCCCAGCGAACACTCTGAGGTCTGGTAGGTTCTTGTCCCAAGACCAGGCCTTGTATTATTATCATTACAGTTCAGTTGGAAACCCAATATGCATGGTTACAACACTCGTACTTAAGAAAAACCTTCTGTAGTTGTCAGAGTTTTATGAACACAATGAGCAAACTCTCCAACCCAGCGAGTTAATACAGAAGGTGTGTCTGAGCATCCATATACTCATGCCACCTCTTACAGAACAACCTGAAGGGTTAGTCATTATCTTCCCCCTCCTCGTTATCTTCCTCCTCCTCCTCCTCACCTTCCTCAGCACCATCACCAGTGGGCATCATCCTGGCATCGCAGAAGAGCTGCATCTTTCCCCCACACTGAGCCCCGAGGCTGGGATAAAACTTTTATAACGTGCTCCGCTGATGCCGTTGTGCCGAACGCATATTCGTCAGGGGGTTCTTCCCTTTTCCTTATTTGTATTTCCTCATCCTACTAAGGTTGGGGTGCCTTTCTTCCATAGGTTGCTAGGCCTTTTATCTCAAGCTTATTAGAACATTCATCAGCTAGTTGCCGTGGCACTCTTGTGGTTGGACATTTGCGGCTGTTCCTAACTTAAAATAGGCCAAGCCAGTATAAACTAGCCTCTTGTGGTTACCTGCCAGCAGTTTAGTCATTACAGCAGTCAGTCTTATGATCTAGGCTTACTTCTGGTTAACTACAGGCCTTATTGTTTTACTGCTGTAACTTATGCCTTACCTAGCAACTCCGTATAGGCTACATCAGACCAGTGGCCAGAGGAGAAAAACCAGCACACCTAAGGGTAATTGTTTCCCTGGATGGAAAACTCAGCAGAGAGTCAAGGCCTGAATAGTTCATGGAGAGCAAATTCCCCTCTCGTATTTAGAGGTAGCCCCTGCTGATTAGTATTGGAGCATGCTGATCTCTAGGGCAGTACCTTAGCCATGCTGCCAACTCTATTCTGCGGACAAACAGCCTTCTGTATGTGCACATTCCCACACACACATTTACATAAGAATCAAATGCATTTGCATGCTCAGTTAACTTTAATTAGGCATTTTTCCAATTTTTATCAATGTAAATGTTCACAGTTGTAGGGACTTATGGGGCGATCAGACAATGGGGGAGTCAGACAATAATTGACAGTAGATGTTGAGATTCAAACATTTAAAGCTTTGTAACTGTTAAAACACAAATAGTCAACGTCACATGTCAAAAAATACAAAGTAAATACCCTGAAATCAAATGCTAATAAGTTCTCAAGTAGCATTTTTCTTACTTTGCCTCTCTATACATTTCGATTATTATGAACTCAATATTTTATTTGTTGGTTTGTGTGTGCCCGGTGAAATTGACAGTTACTGAGATTTACCGATAAAAATCTAATGCTTCTAAACCTAACTTTAATTAACCGGTTTAATGATTTTCTGTCTATGCTATTTCTAATGTGCCCATCACCATAGTATTTAGGTGTCCAATTAATTCCCCTTTATTATCTTGCCTTTTAAATTTCTGTACTAGTCCAATTTCCATTGTAAGCTCTTTGGGGCAGGGACTGGCACTTTCAGTTCTGTAAACTGGCATGCAAACCTGTAGTCATTTCTATGGTGCTGGTGTCTGTGATATCTGAGCACTTCCACACCCACCCGCCCACCCCAATCAGGTAGGTAAGTATTATTACTTAGATGACTCTTTGGGGAAGAGGCCACCTTTTTGTCCTGTGTTTGTACAGCACCCCTAGCAGAAAGGGACCCTGGTCCATGACTGGGTCGTCTAGGCACTGTCACAAAACAAACAATACATAATAATATCTTCATTTTACAGATGGGAAAACTGAGGCATGACATGGGTTAAGTGACTCCAGAATCAGTGACGGTACCAGCCAAAGTTCATGATTCGCTGGGTTGCTTTTTAACCCTAAGGCATGTATGAGAAATATTAATGCCTGCAGAACATACAGTGCTAATTGTAATACTATGCACACATTACACTGGTTTGTAATGAGCACCTATCTTCTTGTGTAGTTGGAAATGCAGATCTCAGTTACTCTAGGGTAAATTTGCCATAACACCACTGACGTGGATGGAGTCACTTCAAATTTACACTGGTGCAAAGAGATCAGAATCCATCCTGTTTTCTCGATCATGGATGTCAGAACCTCTCAGGCTTTCTCCTCCCTATCATTCACAAGATGGCACTTTTGATACTGCCACACATTGACAGATGTGTTCATTTATAAAAGGATTGTTCTGCACACTGCTTGGGATTGTTCACCAAATTGCTATCGTGTGGCTCACACATATCTGGCATGTACTTTAGTGACACCAGCCCTTCCGTTCTCTAATATCTGTGAGATAGAATTTCAGGCTTTAACCCACCTCTGTAAGCCACCAGGTATGCCCATGATTGAGAAAATCTGTCTGAATCCAAATAAAAACATGACACTTCACAAACGACTTCCCAGCTAATTCCGCTCTGTGAAAATAAATTGGGAAAAAAAAGGGATAGGACCGTTCCATGGCTGTGAGAGGTAATTATTCTGACACGCTACCTTAATTACACCAGCAAAAAATGCAAAGTGTGCTGTAATCCTCATCTGAAAGTGGAAACAGCCCTTATGTCCAGGTCTGTATAAATTGACTTTGCATTGCACTCTGGGAGATGTTAACTGATTCTTTTCTCTTTTCTTTTTCTCCTATTTGTGTTTGTAAGGCTGGTGCACTGGAGTATGTCTAAGCCCTGGTCTACACTGCAAGCTTATGTTGATATAACAATGTTGTTCAGGGGTGTGGAAAATCCACACCCTTGAGTGATGCAGTTATATTGACCTAATTCTCGGTGTAAGACAGCAATGGGTCGATGGGAGGGCTCCTCCCACCCACATAGCTACAGAGGTGGAGTACCAACACCAACAGGAGAGCTTCACTAAGCCCTACAGTGGTGCAGCTACACCAGAGCAGTGGCAGTGCTATACGTGTCGACAAGCCCTTAGATGCACAATCTTCTTTGCTCCTCTTTCTTTGGAGTGCTCTGCTTAAGAAGTGCTCTACAAGACCCTGTTGAAGTAAGTAGGCACTCATGCATAGGCATGGCATAAGAGCTTAGCCAGTCAGTAAGATCTATCTGTTTATCTAGGTTATTACACTACACCCATCTACATATTATTTGAGGGCCTATTTGCTCCAGTCAAAATGCAACAGGATCTCCGAGGGTATGTCTACACCGCAATTAAATGCCTGTGGCTCGCCCATGTCAGCTGAGTCGGGCTCACGGGGCTGTAATGTTGCAATGCAGATGTTTGGACTCTGGCAGGAGCCCGGGGTCTGAGAGCTCAAGCTCTAGTCTGAGCCCGGATGTCTGTCTACACTGCAGTTTTACAGCCCCACAGCCCGATCCCTGTGAGCCTGAGTCAGCTGACATGGGCCAGCCCTGGGGGTTTAATTGCAGTGTAGACATATTCAAATAGGGCCTGCCAGTCCTAGACAGCAAGATAGACAAATGAAGGAGAGATAGTAGATGGTGACTGAGTGATAGATGGTGCACATGCTGATAGATAGAGATGGTGAGCTATTATGTGATAGACAGACAGAAACATAGATGATATATAGATAGATCCCATTAACGGCTTATTTAGAAACATAGATAAAGTCAGCAGTCAGTAGAATCTGTCTGTCTGTCACCCGATAGTTTACCGTATCTGTCTGTATCTTTTTTCATGGTGGTACAAAAGCAGGTTATAAAAATGCATAAATCCATGTTGTTGCTCTACACAAACACCTGAGTTCTCTCTTCTCCATACAAGAGCAGGACGGGTTGCCTAGAATTCTAACCTTGTTTTACACCTGTCTCTGCTACCCTGGGGACAGGCTGAGCAGTGTGAGAATTCTGTTGCTATTGTTTGTTTTAGAACCCAGGATTAAAACAGAATTGATCACTTAAAGAAATGTACAAAATTTAACAGCCCCTAACTCCTTTGTCGCTTGCCTCTTTCCCTGAGTTTCCCCTTTGTGCTAACAGGTATGTATTGCATTTACAGATTCATACTGTGTCAGGTCCAGATACAAACACTTATGCACATGCTTAACTTTCAGCTCACAAGTAGTTGACTCAATGGGGCTACCCACATGTGCAAAGTTAAGTGTGTGTATAAGTGTTTGCAGGTTCAGAGCTTCATATACAACAGACAACACAATACTCAGTTGCTCCACTTAGGAATGCACAGAGAGCCAGCTATTCATGTACAGCTATTCATAGTCATATTTCATATTCGGCACAAATTCTTCTGAAATACTTGTTGGGATTCGGTGTCTGGATAGCAGCCCTAATGGATAAAGCAAGAGGAAAAACAAGGGAAAAACCCCAGGTACAATCAGCTTCTGCACTTTTAAATGTAATTAGGTTAACTAGATTGCAGCTCTCTTTATTTGTTTTGTTTCTTAGCTATGCCAGTCCCACACATGAACATACCTATTACAAAGTATAATATAAAGCCCTTCTTGTCCTGACTTGATACATAAATCCTAGTGCATAAAAGAAGCTAAAAATTCACTTGATATCTTCATAACGTTACGTGTCCATGTAAGCAATTGCTGTAATTGTCACATGGGTGCTATTTGAAGAAGGTTGGTTGGGTCAGAACCTGATGAGTCAAATCCCCAGCTGGTGTAATTGGTGTAAATCTATTGATGTCAATGGGTCAGATCCCTGGCTCATGTAAATCAGTGTAGATAAATTTAGATCAAAGGACAAGACCCCCAGCTGGTAAAAATCAGTGTCAATCAATTGAAGTCAATGGAGCAATGCCCATTTATACCCCCTGAGGGTCTGGTCTGGTATGTCTAATGCTATAACCAAACAGAGGAAACTTTCTTCTTTTAAAAGAAATAAAATCACTTTCTGTGTCTTTATATATCATAAAGGTGCCGGAAAGGGCACAAACACCATTTTTATTTTGTAGCTTTGCAGTTCACATTTAATCTGGATCCATCCATTTTGCCAGTAGCTTGGCAGTTAAAGAGGCCTAAGATGTTCATCTGCAGACGTGCTTCTGGGTCAAACTCGGTCAATTTTCAAAACACTCCAAGGCAGCTGGCCCTTGCCATTTTCTGGAGTATCTCTGGACGTATCATTAAACCTGGCCCATTAACAATGATGGGAATATGAAGCCTGCAGAAATGTAGGGCAACTCAGTGTGGTGTATTGAAAACTGTGTTAAAATGACAAACTATCACTTCAAGAGTAAGGGGTTTCTAGGCCCTGTCTGCAGGCTAGGAGACTTTATAGGGAAATGTGCAAGCTAGGTTTTCAGAAGTCAGTCTGCAAAGAGCCATCTTAAAGCAGGATAAGGGTGAGTTGTACCTCTCTGCCTTAGGGAGCAGCCTGCTTTCTCTCTCTCTGGAACTGGATTCTTGTGGGTGATTGTTCTGAATTCTAAGAAATAAAGTCATGTGATGCTGCAACCTTCCTGCCAGGGTATTTTATGGTTTTATCTAACTCCTCTCTGTGAACAGAACACTTAGGCCCCTGGACTAGGGCAGGGCATAGCAGCAGTCCTGGGAGCAAGACTGTATTGTGCATCCTTCAGGAAAATGTTTTTGGACTGGGGAAACAGGGGACCTCAATGTCAGGCCTTCCAAACCTCCTCCTACAAAGCCCTCTCCTGAGGGAAGGGGCCCATCTGGCCACACCCACTAGATCCTGAGATGGGCAACTAAGCCAATCAGCAGCACCTAGTGGATGTAATGAGGGGAGGGAGTGGTTAAAAACCATTACCATTCCCTGCTGGAAAACAACCACAGGAGAGTGACAGACAATGGGGCAGGGCATTTAGGGGGATGTTGTCTGAGAGGAAGTGGGAGGGTCCTGTAGATTTCCCAGGGGAAGGAAGAACCCGTGGGGGGGGGGGGAGAGAAGAGAATTTCTGGGGCTTGTTGGAAGGGAAGGGATGTTGTGCAAAGGGGAATCCTGACGCCTGTTTAGGGGATAGTGATGGAGCACTTGCTAGTTTCATGAGAAACCAGTGAGCTTCACAGAGCATTGCATTGGGCAAACTCCAATTGCCAAGTGATGCTGATGAGCTTGGAGACCCAAGTGAAATGGTGCTGGAGTGTGTTGCAGAGCCCTAGAGCTAGACTCACAAAGGGGACAAAGCCGTAGCACTGCTTCGCTCCCCACCACCCAGGGAATCCACAAGCCTGGCTCCTTGTGCGATGCATGGGGAGAGCTCGAGAATGGGATTCACAAAAGCCAGTATGCTGAGCGGGGAGCCACCTAAACTAGCCAATAGGAAATACCAAAGAGAGGGGTTTGTCCTAAGCCCCGCCCCTCAAAGGGCCATAGGCTGTGCGGTGTTAGCATGTAGGTGGCTGTGCACATGCCCAGCTGTTTAAATTTAGGTGCCTCTGGGACTTTACCAGTAGAAATTCCAGTGCTTAAGGACTTTATGCACCTTCAGGCCTAGGCAGCAGCTCAGCAATGGCTTGTGAACACCAAAGGGGGGAGGGATAGCTCAGTGGTTTGAGCATTGCCCTGCTAAACCCAGCGTTATGAGTTCAATCCTTGAGGGGGCCACTTGGGGATCTGGGGCAAAATCAGTACTTGGTCCTGCTAGTGAAGGCAGGGGGCTGGACTCAATGACTTTTCAAGGTCCCTTCCAGTTCTAGGAGATGGGGTATCTCCATTAATTATTATTATAAGGGTTCCTAAATATTAGACTTCAGCACCTAAAGTGGGAATTAGGCACCTAACTCCCTTTGTGAATATGTGCTCTAGTGTAATGCACTGGCAGAGTGTGTCACAGCCCCCTGTCATGGTTGGTCCACTGTAGGATAACAACCTACTACTAACCGCTAATAGAATTGCTCCTTTAGCTTGAGTGGTAGAGGCTGGAGCTACAGTGCTGCAGGTGGTGGAATCAAACCCTGCAGGTAACACACATGGACGGTCATACAGTCCCTCTTGCTGTAGCTCTGGCAGCTGGATTTTAGGGCTATGTCCATTACATGATCAGTTGTTCCTCTTTCCCACTGGAAACTGGAGGTGCCTTTCTCACAGCATGAGACCACCGAGCTTGGCTCTGTCTGGAGGATGGTGGGAGGGAGCCATGCAAGGGGGCTTTCTTAATTGACTAACTCCCTCCCTCCTTGTTGTAATTGCTCCCACAGGTGCTGTATAATTGGTGCAGCACTGTGACCGTCAGTCTGTCTTGCTGCTTTCCCCACATCCCAGCTGTATGGCAGCATTCGAGGCAATTTGAGGTTGTTTGTAAGATGATTATTATAATCACTGCAGGGACATTTCCAAACACTGGCATTAAGGAGGATGTTGACTCATTTCCAAGGGAGCTGGTAATGGACATCCGGCATGAACCCTGAGGTGCATCAGATCCTGTCCACATGCTACATCAGCCTGGCTCATTCTCACCTGTGTGTGTTACAGTAACAAGGCAAGAGGCGGGGTCTAGTGGTTAGACTGGGAGATCACTAATCTCCACAATTCAGTGGAGCGGGGCAAGTCAAAGCCCCTGTTTGTGCCCCCAGTTCCCCCATTTTCATAATTGGGATAGTAATATTTATCCAGCTTCCAGTGCTTACAGATCCTCCACACGACATGGCATCAGCCTTGGCCACCGTACACAGCTAGTTGGGAATCTTCCAAATAGATTTTTTTTTCCATCAGAAAATGCTGATTTGTTGACACCGGAACTGTTTTCAGGAAAGGATCAGTTTTGAAGAACCTCCCAATTCGAAGAAAAAATTGAAAAAAGTTTCAAAGTGGTCCAAACTTTCCGTTCCGACTTTTTCCTAACAAAACTTTTTATGTTTTGTTTCAAACCACATTTTCATTGAGCAATTTTAGTGAATGTATCATATCCTATAAAATGGCCCCAAAATATTGGAAGATTGAACTCAAAATTAAACACTTTGAAATGAGGGAAACACTTTTTGACTGACCCAGTTGGAAATGTTTTTCAGATTTTCGATGAGCAAACATTTTTGTGATTTTGACCTTTTATCCAGATTTGGGATGGAAAAAACTTTCAAAATCTTGAAAATTCTCTCAGGACAGGAAAACCATTTCCTGCCCAGCTCTAACCACCTCGAACTTCACAGCTGTCAATGTGAATGATTGCAGCAGCAGTGGGAGAATATAGAACCTTTTGCTTCAAACAATGATCCATTCCTATTCCTTAAATGAAAGGAGAATCACTGACAACCATATAGGTTGTGTGACATGCAGTGAAGTAGTTCTGATTCCATCCCCTAGATGGCAAGGGTGTGAACACGAACACACACACAGAGGCCAGTTCATTATAGTATTATTTATTCATTCTTGGCACAGCAAAAGCGGAAGAAGACGCGGTCCCTGCTGTTAATTATTATTGCCTATTATTAACTAATAATGAATGGATTAGTCAGCATCTGGGAAGATTCTGAGCTCTCAGACAAAGGGAAATGTTTTAAACTGACCCCAGAGATTGGGCTGCTTCCCCTGCTGCCAGCCCCACTCTGTCTGCAGTGCACAGAATGATATTTTATTTATCAAAGGACAGGCCATCACAGACGGAGATGGAGATGGTGAAGGGGTGTGTGTGTGTGTGAAGTTTTTTAATAGCTGGTTTAAATGTAGCTGCTGTAATTGCCCTCCTGGCTTTCCCCAGGTTAACCAACTCATGCCAGCATCTGCTCCTGTTGAGATGAATGCATCTAATGGACAGGGCTGTGCTGTGAAAATACAATCCCTCTCCCCATTTAATGCTCACCTTTAATGATCTCTGTATTGAAGTGGGATCCTTTCCAGCTGTACAAGTCTGGCTCAGAACCCAGTAGTCCTAATAGCCAGTCCTGTTCTCTAACCACCTGCCAAAACTCCCCACCCAGAACTTGGGATACAGCCCGAGAAGCATGACTCCCAGCTGCCCCACCCCACTGTTCTACCAGTGCCCCAGCTCTAACTACTAGACAAACCCCCCCCCCCCCAAGCTTGGCATACAGGCCTAGAGTCCTGATTCCCAGTCCCACCTCCCACTCTAACTACTAGGCAAAACTTCTCTCTGAGAGCTGGGAATTGGAAGCCAGGAGTCCTGTGGCCCAGGCTCATGCTCTAACTAATAAACAACACTCCGGTCACAGCTTTGGGAATGGAACCGAAGAAGCCTGGCTTTCAACTCCCTTGCTCTAACCACTAGATAACATTCCCCTTGAAGAACTGGAAGTGGGACTGAGGAGTCCTGCCCTTTTGCCTTGCCAATCCTTTGGCTTCCGTTGGTGGACATGGCTTTATCAGCTGGAAATTGGTAGTGCGTGTGGAGAGTCATTTCATGCTGAGATTTCTTCTTCCCCGTACCTGGTCACAGCTCTTGCCTGGCCTGCACAGACTGAGTTTTTGGACGTGGGGACCTAGTTGCTAAATAAATAGAAGGCATTGTGAGTGCTGATAGATTTTCTGTTTTCTCTTGGCATTGTGCTCAGCGGAGGATTACTGCTGTGTGTGTTTAAATGTGACAGCTGTTTCATTCATTCCCTGGCGTGGCGCAGAAGCCCCGATAAGGCCTGTAATATGCTGCTGGGATGCTTAAAACAATCTCCCCCAGAACAATCGACCCCCCTCCCCGGTTTGCCCTTACCCTGCATTGATTTGGAGCCGATGGGGCTAAGCGCAGAAGCCGAGCCCACAGGAGTCCCCTACAACAGCTGGATGGTGAGACTGGCCCTGCAATATGCTTTATTTGGCGCCACAATTGTTTAGATGCAGCTAAAGTGTTTAGCAACCTTAATTAAAGGGCATTTAGGGAGATAGAGTGAGGAAGGGTGAGATTAACAGTGGATTATTCCACTGCCTGGATGTGACCTTATTATATTATTACTTTGGAAGGTGATTGTTCAAATTGTGATTAACTCCTCTGAACGATTCTTCTAATCTGCTGGATTCTGTTTAATTGAGGTGATGGGTAAACTGACATAAGCTGTGTTTGGGTGAGGAGTTTGGTCTGCTGGTTAGGGGTGGGGACTAGGGTTCCTGGGTTCCTTCCCCAGCTTTGGGAAATGAATATTGCCTAGTGGTTAGAGCAAGGGAGTGGGAATCAGGATTAGAATCCTAGACCCAGAGAGTTAGAAGGGACCACAAGGGTCATCAAAGCTAATCCCTTGCCAAGATGCAGGATTTGTTGTGTCTAAACCATTCTTGGATTCTTTTTCATGTAGAGCTGGTCAAATCTTTCCAGATGAGAAGTTTTTCAGTTGAAGAATGCCATTCTTTTGAAATTGACATGTTTCACAAAAACAAACACTGAGAGGTAATAATGTTATGATCACTCTATGCAACTGCTCAGTGAGGGGAAGTTACAGTATAGTGGGTTAGCAGATGTTCCTATATGAATGTGTTGCTCTAGTTCGTTGGTCCTCAAACTTTTGTTCTGGTGACCCCTTTCACGTGTGACCCCCCCTTATAAAATAAATTTGGGGAGAGGGATAGCTCAGTGGTTTGAGCATTGGCCTGCTAAACCCAGGGTTGTGAGTTTAATCCTTGAGGGGGCCTCTTAGGGATCTGGGGCAAAATCAAAAATTGGTCCTGCTAGTGAAGGCAGGGGGCTGGACTCAATGACCTTTCAAGGTCCCTTCCAGTTCTAGGAGATGGGATATCTCCATTAATTTAGAATTTAAAAACACTTTTTTCTATATTTAACACCATTATAAATGCTGGAGGCAAAGTGAGGTTTGGGGTGGTGGATGATAGCTTGCAACCCCCACCATGTAATAATCTTGCAACCACCTCAGGGGTCCCAACCCCCAGTATGAGATCCTCCACTCTAGCTTAATGGGGGGAAAACAAGCTGGGACTTGCCACACTGCATCTAGATAAGCAACCATTGAACAAACACTTGGGGGACAATTACAAGATAATGGGGGAAACTGTTTGCTCCAGGGCTGCTCTATTGTGTCTCTAATGCAGATGGAAGCCTCATTTTGCCAGGCCAGAAACTCAGATCAGAAGAACACTCAGATTCAGGGTACGGAGAGGCTGCAGCTGTATAGACCGATATATAGTTTTTAAGATCTGTTTTTTGGACAATGTTTTTGTTTTAAATAAATAATCAGAGACGAGTAACTAATTGATTTTTTGGCTCAGGGACTGAACTTAAAGAGCCGGAAACAAATTTGGTTCAGTTCAACACGAAACAATTTTTTTCAGCTTTCTGTTTTGTTTCAGGTCATTTTTTTTTTAACCCTTGCTTGTTTTGGTTTTTAAATGCGAATTTTCAAAACAAAACACCGTTTTGAAATGACAAGTGGAAATGTTTCATTTCAAAATGGCCCAAATGAACCGTTGAGACTTTTGCAAAAATAAAAAATTCAGTTTTGTTTTGGCCAAAATGATTTGCTGAATTCATCCTGGATTTGTGAATAGTTTCAGTGATCAGAAAAATGCATTATTGGGGAACTTGCAATTCACCAAAACAAACAAACAATTGCTCAGCTCTGTAAATAATACCTTTAAGAGGATCGTCTGGTCACTGGATACCACTGTCAGTGCTCCCGGAGGGAACAGAAATGCAGGTACTGAAACCAAGGCAGGCCTACTGAGATAATTACAGCTGATCACTGGGGACTGCAGCCCAGGGCCCCAGGCCCAGTCTCACAATGGGAGAATCACATGAGTCCATCCAAGCGAGGTGATAGCTTAAGGATGAGACCTCTGGAGGGACGCACTCGATGAGATCAGGAGGGGTCAGAGATGCAGTTAGCCACTAACTGTGACATAAGCACCTAAAGATACAGTGAGGAGCATAGTGGGATTTTCAAAATTCAGCTAGATGGCTCTCTCTCTCTTTAGGCAGCTAAATACCATTAAAGACTGGCCCCAAATGCTCTCTTTCCGACTTGTCGGGCCCTGTCCTGAGCATCATGCTGGAGATGAAGACTGTCCTCCACTTTCACTGATGTCACAAGGAGGGGAGGAGGTGTGTGGTTCTCCTAGGAGAGGCTTGGCATTACAGTATATTTCATAAGCTAGGAGTTTCTAAGGGTCTAAGGTGTAGTTATCCCACTCCTCCACTTACTTCAAATGGCCCAGAGGGATTGGTTAGGCTGGCAAGCACCTTCTCATGCTGTGGAGTCTGCCACTGCTACATTGAGTAGTACCCTACATGGTTCTCTGTAGTGACCTTGAGACGGAACCTTTCCTCATCAAAATGGGGGTTAAGCAACGATGCATTATTGGCCCAATCCTGTTCTCCATCTATTTAGCAGTCATTTTGGTCCTCGTTGAAGATCACTTCCCCAATGGAGTTGACGTTCAATACAGAATGGATGGGCAGATCTTTAATCTTCGATGTCTCCACTCAAAGTCTAAAGTCTTCAGGGCGTCCATTACTGATCTTCAGTATGCTGATGACTGTGTCATCCTCATGCACACTGAGAATGACCTTCAGTCCATACTGGATTTTCTTGCACAAGCTTACTGAAGCCTAGGACTCTCATTCAATATTGAGAAGACTAAAGTGCTCTATCAACCTGCTTCAGGCCTTTCACATGACCCACTACAAATCACCATTGAGGGTCAGACTTTGGAGACAGTTGAGCACTTTCGCTACCTCGGTAGCCAACTTTCTCAAAATGCAAAAATCGACAGTGAAATACAGCACAGGATCCAGTGCGCAAGTGTTTCCTTTGGGAAATTGCTCCGATGCGTTTTCATGGACCATGACCTACGGCAGGACACCAAGATCCATGTCTATAAGACAATTGTTGTTCCAAAACTCCTCTATGGATGCAAAATCCAGGTGACCTATTGACAGCACTTCAAGAGTCTAGAGAGGTACCACCAATGATGCCTCCAGAAGAACTTTCGCGTCAAGTGGCAAGATCGCCGCACTAATGCCAGCATCCTCACTGAAGCCAATGTCACCAGCATTGAAGCAATGATCCTCATGCACCAACTTCACTGGCTGGACACTGTGTGTGGATGCCAGACTCTTGCCTGTCAAAACAAGCCCTTTACTTTCAGCTCACCCATGGTCAGAGATCCCGTGGTGGTCAAAGGAAACGCTACAAAGACACATTGAAAGCCTATCTTAAGAAACTGATGTGGACATCACAAGCTGTGAGGAGCAAGCCACCAACCAACCCCAATGGGACCATATCCTCCATCAGGCAGTGGCCCGCTTCTAGGAGAAGCGCCTTGCCCTTGAAGCTGAAAAGAGAGAGAGAAGGAAGGAAAAAGAAAGAACTTTCTCCCAGCAGGCAGCTGGCCTGCCACGAAATGTCTGTACCTACTGCGGGTGGATTTGCGGTTCCAGGATCGGACTCCTGAGTCATCTCAGGACCCATATGTAAATCCGTGGTAGAGATCGTCCTCGAATTGAGGGATTGCCAATCAATCAGTACCCTACATAGTACAGTCCCACTGATTTCAATGGGGTTATTCGCACAGTAAGGAAAGGAAGGCTGGCAGGATCTAGCCTGGTGGAATTACTCATGTGACTTAGTGCTCTGAGTAAATTGTCCACAATCAGCCCCTAAACCAATCCAGACAGTTTGAAATGGCAATAGGAAAAAAAACAAAGTGAGGTGACTCACCTGGCTTCTGAGCAATGTTTTTTTGGTGCACGTCTGCAATTTTAAAAGGGCTTTTGTTTTATTGAAATGAACTCTTGCTGCCTGCTGATCCATAGTATGGATTAAACCTGCAGACAGGGAATGATGTGGACAGGCGTTTGTGTTCCTAGCACTCAGAAATCTAACAAGGGCCTTGCCTAGGCTGCATGCTTCAGCCCTGAGCACCCAGTGCTTAGCTTAGCTGTCCTGCTGCAAACCCCTAGCACAGGGTGGGAAAAGCACTCAAGGCTATAATTTTCATTAGGACAGCTCATCACTGCTTCAGAGGTTGGTCTTCTACATCTGTCACTCTAGTTAACAGGCTTCTGTGCCCCCTATTAGCATCTGAGCGCCTCTTATGTATTTACCCTCACAGAGCCCTGAAACTGGGCAGTGCTGTTATCCCCATTGTACAGAGAGGAAACTGAGTCACGGAGTGGTTAAGTGACTTGCCTAAAGGCAGAGTAGGGACTTGAACCCACAGCTCCTGAGTCATCGGTCGATGCCCTTGTCACGGAGTCTGGAGGAGACAAGGCCCTGCACCCCCGACTTCCTACGATTTACCATGACTCTCAGCCAGACAGTAGAACAGAAGGTTTATTAGACGACAGGAACACAGTCCTAACCAAGCTTGTAGGTATAAACAGGACCCTTAGTCAGGTCCTTCTGGGGGGTAGGGAGCTTAAACCCCAACCTGTGGGTTGTTTATGGACTGGTCTTGGCCCTGTTCCTGCAATGAATTCTGTGCAAGCAGAACCTTGCACTTACACGGAGCCCCTTGGATTCTCTGAGGCTATGGAGAAATCTAAAGGGTTGTCTTGCATGGAGGTCATCAGAAGAGCCAGGCCTTAGAGAGTGCAGCAGGTCAGAAAACAGGAAAAATGTTATATGAATTTTTTTCCCCATTTTTTGTGACATTTTCCATATTTTTACAAAATTTGTATTGACATTTTAAACAACATTATTTCTGAAACGTTTTGTTTACTAACACTCCAATTTTCAGTAAGAAAATGCTTTTCTGTAAATGAAAATTTCCAGAAATGGTTTAGGTAAAAAATCTTAGTTAAAAAAAAGTCACGGAAATTTTCAAGAAAACCAGAAAATGTGAATAATGTCAGTGATCATTTTTTGTGAAAAGATTCGTCTTTGGGAAAAAGGCCAATTTTGACCAATAAGCCTTCGTGCGCCAAAAAATTTGACCAGCTCTATTTATTCAGCCAATGATTTGGTAGGTGAATCTTGTAACTGGTCCCCTGAAATGACATGGTATTTTCTCTGCTGACCTAACCCTCTCCTTTTTCCATCTGAAACAAATTTTGTTTCTTACTTTCTATGAACAGCCACATGAGCATAAATCAGGCCAGATACAAATGGGCAAGAAGCTTCATTGTAACGATTTGTAAAGAGGAGCATAAAAATCCCTCCCTTACCAAAGTGTTGGACAGATTAATGAATGATGTTGTCAGTTCTCTAGGGATGGCGACTCAGACACAACTGTCTCTGCAGAGGTCAAAAGGAGAGACAGACAGCAGGGGCACGAGTTCAATAAGCTGGTTCAATGAAACCACCTTTGGCTCTTCATTCATAAACCTTGCCAGGTGGTTTCAGTCTTGGGGATAAGGAACTAGATTGAGCTTCCTGAAGCTATCACAGGCATCTTTTTTCTAACCCTTTAATCATTCTTGTGGCTCTTCTCTGAACCCTCTGCAATTTATCAATATTCTTCTTGAATGGTGGACATCAAAACTGGACATAGGAGTCCAGCAGCGGACACACCAGTGCCAAAGATAGAGGTAAAATAACCTCCTTGCTCCTACTTGAGATTCCCCAGTTTAAGCATCCCAGGATCGCATTAGCTCTTTTGGCCACAGCGTTACACTGGGAGCTCATGTTCAGCTGATTATCCACCCCCACCCCAAATCTTTTTCAGAGTCACTGCTTCCCAGGATATAGTCCCCTAGCCCGTATGCGTGGCCTACATTCTTTGTTCCTAGATGTATACATTTACATTTAGCCGTATATTGTTTGCTTGTGCCCAGCTTACCAAGCAACCATTCGGTATAAATGACCTGTCCTCTTCATTATTAACCACTCCCCAGTTTCCGTGTCATCTGTAAACCTTATCAGTGGTGATTTTATGTTTTCTTCCAAGTCACTGGTAAAAATGTGAAATAGTGTAGGATCAACAACCAATCCCTGGAGGACTCCACTAGAAACACACCCACTCGATGATGATTCTCCATTTCCAATTACATTTTGAATCCTATCAGTTAGCCAGCTTTTAATCAGTTTAATGTGTGCTGTGTTAATTTTATATCGTTCTAGTTTTTTCATCAAAATGTCATGCGGTACCAAGTCAAATGCCTTACATCAACACTACTGCCATTATTAACCAGCTTCTAATCTTATAAAAAGAAAAAGACATATGCAGTGTTGTTGTAGCCATATTGGTCCCAGGATATTAGAGAGATGAGGTGGGGGAAGTAATATCTTTTATTGGACCAACTTCTGTTAGTGAGAGAGAGAGACAAGCTTTCGAGCTTACGCAGACGTTCGTCCAGTAAAAGATATTACCTCGCCCACCTTGTCTCTCTAAAAAATAGGATACCAAGTTAGTTTGACAGGGTCTATTTTCCATAAACCCTTGTTGATCAGCATTAATTATATTACTCTCATTTCATTCTTCATTGATTGAGTCTCATATCAGCTATTCCATTATTTTGCTTGCAGCTAATCAATTAGGGAGCTCTCAAGCTAATAAAGACTTGTTGCTGGACTTCACACCCTCATGGGACACATCACAGTAGCTCCAGCGTCTTCAGCACGGGGAATGGCTGGTCCTAAGGACTGGTAATAGAGGTATGAAAACTTCCACCTGCCTCATTGGTAGCCCACATCTGGCCCTAGCCAGTAGTGACTGAAAGCCAACTAGTGACCTGTGTAAATCAAAGCTAGTGATTACAGGTCCTATCTAGGAGGTAGGGTTGCCACCTTCAAGATGCAGGAAAAAATGGCTGCTGCCCAACCCCCCTCTCCCCAGTCTCTTCCTCTCTCAGGTGCCTCCCCCTGCACACACTATGCCCCCCTCACGCAGATGGGAGACTAGGGGTGGTTCAAGCCTTTTCACCTCTTGTCTTCCCAGCACCCTTACACCCACCCCATCCCAGGTGCTGCAGCCCTCAAGGGAGTCTCCTTCCATCCTCACACAGGAGCCCTGGCCTCACCCACCCTGGTCCCCACATCTCATCCCTCTCTGCTGGTCAAATTTAGATCCCTCTTGCTTCCAGGTCCCTAGTGCCAAGTGTAGCTGCTATGATTTTGGCAGGATGAAGGCACAGGGCACAGAGCAGGACCCGGGTGCCGCACCGCCTCCCAGCTACGTGACATGCGTGTGCTGGCAGTTGCAAGATTGTTTCATGCTGCACGCACATGCAGCTTACAGAGGGAATGTTGGTGCGGTGAAAGAAAACCCATCACATTTTCACCAGCAACTGCCAAGGCACTAAAAAAACCCAGCCAGGTTGGTTGAAAACTGGCAAGGTGGCAACACTACCAGTAGGTATCCACAGCACCACAATTAATACCAATGGATGCCCTGTCTGGGCACTCCTGGAATGGGGCATCCATGTGCTTTCCATACAAATGACTTTTATTGTAAACACAGGGAAGTGACAAGACAAGAAAAAACAACAGTCAAGTCTCCAGGAGAGAGCCTGCAATATGGGTCCCCCTCTGTAGCACACTGCATCAACTAATTTGGGAGGGATAGCTCAGTGGTTTGAGCATTGGCCTGCTAAACCCGGGGTTGTGAGTTCAATCCTTAAGGGGGCCACTTAGGGATCTGGGCCAAAATCAGTACTTGGGCCTGCTAGTGAAGGCAGGGGGAGGGACTCAATGACTTTTCAAGGTCCATTCCAGTTCTAGGAGACAGGATATCTCCATTTAATAAAAAAAAAAAAAAAAAAAAAAAAATGCCACCTCACAGAATGGCAACTTCCTGCTGCAGACAACAGATTGCTTATTCATTTAAAGGTGCAGCACAAAGAAAATAACCATAACTGTTACGAGGTGATGCGCTGCAACTATCCCAACCCCTTCATGAAACAGGGAAGGAGGAGGATGGCGGGTGTGCATGGGGGAAGCATGTGTTGCTACTGTTCCTGTTCTCTGCATATGCAGAACTCGACTCTTCAGGACAATGTTTTTTCACAAGCACCAAATTAGCCTTTAGTATTAAATTCTGCTTTCACATTGGTGTAGATCAGGAACGATGCCATATGTGATGCCCATGATGCACTATGAAGTTTGGTCAAGGAAGAGAAAAAATGGTAGATGTAGTCCAGCCATGGAGCCCAGCTCCTAGGAGAGAATGGGAACATCTGGTGCCTGAACTACAACTCCCATGAGGCAATGAAGCACTATCAGTTTAATGTTGAAACGACTCAAAATGAAACATTTCAGGTCCATTCAGCAAAACAAAATATCTTGATTCAAATTGACCTGACCCCAAATGAAACATTTTGTTTTATTTTTCCTGATGGAAAATTAAGAAGTTTTGACAAAATCAACATTTTCCTGAGGAAAAAATTGAATTTTGTGGAAAGAACTTTTTCTACTGAAAAATAATGTGATAGAAAATTCCAGACCAGCTGTAGTGTAGAGTTGGTCAAAAATACCTGTTGAAACAGATTTTGGCAGCATCAAACCATTTTGTTACAACACCAACAAGATACACTTTGATCTAGAAAAGAAGATAAAATGTTTCAATTGGTTCTAAGTAGCAGCTGCCCTTAAAGTTTTTAAAAATAAAATAAAATACAATCTTCTGTTCTTTGTATTTTAACTATTACATTAGGTCTTATTCATTCTACATTATGCGCTACTACTATTAGCATGTCACAAAATAACACAAAAATAATATAAAAATGAAAATAATCCATCAAATAAAATTCGAAACAAACCGTTGATATTTTAAAACAGAAATTTTCTGAAACAAAGCTTTTTGGACATTTCATTTCATGGACATTTTGAAAAGGTTTGGTTTTTGTTCCAATTTGGCATGAAAACAAATGTAGAAGTTTCCCATGAAATAGAATTTCTGAGTTTCAGCCAGCTCTGTTCTAGGTCTATCTTGAAATTTCTCAAACCAGGAGAGGACACAGGCCAGCTGCAACTCTAGTGAGCTTGTCTGACAATGGAAAATTACAAAGGAAAATGACTGACATTCTTTATGAGCTCACAGATAACATGGGTGTTGTATCAGCCACACGACTCAGGAACTATGCACCTTTCGACCAATGGGAGGCAGTGGGGGATGCATCGGTGTCGAGAGCAGCTTGATGGTAATGAAGTTGGGAGAAGTTGAGTAGAAATTAGGTCAGGTTAGATGACCCAAGTGACCGAGATGCTAGGGTGATGGCTGTGGTGTAAAAATGTAAATAGAAGAGAGCAGAATTTCTTACCCTGCTTTGATTCTCTTAGCTCAGCATTGCCGAGTGTCTCTAAAACAGCCCTGCCTTTGCAATTCACTCCATTCGCTAGAGAACAAGCACAAGTAAATTTCAAGGCACAACATGGGATGTTTTTATTTGCTCCAGCTTAATCCTCTGATTTCAGTGAGTATTTCCTGTCTTTCAATTCCTGATGGGAGGACTGTGGGTTTTGATGTGCCCCTCTGTGGATGGTTTTATGGAACAAAACAGAATAATTCCTTTGTTCTATTTCTCTCCAGTGTCTGTTTGGGAAAATGCAGGGGACCTTACCAATAATGTGCATGCTGAGAGCAGTTTCCATTCAAAGGCTCTCAAGGTGCTATACAAACATTAATAAATTTAACCTTGCCGCAGCTCTGCAAAATCAGTAGTATTCCCATGCCAGAGAGGGGGAAACTGAGGCACGGATAGGGTACAGTACTGTGCTCAAAGTACTGAGCTGGGAAACAGAACCCAGAGCTCCTGAGTCACAGACCATTAATAGACAATACTGCCTCTATAAAAACTTGGACTACCATCTGTATTTTTATCAGTGAAAAACATATTTTCCCAATGGGTGGATTAGCCTTTGGCGTCACTTCATCTAGTTGACTGCCACCCTACCTGCTGGGAGCAACCTTGCCCGGAAGATCAGGCCAAGACAACAGAGTGACTTGCTGCTGACTCCCTGAGTGAATCTTTCCAGGGACAGAGTGTCAAACTGGTGCCCTGGGAGCCACACTGCAATGGAAACTTCCCTTGGTTCGTTAGTAGGGTCTGGACATGCAGCTCATCTGGGAAAGGGATGGAGGTAAAAGCAGATGCCTGACAAAATCCCAAGTCTTGGGCCCAATTAGACACTCATGGCCAGATTTTCAAAGGTTTTTAGACACCTAAAATTGCACTAGACACCTAAATCGGTTGGTGTTCGGTCCCTAGGTGCTTATCAAAATCCCATTAGGTGCCTACATACTTAAAAAACTGTTCCTGACAGATATTACAAGGAAGGATGAGTGGGATAGATAGATTAGATTAGATAGAGGGGGTGTATAGGGATACATAGATAGATGTGTATGAGGATTGGTAGATAAACAGGCATACAGACATAGATAAAGGATAGCTAGCTAGCTAGATTCTGGTTTCTGTTATGCTGCTGTAAATTTGGTGTCACTCTACTGACTTCACTGGAAGGACCCTAGTGTTAAACTCAGTGCAACTGAGATCCCAGTCTGGCCCCTTATCCGCATGGAGACTCTCCATCAGCCATCTGGACCAGTTCCACATGGCTCCTTCCAGTAGATCAGCCCAGCTGAGCAACTTTGGGTTAATTAATTCCACAAGCTCTACTGGGTTTCCAGAAACGGCCTTCTCCATTCCCTCCCCTGACTGCGGGGATGGTCTGCTTGTGACAGGAGAAGTTCGTGGCATAATGAAGCCAGCACCAGGAGTTATTAAAACAAATGACACTGCAGTCCCACGGGGAGCAAAGGGGTGGGGAGGGCTGGAAGCCATTGGCTCCTTTTAAACACAACACAATTTTGAATAATATAGCTGCTTACCCTGACGGCTGCCTGAAAGCAAACCTCTGGCAGGCAGTCACCCTCCAGCGAGCCTGGGATGGGGTCGCCAGGGCTGGAACACACTTTCTGAATTGAAGCAGTGGACTGTGAAATAGGAATTACTGACAGCTCTTAAGTATATCAAGAGAACAGCCCTATTCCTTAATACAGAGCCACTAATAGACATCTAGAAACCTATAAAAGAGACAATTCCTCTATATCATCCTAGTTAAATCAATGTACTTATATTACCCTCATCATTTTCCCTTTAACGTTTATTACATTTTGCCACTGTAATTTATTTTTTCATATCCATCAGCCGATTAAAGACTTTATTCTGAAGATACACAAATCCTTGTGACCGAGTTGAAACTGACCTAAACTGTTAAGTAAAAGCAGTCTGGGGAAGGAGGTTGGGATTTTTCTCTGCACTTTCTTTCCTTTTTCTTTAAACTCGTTCATTCTCCTGATTGAAACAGCACATTGCTGTCCAGGATCGTAACTTATGCATCGAGCTGGGTCTCTTTTCCCTTTACCTATCCGGGTACTTTCATGGAAGCCTTCATCCTAGTTTCTGACCGCCTGAGAATCCACTGATGAATGCATCCTTACTGCACCTCTGGGAGATGGAAGAGTAGCAACATCCCTATTTTACACAAGGGATACTGAGGCACAGAGAGAATCAGGGCTAAATTGTCTTGTTATCTCTAGCCCTGTGGAAGGGGTGGAGCAGTTGTGCAGTACCATAATTCCTACTATGCCACCAGGATGAAGTACATTGCTACTGGCCCTACCAATGACAGATCGCAAACTCCGCTTCCCTGCCAGCTCACTTGTGCTGGCCAGTGACCTTGGGGTGGAGCAATCCCCAGCCTTCTCTGTTCACTTGCCTGTAGGTGGGTATGAAATTCCAGGCATAGACCTCTCGCTTTCCCATCCTGACTCAGTATTGTGGGTGTATCCCAGTTCTGCCACCAGTTTAAGAGCTGCACATGTGCTTGTTCTTGAGCACCATCTACTGCTGCCTTATCTATTAACTGTTTACACATATGCTGGCACCTCTCTTTTATAGGGTTCAGAGTTGTAGCCGTGTTAGTCTGTATCAACAAAAACAACGAGGGGTATTTGTGGCACCTTAGAGACTAACAAATGTATTTGGGCATAAGGTTTGGTGGGCTAAGACCCACTTCATCAGATGCATGGAGGGGAAAATACAGTAGGAAGATATATATACATAGTATATGAAAAGATGGGAGTTGCCTTACCAATTCTAATGAGACAATTCAATTAAAGTGGGCTATTATTAGCAGGAGGAAAAATCACTTTTGTAGTGGTAATCAGGATGGCCCATTTCAGCTGCTTAGTGCGAGATCTGACTCTCCAGTACATCCCTTCTTGGCCACAGTCTGACTCTAAGGCCTGGTCTACACTCAGGGAATCGATCTAAGTGAATAACGTAGCTGAAGTCGATGTACTTAGATCTACTTACCATGGTGTCTTCACTGTGATAAGTTGATGGCTGATGCTCCCCCGTCAACTCCGCCTGTGCCTCCCGCCCTGGTGGAGTACCGGAGTCAATGGGAGAGCGCTTGGCGGTCGATTTATTGTATTTAGACAAGACGCGATAAATCGACCCCTACTGGATCGATGGACACCTGTCGATCCAGCGGGTAATGTAGACAAGCCCAAAGTGACTTGCCCTGCTGCATAGCCAAGAACTGAACCCAGTTCTCATGAATGACAACCTCAAGGTCATCCTTCCTCTCACTCCTAGACTTCAGAGGAGTGACTCCTGATCTACATTTGTGGGAAAGGAGAATTGGGACTCACCCAGCTCTGCTCTGTAAACCACACATTGCCATTTAACATCCTCCCCGACACCAGGCATATATACATTTTGGAGTTCTTTCCCACTGTTCTGAGCACAGGTAATTTGCTCCCTGAGCTGCTGATGCAGTTTCTTCATTAGGGACCGTCTCCTGGCAAACCTGCAGCCATATCTCTGAGATGAAGGTAACTTCTTGGGATTTCTTCCCTACGCTGTTCTCTGGCTTTTATTTGATTTACTTAAACATTCCCATTTGTCAGCTTATGTGTCTGGAACCCCTGTTCTCTCTCTCTATTTGCAGAGAATGTCATCAGCCAGTGGTTAAGCCCAGGCACTTTAATGTCTTTATTTTATTTTTTTTTCAAATGGCTTGGATTATGGCACTGAATACACACCATTCCCTAGCTTTGCAGATGATACCCATTGCGAGTAACGAGAAGCAGCGCAATCAGACGCAGACGGCTTTGGATCGTTACGGTACCTGAGCATGCATTGCTGAGCACAAGGAAATGGAGGTAATAAAATGGGAGAGCAGGAAGCCCAAACTGGACGAATGTGTATAAAACAGGAGAGCACAGCTGCACGGGAAAATGAGCCCGAGGGAGTGACGGCAGAGTACACACTACAATCTTCAGCCCTGGCTCTGCTGAAGGGGGCTGAGCAAAGCCAGCCAACCTCCAAAGAGCTGACAAAACTGCTAGCAAGGGTGGAACCCTGCCCTTAGTTTTAACCAGTATGATCTGGCCAGTGCACCTTGTAGATAAAAGATTGGAATTGCTTCAGCCTTGCATTTAATAGCCACAGGCTGTATGTACATCCCCTGCTGTGGCTTCGAGGAGTCCTAAACTAGACATGATCATTTCTTTAGTTTCCCTGCTAACTATATTGTAAAAGGTGAGCAGTGCCTGAAAAACCCTACTATGTTGGCAGGTATTGATCCTGCTGGTTTAGGGTTATTTGGGTTCTGCTGACTTGCTGCAGCAGGTGGCTTGTCACCCTTCCCATATAAGGGAGTGGGGGAGTGGCTCTTTTAGGAGAGTGGATGTAGGGTGTGGGCTGAGCAGGGCTGAGAGAGGAGCCCTTGAAGCAGCCACAATTGGTAAAAAGGGTTAGATTGGGCTTTCACGTCACATTATTTTGGAATGTTCAGACCCCCCAACCCCCATCCACATCCCCATCCCCATCTCCAATAGGGGAGAGATTTTTGGCCTCTGTGAGTATGTAGCTTAGTTTGGAGTGGGCTAGTGGATTCAGCCCCCTTTCCCACATTTATCATCTCGGCTATGCTTAGCATCGTGTATGGGATATTAAGACTGACATGCCTGGAATCACTAATAACTAGTGATTCCTTCCAGCCCTCACAAATTAGAAAAGCTATCGACCTCTGCTTATCCCCGCATAGGATCCACCTATGAAGACAATAAGAAAATGGTTCACAGCACGAGAGACACTTGCTCTAAGGACCCACAGATCAGTCACGGTTGGCCATTCCCCTCCCCAACTATAGAAACAAAAATGGCTAAGTGAGGGTTCTGTTTATCTCGTAGGCAAGAATGTCTCATTATTTGCATGTGTATAAATCTCTTTCTCCCTCCCAACCTAGCTAAAAAATTCCTAGTTACTAAATAAGTGTCTGTGATGGGGTATCCACTCCACCCTAGGCCTGAAAGGGTCATGGTGGCTAGCTGGAGGAAGAGCCAGGGAGTGGGGATTAATTAGATGAGGCTCAGCTGGATGGGAACAGGAAAGGCTTGTGTAAAGCTACAGGGAAGGAGTCTGTAGTCACTCCCTGGAAGAAGGGAGGTGTGTTTGTGGGCACAGGAGCAAGCACCCTACTGTTACTCTCAGGGAGGAGGGGGTTGTGTGGGTGGCAAACCCAGAGCCAGAAGGTAGGAAAAGCTCCAGGAGAAACCAGCAAGGCATGGGAGAGTGCAGACCTTGGCTGCTGAAGAGAGCCCCTGAGCTGGAACCCGGAGAAGAGGGCGGGCCTAGGTTCTCCTACCAGCCAATGGGGACATGGCACAGAGCAGGCAGTGGAGAGGAGACTGCCTGAGACAGTTTGTCCTGAAATACTTTGCTACCCCAGAAGAGGAGGACCCTAGTGACATGGCTGGAGGGCCAAGTTGCAAGGAAGGAGCATCGGGAGTTGCAGAGATGGATGGAGAGATTGCCACAGGAAGGCACAGACCCTGGAAGGAGCTAATTCCCAGAGCTGCCAGGAGGAGGTGACCCTAGTGGTGAGTGGACCCTGTGACAGTGTCACACCCTGCTTCCCTTTGCAAATATTGAGTGGATCAAGAAGAGATGGGTGAGGGAAGCTGCAAGTTAAACAAACTAGAAATGCGGCTGTAGGATGGAAGGTCAAGAAATCCAAGCCACATGTTTTCCACCCCAGATGATAAACTATGCATTGTTTCCTTGTAAATCAAATATACCACGAATAATCTGTCTTTCACCCCAAATTAGAATTGGCACATTCATTTGCCTTGTGAGTCAGATCTACATCCTTCTATATGAGAAAAATGTCTCTTGTTTTATTGCAAATTCTAAATAATGTGAAATGGTTAGTATGATCAAAGAATGTATGGTATAGGTCCCCCAAATGTAGAAGGTAATAAAGATTTTGTTGGTTGTCATTTTGAATAATTGTTGCACTCTAGAAGTAATAGGAATTGTTTGGCACAAGGAAGGAGAAATGTTGAAAGATGTAAACTAGGGTATAACTATGGGATACTAAGAGAAATTGCTTTAAAAAGGTGATCTCAATTGATAGCAGGGGCAAATAATGAAATAAAATCTTTGAAATGAATCACACTGAAAAAAGCCTCCGACAAGAAAAGCATGAAGCAAATTTGTTACACATCACCGCCATCTACTGGATCTCGATGGAAGCAGCAGAGAAGTTAAGAGAACTGAAAACCGAGGACTCACTTGGCACATGTCCAGTAGGAACTGGAGGGTGACCTCCCTCCATTGAGCCCTGAAATGAGGGTTTATAAAATCAAGTCACCATGTGCTCTGAGGAATTGACTGAACCCAGCATAGAAAGCTGCAGAATCCCAAGTGCGACCGACGCTTGGACCAGCCATATGGAAGATCTCCCCCCATCCCAGGGTTAAGAGGATAAGAAGTGGTGAGACTTCATCTCAAAAATAACATTTTCCCTTCTATTCTTTAATACAAATAGCTGTAGGTTATCTTGCTGAGTCTGCACTCTCTAGTGAGACCTCAAGTAACCATATATTTGATTCTAACTTCTCTATAAGTCCAAATTGGCCTAAGAGAGATTGAAAACAATAACTTCAAGCAATTGCTCTTAATATTCTAAACTTGTCCCTTTTGGACCGGTCTCTTCAAAGAGAAATAATCACACTCTTCAAAGTGCTGTGAAGACAAGTGCACTCTTGGAAGTATGATAAAGAAGTGAGACTTGTTGGTAATAAGACATCTCGGTAATTTGCATTGTTCTTTGATGTAAGTGCTCAGCCTCTACTCTAGTCTGTGATAATTGCTTGCAGGTCTGTTTTGTGTGTAGCACACACAACCAATTGCGTACACATTGGCGTGGTAAACTATTGATTCCATATTTACGTGGTTCTGGGTGAATTGATAAATTGTTGGCTGAGTGGTTAGGAATAAACAAGCATCCTGATTTTGAGAAACACTTTTCAAGTTAACAGTTGACCTGAAAAGAACCCAGCGTTAACCTAGTAAGCTAATGCTCCAGGGATTCAATCCAAAGGGGCCATCCCAGTGAATTCTATTATATATTGGCAAACCTAGTTTGTTAGGTATTTAACAAACTGGCACCCTGGCAAATTCATAAATTAGCCCCCCGTCATGGTTACAATTGCAAAGGAGGCATCTCCAGCCCCGACCTGCCCTTAACATGACTTGGAGCTGTGCATCTAATTTATTGAGCTTCAGAGCCAGGAAGTACCCCAAAGTTTGCAGGAATGAAAAGAATTTTAAGTTCATGGGATGGCTGCAGGGAATAAACAACTCATTTCTCTACTACAGGGCTAACTTTAAAGCACTCAGCCATGCCGCTTGCTGTTAGTTCACCTTAATGCTCTACCATGCTGAGCTTCCCTATTGCAGTTTTTTTCTGTCCATCACTCAAGACAGCCCAAGGAAACAAGAACTCAGGCAAAAAATAAAAATAAAAAAAATATACAGGAGCGTAAGCATAGGTTCCTTCTGCAGCAGCAGGAGGCCTGATTGAATGAGGGATGTTGCCCTTGTCCATACTGTAGATTTTTTTTCTGTTCAGTCGCTGTAGCTCTCTGCTGCTTTCCCTGTTCCCGTCCATGCACATGTTTGAAGGGCTTTCTGCTTCGAAGAGAAGCCAAGAAATTCAATCATTCTTTCTGTCTTGATTTCTTTCTTTGCTTGTTGGTTGCGTTTCAGCAAAGTATGTCATGCACCCGTGAGGCTTATCAAATGAGTGTGTTTGGTGTCCAGGCAAGAGTTGGGGGAATGCTGCTGAAAATAATGTTTTGTGGGCATACATCTGAATTTTGTAAGCATGTTCCCTGGGCATGGGTCTGTGCCCCTGTGCTGTTTGCTTCCCTCACTGAGGTCATGTGCAGCAAGGTTTGTGGAAACTGCCAATTTCCAGTGGCTCTTACAAAATATTTATGGAAAGCAACGTGCAGATCAGGGCCGGCTCCAGGCACCAGCTTAACAAGCAGGTGCTTGGGGCAGCCAAGGGAGAGGGGCGGCACCTGCGGCAATTCGGGGCGGGCAGGTCCCTCACTCCCTCTAGGAGCGAAGGACCTGCCGCTGAACTGCAGCCGCTGATCGCGGCTTTTTTTTTTTTTTTTTCCCAATTGCCGCCGCCGATCGCTGTGTCCTTTGGCACCATGGTCCTGACTCCAGTTCATCCAATCAAGAAGCAGAAATAATACCATGTGACCTCTGGGGCCATTCTTGAATTTGGGAATATCCTTTACCACCTACATGGCCTAGCGTTACCCAGCTGGGGAGTCATGTGGAATCCCTTAAAATATAAGGGGCTAAACTGTTATCTCAGTTGCATTGGTGTAAATTCCAGTGAAGTAAGACTGGTGTACATTTGGTGGTACCACTATCTAATCTATCTATCATCTGTGATGTCTGTAGAGCAGCTCTTATGACAGGTATTGCAACCTCAATGCAGTGTCTTTGGGGACCATTGCATTAAATTCATGAATGGTCTATGCATGATTGTGTTTTCCTTCTTGGGGAAGTGTTACCACAGGTCCTGCAGGAACTGAAAACAGTGGGTAGCGATTAAGGGGTGTCACTGAGACTACACAACTCCAAAGACATTCCACCCCCTGTTTAGAGTGGGTTTAAATCTGGTTATTGTCTTGATATGTTTTCTCTGTAATGATTTTGCACTGTGGATTGCTTGGAAGAGCTGTGTGTCACAGTATAAACACTGTCATTGTCCTGGGAGAGAAAGCAATGCACAGGTGCTGGTGGTTACATAGACTGGCTTGTTGGGGATATCGCAGTGGAAGGCAGGGAACTATGCAGCCATAAAGCCCACGGTCAGAAGGGAGTGGGACAAGGGTCCCTGCCCTGACACAAGTGACGGCTGGAGACCTGAACCCTGACTGGGCACTCCTGGAATGGGCAATGAAGGGAATACAGGTAACTGACACTGTGACAGACACTCCCATAGTATCTCAGCCCCGATGGGCCCAACACCTCTGCTGAGCACTCATCCATGATCTGTTTTGTCCACCGTGGGCTATTCACTTTCCCTGGATATCTCTCAGCTTCCCACTCTTGGGCTTGCTGGGAGGTCACGGGGACACTGCCTCCCCTGAGGCGACTGCCTGGTTTCCTATTGGGTATGTCTGTACCTGCTTGTGGGGAGAAGTCCCAGGCTCCACACTGGGGGACAGTGGAGCGATTTGGTGGTCGCTAGGTATTTAACCCTTTCAGCATCTGATTGCTCACACATGGAGTCACTGGAGGCCTTGGTGCACTGCTTTTTAGTCACAATTCATTTTTCAGGAGTAAAACCCTGGGCATAATTCAGAGTTTTACATTTTAAACATGTGCCCCTTACGGTATGAGACAGAGGATGCGTTTGTGGTTAAGGCTCTGGACTGGGACTCCAAAGCTCATAGTTCAGTGCCCAGTTCTTCCCCAGGCTTCCTCTGTGACCTTGAGTTACACTGGCACTGAGGGGTTGTAAAATAGCCGGAGTCCGTCCCCCGGAATCTTTGTCGGGTGCATCAGTGGCTGTATGTACTGTAGCCTGGGGTACAGGGGTTAGAATCATAGTTGGGCTGGAAGGGACCTTGAGAAATCATCTAGTCCAGCCCCCCTGTGCTAAGGCAGTACCAAATAAACGGAGACTATCCCTGACAGGTATTTGTCTAACCTGTTGCTAAAAACCTTCAATGATGGTGCTTCCACAACCTCTCTTGATAATGTATCCTGGTACTTAACTATCCTTATAGTGGAGAAAGTTTATCCTACTATCTAACCTAAATCTCCCTTTACTACTTGTCTCACCCTCAGTGGACATGGAACATTTGTTCATTAGCCTCTTTATGACAACCTTTGACATATGTGAAGGCTGGTCTCATGTTCCCCCTCAGCCTTCTCTTCTCTGCACTAAACATGCCCAATTCTTTCTACCTTTCTTCACAGCCCACGTAGAAAGGGATGGGGGAGGGGGGGTTCATACCTTTACTCTGACTACTCCTAGCTGCCACAGGCTGGGATGCAAAGCAGCTCAGGTTGCCCTGGCCTACCCCTCAGGCAAATCGCTTCTTATCTGTAAAATGGACATAATGATAAAGACCCTGAATGGGATCAAATTTGCTGGTCTCTCCAGTGCACTGTTAGAGAGAGGGGAAAAGAGAGGCATTTACCATAAAGCATTTTTAATTGAAAAAAGAAATTAAGGAGAGGGGATTTAAGTGGTGCTTAATTCTCTATACCCCTAATTACCTGCTGCCACTGACTTGGGGGTGGGTAAAGGAAATTGAAACAGGCAAAAAATAATCATCATGGCCAGATGAAAGGTTCCTTGAAACCAGTCGGAGTCTTTGTATTGCCTTCAGTTTGGCTTTGGATCAAGCCCAATGCCATAAAAAGGATTCAGGCTTTGCAGGGCTTGGACCCTCAGCTCTATTGTAGGCTTTTCCCCTCCCTGGAGAATCCATTCCGCCGTTCCATTGAAATAGTCTGTGAGCTCTCAGGATCCTGTCTGCTATTGCACTGAATTATGGAAACCAGCCAGCCTGTCCCAGTGGAAATCGCACACAAAGAGGGAGAAAGAACCTTATTAGTGGGGAAGGGCGAATGTGGCAGGAATAATCCAGCCTCCTTCCTCTCTCTACGTGTTTCTCTATGGACTCTTATTTTAGCTCGGTGTCTCTGAACACGCATGGCCGCAACTGTAGCTCCCGCTGTCTTTCTCCTCCCGTTCCCCCTCCTGCTTTGTTGGATCGGCTCAGTGCCTCTGCAAAATGACAGCCAATCATGAGCACCTAATGTGCCATCAGGCTGGGACTGAGCGGCAGTGGGGATGGTATTTGTACTTTGCCCTGCTGTCGCATCTGCCGCTGAGGTTCTCTAAGCATTTCCCCGTGTTATCAAAACGGTCCCAACGGTCCTGGGATGAGTAGAACCTGTTAGACCCCTGGGCAAACCGAGGTGAAGCTTGTGAACTCTGTAGGAGAGGGACTGTCTTTTTTTTTTCCCTTCTGGGTTTGTACAGCACCTAGCACCGTGGGGTTCTGAGCCATGACTATGGCTGCTAGTGCTACTGCAATACAGATAATAAAGGCGCCTAAAGGATTTGTCTAAAGTCGTGCAATAATCCTTTGACAGCACATGATAGAACACTGTCTCCAGTTCTTCTCCCTCTGCTAATCCATGGCACCTGGTAACTAACCCTGCCTGCCATGTTACCTCATGCATGGTGCATCGTAGTCATTAATATTATCCCCATTTTACAGCCAGGGAAGTCTAGCGACCAGGTGACTTGCCCAAGGCTGTCCTGGGATTCTGTGAAACAACCAGCAACAGAATAAGATCTCTTTTTGGGGACCTAGGCATAGCATTTTTCCTCTCTCCTTATGAGACCCCTTGCTTGCCCCACTGCGTCCCTCAGCGCCACAGAGAATGAGATGGATGTGCCCAGAGCCCCCTCTTTGTGCATGGTGCAGACATGGGCTCTGTGAAGGGTTATCACACGATAAGCATCCACTTTGGGGATGTAAGGAAAGGGAACAGGCTTTGGAACCTACCTCCAAACCCAGGGATGCTGCATTGAAACCCCACACGTGTAGGGCTAGCAGGACTTCTGCTGTGAGATCCTCTGAACGGAGAAAGCGGGGAGAAGAAGTTTTGCCCTCTGTCTGTAATTTGGAGTTAGTTACCTTGGGAACTAGATTTATCTCTTCCCTCTTACATACTTAATACAGTACGTCGCAAGGAGAGCACTTTTACTAACCAATTGATGCAGAATTGCTTGTATAAATTATGTATCCCTTGTCCAGCTGGAACACAAGCTGTGAGTTATGGAGTGTCCTTCTTGCTTCATCTCGCGAGGAGCAGGCACCGGAATACTCCACTTGGCCTTTAAAGGAATATATATCAATTTAGGACTGGCAATTTCTTTTCATAATAATCATCCCTAGCTGTTACACAGCACATTTCAGCCAGAGATCCCAAAGCACCTTATGAACGAGAGTAAGTGTCACTCTCTCCAGTGTAAATGGCTTAAGTGACTGGGCCAAAGTCATGTGTTGAATCGGTAGCAGACCTGGGAATAGAAGCCAGAAAATCTGAAGGCTAATCTTACGCCCTGGAACCCACCACTTTACACAACTTCACTCCGCATCTATGGCAGACATCCTAAGAAGAGTAGCATTATATTATCACAATCGGTAGATTTGGGGGGTCTAAAGAAAGATAACAAGAAATTGTTCAGTGAAATAAGGAAACAAACACAACTGGATTATTGGGGATTTACCTGCAGTGCGCGGATGGCAGAGTAAGGAGGAGAAGAAGCATGGTCTAGTAGTTTGAGCACTGAACTTGACTCGGATGTGGATTTGATTTGTGGCTCTGTTGATGACCTGTTGTGTAGCCTTGGGCTAGTTACCTCCTCTCTCCCTGCCTCTGTTTTCCCTCCCACCTTTTGTCTGTTCTGTCTATATAATTTATTAGCTCATCAGGGCAAAGGTTGTCTCTCTCACCATATTTGTACAGCATCTAGCACAATGGATCTCAGTTGGCACTTCTAGGTGCTGCAATCATTCAAATGAAGAATCCCAATATCCATTTATTGGGCCAGTTCATGAGAACAGGAAAAGGGAACTGGTCAGAAAATGAAAGCAATCAGGTTAGTGGCAGTGTCCAAACTTAGTGAAATGCAAAAAGTAATCTAATGAAAAAATTGTGGATATTATTATTGTTATTTATTATTATTATTTATTTTATTTAACCTTTATAAAGTACATATAACAGAGAACTCAATAAAGCAATGGTTCCTGCCCAAAGACATTACAAACTAAGTGAAGAGCTTTCAATCTAGGCTGTGAATTACATTTTTAAAATTCATTCACTTTAAAATATTAATCTAGCATGGCATTAATAACATGGGTGAAGGATATATATTTAAAGAGCTGATTTTTATCATCCCGGTATCCTTTTAATTTGCAGTTTGTCCTTCCCAAGCAGGAATCTAGTCTCTAAACATAGTTATTATGAGCTTGCTAAGCTCAAAACTTTAATTGCCACTTACTGTTAAAATGTTTCATCTGAGCCTGTTTCTATTTTAATATCCTGTTTTGATACATTAATAATCTGATTTTAACTCAAGTATATTGAAAGCAACTATGATGTAGGTTTAAAATATAGTAATGTGAATCACATTTTCCACCAACCTCTGTCCATAAATTCTGACCTGATTATAAAGTACTTTGATAGTGTATCTATTTAGCACCATCTCTGCACGCCTCAATCTGAACCTTGCAGTCATTGGTGGATCTCAACACCTGGCAATAAAGAGTTAATGATCAGTGTGAAATACTCTGATCACAAAGTACATTGAAAGATTGGAATCCCATGTGATGACACTGATTTCACAACAGTATAAAAAGGGCAATATTTGACCCTAAAAGTAAGGCTGATAGGTGAGTAATTTAAGCGAAAATAAGAGCTGACCTGACTGCTGACAAAACTCAGACTGAGCCTGGATATTTTTCTGAGTTTCAAAAAGTTTTGCTAACCATTGAACTTATTTCCCCCCTACCTTTGCCCTTCCTGTTTTGAGTCGTAACTGGAAATGCCACAAACCTGACCACCTGCATCTCACAGGCCACCAGCACCATCCATCTACCACTGCACCAAGCCCATCAGCCAGAGTCAGATTCAAGCCCTCAGAGGACTTGGCTATTGTGTGCCACAGGCAGAGAACAGGGAGGACTGAGGTACACCAATGGCCAAGGCTCCTGTAGAGGCAGGGAATTGATTTGGGGAGGTCTATCAAGCTCTATATTAAAACTAATTTTCTTGTTTGCCCCCACAACTCCTCTCTTATGAAGGCAAATACAAAGAACTCAAAATGTATTATTTCACAAAATCTTGTTATTTTTATAGGCTTGGGGTTAGTAATAGGGAGTTTTCATGTGCTGTTACTATATTGGTGTGGGCAAATTGGGCAGTCGTCAGTGTAAATGGCCTACAATGCCCGTTTTGGCTTGCAGAAGTCTGCATGCATAACACCAGTAGTGCTGCACAAATGTGCAATGCAATACCACATGTGGATGTTGGGACATAGGCACTGCCAGACTGGATCAGACCTGTTGTCCATCTCGTCCAGTGTCTTCTCTGTGACAGTGTCTAGCACCCGATGCATCAGAGGAAGGTGCAGTAATGATAACCCCTAGCTCTCGTGTCACTTTTGATCAGTAGATGTCCTTTACAAAGGAGGTCAGTATTATTCTCTCCATTTTACAGATGGAGAAACTGAGGTACAGAGAAGGAAGTGATTTGCCCAAGGTTGCCCAGCAGTAGTCAGGAATAGAGCCCAGGTCTCATGAGTCCCCATGCACTATATACTAAACAACACTGCTCTAAGAGCCCACTGTACACAGCTATGGGATAATAGACAGCAGCTCGATGTTGGCCAAACATTATATGGACAATGAGAACCCTTAGAGTCACAGTAGTAAGAATTAAGAAACAATAGCCACCCATGGTTTGGAAGGGGTATGGACCTTCTTCCTTCAGGACATGAGCCAATCACTAATTGATGGGGGTTAAAAAGGAACTTCCCTTCCGGGCTGATTTTTCTATCATTGTCCTTTTGGGTTGGTGATTCTCACACTTCTCGCTGAAGCATCTGATTCTAGCCACTGTCAGAGACAGATGCTTGACTAGATGAACCAGGGTCTGATTCGATCTGGTAATGCCAACGTTCTGAACATTCAATGATCCAAACACTGCTCTCACTTACACCATAATAAATGCAGAGTAACTCCATGGGCTTACTCAGTATTTACATCAGTGTAGCCAAGAGCAGGAATTGCCTCAACGCAGAGGTTGACAGCTGTACCTCTATTAATGTCAGAAAAATCTCTATCTTAACAAACTGGGAGAAAGCAGCAAGGAGGCTAAATGCAGTTAATGTCAAGTGGGTTTATCAAATGTGCCAGTTCTTCTGTTTGGGATGTTGTGGGATTTGATTTGATTTTTTTTTTTATTGGTCTACAGTCAATTTTCTAGCTTATGCCATTTCTCCATTTGCCGCAGCAACTGCCCGTATGCCAGCTGTCCCGGCGGTTCTTGTGTTTACTCAGCAGCTGCTCACAGCTGGACGAGGAGGCCATGTGCACTGGTGATTAGCTGCTGGTAACTGTATAGACACGCACCATATGCGCGGGGGTCAATGGGGCCCATTTCAGACTGTTCGCTGCCAGGTTGCTCAAAGCCAAGGCAACCCAGATTCCAGATGAAGAGCTCTGTTGCCCTGGCGCAAATCCTCAGTAACTTCTCTGTCTGCAATCTGTCCATACACAGTGGCAAATAGGCACAATTCACTATTGTGATATAAATTTCATGCATCTAGGGCAATGGGACTAGAACCCTCATCTCCAAAATGCCGGACCTCCAGCACTCAAAATAAAGGAGCAGTCACAGAGGGGCTGCTACTGTTTGATCTCTTAGCCTGTCTAACTGAGAGCAGCATCCGGATGGCAGTATTTTTAAGGGCCCCAAACCCCTCCTCCAATCACATCTTCCCTAGAGCCAAATTCTGGCCTCACTTATATTGAGGTAAATTGGGGGTGACTCCACCTGCCTTGTACTGGCTCTGAATGTATGAATGAGTGTAAAATGTTGCCTCTAGTGGCTGGGGCTGCAGAGAGGATAAAGGACCTACTACTGGTGTTAGCTAAAGGAATTTCCCCCTAAATCAGGTGTTAGAGGGACAGAGAGGCACTGGATTTATGCCAGTGGGGCTGAGAGTGCAATCTCTCCCTTATAGGCCAAACATGTATTGTTGTTTTCCTGAATACATTCAGTAATGATCAGAAGAAAAACCTATATATTGTGCAGATGGTGATTGTCCTACAGATTTGAAGCTCTGACTAGCAAGAGAGGAATGCTAAGACTCCTGAGACCTAAGCCTAGCTCTAAGGCAAAGCAAATGGGACAGAAGGTGCATGCTTAATTCTACCATTCCCTTCCTATATTCCCCTATTTAGAGCATTGTGCTACAATCACTCTTTCCTGCCCTCTTCCTGCATCTCAGCATATGTGGGCTCGCAGGTTTTCTTAAGCAGGAGACACTTATTAAAGCTACAACTGTAGACACAAATAACCAGGCTTCCACACAGCTCCAGCTCTGACTTTGTTTCCTTTCTTTAGCAGGGATCGCGCACTGTGGGCAATTCGGTACAGCACACAGTGACACCTAGTGGCTGAATAATATACTGCAAGAAAGGTATCGATACACCCCATTCATTGCGCCATGCATCCTCTGTCAGAGAAAGGGTGTTGCATCATTGAATCCAGCAGCCTCTCCCCAGCAGCATGCAGGATCTACAGAGTCCCTCTGCACAATTGCCCCATTTGCATTCCACTCCTCTTCACAGCCCTGCCACATGGGTTAAATCAGTGGTTCTCAAAGTTTTGTACTGGTGACCCCTTTCACACAGCAAGCC
The DNA here is from genome assembly GCF_027887155.1 of Malaclemys terrapin pileata. Taxonomy (NCBI): domain Eukaryota; kingdom Metazoa; phylum Chordata; order Testudines; family Emydidae; genus Malaclemys; species Malaclemys terrapin. The sequence goes on from NC_071519.1 coordinate 20,656,975, forward strand.
TCTGAGTGCGACCCCCCCCTTATAAATTAAAAACACTTTTAAATATATTTAACACCATTATAAATACTGGAGGCAAAGCAGGATTGAATGGAGGCTGACAGCTCGCGGCCCCCCCGTAATAACCTCTCAACCCGGTGAGGGGTCCCGACCCCCAGTTTGAGAACCCCTGGGTTAAATGCTACTAAGGGTTCTCCCCACTAGGATGAATCTGCATCATTAGTTAGATTTGAATGACTGTGGGTTTTGTTGCTTTGTTTTTAATCAAATCTACAGTCTTTTGGCCTAAAACTCCTTGGCAATGTCCCTTTCGAATTGATTAGTTCAGGGAAAGAGGTTGGGACTACTGGAATGACGTTCTCGCTACTGCTGTCTTGGTCTATTTTTAATGGCTTTAGCTGGCACTAATTTTACAGTGAGCCCTTTCCTTATAGCTGCCCCTTGATTGTCTAGCAGCGAGCTACGGGTTGACTCCGTTTCCTCGCTTGCTCAGCTGTGTAAGATGCAGCTTGGAAAGTATTAATCATCTTGCTTTTCTCCGAGAGCCCAGAGCACATGAAACCAGCCACCTCTGGAATTTCAGCTGAAGGAATCGGTGAAAAAAAAAAATGTTAAACCATGGAACTTCTTTTCCTCCTGACTTATCTGCCTTGGCAGAAATTCTGTCCCACTGTTCTGGAAGCATCTTCCATTTCTCTGGGTCTCCTGGGGTATATCACCAGTCACCACTAGCATTTATTTTCCCCCTCCCTGAGCTGCCTTTCCCTCTCTATTAATTGCCGTTTCAAATAATACCCACGTCTCTGAATTTATTCCCGTGGATCCATCCAAAATCGATTTCTCCTGATGAAGGGTGGGCTCCCTACATGCGAATGTAACAATAATTTTTAATTAAACTCACAGCAATGGAGCTTTTATCACCGGCATCAGGCAATCAGTGCGTGGCTCTTACCGACTCTCTCTCTTTCTTTCACTCCCTCCCCTGAAAAGCCGCCTCTCCACAATGTCTCTTTGCCAATAAAATCTTTATCAGGTCGTGGCTGCTCCTGCAGTTTTTGAGGGAGGGGGGTGACTGCAAGCCTGCGTTTCAGGCAAGGTGTTGTGTCCCAGAGTGCTCTGCTGTGGCTGTTCACCAAGACTCAAGGTGCTTTGGACCTCTTAATGGAATGTGTGCCACTGCTGGGTCACTTCTTTCTAAACAGACCCTTCATCTTGGAGAGCTACTGTGGATCTGCGGGACACACCCAGAGCGTTGTAGGCGACCCACAACCCTGGGGCTGCCCAAGCAATGAGGCAGCAGGCCTACTGTTGCTCACCCTCTCTCACATGGCACCGCTTAGTATAGTATCTGAGCACCTCACTGTCATTTCATGTTTATCCTCATGCCAGGGTTTCTACAGGTATGTTAGCAATAAGAAAGTCAGGGAAAGTGTGGGACCCCTACTGAATGAGGGAGGCAACCTACTGACAGACGATGTGGAAAAAGCTAAAGTACTCGATGCTCTTTTTGCCTCCGTCTTCACAGGCAAGGTCAGCTCCCAGACTGCTGCACTGGGCAGCACAGTATGGGGAGGAGGTGAGCAGCCCTCAGTGGTGAAAGAACAGGTTAAGGACTATTTAGAAAAGCGGGACCTGCACAAGTCCATGGGGCCGGATGCAATGCATCCGAGGGTGCCGAGGGAGTTGGCTGATGTGATTGCAGAGCCATGGGCCGTTATCTTTGAAAACCCCTGGAGATTGGTGGAGGTCCCGGCTGATTTGGAAAAAGGCAAATATAGTGCCCATCTTCAAAAAAAAAAAAAAGGAAGAAGGAGAATCCAGGGAACTACAGCCTCACCTCAGTCCCTGGAAAAATCATGGAGCAGGTCCTCAAGCAATCCATTTTGAAGCACTTGGAGGAGAGGAAGGTGATCAGGAACAGTCAACATGGATTCACGAAGGGCAAGTCATGTCTGACCAACCTGATTGCCTTCTATGATGAGATAACTGGCTCTGTGGATATGGGGAAAGCGGTGGACATGATATGCCTTGACTTTAGCAAAGCTTTTGATATTGTTTTCCACAATATTCTTGCTAGCAAGTTAAAAAAATTATGGATTGGATGATTGGACTATAAGGTGGATAGAAAGCTGGCTAGATTGTCGGGCCTAATGGGTAGTGATCAATGGCTCGATGTCTAGGTGGCAGCCGGTATCAAGTGGAGTGCCTCAGGGTTCGGTCCTGGGGCCAGTTTTGTTCAGTGTTTTCATTAATGATCTGGATGATGAGATGAATTGCACCCTCAGCAAGTTTGCAGATGACACTAAACTGGGGGGAGAGGTAGATATGCTGTAGGGTAGGGGTAGGGATAGGGTCCAGAGTGACCTAGACAAATTGGAGTATTGGGCCAAAAGAAACCCGATGAGGTTCAACAAGGACAAGTGCAGAGTCCTGCACTTAGGACGGAAGAATCCCATGCACTGCTATAGGCTGGGGACTGACTGGCTAAGCGGCAGTTCTGCAGAAAAGGACCTGGGGATTACAGTGGATGAGAAGCTGGATATAAGTCAGCAATGTGCTCTTGTTGCCAAGAAGGCTAACGGCATATTTGGCTGCATTAGTAGGAGCATTGCCAGCAGATCAAGGGAAATGATTATTCCCCTCTATTCGGCACTGGTGAGGCCACATCTTAAGTATTGCATCCAGTTTTGGGGAGAGAGTCCAGCGGAGGGCAACGACAATGATTATGGGACTGGGGTACATGACTTAAGCCCAGTTCCCTCAGGCTCTCCTCCTATTTAGTCTATAGAAGAGAAGAGTGAGGAGGGATTTGATAGCAGCCTTCAACTATCTGAAGAGGGTTCAAAAAGAGGATGGAGTTCGGCTGTTTTCAGTGGTGGCAGATGACAGAACAAGGACTTATGGTCTCAAGTTGCAGTGGGGGAGGTCTAGGTTGGATATTAAGAAACACTATTTCACTAGGAGGGTGGTGAAGCAGTGGAATGGGTTACCTAGGGCGGTGGTGGAATCTCCATCCTTAGAGGTTTTTAAGGCCTGGCTTGACAAAGCCCTGGCTGGTATGATTTAGTTGGTGTTGGTCCTGCTTTGAGCAGGGGGTTGGACTAGATGACCTCCTGAGATCTCTTCCAACCCTAATCTTCTATGGTTGGCTGCACTGGCCTGACATCCCATAGGATGGGTGGCAAGAAATCAGATCTTACAACAGGACTTAACTTTGTCTAGGGGAAAGAACTGCAAGTGCCCAGAGCTAGAAGGGTAGCTGATGGTAATAATAATTCTTATGGTGTAACATGATGCCTGGGGCCAGGTCACCAGCAGCAAGGATTGAGCCTCAAACCTACGCGTCTAAAATCACAAGCCTCATTAGCTGGGTCGAGAGCCAACGTTGGTGGTGTAAAGATGTAGCTGATTCAGAATGTAGCCCACCTGCTACAAGGGACTAGACCGTGACACTGTGTGAGTGTATCCCACTTGTGAGTGTTACAGTCCCCGCATCTCAAACACTTATCCTTCATGGATTAGGCACATTTTATAGCCATCCCCCATGTTGTCCTTTGGCTCTGCAGGTCACCAGCTCAATCCCCAGGCTGTCAGCCAAGATGGCAGCCATCACACAAGCATGGGTTTCAGTTGCATTCCCACCTAGGCTATGTCTTCACTGCAGAGTTAACCTGGGGTCTTACTCAGGTATTGTTGCCCCTAATTCCCCCATGCATACACCAAACCATCTCACCTGAGTTTGGCAGGGAGGGTTTAAGCCCAAGCTAGCTCTCAGGGTTTGTCTTCACACTGCAGGTATAGGCCAGAGCCTAGGTGCTGGTTTCACTTGGGTTGGTAACCCACCCACTTTTCAGGGAGGACGCAGGCTAAATCACTTGAGTACTGATAGGCTGCCCATGCCTTCCCACAAGGATTGATAACTTCTCCCACAATTCACTGGGAAAGAATCATAGAGCGGCTCAGCTCAGGGCAGCACAAAGCACCATGAGATGTTCCCCCAGGATCCCTAGTGACACACACACAAAGAACAGCACCAGTGAGGACACAGGGACATAGGCAGCTTCACAGTGTGGCAGAAAAGACGTATCCCTGAAGATGTTCCATTGCTGATGGAAGCTGCCCTGGGTAGGAGGAATCATGGAGGAATATTCTTCCTAGTGCAGAACTCTGGGAGCTGGGGCAGAATCGAATCTCTTCTTCTGGTGATGTGAAGAGGATTGAAGAACTCTGTTAGCATCAAACCCAGCCCCTATGCCAGGCCAGCTGCAGTTAATGCATGAGAAAACATAGTGTGATCAACACCGTCCAGCCAATGGATTGGCTGATTTCCTTGCTCAGAGCAACAGTCAAATCCTAATTTACAGCCTGCTGGCAAGGGAGACAGACTTTTTCCTTTGTTTTTTAACTTTTATTGTCTGTGCAGGAGCGTGACCCAGTGATCAGAGCCACAGGCGTGGAAGCCAGGACTCCGTTTTGTTTCCAAGAGCAAACTTTATTAAAAGGCTGCATTGTGGGTAACTGGCCAGGAATGGGGGGTGGGGGGGGGTGTTTGTTTAAAGAGCAGGGAATGATCAGTAGGATCCACTGTGTTTCTTGTGCTTGGAAATGAGCCCTGAGTGATCCATTTCCACCGAGCTCTGGTCCTTGTTCTTTTTGGTGTTAAAGACGGCGGCATATGTGAGAGAGCAGGATTCTTGTTGATGAAAACTCCAGACACAGGTTCACCTTCTGCTGCCATGGGTGTTGATATGAGGAATCTCTACACTGGTCTCCAATGGTGGAGGGACGACCCTACACAGCCTGCCTGGGTCCTGCAAAGGCAGTGGAGAAGCCTTTTTTTTGAAGTGGGGCAGTGGTTAATTCTGGACGCTGGCGGCACTGATGGGCCAACAGCTCTTCACACTGATTCTGGCTTAAACACGTGGCCTTTGGAGATCCTGCAGTATTTTTTTTTGCAAGAGGAATTTGCTGGCCAAATTCCACCTCCCCACCCACTTGTGAGCATGTGCACAAACTCCTCTCTTATTCTCCATCACCCAGCTTCCCCTCCTGTTCACCATTCCATCCCATCCCTGGGGCACCTCCAGCGATTGCTGGCATGGCAAAGCGACACTAGGAAAGCAGTTCAGGCTGTTCTTGCTGCCTTTAGTGCAATAAGCATAAATGATTCTTTTTTTGGAAAGGAGGGAGTCCCACTTCCTACTCCTTCATTCCCTCCCCTCCTCCCATCCACTCTCTACTGCTCAGCTGGAAAAGAGGGGGAGGAGCCAGCACCATGTGACCAGCCAGCTGTCTACAGAACATAGCAAGGGTTCTGTGGACTAACAGATGAATCCATGGACCGCTACTTGGAAACATCTTACTTTAACATTTCACCTCTTTCTTTCTTCTTCCCATCTTGAATTTCTTTTGATTCTAGCAATAGCTTGGAAACAGATCGATCGTTCTGAACTTTCTGTATTATATTGATCTGGTTGGGGCTTTCTTCTTTCTTCCTTTTTGTTGTTGTTTGTTTGATGACAAAAAGTAAAACAGGAAATTGATTACGAAAGAGGGAGAGACGTTATTAATTCCTGGCTGGTTCTTTGTGCGTGTGTGCTAGTACTTATCAAAGGTGGACAGCGAGGGGTTAACAGTGCAGGAGCAGGGGGTAGCTTTTGCCAGGGGGAATGGCTTTGTGTTCTTTTAGCAGGGTGTGATCGAGATGATTTGAATTCCAGTGGCTTTGAATCATGCCTTCATCATGAGATAAATAAACCACGAAGACTATGCAGTTTACTGCATATAAATGTAAGAGCTGCCCTACTGGGTCAGACCATGGTGCATCTTGCCCAGTATCTTGTCTCTGACAATGTACCAGCTCTGTACCAGAGCTTCAGGGGGAGTGTACAGAACAGGGCATTTATGGAATAGGTCTTGGACATGAGATCAAAAGATGCAAATGGGTGGGAGCCTCCTGTCATCTAAATTTTGAGCTACATCCCAAAGAGTTTGGGAGTGTTTGCATTGGGAGCTTTGGTTGGTCCATTTTGGAGATAGGTGCGAATCGTGAAATTCCAGTCTAGGCTTGTCCAAGATTCAGATGTCTTGTTTAGTCCTATCTCTGTTAAACCAAATAAACCAGACATGCCTTGTTCTGATCTCATGTGCACTGGTGTAAATCAGGAGTAACTCCACTGAAGTCAATGGAGGCACACCATGCTATGGCAGGTGAAAGGGAGAGCAGAATTGTATCCAACATCCTTTTTGGACCCTGTGGTCCCATGTGAGATCCTGGGGCATTTTCCATTAGAGAAAAAAGTTGTTTGATTGTGCTTGGGAAAAATATTTCCCTTCCCTGCTTGCTGTCATGAGAGATGTGGGGCTGCCCCCAGCCAGAGGAGGCTGCATTTTGGTGGAGAAATGATCTCCATGTGTCTAGAGCTTTTGTTCTGTGGGATGAATGAACTGTATAATATATTGTATTGCATCGGCAGTTTTTCAGCAACCCACAATCTCCTGCCTCCTGACTCATTCCAGGTGCATGGTTCTCAGCCCTGCTGGCATACCTGGCTAGGTAATGTGTGTTCTGGTTCTACCAGGGTGTCAGGTCATGTCAGTGATGTGAACTTAAGGCTGGTAATTCCAAGGAAATGAGACTATGGTCTTACCTTCCCAGGCCCTTTATGAAGATCCATGTCAATGATAAATCAGTCCCTTTCCCTTGGGAAAGCCTAAGGCATGCCACTATTGTGTGGTGGAACCTGTTGGAGAGATGAAAATGGAGTGAATTCCCCTACCAGATATGGGAAGGGCATCCTTATCCATTGGAAGAGGGGCAAGGACCCCATAGTCAGTGAGGCTTAGTTTCCCACGCAAAAGCAAGACATGTGGGCTACCTGGACATCCATGGATGCCACCCCCTTGGCTGTGATTTTGGGCCATCCAGAGAATTTCAGGGAAGGCCCACAAAGGTAAGGTTGGTTGGTAACCCCATAACCACATCTCTGGGTGGCATCACTTGTTTCTGGAGGCACGATGCACTGCCTCCTGACATATGGATACAACAACATCTCATATTGATGTGTAGGCCAGACCGTGGTGATTCTGGGACTTCAAAGGGAGGGTGGATAGTCATTTGTCTTGGATGGTTTAGACAAAACAAATCCTGCATCTTGGCAGGAGGTTAGACTAAATGACCCTTGTGGTCCCTTCTAATCTATGGGACTATGATTCTTGGTCCAGGCCAGGACATAAGGAGACCTTGGGTGATGACACTGAGCAGCAGAACATAAGAACAACTGTACTGGGTCAGACCAAAGGTCCATCTAGCCCAATATCCTGTCTTCTGACAGGGGTCAATGCCAGGTGCCCCAGAGGGAATGAACAGAACAGTTAATCCTCAAGTGACCCATTCCCAGCTTCTGGCAAACAGAGGCTAGAGACACATCCCTGCCCATCCTGGATAATAGCCATTGATGAACCTATCCTCCATGAACTTATCTAGTTCTTTTTTGAACCCTGTTATAGTCTTGGCCTTCACAACATCCTCTGGCAAAGAGTTCCACAGGTTGACTGTGCATTGTGTGAAGAAATACTTCCTTTTGTTTGTTTTAAACCTGCTACTTATTTTCATTTGGTGACCCCTAGTTCTTGTGTTATGAGAAGGAGTAAATAACCCTTCCCAATTTACTTTCTTCACACCAGTCATGATTTTATAGACCTCTCTCATATCCACCCTTAGTTGTCTCTTTTCCAAGCTGAAAAGTCCCAGTCTTATTAATCTCTCCTCATACGGAAGCTGTTCCAATCTCTAATAATTTTTGTTGCCCTTTTCTGAATCTTTTCCAATTCCAATATAGCTTTTTGGAGATGGGGCGACCACCTCTGCACGCAGTATTCAAGATGTGGGCATATCATGCATTTATATAGAGGCAAAATGATATTTTCTGTCTTATTACCTATCCCTTTCTTAATGATTCCCAACATTCTTTTTGCCTTTTTGACTGCCGCTGCACATTGAGTGGATGTTTTCAGAGAAGCTGTGTGAGTCAGTGGGAACTAGAGAGAACCATAGGGTCTGTCTGAATGCAGCGGCCTTGGTAAAGAATCGCTTTTGTGTTCATTGCTGCTGAGACCCGTCTCCGCATGCTTCCTTCATCTTCCAGGAGAGGGAGGGGAGTTTTGTTGTATGATCCATTCCATGGTGCAGCCTATCTGCCCACCTAGTGCCTGAGTCAAAGCCCACTGGGGTCAATGGGAGATTTCCTTTTACGTCACTGGACTTTAGATCAAGCTGGTTTTGTCTGTGAGTCACCATCATGGGAACAGAATTTCTACGGTCTTTAGCCCCTTCCTCGGGTTTCTGCCTGAGAGGCTCCCTGTGTTAGCAGCAGTGGCTGGAAGAGCCCATTGCAATGCACGAGGGATGACTTCATCTCTCTGCGTATGACTGTAATGCACAGAGGTGTGACTGCAGCAGGTGTAGCTTGGACCTGGATACCTTGAGTAATAATGGCAGTGAATCTGCTGCAGCACAAGCTAGTGACTTGAGTTCATACCCAGCGGTAGGGGTGGGGGCCTTGGGCAGCCTATGCTGCCAAGGCTTTCCTGTTGTTGGTACTTGCGCTAGGTAGATCAAAGCTAGCTCCAGTATGTCTGCGTGTGCTGCAGTCACACCTCAGATTGCGTTTGTAGACAAACCCTTAGGATGTGGTTATGAAAAGCACCAGAGGAGGTTTGGTGAGGGGAAAAGTGGCAGTCAAGCAAGCAACACCTTGTAGTCAAGAGAGTCTCTCTCTTTTAATTAAGTAACTTACGAGTGAAATTGGCACGGGCTTATCTCTTTAATGCACTGTCCTCCCTCTGACATATTCCAGCATCCCTGCCTGTCAATGCCGCTGCACCTTGAAGGAGAAAAGAGACAGATCGCTGTGCCGTCTTGCCAAGGGGCCAAAATAACTTTCCCAGCAACAAGTCGAGCAGATCCGGATGCCAGTGACAGGGCTGACACTCCCCACAAGTTGCATCCCTCCCCCGAGACTCTCATGCAGAGAGCCAATTCACTGAAATGTCCTTTGCCAAATCAAGGAGCCACTTGGGTCTAGCTGATGAGGCCTGAGGCAGACACAGCAGTGAGGCAGGGATATGCTGCAGCGTTCATTTATTTATTTATGAAGGGTGGTTTATTCCAGCTGTCCCCATCATCCCATTGGTTCAAAGCAAAAAGTCGCCATTGAAGACATTTTCTTTATTCTGCCAAAGTTCTGATTGCAATGACATGTCAGAGCACATGGGCTGGGGTGATGGGCGAGGAGTCTTCCTTCTTTTTTTTCCATTTTATTGTTTTTTAATAAAACAGTTTTAAAAATACTGACATCAAAGGCATCATTTATATTTTAAAATGTGGGGAAATAACTTTATAATGAGGATTCATAGCAGGGAATGAAGACTCTGCCTTTATTACATCCCCAGCTTCAAAACCCTCCTATTGTTCTAGCTGAAAGAAAAAACAACTCTGAAGGGATCAGTAAATTAGAGAGAAGAGTAAAGTTGGAATGAGCTATTAATCCTTAAAGTGGCAGGGCTGTGGTGAAAATCATACATGGTACATAGCATTATGCGGTTGTTATTGATTAGGGTGACCAGATGTCCCGATTTTATAGGGACAGTCCTGATATTTGGGGCTTTTTCTTATATAGGCTCCTATTACCCCCCACCCTCTGTCTCGATTTTTCACACTTGCTGTCTGGTCACCCTATTATTGATGGATTACAGTTGCAGCTAGAGGCACAGCTGAGACCTCCCCTCCCCCCCGTGCTAGGAGCTGTACAGAGAGAGATCCTGATGTTGCAAGGTGCATGCCTAAGCTGAAGTGCATGTGGTTGGGTATGTGGTAAATCGGGGCTTTTGTGGGTCACATTTGCTGCTTCGGAATACAAAGTGGCATCATCTGGGCCCAAGGGAATTCCCCAACGGAGGGGGAAGCTCAGCTAGAATAAAGCAGTAAAGCCGGGACTTTCGCCAACCATCCCCAACCCTGTTGTAGGACACGTGCACGTGTCTAAGCTCTATCAATTCTCTGCTAATGCGTGGTCTCATACGAGAGCCTTTATGTAGCTTAAATTTATACCAGGGAAGCCAACCATAATGCAAAAAGGATCAATACCCTTAATATACAGACGGGAGGATTCCCAGGTATACGGGTATGAAGCTACGATGCTCTTTGGTTTTGGTTCACCGTGTCTTTGCATTTCCCTCCATCTGTGCATAGACCATTTTGTCCCCAGTGGTCAGGACAGACTGTTAGACGTGATGCCCACACACTGTGCCCTTTTTTGGGGGGGGGGTGCTCTACTTCTGCTGTTCCTTGATTTTAAAAACAACAAGGTAGCTCGGACTGAGAGCCTGTAGTTGCTCTATGTGAATGGAAAGATAAGAAATAAATATTGCCCAAAAGCCTGTAAACTCTTTGAGGGCAGGGTTGGTGTCTTCATATGCATTTGTACAGCACATAGCATGGTGGAGCCCTGACTGACTGGAACCAATGGGTGATACGGGAATCTATAAATAATAATCCTACAACTGACAGTGTAGCTCAGATATAACCTCCCTATAAAAGCTGCTAGTGAATTACCCATTCACAGATAAGCCAGGGAAAACAGATGCCTTGCAAGTTACCGTGAAGGCCAGTAAGTCCAGCCTCTGCTGGCGCAAGGTGGTGGGAACTTGTTGATGGAGCCAGCTGAGATTATTCTGTCAAAAGAGAAACTTTTCACACAAGTGTATCTGTTTCTGTGAAAGCTTCAGAATTTGGTGCCAAACCTAGAAAGCAGAATGGCTCATAGCCCAGTGGTCAACTCAGCAGGTATGCGAGAGACCCAGGTTCAAATCTCTCCTCCCAACAAGTAGAGTGGAGACTTGCAGTTTGGGGTCTTCTTCATCATATGCCCTGGCTGGGCTGGGGTGGGGTCTTTCGTGGGTAAAACTTTCACAATCTTGAAAATTTTCACAGGATGGGGAAGCTGTCTCCCATCGAGCTCTACTCATGGAGAGTGTCCTGCCTGGAGCGTCCTCCCAAGGAACTCTGGAGGGTCTGGCTTCTGTGCCACCCCACCCCGGGCGACACCTTAGATAGCCATGACTCAAACCATCAAGGGCCTTGCAGGGCAAAGCCAGCCCCCTTAGCATCCACTAAGCAGATGTGAGTGTAGATTACATAGCACCTGTGTGATCCCTGCACAAAGGTCTGCTGAGAGAGGCAGTGTAGCCTAATGGATTAAAATAATGGGTGGGGTATCAGGCGATCTAGAGTCTATTCCCAACTCACCTGTGACCTCAAAGTCATTTCCTGCCTCTGTTTCCCCTCCTCTCCATTGTCTATTTAGATTAGAAGCTCTTGGGGGTAGGGACTGTCTCTTTACTACATGAAGGGTACTGCACCTGGCCCATTGGCCTGCTGTACTATTATCAGCTACTCTGTGGCCCCAACCCTCTAAAACCTCACCTCTGCTGTAGGACGTACTGATCTCTTTATAGAGGAACTCAGTGTTGTTCATTGAGATACACCTAGCAGGGCCTGAAAAAAAAATCACTGTTTTTTTTCCTTGCGCTAATGACTATGGTAAAGCGGGGTAAGGATTAATTAGTTAATGTCTGTAAAGCACTATATAACCTGCCAAGTATTATTAATATTATCCAATTCAAAAGCAAGAGCTTTACTTATGATTAATTATTATTATTACAACCACTTTGGCAACAACAGGGAAATTCAAGGGTTTATGTAGAAAGCGAATGCTAGGACTCCCCCCTGGAGTGCTTGGGGAAAACACATTGGGTTGTTTGCATAGCAGGAGGATGTCGCTACAGTGAGATAAGAGCTTCCTGGGACGTTGGGGAAGGGAAGGCCCTGGCTGGCGTGTAAAGAGCTAGACGCACTGACGCTAAAATGGGAAATAGTTTGGCTGTCGGAGTTGTGAAGTACGTTGATTGCAAATGCCTCTGACGTGATTTGAATGTTGCCTGACACATTCTCGCTCAGAGATTCAGCCCGAAAACTCTCCACCTTGCTAGTCACCACCCGGATTCCTGCCCTGGCAGGTTGCTCTTCTCAGGCACTAGCAAAATGAACACAAAGGAGGCTTTTTATACATGGCAGAGATTCCCCAGATATGGGAGTGAGCCGTATCATGGTAGGGGCAGTCTGACAACCCTTCCAGCAGAAGGAGATTATGTCAGTGTCACCTGGCTCTTTGGGAGCTATGGTTTACTTTGCTGTCTCACACTGGCAAAGTGTGTCATCACCTCTACTGGCCGGACCAGCACATAGAGGATTAAAAACCTACTACTGCTAGTAGCTAATGGAGTCACTGCTTTAGCGCTAGTGGCGGAAGCCTCTGCTTTGGTGCTGCAGGACCCCTGTTCAAACCCTACTGGCAATGTGTGACTGGTGGCATCCTGCTGCAATCTTTCATTGCCAGTAGGGGATGGGTACTAGCAAGGTCAGCTGTGCACAAGCCAGGTCCTGCCCCCTGTCTGAATAACCTGGATGGGGTCTAGGGAAACCTGTGGGGTACACGGCTTTAGGCCATCATCACGCCCATATCTGTGAGAACAAAGACTGGAGGTCTGTGCAGGGGGAAAACCTCTAACTACACTGGCTGCTGCCCCACAGTTTGGTTCCGTGTGGTGGATATGATGTCCCAGTTTGACACCTCATATTGTGCACGATTGCTACTGTGATGTCATTAAACAATGTGACAATGAAACAAACCGAACCATAAGAAAACTACAAGAACAAATGGATATAAACTCGACACTAGGAAGTTTAGACTTGAAATTAGATGAAGGTTTCTAATCATTAGAGGAGTGAAGTTCTGGAACAGCCTTCCAAGGGGAGTAGTGGGGGGCTCCCACCCCCCCAATGAAATCTTCAAAACAATTTTCTGGTCGGGGTGGAGGAGAGGGGATTTGCATTTGATGGGCAGTTCCGAGTTTCAACCAGAACCGGTGCAGCCATCCCATACGGGAGCCTGGGATCCTACGCATCCAAGCACCAGGCCCACAGCACTTCTGCTGTGTCAGGGCAGGATCTGGGCCATGAGGTGGCACTATCCATGGTACCATCCAGACTCATGTCAGGGGCACGTGCAGCCTACAAGGTATATTTGGTGGGATCCGTGGACGGTACACAGTTAATCCAGCATGGCATGATGTGTCAACACACCACTTTAATACCCATAGTGGGTACACTGTTTGCCTCAGGGATACTACGTGACTCCCTGTTGGATCATAAAAGATGGATCAAACAAACAGCAGTGATGTATGCAATAGTCAAATCAATGCTATTCGTGCAGAGATGTCATTCCAACAAGACACAAAGCCCAGGTCCTGAAAACACTGTCACTGTTGACCGTAGGAGACTTTCCCTGAGAACGGGGGGGGTGTTTTTAAGCCCAAATGTCCTGGCTAGATTCCAGTTCAGGCAGGTACATTCTGCCAAACTTACCAAACAAAAATCTCCCTTACAGTTCCAATTATGGTAGGGTTTTTTTCACTCCCACTCCTAGAAACTTGCCACCAGTGCAGAATGTTGGCTGTGCTCTACCCCAAAGGTGGCTGCATTTCAGCGGTGGGTGAGTAATCCGTGTAGCACATCAGATAAAGCATTTGGAGTATTGCGTGTTATAAAACCATAAGTGATTCCTGTTTGCTTGTTGCCTGCCTCCGCTATCAAGAATGTCCTCTGTCATCTTCTGGAAACCCTAATGTATTTTCTTCCCCGTGCTCTTGTTTCTGCACTGCTCTCTCTCACACACACACACACTTTTAAATGATTCAAATGGTGTAACGAGCTGAAAGGGATGTTAAGGCAGACAGTCAATTAGCGGGCACCCATGGTTGCCAAACAAACCTGGAAAATGAGAGGAGCAACAATTCTACACAACTTCCCAGGCCCAGTACCAAACTGTAGCTGGCGCCAGCTGTGGGCTTACAGCGCACAAATATTTACCCCAATCTGCCGCTGTTGCAGACATGCTGTAGAGGGAAAGCGCACTCGGGTTTGTTCGGGAAGTCCTGCACTGGTTTAACACCTCGCCAAACTACTACGTCCTTGAACTTATTGGGTTTTTCTAAGCTGGACCCTCAGAAACTTTTCCTGTCACTGGGATTCATAGGCACCTTCAAATGTGAGTTTATTTTGGGTGCTCTCCTGGTGGGGTGATAGGGCTTTTCCTTCCCACGGGAAATGGCTTAAAGGCAGCTTTGTTTGGTGGGTAGGGTATTGACCTAGGCATCAGTGTTCTAAGCCTGACACTGACCTGCTTTGAGATCTTGGACAAGTCACATAAACCCTCTGTGCCTCAGTTTCTCCATCCAAAATGGAGATAATGATACCCGTCTTTCTAAAATACATTGAGATCTATGCATGAAAAGCACTGTGCATTGTTACTGAACTACAGTTATCCTCTGAAAACAGGTGCTGTGATGCCATCGGTTTATCTTTTAGGGCCTGAACCAAAACCCACTGAAATCACTGTGGGAGTCTTTCCGCTTATTTCCAAAGGCTTTGGATGAGGCCCATAATGACTTCAAATCAAAGTGGCTTAGTTTGCATGGACATAGATGCTTTCTTCTGGTTGCTAGTGCCACAAACTCCACCTGAAATCTCAAAGTCATTTCTGCTTCTTTCATTTGCACCACTGTTCATTGCAAACCACTGGCAATTAATCTGATAATTTGTGTCTATTTTCACTGGTCAGTTAACTGATCATTGATACATCCCCAGATTGTAGGATGGATTTGTTGTTCAGAATTATTCATACAAGTCTTCTGTGACTAGCATTTTGTCTGTGGATTATTCATAAATAGATTTCAGTGTCAGTTAGTTACACAAGTCAAACATTAGTGTTCTGGTCCCTGATTGGATGATTTATGTCACTAAGCAATACGGCATAAACTGCAATTTGTATAATTAAATAAATAATGTGCACTTCATTTTTGGGGTGAATATATTCAGAGCTTAAAATCTGCTTTTCTTCAGTAGTCATGACACTATGGCTCAAGGGTTCAAAGCTTCATGGAAAGCAAGCACAAAACGTTTGTGAAAATGGTTGAATTGGACAAAAATGTGCAGTCAGTTTTTTCCACAATCTGCTCATTTCCAGTCTCCAGTAACCCCAACCCAATCAAAGCGTGTAGGGCCTCTTTCCCAACCTGCAGCACCATGCAATTCACATGCTATGCAGAGTCTAAACGCCTCCCCTTCCCTGGCAGTTGGCAAGTAATGATACCAACATTCATCTCAAACCTTATCCCCAGTCTAAGCTTCTCTTGGGGCTCCTCTCAAGACTGCTCAGCCCACACCCTAGAGTCTCTCTCCTCAGAGTGCTACTCCTCATTCACACAACCACAAGTGGGATAATGAACCACTTGCCCCTGAACGCACACATCCCTTTCTCAGCAGGATCAACACCTGCTAACAGGGTGGGTGTTTCAGGCTAACACTGAAGGCCTTTTACAAAGTGTTAAAGTATAACTGGGTTGCACAAAAATAATACATCTCAGCGGGGGGTCAGAGTGCTGGTAGTAAGAAGGAAAGAAGCCAGCTTGGCTTTCAGATCCCAGGCACTTAGAAATAGCCCATCTTCCTACGTGCAAACCGAGAAAATCTGAGCTAGGTGCATTGAAAGGCAATGAACACAGAGCCCCTGGGAGATATTTGCACAGAGGCACTTTTCAGAGCAGAATGGCCCTTTCAACTTTGATGAACTGAACTCTGCACTAATCTAAAGACAGTTACACAGAGGCTCGGAGCCCTCTTTGATGCTGCAGCACTGAACAGCAGCTTGAGTGGATTTTGACTCCCACTGCTTTCCTTATGCCATTTGTAGAGACTGATCATTAGCTTTCATGCCAGCCACACGGCAAAGGTTGCCTCACGTTGAGTGCAGCGCAGCATCATTTAAATCCGGATCCGTTCTCGGACAATCCCTGAGCACAATAAAGGGCCTAACCACACAAGTCAGCTGTTTGGGGGAAGGGATTGACTAGTTCTAGTTCAGGTGTTTAATTGCACATCTGGCTACTCAAACTGGTCTATTGGCAGACAGGTACATTAGTCTAAATATCCATTTTGGCACTTGTAACACCATTGCTCCAAGAGAGACTGAGAGTATTTCTACACGGCAATTGCAGGATGTGATTACACATACCTGGGCTCGCTTTGATCTTGCTAACGTGAGGATCCGTAGCTGTAAAGCCGCAGAAGTACAGGCATCGGTGCGGACTGTACGGAGCTGCCTGGGACCCTGGCCACGGACTTGGACTAGCCTTTGGTGCTGCCCATGCTGTTACAGTGTCACTGCTGTCATTATTAGAGTTAGCTGGATCGGACCTAGCATGGGTATGTCTAGATATGCTGCAGTCCCACCTCTGACTGCAGTGTAGACAGAGCCTGAGTCTGTTACTAGGCTTTCTGAGAGGAGTGGAGTGAGGGGGGGAGCGACATTGCTTCTGGGGTTCTTACCCCTTGGCAGTCTTTATGGGCACCGTGGGCCTGAGCCATCTCCCATTGACGCCAATGGAGCTGTTCTAGTCATATCTCCGGGAGGTGGGTGTGGCTCATTATGCCTGAGGAATGTGGGCGATCGTTGTATTGCACACCCCAAAACTCCAAGGGACCTCCAGTCCCCATACTGGCCACCCACTGATAATGAACATCCTTATGGAGCATCAGTGTGGATTGAACGCAGGAGGTTGGCACCCAAAAGCTCAAGCTTCTCCCACGTGAGCTAAAGGAACAACACACAGGGCCGGCTCTAGGCACCAGCAAAGCAAGCAGGTGCTTGGGGCGGCAAATTTGCAGGGGCGCAAGAATCCAGCATTAGAGCTGAGAACCAACAGGGGGCCCTGGGAGCTGTAGTTCCTTGGTTAGCTCCCTGCCTATAGAGCCAGCCCTGGAGCAGGGAAAGAACTACATTTCCCAGCATTCCCTCGGCCACAATTAACTGCCCCAGCTCTGGCCCCCACCTGCACCTCCTGCCACCCCAGCCCTGGGATCTTCTCCCCCTCCCCCCCCCGCACCTCCTGCTGCCCCAGCCCTGGGCTCTCCCCCAAAGAAAGAATTGGGTGGACTAAATGGACATTGCACCTCTCTATCTGAAGCCTAGCAAGGCAGGTACGTGGATCCCACTAGAATTTAAAATGAAAAGTATGGGAGGGGAGGCTCTACTAGACTGGGCAGCTTTAGATACAGAACCAGGCACGTAGGAGGATTTACACTTCTGAGCCATGGAAGCAGCAATTGACTTTTCCTTTCCAGATTTAGCTAATATTCAGAAAGGGAATCTAGCACCTGCCTTCCAGATTTGAACACCTCAAAATTCAGGAGTGCTCAAGCTCAATTTGGGCAGCTGTTACTTCATTTCTCCCAAATCAAATATACTGATCCACTGTAACTTGCTGTAGGAAAAAGTAGAATAAATTGAGCAAGAAATGCTTCCCAGTGGTTATTAGATCTGGAATTGCTATTTTCAACAGCCATTACTTTTTTATTATTATTTATTATTATTATTTTTAGTTTTATTTGTTTAAAAGGAAGACAGTGATATTGCATTGGCAAATTCCCCATAGAAAGAAAGAGTGGAACAAAAGAATAATAAAGGCACCTCAACTTTTCCTCATTTATGCAGGACAGTCTTATAATATGTATCCAGATATCCTCCAATCACACAAGCTGAAAATTGTTCCACTTTACTGCAGTTCTGTAACCATATGGGAACCAATCCTGTCTGTGTTCTGTGCACATCCAAAATTCCTGCAGAATGACCCGCCCTGGGAGCAAGTTACCAGTGACCCAGGGCTGGGGCGGCAGGAGGGTGCAATGGGGCGGGGGGGCAGCCAAAATTCTTTTTGCTTGGGGCAGCAAAAAACCTAGAGCCGGCCCTGACAACATACCGAGGAGGTAGCAGTAGTAGGTACTTAGCATCTCTCTGAATGAGCTACTTAGACTTAGCCACCATGATACATTGTTATTATATGAGCGACACCAATGACAGCTTAGCCAATAGCCCTTGTGTTTGTGTTTTAATTGTGTTATGGGTATTTATCCTGCCAAGTGTGAAAATATCCTGCAGCGTGGATACTGCTGTGTTTCAGATATGGAACGGCTAGTTAGCAGCTGTGACTGATAACGGGTGTGTGGCATTGGTAGGTTATATGAGTGCTTGGAATTATGCTAAGGTGGATGGAATGTTGATCTTCCTGCCTTAATTGCCTGTAGGAGGGTCTCTTAGGGAAGCTATCTACCAGCATTCAGGAGGCATTCGGTGTTGTGACTGCATATCTGGATGTTGGTATTCTAATGCCTGTTGTGGCTGGTCATTTTTTGCACTGTATTGAGGGACAGAGGAGGTCTGGCAACACCAACACCACAATTGTCATGTTTGCTAAACCTTTTCTATTACTCTTTCTGCATCAATTTCAGTTCTGAATATTAATCTCCTTCACAGCAACAATGCATGAGAGTTAACGGAGGTGGGTTCTAGCCCCTCCGGCCTTGGGAAAGTCACATCACCAGCCCATGCCTCAGTTTCCCCAATACATTCGTTAATGGGCAAAGTTTACCCCTGCCCAGAGGGCCAGCATAAAGTCCAGGCAATACGTAAGTCTCACATTAGCTCTGAAAAGCAGGACGTAAGAGGTGCCAAATCTGTATGCCGGCCCTCTGCATATGGGTGAAATTACAACCTAAATGCGTTGATTGACTCTGATGGAGGGGTGCTCTAGGATTGCAAAGCACCCTTGTTTCATCCAGTAATGCTATTGACAATGTTTCATGGTGTTTCCCTTCCCGCTCCAAAAGGATTTTCTCTTACAGTAGATGGCAGATGTAAGTCAAGTCAACACTTGCTGGAATTGCACAGCTATGAATTTTTCATACAAACAAGGAAATTTGAGACCTGGTCTGGTTGTTTTATTAAACATACAAGCAGGGCTCCTTCAGGGAAGACATCCCGTGCAATTATAGAGCTGTGATTGGCATTGTGGATAACATGGCTGTACAGATGTTAATACCTAATTTGCTACAGCACTTTGCTCCGGGGAGATCTTGCCAGGAAAGGAGGCAATTTGCTTCAGTTTAGGACTTCAGTGGGAGACCACCCCAATGGAAAGGGGAGAAAAACCTTGGCTAACTGGATCAGCTGCCATGGGCTTTCTCCAAAGGGGGTAGTGAGGTCTTCCAGACACAGAGAGCACTAGGGGGCTTATGAAAGAGTTTATATAAGTAAAGCAACTCAGTCATTGAGTGTGATTAGTGCTCTGTCCTAGTTATCATTTTAAAAAATCCTGTCAGGTGATTTGGACCCAAAATGTAGAGGGTTTATTCTATGTAAAATGGTAATACACTGCTACCCCAGTATAATGCGACCCGATATAATACAAATTTGGATATAACGCGGTAAAGCAGCGCTCCGGGGGGGCAGGGCTGCGTGTTCCAGTGGATCAAAGCAAGTTCGATATAAAGCGGTTTCACCTATAACGCAGTAAGATTTTTTTGGCTCCCGAGGACAGCGTTATATCGGGGTAGAGGTGTAATATATAATACAAAATCTTTTTCATTCATTAAAATAGAATCCGTTGCATTGAAACACTGTTTTTATTTTAGTTAAATGATAGTCTCCTCTGAATCCACTGGGCAATTGCTCTGTGTGTTACATATCACCTTCCAGTGGCTAATTCACCAAAGATGTGAGTCTACTACTGCTACTAGTTAACGAAGCTTCTCCTTTAGCTCAAGTGGTGGAGGCTCATGCTCTTAGCACTGAATGCCCTGTCCCCAGTGGTGACCCTTGAGGGTCGTTGTTTTGCATGGGATTCAGAAGGAGCGTCAGGGTTGAGCTCCTTCTGCTGAGTTTGAGGACTAGCCAGACCAGCCTCCAAGCACATTAATGAGCTCAGCTGGGTTGCTGTAGGACCATTTGATTGTCCGGCCCACTTGATTGGCTGAAGGGAGTCAGCGGGCCTGCTTTTAGGCTCAGTAGCAGGTTGCTAGCTATTCACTGTTTGTACACTCCTCCCTGCCCCCGTTGTGGTTGTGCCTGCCCTGTTAGCCCATGGACTTGACTCCTGATTCTGGCTCTGTCCCTTGACTCACATTCCTGATTTCTGCTCCAGCCACTAGGCCTGACTGCCCATGTCCCAGTGGTGACAAACAGGAAGTGAAACAGGCCAGGCTAGCTTTCCTGTGCGGGTGGAGTGAAGAGCAAACAGCATCAGTGTTGAGATGTACATGAGGCGAGAACAACCCTTTCAGTTTCTGCTCTCCACTTATATAATTCAGTCACTCTTTGAAATGCCTTTTCCTGAGGGTTACCCAAGATAAAGTTCATTCTCACTGTGGGGATGGCGATGAGGATTCTGGTGGTAAAAAGTTCCATGTAGTTGTTTGTAGCTGTTTGTTCCTACCCCCACTCCTTGCTAAAGAATGGCCACTGGATAGGTGATTTGACACCTGGCTAGAGGTATCAACTTGTCCTTTGTCTTTGAGAAACCGGTTTACTCCCTCCCCAGACTTGTCTGGGAAACACACTTAAGTTGTGATTTCAGCTTGTGTTCATAAGTTTACATTTAACGTTGGTACACCTGTTTCACCATGATATTATTGACCAGGGAGTTCCTAGTTTTCAGATGATATCTCGAGGCAGTCGTGTACAAAGATTATTACAATAGTGTGTAGGATGTGAATACAGGGTGCATTCAGTCACACATGTCCTGCCGTAGCTGGCTAGTGAATCATCAGAGGGCGGGCAGATGAGTGAGGACAGACCAAGGGCTTGTCTCTACACCACGCAGCTTTTAGTGACAAGGCTGTGCTTGTCGCCAAAAGTCAGCATGTGTGAGTGCTCTTTTTTGGTACTGACAAAATACTTCCAGCCTGGTGAGCGGCGTTAGCTTTGTCGGCAGGAGAGCGCTCCTGCCAACAAAGCCGCGTTCACTCTGCCACTTGCATCGGCAAAACTTTTGTCTTTCATGCGGGGGCTTTTTTAAGTACCCGTGAAAGACAAAAGTTTTGTCGACAACTTCGCAATGTAGACAGGCCCCAAGTGATGCAGTGGGTGGAATTAGGGTGACTTAAATCCTCCACCCTTTATAGTTCTAGCAGGCACCTTAAAACAGATTGCAGGTCATTGGCTGCACTGAAGAAGCAGCTGCTTGAGTGCATTGTTGGTGGCTTTTCCCTGGCATAAATGTCCAGGAGACGAGCAGTGAAAATGGGAAGCTGGAATACTTCATGCTAATCCCAGCTTTTTGCTGAGCGATATTACCTGTTGTAATGCTATCCAGACCCCAGGGTGAATTTCAATTTTAAATGCTTCAGAAGTAAACAGCGGTGGGGGGAGAACCCATGCAAAGTGAAGCCAAAAACCAACCCCCTGACAGAGCAATGATACCTGAGAGGATTGGAGCCAAATAAATCGGACTGAGCACCATAGATATTTTCTAACCTGACTTGGCAAGTGGCCCCGCTATAGCTACAAGTTTTCTTTTCTTTTTGTTAAATGTACTGCAACGCTAGCATTGAGTATTACACCATGACTAGTGCTCTGAATTACAATATCACCAGAGCCTTGGGAGGATTCTTGTGACCAAGTAACTATTAATGATCTACATGTGTGATGATATCCTAAGAAGCAATCAAGCGGTTAAAAAAGAGAGAGAAAAGGACAAGGACCAAAAAAGAATTTTTGGAACAATGTGCTAAATTTGCTCACTTGAATTGGAAGCCCTTTCTGGAGAGCTTTTGTAGCTGAGTTAGCAGCAATGAAAGCTGGGCAAAAACCCACTTTTTCTCGTCCTGTGAAAATTTTTGATTTTGAAAAATTTTCCCTTACCAAACCAGACCGAAAAGTTGAAAACTTGCACAAAGCAAAAATCAAAAACGTTGCAGATTGGAACAAAATGGTTTGATTGAGCCAATCATTTTGGAAAGTTTAAGTTTGACGTTGACATTTTTAATTTTTTCTTTTTTTTTTTTTTTACTATAAATGAGCATAAAGTTTGAAACGAAACGTTGTGTCTAAATGGAAAAAATGGAACTTTTCATTTTGAAAATGTTTAAATGTCTTGTTTTGACAACTGCAACATTTTTCTTTCCTCAAAATGTTTTAAAAACAAGTAATTGGTCAAAACTGACCTGTTCCCAAAAAAGTTTCAGTTTTGACAGATTGGCGTTTTCTGACCCAAAAAAGTGTCAAAAAAATAAAATAAAATTCCTGACCAGTTCTAGCAGCAACGTCAGGTCGATATGACTTTATACACCTGCCTTGTGCATATTGTATCAGCCAGCCCCCCGCTACTGTGCATGGCTGTTACACTTCCAGTTTTCCCCACACCCATTCCTGTGTAATAGTCCTACCACTGAGATTATCAGCAAGAGGGATGGCTACTCGCTGGTAGTATTAAGATTAAGCGTCTTTGTTATCGCATGGTCTGTTCTTTTCTATTGCAGCAAAGCAGGTTTGCTGCTGTATGTATGTATGTAATGACCGGAGTACAGCAACATTTCCAGTTGGGAACTGTTGGTCATTTTGCTGTCAAGAAAGCACATAGAATTATTAAACTAATGAAGCAGGATGGGGGGAGGGGGTGGGAAAGAAACAAGACTTTCATTCCTGACACATGATATCCTGCTGTCAAGGTACTTGTTCTGTATACTAGATGATGCATCCTAGCAGATGTCAGCTCTCATGGGAAGCAGACACTGCCCTATACTGGATGGAGTATGAACTCCTCAGCTGTGTGTCATAGGTCCCTTACTGCTAATGACGATTCTCTTTTAGCTCAAGTGACTCAGACCTGTGCTTTTGGCACATGAGGCGCTGGGGTCTGTTCCCCATGTTACTAAGACTTTCTGAACAGGCATGGTGTGTGGCATTGCAATGCTTGCGAAGGCTTTGCTGGTCATGGATTTGTGGCACTGGTTAGCAGAGATTCCATCACATGTGAACTCCCGAGGCAGGGTATGAAATGAGCCAAGTAGCATGTGTGCGCAACACTGCCCTCTGCAGGATGGAATCAGAATTGCTGCATTGTGGAGCATAGGCCCGACACTGCTGAGAGCTAAGGGAGATTCTACTATGTCAACTACACTGATTTTTCTCCCCCGCAAAATCTTATCAATTACAAGGAACTTTCATTTTTTGGGGAAAAAATGGGGCGTGAAAGGTTTCAGAATTTTTGGAATGAAAAGTTTCAATCTCTTTCCAAAATAATATTTTGTTTTGACTTGCACTTCATTGTATCTTAAAAAAAAAAGAATTAAAAATAAATAAAAAGGGTTGAAATTAAAACAAAACGTTACAAATGACCCAAAACAACCTCTCCCCCTCCCACCCCGAATTTCATTTTGCGAAACCATGTGAAAGTTTGGCTTTTCATCACAATTTGGAATGCTCTCCCTTCCCCCCAAATCTAGACTTTTTTTTTTTTTTTGGTTGGATGGAAAATCCACTTTCTGAGCAACTCTAATCTAAACCCTCTGTCTGTTCCCTTTAAATAAAGGGTTCCTTGGTCCTTCCCAGCAAACTGTGGGTCCAGTTGGGCCTCTGAGGAAATTCTGCCCTGGCAAGTCCTGGGGCAGAATCGCTCCTGCTGTCTCTAGTGAGTTTACAAAAGGCCTTGCTGCGCTTTTCCCAGCACTTAGATTTGGGGTAAATAAGAGATTTCCACCCAGAGAGCAACAGAAGATAGGAGCTATAACCCTGCCAAGGAAATGACCCTCCCACAACCCCTGACACCACTCCAGCTCAGCCCCTTGTGTTCATCTCTCTGATGAAGTGTATCAACTCTCTGCCCCTTTTGGAACTTGATAGCATCAGCTGCCCTGCATAACCCCAGGCAGCCCTAGCCTTAGCCCTGTACTACCTAGACAGCTGTGCAAAGGCCATGCAGGGATTCCCCCAATGAACCCAATCATAGGCCCAGTTACAGAGGAGGAGAGAGCTACTGCGGGCTCTGTATATCTTCTTATGCACTCCTCCTATGCCAAGCCCTGGCTTTGGGATGCTAATGCCGAGAGGTTCTCTGCACTGTCAGTCTCTTCCCTGCTTCAGAGACAATAGCCATTTGTCCCTGTTATTTTGTGCCTCTCCCTCCAGCCATGTGTGATTTCATTTCAGACTTTATTAGAAGCTCCCTGAGGAGCCTGGCAGCTGGAGTTCTCCCCCTCATTCAAAGGTCTCGCGTTCCGTCTATAAATCATTATTAGATGCTGGCTGCCTTCGCTCATTATCCATTGCAGCATCAGGGCTGCTCCTGAAGAGAGCACTCTTTCCATTCACTCCTTCGCTCAGCCAATTACATTGATTGCTTCACCTAGGCTTCCCCAGCCCTGAGGCCTAATAAGTGATGCTGAAAAATTTGCCATCAAAAGCACTCGCAGTAGGATGGAATTTGGCGCATGGGATCGGGCACTGGGCTGGGAGCAGGGCACCTGGGTCCTAGCCTCAGCTGTGACCTTCTTTAAGGCCTGCCTCACTTTCCTCCTCTGTAATAATAGGGCAGATACTTTCCCTGCTTTGTCAAGTGCTGCATACGACTGAGGTGTCATTCTCTGTGACCTACGCTGCTAGCAGAGGGGCTATTTATCTGATCTTCTCCCCTGCCCAAATCTTTTGGGATCCACTTTGTATCTCCCATAGAGTAGCTGCTGCAAAGTTACAAAGATGATAAAAGTCCACACACTGCCCACCTGAGGATGTCAGAGTGCTTGACTGGCAGGAATTTATTAACCCTCCCAAGGCCATTGTGAATGCAGTAATGATTCTTATCCCCATTTTACAGATGGGGAAGCTGAGGCGCGGGGGGTGCAGATGCTCAAAGACACAATAGCAAGTGGGTCAGAGAGTTGTAAAGACAACTTAGAATTGTGTCTCTCGGTCCCCTGCCTTACACTACCTGATTCTGTGTCTGGTTAGGGCTGGGTTGTGCCGAATGCCAAATCTGCCCCCTTATTATTGGGGAAGAACCCAGAACAGTCCCTGCACAAGGGAAAGGAAGATCCCCTTACAGCACCCCTGTCCTGACTTGCAAGCCTGTGTAAGGACTAGGCAGAATCTAGCGTTCGTCATTGCACTAAGCATGGCATGAAATCAGCAAGCCAAGCTCAAAACGTCACTTCATGGTTCTCCTCGCTTCTTGCTGGGCCC
The DNA here is from genome assembly GCF_027887155.1 of Malaclemys terrapin pileata. NCBI lineage: Eukaryota > Metazoa > Chordata > Testudines > Emydidae > Malaclemys > Malaclemys terrapin. The sequence goes on from NC_071519.1 coordinate 20,682,162, forward strand.
CCTAGTAATGAGTAAAACCAGCAGGTGACCTGAGGTGGTTGCTGATAGAGATCACTGCACCACGCACTGTTGGATTCGTGGCTCAGGAGTGCCCTAAGGGCTCAATCTTACAAAGCGCTGAGCATCTCTGGCTCCCATTTACTTCGACAGAAACTAAGTGGTGCTCAGAGCTTCACAGGATCCAGCCCTAAGGCACCATTGGGGACATTCTATCAACCTGCTTCTGCTTGCTGTCAGTGGACTTGACCTAGTGCCCGTTGAAATCAACGGGAACCTTTCCATTAACATCAGTGGACTCTGCATCAGGCTCAGTAGAGCCTGTCACTGAGTATGATCAACTGGGCTTGATCTCAAGTCCACTAAAGTCCCTGGAAAGACTTCCATAGTCTTCAGTGAGTGCTGGATCAGGCCCAGGGTGAGCAAGGGGGGCAGAACCAGCTTATGTGAGTTGCAAGTCAACAAGGCTTATATACGGGTTGATATGGTAGCAGTGGGCTTAGGAGCAGCAGGTCGAGCTCACAGCTGGCCAGCTGTGGATGAGCCGCCCAGGACAGGAAGCACGTGGAAGTTCTGCTGGCAAAGCATCCAGCCGTAGCCATACTTACAAGCTCCACAGGAGACTTTACCTGAGCGACTCCCTCTACTCATGTGGAATGTATAAGCAGCACAGTCTCATTGGGTCTGTCGGTTTGTGTTTTTCCTTCTTGTGCAGTTGATAAGGTCTGCAGGCCTGCGACCCTAGAATTTAATATAAACTCTGCCGGATCCCAACAGCTCTTTATTCCTGCAGAGTTTATAAACACTGCAGGATTCCAGTCCCCAGCAGCATGCTCTGCTCCTATACGGTCTGAACAATGCTTTTTCCCTGCGGGCTCCCCCTTCTTCACCTATATTAATATGGGAACCTGGCTGAGGAAAGACTAAGGACTTTAGGATCTGTCCTGAAAGAAATTTTGCATGGGAGAGCCCTGTTCAGTCCTTCCTAGTCCAGTCCCCTGGAGTGCAGGGTCTGTGCCTACAATCTATCATCCTTTCTCTTCATTTTTCCTCCTTGCAAGAGGCTAAGCTTAACACACACGCAAACTGATCAAGTTAATTTCCCTCCTGGAAATATGCATAGAACAAAACTGCTTCCTATGCCTTTTACCTCCAGCATGTCATGTTTGCTCCGGAAGGCAGCAGCAAATTGTCAGTTTTTTTGACAGCTGTCAATCCTGCCTGCCGCCAAAAAGACATGCAACACTTGAAGGATTACTCTGCCGGTATTTACCCAACTTCAGGCTGGAACCCAGCTCGCATGAGAGCACAAATGCCGATTGAGATTGCTCCATCGCCTTATGGTCTCGCACAATTTGTTTCCCATTATGGCTCTGCTGAAGTTTAAAGACATCAGAGTGGACTATTTTTACTCCTGGGTGCTGATGTGGCATACTGAGAAATAATGAGGCTGGTTCGGAATGTAGTTCCGGTGCATATGGCTCAAGCAATTCCTCACACAGTGGCGCATTTTCTTCCCCATCCTTCCCCTCATGAGGGTCCTCACATGGTGACTAGCGAATGGGAAGGAATTTTTATTGCTATGAGTTGTTTCTGTGCCCAGCTCCATAGGATCTAGGCACTGAATACACAGTCAAGGCTAGGCCTCAAACACACAGTACTGAGGCTTTCATTTTCAAAGCTATCTAAAAGCTGAGGTGGTCATATGAGCAAAATTGGACATCTGGATCCCCTAGGTGGCTTTCATCCCCTTTGCCCCATGTCTTTGTCAAGGATGTGGCTTTGTGCCACCCCTTGATTCTGGGAGTTGTGGCCAGATTCGGATCTCACCTTACACCCGTGTAAACCCAGAATAACCCTTCCTGAGGTAGCTGGTGTCAGAGCTAGACTAAGAGCTGGGTTCGTACCCGTGCAAGGGAGCCCTTCTGCCCTGAGGCCAGCCACCCCTTGGAGCTTGTCTGGGGGTGCAGCAGTAAACAGGACTACTTGCCCACTGACTTCTTCCCCAGCATAGGCAGCAAGGCAGCTCCACTGTCCCACCCTCTTGTTCCTGGCCAGCAGGAAGGCAGGGAGTGTTGTCCAATGCTCTGCTATATGCCAATTGCTGCCCCTTTGAGTCACAGCTCTTCCCCTGCTTCTTCCAAGGGATACTTTCTGGAGCTACTCCAGGGCTCGTGCAGTTTATACGCCACCCCGTGTGCTAAGGGCTGGTCCTAAAGCCAGAGCCTAGCCTGGAATTTGGCTCTCCCCTTTGTCCACCACTGTCTTTCCACTGCAAATTATACTTGATTGTTCTTGTTTGCAAACAGGTGGGGTTCGCTCTAGCTCACGTGCATTTCAGGGAAGAGTTTTGCAGCTGAGCTGTTCACGCTGCAGTTGCGAAACCGAAAACTTTTGCCTCTACAAACTAAAACCCCCAGGAAGAGATTTATGAGCACACAAACCCAGGCTTTTATTTATTTACATTGCTGTCATTACCAAGCTGACAGTCTCTCCTTTGTCTGCAAACCTGCTACGGTAAGGACAACACAGCTGCCAATGGGGGTGGTTTGAAAGTGTGGTTCTGTGGTGAAAAGGGACCGAGTAAAAATGACACCGTCTTCCTCACAGATTTGTATTCAGAAGCCTAGTCACTCATTCTAGTGTCTAGAATAAGGGTTTCCTACTTCTAATTCGACTCACCCCAGAGGAACCAGTGCCGCTCTGGGAGAGGAATGCCAGGTGGCCCATCCTCCTCAGAATTGTTGCATAGGTTGTACTTATAGGAACTTTCTTGTGGGTAATGGGTGAACCAAATCCACTTGTCCAGTGTTAGGGGAATTTGCAGGGCATTTTCAACCCCCTCCACCCCCCCATCTTGTGAACAGAGAAGATTGGATCTCAAAGTCATTGAGAGACTCCAGAGCTGCCAGGCTTGCAGTTCTGTGTGATGTTTTCTATAAAACTGTTTAATGGCCCTGTTGGCTGATCATGTGCCCTGTGCCCATACCTTTCAGCCCAAAAATGTTTGGGTGGGGTGAGTGCCAGAGGTTGCCCCTTTGGGGAAATCAAGAGATAGATAACTTTGACCACAAAGAGGACTGAAACCCGCAGCTGGCTGACCTAAAGTCAGATGCAATATGATTTAGCTAGGCCACTCAATGTAGCCTGTTGTTTCAAATCACGTTTCCCTTGGCATCTTCATTGTAGTCCCTCATATGCATTAGTAAACGGTCTTTTATTAGATGATTACATACTAGTTTTGTCCAAATGGCTCATCAGCAGGGTTTGAACTACAACTGTAGCACAACTACAACTTTAGCACAGACTTCCGCTGCTTCCACTACAGGAGTAACTGAGACAGGAAGCAGGCTGGGCTCCGTTTCTTACAGGTATCCGTAGTGGGTTAGTGCATTGTGTTAAGAAGTGAAAAGTTGGCAGTCTGAGTCCAGCAATGGATGCTTGCTGTTTTGTTCCTCATGCCGCTTATATGATCCTGATTGGCGCTTTCGGTGCTATTATAACAAAATATGAACTCACTCTCAGCACCAGTGTTCTATACGATCTCCTAACTACATTATAACTTGATTAAAGAATAAAATGTTTGACTTTAAGGTTACAGCTGCATCGTCTTGCTCTTGCATGTTGACTAAGTGTAAGGACACACAATGAAACTTCAAACATCAAAAGGAGCATAAAAAATTGTGGTATTCTGAAGAGCTAGCAAAGCGTGGTTTTATACCTTCCACTCCCTAAAGTACCTGCTTCTTGATAGAGCAGATTTATCTTTGTCATCTAGAAAAAGAGTCATTCTCATTCTGAGAGGATAAAAGCCCCAGGAATTGTCACATTCACATACAAAAGGCCTGATGTTCTGTCAATTAAGAGAAGTATATTTGTGTAAACAATACACAAAACCAAGGAAATGCTTTAACTTTCTATGGCCTTGCTTTGGAGGAGGAAAGGACATTATATGTGATCTAACCCTAACAGACACATAATGGATTATGTTGGTAAATGAATTTCCCAGTTTTTTTTTTCTTTTAGGTTGAAAATTCCTGGCACAATACTAGCTGCCTTTGAGGAATAATATCTTTGTGAAAGTCACTGCCCTATTGAAGAACTTTCCCTAAGGGTGAACTTCTCCATGAAAGTAGCTGCTGCTTTGCAAATATTACTGAAGCAAAGGGTATGTCTACACTACGGGATTAATCCAAATTTACAGAATTCGAATTTTGGAAACAGATTGTATAAAGTCGAATGTATGTGGCCACACTAAGCACATTAATTCGGCGGTGTGCGTCCATGTACCGGGGCTAGCATTGATTTCCGGAGCGTTGCACTGTGTGTAGTTATCCCATAGCTATCCCATAGTTCCCGCAGTCTCCCCCGCCAATTGGAATTCTGGGTTGAAATCCCAGTGCCTGATGGGGCAAAAAACATTGTCACAGGTGGTTCTGGGTACAGCCTCACCCCTCCTTCCATGAAAGCAACAGCAGACAACAGTTTTGTGCCTTTTTTCCTGGGTGAACACTGCAGACTCCATACCACGGCAAGCATGGAGCCCGCTCAGCTCAAGACAGCAGTCATGAACATTGTAAACACCTCGCACATTCTCGTGCAGTTTATGCTGAACCAGGACCAGAAAAACGAGGTGAGGAGGAGGTGGCGATGGCAGCGCAGCGACAAGAGTGATGAGGACATGGACACAGAATTCTCTCAAACCGCAGGCCCCAGTGCTTTGGAGATCATGTTGTTAATGGGGCAGGTTCTATCCGTGGAACGCCGATTCTGGGCCCGGGAAACAAGCACAGACTGTTGCAGCTGTGGGACGATTCCCAGTGGCTGCGAAACTTTCGCATGCGTAAGGGCACTTTCATGGAACTTTGTGACTTGCTGTCCCCTGCCCTGAAATGCCAGAATACCAAGATGAGAGCAGCCCTCATAGTTGAGAAGCGAGGAAGCGAGTGGCGATAGTCCTGTGGAAGCTTGCAACGCCAGACAGCTACCGGTCAGTCGGGAATCAATTTGGAGTGGGCAAATCTACTGTGGGGGCTGCGGTGATGCAAGTAGCCAAAGCAATCACTGAGCTGCTGCTATGAAAGGTAGTGACTCTGGGAAATGTGCAGGTCATAGTGGATGGCTTTGCTGCAATGGGATTCCCTAACTGTGGTGGGGTGATAGATGGAACCTATCTTGGCACCGGAGCACCAGGGTACCCAGTACATAAACCGCAAGGGGTACTTTTCAATGGTGCTGCAAGCACTGGTGGATCACAAGGGACGTTTCACCAACATCAACGTGAGCTGGCTGGGAAGGGTTCATGACGCTCGCGTCTTCAGGAACACTAGTCTGTTTAAACGGCTGCAGCAAGGGACTTACTTCCCGGACCAGAAAATAACCGTTGGGGATGTTGAAATGCCAATAGTTGTCCTTGGGGATCCAGCCTACCCCTTAATGCCATGGCTCATGAAGCCATACAGGCAGCCTGGACAGGAGTCAGGAGCTGTTCAACTACAGGCTGAGCAAGTGCAGAATGGTGGTAGAATGTGCATTTGGACGTTTAAAAGGTCGCTGGCGCACTTTACTGACTCGCTCAGATCTCAGCCAAACCAATATCCCCATTGTTATTGCTGCTTGCTCCACAATCTCTGTGAAAGTAAGGGGGAGACCTTTATGGCGGGGTGTGAGGCTGAGGCAAATCGCCTGGCTGCTGATTACGTGCAGCCAGACACCAGGGTGATTAGAAGAGCACACCAGGAAGCACTGCGCATCAGAGAAGCTTTGAAAACCAGTTTCATGACTGGCCAGGCTACAGTGTGAAATTTCTGTTTTTTTCTCCTTGATGAAAACCCGCCCCCTTTATTGACTCATTCTCTGTAAGGAACCCACCCTCCCGCTTCGATCATAGCTTGCTTTCAAAAGAAATAAAGTCACTATCATTTAAAAATAATTTATTCTTTATTAATTGATTATAAAAAGAGGGAGAGAACCCGGGTGGAGTTTGGGAGGAGGGTCGGCGGGAAGGAAAAGGCAACTAAAAAAAGGTTAAAAAATGACAACCTTTTGCTTGGGCTGTCCACTGGGGTGGAATGGGAGGGTGCACGGAGCCTCCCCCCCCCCGCGTTCTTACACGTCTGGGTGAGGAGGCTATGGAACATGGTGAGGGGGCAGGGGGGTTATACAGGGGCTGTAGCGCCAGTCTGTGATTCTGCTGCCATTCCTGAAGCTCCACCAGACGCTGGAGCATGTCTGTTTGCTCACGCAGCAGCCCCAGCGTTGCATCCTGCCTCCTCTGATCTTCCTGCCGCCACCTCTCATCTCGAGCATCCCTCCTGTCCTCACGTTGGTCCCTCCTGTCCTCACGTTCACTGGCATCTTTCCTATACTTTGAAACCGTGTCCTTCCACTCATTCAGATGAGCTCTTTCGCTGTGGGTGGATTCCATGATTTCCACGAACATCTCGTCTCGCGTCCTCTTTTTCCGACGCCTTATCTGAGATAGCCTTCGGGGCGGAGGAGGGAGGCTTGAAAAATTTGCAGCTGCTGGAGGGAGGGAAAAAGGGAGAGAATTTTTTTAAGATACATTTTACAGGACAATGCTTATACTCTTTCATGAACAACACTATTCACATTACATAGCACATGTGATTTCTGTGCAAAGTCGCATTTTGCCTCTTAATATTGAGTGCCTGTGGCTTTGCTGCTAGAGATCACAGATGCAGGTCCAGGCAACAGAATTTGGCTTGCATGCTGCCATGGTAAACCATTGTCTTTCGGCTTCTGCGCCCTCCTTTCCCACATACCAAGCAAAGCCCGTTGAGTGCTGCGGTTTTCCTGTTAACCTTCAGCAGCAGAAAACAAACTAACCCCCCCGCATCCAATTATCTGGATGATCGCTTTATCCCTCCCCCCACCGTGTGGCTGGTATCAGGGAAGATCCCTGCTAGCCAAACGTGAAAAGCTCAGGGCCAATTCCCACCCCACCCCACCCACCGCGCTTGGCTAACTGCAGGGAAGGATTTCTTTTCAGCCACAGGCAAACAGCCCAGTAGGAACGGCCACCTCTGTCCCCTTAATTAAATTCCCATATTTCAACCAGGTTACCATGAGCGATATCACTCTCCTGAGGATTACACAGCGAGATAAAGAACGGATGTTGCTTGAATGCCAGCAAACACCGGGACCATACGCTGCCAGGCTTTGTCATGCAATGATACCAGATTACTTGCTACTAGCATGGCGTGGTCAAGTGTCCTACCATGGAGGACGGAATAAGGCTGCACAGCCCAGAAACCTTGTGGCAAGGCTTTTGGAGTACCTCCAGGAGAGCGTCATGGAGATGTCCCTGGAGGATTTCCACTCCATCCCCAGACACGTTAACAGACTTTTCCAGTAGCTGTACTGGCCGCGAATGCATCCCAAGTCCTCAGAGCAAAGTAATCATTACAAAACGCTTGCTTTTAAAACAAGTTTTATATTTTAAAAGGTAAACTCACCTGAGGTCCCTTCCATTGGGTCATGGTCTTGGGTACTGGCTAGGGAGGGTACTTCAGTCAGGCTGAGAAAAAGATCCTGGCTGTTGGGGAGAACGGAGCGCTGGGTGCTCTCCGCAAACTCGTCCTCCTCCTCCTCCTCTTCCCCGTCCTCAGGTGTGGCTGATGAGATTACCCCCCGCCTCAGAATCCACGGTCAGAGGTGGGATAGTGGTGGCGGCCCCTCCTAGGATTGCATGCAGTTCGGCGTAGAAGTGGCATGTCCGCGGCTCTGACCCGGAGCGACCGTTTGCCTCCTTTGTTTTTTGATAGGCTTGTCTGAGCTCCTTGACTTTCATGTGGCACTGATCTGAGTCCCTATTGTGGCCTCTCTCCATCATGCCCTTGGAGATTTTTTCAAAAGTTTTGGCATTTCGTCTTTTCGAATGAAGTTCTGCTAGCACTGAATCCTCTCCCCATATAGCGATCAGATCCAGTACCTCCCATACGGTCCATGCTGGTGCTCTTTTTCGATTATCGGCCTGCATGGTTACCTGTGGATGAGCTATCTGTGGTCACCTGTGCTCTCCACGCTGAGCAAACAGGAAATAAAATTCAAATGTTCGTGGGGCTTTTCCTGTCTACCTGGCCAGTGCATCCGAGTTCAGATTGCTGTCCAGAGCGGTCACAATGGTGCACTGTGGGATAGCTCCCGGAGGTCAATACCATCAAATTGCGGCCACACTAACCCTAATTCGAAATGGCAATGTCGATTTCGGCGCTACTTCGCTTGTCGGGGTGGAGTACAGAAATCAATTTTAAGAGCCCTTTATTTCGAAAGAAATGGCTTCGTTGTGTGGACGGGTGCAGGGTTAATTCGATTTAACGCTGCTTAATTCAAATTAAACTCATAGTGTAGACCAGGCCAAAGGCACTCATTTCATTCCACCATTTAAGGGGCCAGTTTAAGCCTGAGGGGGGGCGTATAATTTGGGCTATGTGCCAACAGGCATTGTTGCACTGCTCTGATAAAATGAAAGATCGTAAGCTCTTTGGGGCAGTGCTATCTTTTGTTCTGAGTTTGCACAGCCCCTAGCACGATGGGGGTCCTGGTCCAGGGCTGCGACTCTTAGGTGCTACTGCATGCAAATAATTAAGGCACTCAATATTTTAAAATTATTTTAAATAAAGTCTGATTTAAAAACAAAAATGCCCATGAGAATATTGATTTTTTTTTTCTCAAAATATTCCATTTGTGATTAAATTACCCCTTTTTTCTACTGCCAAATTTGATTGACGGGCTTACTGATGTGGTTAAGTCTTCCACAAGCAGATTAAAAACCAAATAAACAAAAAAATTCCATTCTCAATTTGAAAACCTTCCAGATACTGCATCAGCAAACGGAAGAAGCAGACAGTTCACATGTTATCTGCCAACTGCTCATTGCCTGTAAGTGCTTAGTTACGTTAGGGAATGTCAACTATTTATTTATTTACACAGTTATTACATATGAGCAGTGTCAATTGTTTAACTGTGTTCTCTGAATTTGTACAGTCATTAGAATATAAACTAGGTACAGCCCAAACTCATGAGGCTGATTTGCATATGTGCAAATAACTTGCATATACCAAAAAATGATAGAGTGGATTTCGTTTTGGTGAATGGTGATGACTTGACGGCTTTTGAGTCTTGGAGAGTGAAGGTCTTGCTTTCTTTGCGTAGCAAGCTTCTCATGTGAGAAGCTGGGCAAAATCCCTGAAAACCAAAATGCAATGAAAATTTCCAATTTGAAATTAAACTAAATTTTTTTTAGTCCCCTTTGAATTTTTCCCGTAAATGTTTGATTTGATAGAGCAATTTTTCCTTAAAACCTTCCAATCAGTTTTACACTGAAGATAATTAACAATGGCCTGAGGCCGTCAGCCTCCTAATAAGTGTAATTGTTATGCTTTTTTGACAATGACTCTTGCCTTCTGGAAAAATATTTATTAAATAGTTCTGACTTTTTGGTGCTTACATAGTCAAGGCCTTCAGCTCTCTGAACCTATAGGCAAAACCACACACAAACTACTCTGTGCATACCTGGAAACTGCCTTGCCCTATTCATAAAGAGACAACTCCCATAAGCAAAAATAGGCCCCAAAAATACAGGAATAACACAAACGATAACATAGCGTCCAAATATATGATGAGCTTTTTTTTTTTTTTTTTTCCCGTATAAAATCACCTCAAGAACTGCTCTATGGTCCTTGCACTAATTTACATATTTTTCTCCATATGCCTCTTCAGCAAGGTTTGAACCTACAACATTGACCTCTTCCACTTCAGTTTAGGAGCAGCTGGTAAAACAAGCATGCATCAATTCTGTGTGTGGTCCACGCCACAGAACCAGACCTCATACGTGCTCTCCTGTGCTTTAAGTAGTTATGTGATTTCCCCTGGCAATGTTATATATCAGAAGGCCTGGGTTCTAGTCCTGGCTCAAGAACACAGTGTGATCCTGTTGTTTGAGACCGCATAGCCAAGTGTAGTAACACACTGGTTTGCTGTAACTGAACCTAGGCCCTTGAGAGCTTCTGCCACATCAACTAAAGGACCAGACCTGTTAGCCTGGAGGCAGTGGCAGATTGATCATCCTCTATATGTAATGTAGCTACAAGAGGAGGAGGAAAAGCCGTGCTCTATTAGGTTACACAAGCACGTACTTTGGCGTAGTCCTTCAGAAAGTGGATGAGGGTTGTCTGTCGTCTTAGTGAACTGGCTGCAATTCCCAGCTCCACCTGAAGTGACAACGTGGGACATGTCCATTATCTTAACTTGGGAGAAGGATAGTTACCTCCTGTAAAGAATAGGAGGAGGCCTTAGGTAAAAAGGGTTGTGAAGGGCACAACAATCTGAGGATGAAATGGGGCCAGAGCTCATAGTCTTTAGGCATGCGTCGTGGTGATCTTCTGTTGGGCTGGAAGATGATGGTAGGGGAGGATTTATTTCAGTCATGTGACACTTCACTAGCTCTGCAGGAATGCAGTGAAGAGCTGCCAAATGTGCACGTGTCACAGGAGATGGGGATGTTTTGGGTCTGTGATCCTGCACTGCCTTGCATGTTCCTTCACAGCTGTGGAAAGCAAATGTACCTACCTACCCTATCTGAATGGAAGGACTTTATGCTCACTTGCCACTCATTTAGTCTGTTACAAAGCTGAGATGGGTGCTGGTCTCCAGGGACCCAACAACTGTCATGGGGCTCTTCCTTGTGCAGGGGAGATTGGGAGAAGACACCTCCATCCGTCTGGATTTCTAATGCCCAGCCCAGTCTAATACTCACCCTCATCCCAGGTTGTAACGACTGAATGCCAAATCCTTCCGCCTGAGTGTTCTCACAAAAGAGGACCTGCTCTATAAAAAAGAGGTGAGCTGCCCTGAGTGACATGCAAGTGTCTGACACCCATACTGCCAGTAAAACATACACCAGAGAATGGGGAACTGATTCCTGTCCTTCTCTTTCCTGGACTAAGGCACTGGTTGGAAAGAAACCAATCAATGCTTAGGCCTTTCACTGGCTTAATGTGCATGATCATGTCTCCCACTAGTGGCTGGTCCAAGTGACTACAACAGCTGACTACTTGTGACAAGGATAGGCGTTCTCCTAGATCTCTGCTATGGACAAAGGGTTGTGTTCTTGGTGCCAGAGCTCCTGGATTGATCCTCTCCCTCCACAACAACTGTGGTATCTTTGTGTGTGTGGCTGCATTTAATGATACTCACACATTGGATGGCATTCAACGGTCCGATTCTGGAGCACAAGAAAATTTGGTATATACTGAGAGAACTTATCTTTGGCATCTAAAGCTACTTTAGCACTCAGATTAAAAGAAAATATGTATTCAGTCCACTGCTGACATGGTTTACAAGAGCACTGAATAGGAGGGAAAGAGGGGGCCAGAATAGCTCCTACTAAGTGCTTGGCTTCCATGCAGGGCTAATGAGGCAGACTCTAGGCTAACAGAGGTGGACCTTAACTCAATTGTGATTAGAGTATCTTGCACTACACATGCTGGCACAGGGGCCCATTAGCTGCCTTGTAAAAAGAAATCTGTCCAATAAATAGCTCTGTTAATGTGCTGTAAATGGTTCTCTTATTAATAAAAGGGCAATATAAACTGACCTGCTACAACGTTTTCTGAGTAACGAGACTGCTCCCTTTAGCAATGTGTGAATAAAATCACAAGAGTGTGTACGGGTGAGTTCTATGGAACTTACGCTAGCAGGTAAAGGTTAAAATAGCAGTTGGCTGTAAAAGGAATACACAGAACACTGCCGTCGTTGAGTCGATCTGTTTCAGAATGGTCACTACTGTAATACTCAGATTATTTAGACTACAAAATCTACCTAAATCCATCATTTCTTAGGTAATTACTGCTCCATTATGCTGAGTCTACAATGATCTATTTGCCATCATGAAATTAATCTACCTTTTTTTAAAAAAAAAAAGTGGGGGAGAGGAATAAAGACCTAAAATACAAATCAATGCATATTTCCAGTAACCCACAACCACAAAACTCCACACCACAGTCCATTTGCCGTGCTGGGCACAAGAATTAACCGTTTATGGGCAGAAGAGGCAGAAACCAAAGAACAATTATAGAATGGAATTAAAATAACCTTCTGAAATGAAGGTTCCTGAATGCACATCCTGTTTAGATTTAATAAGGCAAGTACAGAATGTCAAGGTAATAATTGATTATTAAATCTCTATAAATATGTGTGCGTACAAAGAGGTGCTCCAATTTCCCAGCTTTAATAAATAAGACTTTTTTTGGCATTTGTGTGATATACGTCTGCCTGCCTGCATTTAAATGATGCATGTGTGGGAGCCTTGATGTAAAGCAGAACCTTAGCACCACAGCCATCCATCAGACACTAAGTTGCTGTTAATAACCTTCCCTTGGGCAAATTTCAGGAAATGGTTATGACTCTGGTGATAGGGGGCCTTCAGCCAGTCAGGCTGGAGAACTCAATCTTCCTTTTTCCAGGAACATAATCGTGGGTTGGTGAGAGGAGAGTGACAGCAGGGCTACAAAGCAGGATGCATCACTCCCAAAAGCGCAGGATAAATGGACTGGTGGCAACAGGGGGCTTTTATTTATTTATTTATTTATTGTCACTGCATGGAGATGGAAAATGTATCTTTCCTTCCCAAAGGCAACGTGTGCTATTCCCCAAGGTTAAGGTGTGGGGTTCCTGGGAAAGGGACACAGCACTGCAGTGAAGCCACAGCTCGGAGGGGAAAAATACTCCAGCTCTCAATTTATAAAAAGTCCTACATTTAGGGTGGCTGTTTCTTGCGTTCTTTTTTTCCCCTTAGGCTGCTCAATCACAAACCCATGGCCATCAGTTCCTCTTTGCTTACCTGTCCCCACAGACAGAATTTTCAGAGGGGGACTTGTGGGTGAGGTAGGAGATGGGGACAGACTGGCTCAGGGGAAGCCAGGAGTGGGGGGGAGGGAGAGTTGGGGTTGACAGTGGGACTGGGAGCCTGTATAAAAACCTTCTGCACAGCAGCACCTTGTGGAGTGCTGGCTCCGGTCTTGTGGAAAGCTGATTAGTCACATGGTGCTGGCTCCTTCTTCCTGTTTCTAGCTGCACATTGCATCACAGACAGCTGAAGTTACAGCAGTGCATTCCTTTCCGACCAAAGCAAAGGCTGGGGATGCTGTGTGGTCACAGATGGGAGGAGCATCTTCCGCCAGACAAACTAGCTGTTAAGATTTGACCTGCCTCGTGAAATAGATGGGGAATCCCTCTGCTCTTCTATGTGCTGTAGGAATGGTCCTTTATAAGGGCAACATTCGAATGATGTTTGATGGCATTCGCAAATCTTGAGTTCAGGGCCGGCTCCAGGGTTTTAACCGCCCCAAGCAGCCAAAAAAAAAAAAAAGCCGCGATCGCAATCTGCGGCGGCAATTCGGCGGGAGGTCCTTTGCTCTGAGAGGCAATTCGGCGGGAGAGAAGGACCGTCCGTCAAATTGCCGCCCAATAGCTGGACCTGCCGCCCCTCTCCGGAGTGGCCGCCCCAAGCACCTGCTTGCCAAGCTGGTGCCTGGAGCCGGCCCAGCTTGAGTTCATGCATTGGACTGGGACTCAGGAAATTTAGGTTCAAAGCTGGTTCCACTGTAGGCTTCCTGGGTGACTGGAGGCAAATCACTTCATCTCTCCTTGACTCAGCCTTCCCTCTCCCCCCCGGGGCAAAATGGCATTGTTAGATCTTCCCTACCTCCCAGGGATGCCATGTGGATCCATTCATTAACATCTGCAAGGCACTCGGGTATTATGGTAATAGGGTCCTGCTAGCTGGATGATGCATGTTGTTGGTGGGACAATGCAGGAGAAGCTTGTGTTGCCTATACTGGTGCTGTACCTTTTCTGTAGATAAACTAATAAGTAGTAATAATACCTGGGTCTTACATGCAGCTTTTCATTTGTAGATCTCAGAGTGCTTTACAAAGGAGACCAGTATCATTAACCTCATTGCACAGATGGGGAAACTGAGGCACAGAGTAGGGAAGACTTGCCCAAGGTCACTGAGCAGGCTAGTGGAAAAGCCAGGAATACAGCCTAGGTCTTCTGAATCATCCTCCAGCTCTCTATCCACTAGGCAACACTGCTTACCTCAGGCTCCAGTGATGGCATCCAGTGATTCATGGGACTTTCCTGGAATAGTGGGCATCATCTGGGGTTCTCTACTCAGTGTCAGCTTCTGGTTCCCTTGTTTTGACTCTATGACCCACATCGCTGTCCCTTTTTTGTCCACATACTCAAGTCATGGGTTCTTTGGCCTGCCCTCTGTCGCTTTGCTGGCCTCCTTCCACCAGTTCTAGGATTTAAATAGGCAGAGGGTGAAGGGGGGCAGAGGAGGGGAAGATTGTTGTATGTGCCACAGGTGGCCAGATAGTAGAGTGAACTTGTCCAGTGACAGGAGTGGATCATGGCCAAGTGGTTTCCAGGGCCCCTTGGGGGCGGGAGGGGAGAAGTGTGTAAATTTGCCCCAGGCCTGACAGGGGCCCCCACGAGAATTTTTTGGGGCCCCTGGAGTGGGGTCCTTCATTCACTCCAGGGGCCCCGGAAAACTCTTGCGGGGCCCGGGCTCTTGGAGCTTCTTCCGCTCTAGGTCTTCTATGGCAATTCAGCGGCGGGGGGTCCTTCCGCTCCGGGACTGGCCGCTGAAGTGCCCCGAAGACCTGCGGTGGGGAGTCCTTCCACCACGGGACCCGCCGCCGAAGTGCCGGGTCTTCGGCGGCAATTCGGCGGCGGGGTCCCACCACCGCCGAAGACCCCAAGCCCCGTGAATCCTCTGGGTGGCCCTGGTGGTTTCACTTGGCCCAAAGATCATGTGCCACCATAATGGAGGTTAGAATTGGGTGCTGAACAGGTGAGCTAAAAATAGGCTTGGAAAGATTAGATTTTATTGCTAAATATCGGTAAACATTGATTTCACCGTTCACACAAACCAAGGAGAAAATGTTTCCATCAACAATCATTGAAATTTACAGATAGGCAAAGTAAGAAAAATGCTGCTTGAGAATTTTTTAGACTTTGACTCCTCAGATGCTGTTAAAATACAAGTTGTCAACATCACATGTCAAAATCTACAAACTAAATATCTTTAAATCAAATTCTCTAAACAAATTCTCTTTGTTGTGGACGAATGGGCAGCATTTTCCAATAATGTTAATCATGATCTGGCTACCTTGAGGGATGGATAAATGGACTCCTGCATTCTGTTTATCGTTTTCTTGCTCTAACTCTATTTTTATGACCAGGCAATACTTTGTTACCACTAGATGGAGTGGAGACCTAGTGGTTAGAGCAGGTGACAGAGAATCAGGACTCCTGGGTTCTGTTTTGGCTAGGAAAGAATCCTAGCAAGGACTCAGCTCAAGGGTCCTATATACCATTGAATGCCCTTCCCATTTTTTTGGAGGGGCGGGGGTGGGCAATGTATCCTATTGGATAGAGCACTGGACGGGCTCTCAGGAGAACTGGGTTCTAGTACTTGCTCGACCACTGACCAGCTGGGTGACCTTGGGCAAGTCACTTCTTTCTGTGCCTGAGTTTCCCCACCTGTACAATGGGGATAATAATATGGGGGCCCTAATGTATATTATCAGACTTTGGCCCAAATCCAGCCGCCACAGAGTGCCCCTGGCACCGGGCCCATAGGTGGGGCATTGCGGAGAGCGTCGTGGAGCATATTTCAGCCATTGGGCTGAAACAGCCTCCATGCAGTGGCTTCATAGACCAAGCGAGGATCCTTCTTCCTCTCATCCCTCACAGCCAAGTGCCTGGCCCAGCTACTGACTTTAGGCCTTAAATGAATTAGGGTCTGATCCTGTAGCCAGTAGGCAGTTGGGCTGATTAAGAATGGCAGGCTCAGGTCTTTACTGCATGTAAAACACTCTGGGATAGACTGTGTCCTTGACTGTCTTGGCCAAGCAGGGGAGTGAAACCCTTCCCCTGCCTCCTTCCTTGGCCCAGGTACTACCCACTGAGCACACGCAGTGGAATGGTGGTCTAGAGGACCAAAGAATGGGTGGCGTCTTGGCTCGTCTTCCCTATTTGCAGGCCAGGCAAGGAAGGAAGTTACTTCCTGACCTGGAGTAAGAAGGAATGAACTGTCAGTCTTGGAATCACGATTCCTTCCCAAGATGGAGCAGGTAGCAGATACACCACTCCCAGGGACAAGCCTACAGCCTCATTCTAGTCCTCTGGGTAGGGTGACCAGATAGCAACTGTGAAAAAACAGGATGGGGATGGGGGAGTAATAGGTGCCTATATAAGAAAAAGTCCCCAAAAACGGGACTGTCCCTATAAGAACGGGACATCTGGTCACCCTACCTCTGGGATCCTCTTGTGAAAGATCCTAGCCCTTTGTTTCTATGCAAGGACAGGAGGATCTCAGTCTCCCCAAGGAACTGATGAAAGCATTGTCACTAACACAATTTTAACCCGGACTGGATGAGGACAAGGCCTCTGCAAGTATCCAGAAGGGAAGAATCCTGCTCTGGATGGTGAGCAAGGATGACTTAAGAGGTCTTTGCCATCTCTCCTTCATACATTTCTGCATTGGATTTAATGCCATTATTTTTCTCCTTGATCTGGGATAAAAATTTAACAAGGGCAGAATAAGCTCCAAATGAGGATAATTTCATGGCTGTTTAAAGGTCCGTAATGAGACTAGGAAACTATACATGGTTGAACGCAGAGTGAATACAAAGGCAAGTCATCAGGGCAACAAGCTGCAAAGCACCAGAGCCCATTTAGTTTGTGTGATTTGAGACTCGCTGCATTGAACTGGGAGTTAGGTGCCTAAATACCTTTGAGGGTCTGGGCCTGAATCTCTCTGGGCCTCTGACCCCATCCCCATCCGGCTAATAATTCTATCTTGTCTATGCAGCCCAAGTTTTCCACAAGTGACTTGTGACTTTAGCTGTGTTCATTTTCGGTGCCCAACTTGAAACTCCTTCCAAGGCACATGATTTTCAGAAGATGCCAAGCACCTGCCCGCTGAAATCTTGCCTTCTCGGTGTTGCAAGGTGGGCACCCAAAATCAGGAGTGACTTTTGAAAATCGTGAAGAACGTACGTTCTTCGGGGAGAGGCCTGTCTTTCACTCCATGTTTCTACGTTACATGGCAATATGAGGCCTTGATTTCAGTAGGGGCCTGTAGGGGCTACAGTAATACAAATAATTAATAGTAATTAATAATTATAACCCCAACAAGGCCCCATGTATTCTGTGGCAAGCAGAACCAAAATAGATATTACAGCCCCCAAAACAGCATTAAAAGAACCTTAAGGTTGCAAAGTCAGACCCTTAAAAGTTTGGAAACAGGAGAATTAAATGTACCTTTGCACCCTAAATTCAGCCCCATTGCGCGTATGCATGATGATAGTTTTTAATGACATAAGCACATACTATTTTTTTCCCCATAATAAAACATTTTGTATCTACATTTTACAAGAGGGGAAACTGAAACAGGCTGGATCTTCTTCTGGTCCAAATCTGCATCTCTCTGTTGAATTCAGCAGAGCTGATTTACACAGGTGGTGGATCTGGGCTGAGCTGAGTTGAGCTAGATCATCTTCCTTTCTATCTGCTTTTATGTATGTCTCCTGCCAGGGAACAACAAATGTTATTCGTAAAAGATTGCCGGCCTCCTGTTATTTGGGAGTGATATTGCCAAAGTACTGATGGCGCTTTTAAAGGTCAGGTTATATAGTCTTTAAAAGGTATTTTTCAGGATTATCTTTCTTTTGCAATCTACCTAGCTCCCATCCCAGCTGTGGCGACTCAACCCCCACGTGGCTGAGGGTTAGTAAATCACAGCCCTGGTGTCACTTTCTGAAAGGATAATAGTTTTCATTTGCAGGATATTTATTTTCCCTCACTATGATTTGACAGACAAATCACATCATCCCAGGATTTCCCCAGAGTCCTTTTGAGCTGATAATATGCCCCAGTGGATTTATTCTGCAACCAAAGAGTTTGGGGTTTTTTGTGCACAGAGATTTCCCC
Source organism: Malaclemys terrapin pileata (assembly GCF_027887155.1). Taxonomy (NCBI): domain Eukaryota; kingdom Metazoa; phylum Chordata; order Testudines; family Emydidae; genus Malaclemys; species Malaclemys terrapin. The sequence goes on from NC_071519.1 coordinate 20,700,189, forward strand.
CTGGTTTTTCTGAGGTTAGCGCTGAGGTATTCACATTCCCTCGATGGGTCTCATTTCATTTTGGGTTTAAGTTGAGTTAAATTGCAAGGTTGTTGGTGATGTTTTCAGTTTGGCATGGGTTGCACACTAATGAGAAGGAAAGATGGATTTGTAGTTTAAATTTAAGGCGCAGGACAGATAGTCGGGGTACTGGACTAGATGGCCTATTGAGGTCCCGTCCAATCCTACACTTCAATGATGCTGTGAAGCCTGGGTTCTTTTCCTAGCTTTATCCCTGATTTGCTTATGTAAATGACTCATGGCCCAGTCTTGTAGGCTCATATTCAGGAGCGGTAGAACTCCTCAAGGCTTTTAAGTGACTAAAGACTGCTGGCTACGGACCCTCAAATCACTCCGTGCCTCGGTTTCCCTATCTGTAAAATGAGGCTAATGATGACAGAGAGGTGTTATTATTTATTTATGGTTTGTATTGTGATCATCCCTGGGCATCCTAATCATGGCCCACGACTCCGTTGCGCTAGGTGCGGTACAAACCCAGAACACAAAGATGCTCCCTGCCCAAAAGAGCTTCCCATCTAAGCTATGTGTGAGGCTCAGTCTGCTAGTGTTTGTAAAGTGCTTTGAGATTCCCTGATGAACAGAGCTATGGAAGAGCAAAGTCACTGTGTAAAAACATTTGAAGCCAGCCACTGATGGAGCTATCTGAGGATCTGGCCCTCCACCAAGTCCCTCTACTGCTAGATTTCATATGGTAACTACCCACTTTCATTTAAACACCCTGGAGATAACACCTCATCCCTCACCCCCCGCTGTACTAAACAAGACTGGATGGATTTCTCTGATTACAAAAGCAAAACACTATCAGGTGTTGTCTTTTATCGGAGGCTCTCAACTTCTTTAGAGACATTGATGACTTGAGTCTCACAACACCCCTGACAGAGATAGTAACTATAATTAATTATCCCCATTTTAGAGGAGAATAAAAAGGGATAGAAGGATATTAAATGACTAGCTCAAGGTTACACAATGGCTTACCAAGTCTTGTGGTAGATTCGCCATCAGTCAAAGTCTTTACTTCAAGACCATAATCTAACTCAGGCAGCAGCATAGATGGGTGCCAAAAAAATAGGAAATTTTTTCATGGCAATGTTTTGTGAAAGTTATGTCATTTTTTCATCAAACAATTTCAAAATTCAGAGTTTTTCAATTGGCTCTAACCAGAAGTTATTGGGCACAATGGAGTAATCCTTGGATGAAGTTCTATGGCTTGTGTTATGCAGGGGGTCAGACCAGATAATTAGAATGACCCTTTCTGGTCCCTACATAAAACCTATGAAGCTAATGGCAGAAGTGAGAATGAAGCCAGGAGTCCTGATCTCTCCCCTCAGCAATGAAAACTAAACCAGAGTCTCTGCTTTGTCAGAAGCGGTGATATTCAAAGTCACTGGCACAGTATTAATTGATGCATATTTGGCCAATGTTATTTCCAAACAAGGGTATGAGCCAAACCCCCCAGGTCCAGTGACCTTTGAGGAAGCTCAGATCTGGATTGGAAGGCTGTGGCTTGGGATAACCGTTAACGATTTCAGAACTATAGCTGTGTTATATTTAAGGCTGAGACTCACTGTTTAGCAGCTGGTTTCTGTGAGTGCTCCAAAATCCACAAGCTTGCTCACATTCTTCTGTGTCTCATGGGGATCAAGGGTTGAATTAGTGGTCCAAATTTAGGTTCCTGTGAGCCAGGAAATTCCAAGCTACAACCTCCCTAAATAGTCACATTATATCAAAAGGTTGGCTCTGCTAATCTATATGTGTGTGTAATATAGCCCTGCAGTTTAAGGCCACGCTGGACACTAACTTGCTGAGGATCTGAATATGGAATCATTCTGACTTCCTGGGAGTGAAGGTGCCTCCATATGACACCCTCCAGCTGACCAGAAGAATGCTGAGGTGCTGCCAATCTTATTGGCCGTGTGGACTGGTCAAAAAAAGAAAAGCTTAGTGCCAGTGTGGCTATATAACATAACCAGTCCCTGCATGAGAGCTAGAGAAAGGGAAACATGCTAGATTCCTTTGGAACTGTGACTATGATGTTTAGATTGTTCATGGAGCACTGGGGCATTGATTCTGTCCTGACGCAAAGGGAAGAGCGACTGTGTGGTCCCTGTTGTATTACCACTACTACTAACAGCATCTCAGCTTAGCCCAGCACCATGCGCCAGAGGGCATCGGCTCAGTGCTCATGCATAGGGAAGAGAGCCACCTGCATGAAATGCTCATAAAGATCACCTCCAAGCCAGCAACCTCATCCATTGGAACTTTAAGGGTCACCACTGTGATAAAAGGGCCCCTTAAAACTCCAACCCCTGTGTTAGGCACGAACTTTCTGACCCCCAGATTGGTTATTGTGGCTGGGAAGGCAATGAGCAATGTCACCAATGTGAGACTAATGCACTGAAAGGCAAATATATTGGCACAATCCGTAATGCTGACATCTTGATAAAGTACCTCTGGGCCCAAATGTGAGGTTGCATTGATTGCCTTTGAGTTTTTCCTTCTAAGACAGTCACCTCTGTAGCACTCTTGCACATGGTTCTTAAACACCCCAGGGCAGCCGGCCAGCTTTCTACTTGCATGTCTGCGAGTGAAGAATAAAGCAGGAGAAATCCCAAAGGCAGAGGGATAGAATCAGACGTTGGGGATGGAAAAAAAACAACAGTAAGTGCATCACTCTTAAATCATTCCCTGGTTGACTGGGTGCTCTGGTTGACCTCATCAGAATCTCAGAGAACCACTTTATTTAGATCAGCATGGGGCACATTCAGCAGGACATTGTTGAGTGTAGAAAGCTGACATTTCACTAATTAGGAAGGGACTGAAATTTTGCGAAAGAGAGAAGAAATGACAGACCCCCGATTGTCCAACTCCAGCTCGGACTGAATTACTGAGGCACGTGCTCTGTAAGGTAGTCAGGCTAACAATACGGGGAACTGGAAGGGGCAGGATTATTTCTGAGGAGTTAAGTTAAACTCAGAGCATTCTTGGTGCTCCAGTTCCTAGAGAGTTGGATGGGTAACTCAATAAATGGATACCTAGCTCTTATAACACTTTACAAAGGAAATCATATCATGAGCCCCATCTTACACATGGGGAAACTGAGGTACATGGAGAGGAAGTGATTTGCCCCAGCTCAGCAGGCAGGAATTGAACATGGATCTGCTGAACCCTAATGCAGTAGTTTTAGCTACTAGGCTACTCTGTCGCCTGTTAAAGTGAGGGACTTCTGAGTAGGAGGCCATTCCCAGTGCTCTGCTACCTTCTCTTGACTGTGCTAGAGAGAGGTGCCTGATCACACATAGTCTGCATCCAGATGTGCTGCATCCTCCTCTAGGAACTCATAATCATACCTCCTAAAGTTTCTGTGGGTGCTTTATCTTCTGGCAGAGTGGAGAGGAGACACTGACCCCAGACCATAGTTCCGATGCAGAGATTCTTTTCCCTGTTTCCTTCAGCTAAATGCAACCACTGCAGAAATGTCTTACAGAATAGACAGTAGCTAATGGGGCCACACACTTAGGATAGTTCAACTGCTGGGCCCAGAGGAGGTGCAGTACCTGGGCTACAGGAATCCCAGCTCAGATACGAAATGCAAACTCTCTAGCGGTCTCTCACCTCCATTTATAGACAGAATAATCTCGGGAGTCTGTAGGCAGCATTAGATTGACAGGAAATCAATAGCGAAGTTCTGTCAAATCTTTGTATACACTGTTTGTTCTTTAAAAACAGCTTTGGGTGGGGGGGAGGCAGGAGAGCGCCTGCTGCACAAATGGTGCCCTACAGAATGGCAGGCAAGGCTCTCAAAGGATCCCTTTCAGTACTTGGGACAGGAATAGTCAAGGGAGTTTATGAATCCAGTGATCAGAGCGCACCCCAAATCCCAAGGGCATCAACAGATTCTAGAGTAAAAAGGAGACGTTAGCCAAGATGTCCATCCGCAGAGAGAGTCCTGTTCTATGCTTGGACTTCCGTTAGTCCTACATGGTTCAGAGCTGTTATGTTCATCAGGCCAACTTGATTTATGGATATGTCTGCTGAAATTGATTTGCAATTTCTGCCATTCAAAGTTATTGCTCTAGTTTATATACCAGCTGTGGTACGGAAAAGGGGTAGTGGTGAGGAAAAGATAGTGAAAGATCCATCAGGAGAACTGGATGTCTTCTCCATGCAGAAGAATCTGAGGCTACCATGATTAAGTGAGTGACACCAGAAGACTGGAGAACGGGTAAAAAAGACAACCCTACAGAATTGTCTTTCAGCCATCTAGCTCCATGGTTCATATTATAGCTGGTCACATCCTGCACAGCAAATCACGTATTCAGTGTTGCCAAGCTTTCTGTTTGTAAATTGCCTGCCAACAGATGGGAGAAAATCTCAAACAGATTCATCATTATTTGCAAATTTCTTCATGGTCCAATGATGAAATGAAGTTGAAAATGCTATTATTGAATCTACAGGTCACATTTGTATACACCACACTGATCTGGCTGTGGCCTTCAGGCACTATTGCAATATTAATATAAACAAAAAGCTCATAGATTTTAACACCAGAAGGAAACCTGATCATCTCATGGGACCTCTGCATAACACGAGCCATAACATTTCACCTAGTGATTCCTGCATGGAGCCCAATAGCTTCTGCTTAAAAAACAGCATGTATTTTAGAAAGAAATTCAGTCTTGATTTAAAGACTCCAAGTGATTAAGAATTTACCACATCCTTGGGAAGCTTTTCCGATGGTTAATTGCCCTCACTGTTAAAATGAAAACAAGGCACATACTTGCTTCCAGCTTTGGGTTTTGTTATGCTTGTGCTAGATTAAAGGATTCTCTACTCTCAAAAAGCTTCTCCCCATGTAGCTACTTTTAGATCATCGGAGGGGTTGTTTATATTAACTTGTTTATATCGCATACCAAGCGCTATACTCAGGGCTTGTCTAGACAAACAGTGTGTAGCAAGCTGAGCTGTAAATCTACCGCATACCAGTGTGTGCGCTATGCACTAACTGTCCATGTGCACCCCTCAACTGTGCACTAAATGTTCCGTAGTGCACACTGACCTTCCGTCATTTCAAAGCCAAGCAGATCAAATCTCACTAGGAAACTTTTTGTGCACATTAGCAGGGTCCAGATAGACAGTTTGTCCATGGCAGGCTTGTGTGCTGTAGATTTACACCCTGGTGTGCAGTGCACTAACTCTTTGTCTAGATAAGGCCTCAATGCTTGCAAGACTGAATCCTTAATTTGCATTAGTTATAAAACATCCAATGAGCAAACAGAAACAATAGAGTGTTTCTTATGTAACTAACTAGCACAGCTCAAACTGTGAATTTTTCAATCAAATATATGTTTTGAAATGCAACTGTGGCAAATATTTAGGTTGACCGATTTTATAGGGACAGTCCTGATTTTTGGATCTTTTTCTTATATAGGCTCCTATTACCTCCTCCCCCCCCCCCCCCCGTCCCAATTTTTCACATTTGCTGTCTGGTCACCCTACAAATATTTGAGTGAAAAGTTTGCTTTCTAGGCGCATTCATGCTCGTGAAGTTTGAACACTTGAATGTTCATGGCCAGTGAATGCAAATGGGTCAAACTGCAATTCTCTTTTCAATTAGAATGAATGATCCTCCTTTATATTCCTCCTTACGGGTCACCTCTGCTGTGATACATACAGAACACTGCTATCTGATAATGCCTAGGTAGGAAGCGGGCTGAGACGTCTCTTAATGATCAGTTTATTAATCTATTAATTGTGCACACGGCTAATTTCTTCAAAACGTGCCCATTATTATTATTAGTAAAATCATGAGAACAATTCAGCATTTGGTGTGCTAAGACCACTGCCTACCATGCTGACCAATATTGTCTCATTGCTTCTTGCTGCTCCCCCATCTGTCTGTCTCCACCTGTTTTCTCTTGTCTTGTACTTTGGAAGCTGTTTGGGTCAGGGACCGGCTTTTTGTTCTGGTTTTATACAATGCTTAGCACAATGGTTTCTGGCCCACACGTGCGGCTCCTAGGTGCTACTGTGAAACTAATATAAAATTAATATTTATTTATTTTATTTATTAGTATTACAATAGCACCTAGAGGCCACAACTGAGATCAGGGCCGCATTGAACTAGGCGTGAACAGATCCACAATAAGAGACAATGGATGGATTGTACGCGGGAGGTCTTTCACACTCTGGCAACCATGTGTTTCATTTATCTGTCACCTTTGTTTACTCTCATTTATATACTTAACTAATTTGACTTGACACAATAAGGGCATGACCACGAGAAGCAAAAGACAGTTTAAATATTTTATATAATGCTTAAAAGAGAGAGCAAGAGGTAGCGAATCCTACGTCTTGCTCATTTTTATTAGGAAGAAAGGAGTTGGGGGGATGGGGAGGGGAATGGGCATCATTATATCTAGTCTATGCATGAATTCATAATAAACTCCCCAAAGATATATGAAATATCAGTGCATTCACTAATGGGAATTGATTCTGAATTTTATTCATTTTTAACAAGGTTTAATGAAGTTTCCTTGTACGTTGCTCCCACTTGCTCATTAGTCCATTAAGTGCCATTTAATCTGGGAGATGCATGTAGAAGATAACAGCTTGCGATGGATTTTGTTCAACAACTCCTACCCGGCTCTCAGACGGCCTGAGAGGAACTGACAAGTCCCAGATCCACATGGCAGCCGTCAATGCCATGTCCTCCGAAATGGCATGAAAGATAAATGGGATCGGTTGGGAGTCAACTGGTTTCATCTGAGGCACTTGTAACTGATTTGTTTGGAGGGGGATTAAGAATTTATAAGGGACGTGTGCTGTGTTTACAAGCTTGTGGTTCTCATAAACTGTGTATCCCCATCTCTAAATGGCTGCTAAGAATTTAGTTCAAAAACCAGAATCTGGATAAAAGGTTTTCCCGTAATTCAGAGTGTTTTTCCTGTAAATGTCCTTGTTTTGCTATTCTGGTTACATTGCAGCTTGTTGTACTCTAATGGAGCACCAGGTGTTGTTCCCTCATCAATATTGAATGTGGCATGGTTCCACTCTCTCCAGCCTTATGTTTAGATCAAGTCAGTCACTTCTAGCATCCACCGCAAGAGGAAAGTGAAGGCTGAAGGGTTCATGTGAGCTGGCAGGTTCTGCTGATGGCCACCTCTCAAGTGACACTCACCTGTACCTCTACAGTTGTCCTTGATCGAGCTATACCCTGAGCTAATGTTGGCATGTTGCACTGCCAGGTTTCCTCTTCCACTCAGCTCCATTAGCACCTGGGTTACCCGGGACACCGTTCTGAGACATGGCAATGCTGCTTCCTCCTCTGAGGAGCTGCATGTTACTTTTCCAGGACAGCTTCACAGACAGCTAGCTGTGATTCGCTCCTGCTCCTCCAGACCTGACTGTAGTTGAGCCCAGTCCATATGTCAACTGCACGGTCATGTCCATTGTAAGAGGTGCATGGACAACTGTGTGCAGGGTGAATTTCACCATTAAGGTAATCTCTCCCATCAGGCTGTAGATACTTTACCATTCAGAGCATCTGTGATTATCCTTAGCCCATGCGACCTAGGGCCCAACCTGCCAGTCGAAATGCATGCACATCCAGTAGCAACTGTCACAGCGGTGTCACTGCCCAGACCTTAAATGTAGGGTGAAGGGGGTCAGTCACAGGTGAGTAGGAACTGGACGGGGTGCCGCATTTCATAATTCTCATGTAGCCTCAGGGAACCTTGTGGTGCCTAATCTAAGGAACTGAGCCACCCCTTCACACTGGGCATTGCTCGTTGGACAGGGCAGTGATAGGGAACTCTGACAAGGGAGCACAGATTCCTGCTGGTTAACCACGCCCCGTTTCTGAATCTTCCTCCAATCTCTCTGACCTGCAAACTCTATAAGAACAGGGATCTCACAGCAAATTTGGTACGACAAATCCTGATTGAATCAGGCCAAAAAACTCCTGGGAACAGTTTAGCTAGTATTACCAGTAGCTTAGGACCATGACAATGACATAATTGACCAGCTTTTCTCTAAATCAAGTGCACACAAATGGCTGGATGATGAATTCATTGCTTCGAGGTAACTCCATTGACTTCAGATTTACATGGCAAGTGAGATCAGAATCCAGCCATAGGTGTCTAGCTGGCAATTTCTGTGTTCACTCACAGTAACTGTGTGGTGCAAGTTAAGTACACAATCGTACAAACATATTTGTATGCAGCTCTGGGCTTCTGCCCTTAGGAAAATTAGCTGACCAAATCCCACCACCCTTTGGTGGCAGGTGTAGTCACGATGGCCTTTGTTGATATTTGTAGTTTGTTTGGCCAAACTTCTTCAATAGAAAACAAATAACTTCATGTTGCAAAGATTCATGCACAAAGTGAGACAAAAACCACAATGCAACTTCAGGACATTGCCTGGGGGTTATTGTGTGGCTCTGAGGCTGTTTTCTGGCCAAGGCTTCAAGGCTGAGTTCATTGATCTAAGGCTTTTAGCAAAGCTTAGCACGTCAGAACTGGACTACATCTGCCCTAGTGCACACTATCTTTCTTGGAATTGCCGTAAGTGCTGTTTGGATTATAGGCTTGCGAGGGGAGGGGAGAATATCGATGTAGCTGCTGACCCTCAACTGTCAACTCCAATTGTCTGGCATGAATTGTGAACTCACAAACTGTGACACTGTGCCTTTTTGCACACATGTAGTCACTATAGTTGTGCAAAGCGTGGAAATTTCAGTTCCCAGGGGCTCCAGGAGAACCTTTAAAGGGTTTGCTTGCAAAGGGGCTTGGGCTTCAAACTCAGGTGAAACAGCTACATTTGACCTGGTTTGGGGTCAGAAACCATACAAAATTGGAGTTTCACATGTTTTTGACTCAAAACCATAAAATAGACTCTTGCTTTGCCTAACCTTTCATGTGTATATAATGCTAATCTAATGGGGGTGGGGGCATTTAAATGTAAAGTCTCCTTGAGGACACTGAGATAGGGATAAGTGCAATAGAAAACCGTCAGATTGACAGAGCTGGGTGTGTTATACAGGGTCACACAGGAAGTCGGCACTACAGCCAGCTGAGCAGGAGATGGTTGTTCTATCCCAGGGATTTTTCAACATTTTGAAAAAATTTCCCATCCTGAACTGCAAAGGCCAAAATATGTTGTGAACCAAAAATCCCACATCAGTCTTTGGTTGGTTTGGGACAATCGATGTTTTGATTTTCAATGTTGACCTATTTGTCTTTTTTAAAAGACACGTTTTTATGGTGTAAATTAAAGTTTGAAACAAAAAATCCCGTCACAAGGAACAATTGAAACGGTTTCATTTTGAAAAGGTTGAAATGGGACATTTCACCAATTTCAGAACTTTTATCTCAGCATTTTTCCAAGTTGGGAAATTTGTCCAAATTCAGTGTTGATTAATTGCTGCTTTTTTTTTTTTTTTTTTTTTTGGCAAAAATAAGTTTGGTCAAAAAATTCCCAGCTAGCTGTCGTCCTGACCCTTATGACGGTGCGTTAACCACAATGCCACCCGTCCTCTCTAGCAAAGCTCAAAATCAGGTTGGAGGATATGTACCACCCCCTTAGGGGACATGTGCCAACTCAAAAGCCTGCTTGATTTCAGAGGCAGAATCCCACTCTTGTAGACCAGGGGGCGACACAGAGCTGATCTCCTGACAGTCCTTTGCTACGGCACCTCATACACCCTTGGACAAGAGCATTGCTGGCTTTGTAGCATGTCTGGGTGATCTGCGCTGCCAGGGAGCTGAAAACGACGTCTTTACAGAGTGGAAGCATCAGTGGCGAAGAGAGTGTAACACGCTCAGTAAGTTCAGGAGTTCATCACTGCACCTGCCTCCTTGTCCACTTGACTGTAGGTCCTGGACCAGGGCGGTTTACAATGCTTAGCCTCCCTGGATACAGAGGTTCTCCACGGGTTATGGAACCTGGACATCGAGCTCTGGTGTCTGCCTGCGAGAGAAAGAGAAGGAACGGGCTAGAAGCTTACAGCTGGGAAAACCTGGGATGTAATCAAAGGCACTGGCCACAGAAGGGCTGGGCGAAATAAAGAGGAAGGGTGAAGCCAGGGTGAAGGAAGTAGAAGTTGTTTCCTCTCGGGCTCTAGGAGATTGGCCGAATGAGAGACTTTGTTTGTCAGCTTTAAGTCTGGGAGCTGACCCAGGGCCTTGGGGTGAGGTCCTGATGAACTGTGTATTGTAATTGCTCCTGTCCTGAAACACTAGTCAAAGGAGACATGCTATTGGTTAGTGTGTGTTGGTTTCTCCTTGCCCTGGGCTGCCCCAATCCGGGGATGTGTGTGTGGAGAGGGTAGAGATGGGGCATTAAGGTGGGTCACAATCACAGTACGGCATCATGCCCCAAGGGGGCACAGGGACTGCCCACACCTTTATGGAAGGTTACACACCTCTCTAACAATCCTGCCCCAGATTTCACACCGTTCCCAGCAATACACATCCATGCGAAATGCCTGCATCTTTCACAGATAACAAATTAAGTGCCATGACCCGTGAAATGACACCTCCCCGCCCCCAGCAGGTGGCTGTTTTACATCCCGGTGACCTGCTGGAATAAAGAGAAATGAATATAATAGGAAATAAAGCTCTCCAGAAAGGGAACAATGATTCATTTTATTCTAAAAGCTTTTTCTCACACCCCCTTCTCCCTAACCTGCTGGTGTCGAAGAGCTATAGAGCTGTGCTGGCACCAGTCCAGTAATTACGGTGATCAGGCGACTTGAAATGTTTTGCAAAGCTTGTGTAGCTTTTATAGGTGAGCCTCATAATAGGGCAACTTGGCAGGCCCCTTCCTTTTAACTGAGCTGCCATTTCATTATTAAAATAAGCAGGTACCATAATGCAGCTAGTGTCTGGTTCTGTATGCTACCCGGTCGCCCTGCGGAGGGTCGGGGATCAGAGACCTGTATGCCCAAGGGAAAGGCAAATAACACGCCAGGTGCCTGGTTTTCAGATACACAATGGCTTGCAGTCTGTTCCAGCAGTGTAAAAGGGATAGAAATGACTCCTCGAGAACATCCCTATACAGGAGACTTCCCTCACTGGGGTGGAGCTGGAGTAAGGGCTCTAGCCTAGCCTTGCTCATAGTCCTCGATGCAGAGGGCGGTTTGGGTATAGGTGTGACTAGAATACCCCGTGCAGTCGACAGCTATCCTCTGCTTCCTGAGGCCGCTCCTGCTGGGAGCTGGGCAGGTCTCTGGCTGCACCAGAATACAGGGAGCACTAAGGTGGCTTGAAGCCATCTAAAACCCTCTCCCCACTCCGACCCAGGAGAATCCAGGCCTGCTGGGGGAAAAGTTACAGGCGGAGACACCAGACTGCGCTGTGCAGTTGGGGAGCTGGGCCTGCGTGTCCTGTGTTGAAGGATGAGGGCTTCTACCACTGGAGCTAAAGGAACTCTCCTCTTGAGGATGGTAGCAGCAGTAGCAGGTGTTTTATCTTGCAGGCCTAGCCACCAGAGGGGGTAACGCTGGTGTAGATGCAGCTCCAGAATCAGAAAATTAACCCGCTCCCTTTTGCTCCTGTCTGTGCCTCACAAAGGATGGGTACCGCTGAAGACTTGACTCTAGAGTCTAGTCTAATGAAGCAGGGATCAGTTTGAGATCAGTCTAGAAGGATTTCTAAGCTCTGCTTCTCCACTTTCTTACACTGCTGTAGAACTGGATCATCCACTGAAGTCAATGGAGTCACCCTGGGTGTAAAACAGTGGCAAATGAGACCAGGAGAGTCTGATCTAGGGTCTGCATGCACATGGAGGGGGGGGGGGAAAGGACAGTCCCTACAGGTTGGGGGTCTGGGAAAGGAGTCCAATGAGGGAAGTGGGAGTTAGGGAAATCATAGAATATCAGGGTTGGAAGGGACATCAGGAGATCATCTAGTCCAACCCCCCTGCTCGAAGTAGAACAAATCCCCAGACAGTTTTTGTTTTTTTAAACCCCAGTTCCCTAAATGGCCCCCTCAAGGATTGAACTCACAACCCTGGGTTTAATAGGCCAATGCTCAAACCACTGAGCTATCCCTCCTCTGAATGGGAATCTGGAAAGGGATCTAACTGGGCTGGGGGAGAAGGAGAGGGGGTAGCAAGGGAATGAAACAGGACGTGTGAGGAAAGAGCAGCTGTAGACAGCTATCCTGACCTTGTTGTATACTGGCCTTCTCCTTATTTTTGAGTATAAGTAGGAGCAGCTGATGATTAAACATGATTGCCGTTTATCATGTCAATGGCAGTAGCACCTACAGGCCACAACCCTGTCAGGCTGGCTTGCTCTGGAACGATACTGTATGAACAGGTAATATACCTAACTCTTTTCTAGTGCTTTACAAAGCCGGTTGGTATCATTATCACCATTTTGCAGATGGGGAAACTGAGGCACTGAGCGATGCTGTGGCTTGCGCAAGCTCACCCAGCAGGCAAGCGGCAGAGAAGCCAGCCTCCTGGATGATGGCTCTTTAGACGCACATCATCAATATTGACTGACATATTACTGCTCGCCAAAATCTAGCCAGGTGAGGTTATTAATCCACTACCTGTAATTGGCTGCTCACATGCTTAAAGACGGTCTGTAATACCATACGCTCTGCCACGCTGGCTAACAAAGGAAAGTCACTGCTCCAAGGAGCTCCTGGGAATGTTAGCGCCACTCCGACTGACTCACAGGTGAGTGGATCGACAAGTGTGAGTGGTTTTTATCTCCTTATTGATAGAGCCACTTTAAAAAAAAGTTATTTAGGGGGGAAAGCATTAAAAAGAATCACTTTTACTCTTAAGTAACGGAGACAGAGCCTGAATCCCGCTCATCATTTTAAACTGCTGACTCATTTACCACTTGAAATGAATTGAGGGCTGTTAAAGGTTTTATAGAAGATTTCATTAAATATGTGTTGCGTTGGCTTAAGATGGAAATTGTTAGAAAAACTGGCACTGGTTCAAACAGCCAAATGTTTCGCTTTATTACCGAGATATTTTACTCCTGCCTGCGATCAGGCCCCATTAGCCCATTGAAACTCGTAAGGCCAAAATAATCTGTATTGTGGCCCGTAATTGCTTTCGCTCCATGTGTGTCTGCCTCGAGAGCTGAGCTGCGCGCTGCTGGCCTGTGCTCCAGAGCGGCATTGGGCTCGGCAAGTTTGATATATTCAGCCTGAAACTTGGCAGCGCTTTTCCTTGCATTATAACTCAGTGCGGAGGTTTATGCCTAGAATAATGCATGGGCCAGGAGCGAGTGCGGGGATGTAATTCCACTGAGGGAGGTAGGATGATGCAATGCGCTGCCACTGAAATGGAGAGGGTTAGTCCATGTGGCCAGTGGGAGGAGCAGAGAGGGAAAGAATACAGTACAAGGCACTGGAAACCAGAGGATTCAAAGCAGTGCCATTTAATTGCATAAAGCATTGCTCCAGTGTACAGTGGAGATATTACAGTCCGGGGATGAGAGAGGCAGGGGCAGGAGGCAATGTGCTGGCTGACCAATCCCTGGATACAGGCAGCATGGAAGAAGCAGGGCTTGATCTGCCCTGTTAAGAAGATGGGGGATCACTGAGGGAGGAGGAGGGAGATAGGCCATTCGTGGGGTGCAGCTGCAGCCAAAGAGTGACTCCCTAGAGAAGAGAGGAGGGAGCAGAGATCAGAGGGAGTGAGTGGAATTATGGGGAGAGATGAGGACACGGAGACTGGCAGTGGCCTCGAAGATGAGGACAGCAATTGTTTTAGTGCAAACAGGAAGTGGGGAGCCAGGGGAGGGGTTCTGGATGGGGGTATGGTGAGTGTGTTTGAATTGATGGGTCAGAAGGTGGGATGATGGCACTGTTCTCAATATGACTGACATGTACTGAGTGCTAACACATCACATGCATGCTACAAGCCGGCTTGTTGTCTCTCATTCATGCTGCAAGCCAGCCCATTGCATCTGCTGCACGTTGCAGGTCAGTTCGTTCCATCTCATACATGTTGCGAGCCAGTACGTTGCATGGCTTGCAGACTGACCCATCAGTCTCTTCTGCGTGCTGCAAACCGAACTGTTGCTTCTCATGCACCTTGTGTGCCGTAAGGTGGTAAGCCAAGTGTGAGATATTACAGGATGTGTTTAATTATGTGTCCATCTAGTTATCAGTTAATTACAGGCTGCAGATTTATAAACTACCCTGGCTTGATATTATGGATTAGTGGTACGGAGATTCACCTTGATCACGTGGGTCTGAAGTACCATCATCCAGGAGTCTGGAAGCTCTGTTCCAGAACTACAGGGAATTCCCCATAAACCTGTGACAGAGTGAAGACCATTTCCTCCCATCTCCATCCTATTAACGGCAGAGATTTGCCACCACAGGAGCACGAGCTCCTGGCCCATTCATAAATCACTGGCTGCGCTCCAGGATGTCAGCAGAGCTCCATGGCTGAGGTACAGCCTCATCCTTTCGTGGCCGCCCTCTATTTTTGTCTCGTACAGTGGGCAATCGTCTCTCAAGGACAACAGCATTGTTCATAAACTATGCATAGGTCATGCTAGCACTTAATGGAGAAATAACCATTTGTTAACAGAACATTAAATGTTTAATAGTCCATTAGTGTAAATTCTGTGTGGGGATTTTATTTTGGAGCGGGGAATATTTTCCTGTGTGCTATCTTGCTACCCAGATAAATACTTAGTATCTACATTCACAATTACCCAGGATCTTTTGACCTCACTAAAGAACCAGTTAGGATCCCTTTTAAGCTAATGCAATTACTGTTGAAATGTCACGGCTAATTACGGAGGGACTGGTCCTGCTGCATTCTGAGCAGACTCAGTTCCCACTGGACCTGGTTTTGCAGATCACCTTGACTTCCAATGGAGTCTGGGTGCTCAGCTTGTTCACTTTAATGTGCACTGAGAACGCTCAGCACCTCTTGGAATATGTTTATCGCTTGGTATCAGGCACTGGATAGTTATAGGTAAAATGAATATGTACCTTCCTACAGGCCAGTGGAAGGAATGTTTAGATCAGTTACGGTCTGAATAACTGTTATTACGGACGAAGAGACCTTGTTTGCTTGATCTGGTTTTGGTTCACACACTAGACTTGTATTCAGGACACGCAGGTTCAATTCCCAGTCATGTCACAGATATCCTGTGTGATCTTAAGCAAGTCACTTATGGCTGAGCTGCTACACTGATTTTTACCTGCTGAAACTCTGGTCTTTAAATCCAGGTTCCAGAAGGGCCTTCAGTAGGAAACCTTAAAACTGAGGTCCTGTATGGATATCATGACATATACCCTGACAGTTGCTTTCAAAGTAGTGCCCAAACTGCTCTTTCTTTCCCCTGTCTGGCACCCTCTCTATCCCTGTTGCTTTGCTGTCTGCTGAGTTGCACTTGGCTGCTATAAGGAGAAAGTGTTTCAGGAGGAAAAGTTATAATGTACATTAAGAAACATTTCAATGTGGTTGGCATCGCAGACCTGCAAAAAAGGCCTCCTGCTACCACTTCCTGGCCAACTAGAAATTAAGTCCTAGCAGTCAGTGCTGATTTGCAGAGCGCCAGCCAAATGAACTGCTGGGAGGGAATGGCAACATATGTTTGCGGTCAACAAGGGTCATTTCTCAGTGGATTTGCCATCGCAGTGGGTAAATTGGGGATACCAAGGTGTTCCAACACCTCCATGAGCCAATGTTCCAGGACAGAAAGGGGATAAAATTACTTCCCCCCCCCCCAAAAATTCTCCTATTTCTGCCTGACCCGAAAGAAGTAAATATACAACAATTTAAGATTGATAACTAGGCTGGAATAATGACTGCAGCGTTCCTACAAGCACAGGACCTGATCCCCAGCAGTGTAAATCATCATTGTCTGTGGTGGAGCTATGCTGATTTACACCAGCTATGGATCTGGCCCGTTGCCTTCAATGGAGCTGTGTTAATTTGCACCATCTGGGGATTTGGCCCATTGTGACCTCATTCTTTATTAATCCAGACGTTCTTCCTGTTCTTTCACTAGGAGGGGGAAAAAACGTGGGACACCAGAGTCATATCATGCAGGTAAAGCAACCAGCATAGGAATGGTGTGCAAATGAACTGGTTTGTCAAGATCAGGACAACGTTCTTGTTCCCTCAGGCTAAGCGCAGATGTGGTTCCATTATAACATGATCACTACAATTAAAACAACTGTACCTGCATTTATCATATTGATGGAACGAAACATGCTCTATTACATTGTGAGGCAGTCTGTGAGTGCATTATTTATGTGCCTTAATACATCACACAACTATTTTCGACTTGCTTTGTAAATGCTTCTGTGTATGCAGGGAGAGGCCCATCTGTGGGAGAAGAAAATTGTCTGTCTAGGCATTTCTGGCTTGCTAATCAACATGATATTTAGGTACCAATAATGCATGATCTAAGTGTCTATGATCATCTAGTCTGACCTCCTGTATAGCACAGACCATTCAGTTTCACCTAGTTACCCTTGTACTGAGCCCAATAACTTGAATTAAATTAAAGCATTTCAGGCTAAAGGCTAAACTGTTGCATGCCACAGGCAGAGAACAGGAGAGACTAAGATGCCGGCCAACGCCAGAGGTCCCCACAATGGTGCGGAATTGATTAGCTGAGAGAAACCCAGCTGATCCCAGCTGGTGAACCATCCCCCATGCTGCAGAGGAAGGCAAAATATTCCCCCGGGTCCTTGTCAATCTGAGCTGGGTGAAAATTCCTTCTCAACTGCAGATCTGTTGCTCAATTTGATCCTGAGCATGTGAGCAAGACGGCAGCCAGGAATATCTACAAAAGAGGATTCTTTGTACCACTCCCACTAGTGTCCTGTCTCTAGCTGTGGCCAATCTCTGAGGCCGCAGAAGAAAGTGTGTGGCGGGGAAAGCACAGAATGCATCTAGCCAGTTATGCATTGGAGAACAATAAAATTCCTCCCTGACTCCTTCAAGAGACTGGCTGAAGTCCTGAAGCATGAGCTTTGATCATAGTCATTGTCCTCGTGCAGGACTGCAAGCATTTGAAGAATGATGTCGGCAATGCAGAGCTTCCTTTTCTCCTATGGCCCAGGAAGGAAGGGCATGAGCAGGTGAATTCACAGATTCCCAGGTACGAAGGCACCACTATAACCATAGAGCAGGTGCAGGCTGTAGAATTTTCCCCAGATGCTGAATTACAGCATATTTTTCAGAAAGGTCTAATCTTGTTTTAAAGACTTCAGGCACTGGTGAGTTCAATCCTGATCCCCCACCGTCCATGGTAAGCAGTTCCAATGTTTAATTACCCTCACTACAAGGAAATTGGGTCTTTAGTTCAAAGTTGAGCTTGTCTAACTTCAACGTCCAGCCATTGAATCTTGTTCTGCCTTTGTCAGCATGATTAAAAAGGCCCCACTATGAGATCTCTTTTCCATGTGTAAGTGCCTAGATCCAGTGCTCAAGTCACCTCTTAACCTTCTCTTCGATAAGATGAATAAATTGAGCTGCGTAAGCCTCACACCGTAAGACCTGTCCTCCAGCCCCCAAATCTTTTTTGTAACCCTTTCTTTGAACTCCCTCAAATTTTTCCACATCCTTCTTGAAGAGTGGACACAGTGTTCAAGTTAGAGCTCATCAGGAATTTTCCAACAAAATGTTTGTTTGTTTTGACCGAAAATGCCAAGCCAACGAAACATTTCATGTGAATGGATTGCTTTTGAGGAAACCTACATCAGGAAGGCGTCCTAGGTTCAGCATGGATTTCTGGTAGAGAAAGAGAGCCCCTAAGACAGCCAATAGCCCAGAGATTAGGGCCCTCACCTGGGATGTGGACGGTGCAGTTTCCAGTCCCTGATTTCCCTGTTCAATATAACAATGGTGGATATAAATGCCAGGAATGGGTTTGTGTCCTACAGAGAAAAGGTGCTTCAAGGATGAAAATTCAATTAATAGTGGAGCAACGTGGGCAAAAGCTGGGGTTTGCAAGAGAGGTTGGCACCCAACTTTCATTAGGATTTGGGTACCAAATTTCCTTAGGCGGCTGTGAAAAAAGAAAGAGCGAGACTAGAAAAAGAGCAGATTCTGTTTGGAAAAGTACATCTGTTGTTGTGAAATGTTAACTGCACATGGAGATTGGATTCAAACTGCAGAGCCTGTCTGATGTCAAAATACAGTGGATATCTCTGACCTAATTCAACCTGATATGCTTTGTATAAAGGGAAAAGCATCTGACAAGATTTGCCTGTTTTAAGTGTTAATGGAGGACTGACCCAAGGAGGTTAAAACCCTTTCCTCATGAAGGGTGTCCTGAGAACTTTATTGTTCATGGACAGTAGACAGGACATGGCACATACAGCAAAAAGTACAGTGGTCAGTTTACGTCAGGAGTAGAAAGAGGTGAACTGCCACAATGAGTCTGACTGTCAGAACTGGTTGAAAAATGAGGGGTTGTGAAGGAAGCATGGAAAATTGTCTCAATTTTTCACTGAAAATTTGAACATTCCTGTCCATCTCTAGTCACTATGAGACTGAGAGGTCATTGATTTCCTGTGCACTGTATCTTGCACAGCCTGCCTGTGGAGACAGCAGCCATTTTGTTCTCTGAGCTGCCCTGAAATGTTACAGAGAAGAGTTTTACATCCACCGTGCCCTTTCCTGGAGACCTTACATTTGTTCTTTCTTGTGGCTAATTTTACCCTAATCTTAAAATAAAAGTAATTCTGCCTAAGAGCAACTGGTGCCTGGGAAAACACAGCCGTATTCCTTTAAGGTGCTGGCAATATCCTAAGGCATAATAACAAAGCCAAATAGAAGGTCCAGGGTGGAATTTCTGGTGAGAGAGAAATCCCAGTAGCGCCACTAGCCTGGGAATTAGGACACTCATCTGGTGTGTGTGAGACCTAGGTTTAACACCCCACTCCCCCACCCCGTGAGCAAAGCACAAGCAAGGATTTGAACCTGGGTCTCCCATAGCACAGGTGCCCAAAACAGCAGTTTCACCACTGGCTAGACAGGGGGAAA
The DNA here is from genome assembly GCF_027887155.1 of Malaclemys terrapin pileata. Classification (NCBI taxonomy): domain Eukaryota; kingdom Metazoa; phylum Chordata; order Testudines; family Emydidae; genus Malaclemys; species Malaclemys terrapin. The sequence goes on from NC_071519.1 coordinate 20,719,242, forward strand.
AAAATCTCCAAGATCTTGGAATCATCCCACTGTAGAACAAGAAATGTTTGAAACTTGGAGTGCAACAAGAAAATTGTTCCTCATTCAACTCTATGTGGGACTCAGGAGATTGGAGTGGTGGACTAGTGGCTTCACGCAGGGTCTTTGCGGTATCACCTTATGGATGAGCTTTTGCATTTCTTGTAAGCATCAAGCACCGACCACTGCCAGAGGGGCAAATGCTGAAGATCTCACTTGGGCCCTATCCACATTGGCTTCCATGGGAGTTTGGCTGGACCAAAGGGCCTTCAGGGTTTTACCTTAGAGGGAATATATCAGATTTCATAGACTAACTATTGAAAATCCTGGCTCAGATCATCAGCACAGCTCCTCTGAAGCCAACACAGGTAAGCTGAGTTACACCAGCTGAGGATCTAGTTCCTTAAGTTCCTCTTCTTCCTGCTGGCAATGACCCATGCTGTAGAAATGTGTTGCTTACTGACAGCATTCGCAGCGGGGCCAAGGGCTCTTTCTCTCAAGCCGGGAGTGATCAGAAATTCTCGCCGCTGCTTTGCTTAGATGGCAGGCAGTTGTTTTTAAAAAGGAACCAAATATCTTGCTTCACCTGTCCTGAACTTTGCAGTCTGAAAAGACAAGTGGGGCTGGTTGAGTTTTCATTTATTGAAACCTTTTGATTCTTTCTGGACACCTACCTGGAACAGTAAATATATCTTCTCATGTCCCCGTAGTCCAGTTAATGCAACAAAACATGACAAGCTTCCAGCCTCTGTTATAGAAAAGCCTTGGCTTGTAATAAACCCCCTTGCCCGCTCCTCTGACTGAAGTACAAGAATTTATAAGAAACACATTAGAAGATCCCACAAAACCGTGGCTGCACTGAATGGAGAATGTAGGATCTGTGGGTGTCAATTCTTTTAACCTAAGCCATGGCAGCTCAGCATTGTTGGAATGCACTGTCTAAGGAACAGGCATGTTAGTGGTGGCAGAATTTCAGTCACTTCTATTGCTTTCTTGGTCCAACAGAGAGGAGCTGAGGCAGAAGGGGCAGACCTCTCAGTATGGCAGGGTTTGTCTCCAACATCATCTTCGTTATGAAAGGTCCTGAAAGTATTGCCCTTCGCAATAGAGCATCCAGTACGGTTGGCTGAACACTCTTGTCCCCCAGGGAGTGCATTTTTTGTGGCTGGAAGATGTTGAATCCTGGCCTGATGGAGCCACCAAAACAGCAGAAGCCCTCCTCCCCCCGCTATCAGTGGAGGGATGAGCCATAGAGCCCAGAACGCTACTGATTACAGGGGACAAAGAATTGGTGGGTGCTGGACTGGCTGCCCTAGCTTCTCTGTTTAACTAGTGGAGGTGCAATGAAAGCAGGATCGTAAGCTTGCATGTATCTCAAAATCGACCTGAAGTGATGTACCTATCAAAATGGTGGTAATGGGGTACACTGCTCTGAGACACCCCTCCCCCTCTGCACTGCAACACCTTTCACATGTGACTACATAAAAATCCTTTTTCCTTCCCAGTGTCTCCTTGTGTCTTCAGAGCTGCTGGGTGTATTTCTGGGGTCATCCTCTAGTTTGGCTCTTCTCAGTATCATTCCCACCCACTGTCCCTCTACAACTACACCGAGGGCCTTTCTCACCAGTATCCTTGATAACAAATAACATGAGCTTTCCAAGTCTGGTGAAGGTTGCTCTGAGCCTGCTGAAGGCTTTCTTAGTTCCATAATAGTGCTTGCAGTATCAAAATGCAGGGTCTAAAATGGCGGAGCACTTTATGCCTCCATCCCTGGACCAGCAGGGTAGCATGGGGACCGACAAGCAAATATCAGAAGCATCTGTGGGATGCAATTAGAAGGCGGTTCTCTATTACAGTGACCATTTGTTTCAAGGAACTACGGGGCAAGTATGATCAGGGAAAAGGACAAAGCTGATATTGAAAAGGCACCACTCCCCAAGGTGCAAAGTCCAATGTTGCTATCACAGCACAGGGTCATTTGTGTAACTGTTTCAAACCATACTACTTATCTGATCAGCTGGACCTGTTCCAAAGCCCATCTCCATAGCTGGGAGTCCTGGCATGAATATGGAACTGGGGCAAAACCTCTGTCTATTTGCCATAGGCCTAGGAGATGCAGGTTGAAATCCCTGCTCTGCCTCATTCAAAGGAGATGCTTTTGTTAACCACAGATCCCCTCTGAACCAAGCAGAGAAGGGACTTGAACGTGGATCTTTCACCTAGAAGGCCAGTTGACTAACCACCAGGTTATAGAGCTTAAATAAATAAGATGTTCAGTTTCTGAGTCTCTTTCTAAACCAATGTCTCCCTAAAACTTTTTGGCGTCCGTGAAATGAAATGTTGCTGAAAATGTCCCGACAAACTCTATATATGGGTCTCAGCAGGCAGCAATTAAGAGACATCTCTTAAAACACAGGGCCGGTGGTTCACCCTGGCATCTACGTGGCTGCAAAGAGTTCCGTAACACTTTGCTTTTGATGTCTCCTTCCAAACCATGGTACTCTGCAAAGCAGAGATTGAGCTTGTGTTCTGTCTTATAACAGCGATCTCTTTATCATAAAACCCATTAGCGCTCTTTTATACCATTTCAGGGGTGGACAGGACTGTGGCACCGGTCAACTCCTGGAGACTAACAAACTGTGGCACTAAAAAGCACTTGCTTTAATATCTTCCCGTTTCATCTGATTAATACCTGAATAGCAGCAGGCCGCTATGCTTTATGACCTAGCAATGGCTCATTAAAGATACATCGGCCTGATGAGAACTGAGCTGGCATCTTATGCAAAGGCTGTCACTAGAGGTTGAGAGATCCATCCTATACTGACACCATGTGTGGAGGGGGCTGTGTGCTGCCAGTGCTGTGGGAAGCTTGGAGAAATCCCAAAAGAGTCTCATGAGATTTCAGCTGCACGGCACTCCGAGAGGCACTTACTGAGATCCGGGCCCTGTTGTTCTAGGTGCTGGACAAACACAGAGTAAGAGACAGTCCCCAAAAGAGCTTACACTCTAAATCGACAAGATATACAGGGTAGAAGTGAAGTTATGGAACAGCCTTCCAATGAAGTAGTGGGGGCAAAAATCAAACTGGTTTGAAGATGGCGCTTGATATGTCATGGTTGCTTGCAATATCATGAACCTGAACTTGGTGACCCATGAGGTCCCTTCCAGTCCTGTAGTCGTATGCTATTATCCCCATTTTACAGAGGGGTAACTGAGGCATGGAAAGATTGAATTGTTTCCCCAAAGGTCACAGAGGAAGGGTGCAGTAGAATGAGGTGTTGAGTCTTAGGGTATGTCTACACTGGAGCTGGAGGTGCAACTCCCAGCTTGAGCCGACATACCCATGCTAGCTCTGATCGAGCTAGTATGGTAAAAATAAAAGTGTAGCCCTGGCAGTGTGGGTAGTGGGAGGGGCTAGTCATCTGAGTATGTACTTATGGTCTCAGATGGATTGTAGAGCTAGCCCACGGCCGCAGCTACCCTTCTATTTATAACATGCTAGCTTGAATGGTGCTAGCATGGGTATATCTGCACCTTTCAGCTCCAGTGTAGACATGCCCATAGTTTTAGGTGCCTCAGCCACAAAGCCAGCCTTCCTCTGAAAATTGGGTTTGGGTTTTGAATATGACCTGAACCTTAAACTTTCCAGATGAGTTTGGGCCTCCTTGAGATAACCCAACCCAACCCAACTAACCCAGCTGGAATGGGAGGTTCTGGATTTGGCTCCTCTGTACCAATGAGGGCTGCCTCTCAAGGGCTGGATGGGGATCACTGGTCCATGTTTGTGCAATGTTCCGTGCTGCTCATTATTTTACATGCTGCTGCAATTTCCCTTTAAGGGCATTGTATCCCGTTTGACTCTCATTGACTAAAGAGACCGGACCAAGCCACCTGTCCCTTCTTGTTACATCTTTGTGTTTATTTATAGGCACTTCTCATGTTTCCCCTCAGCCAGCTTCTCCTCCGGGCTGTCCCTGTTTGCTTCCCTTAACCTCTCCTTACATGGGTCATAGTCGCCAAAGCTTCTGTCATGTGTGGAGCCCTTCTCTGGATTCCTTCCAGTTTTTCAATAGACATTTAAAAATAAAAACTGGCAAATAAGCTGGGCTCCTTCAATGTGTATTAAAAAACCCTAACAAGCTAGAGGCCGATTATGCCCTTTTTGGATCATTCCATTCACTCCAGAGCATGGACTTCTCTCAGCATCTCACTGAATGCTTTTGGAACACTTGAATATTCAGAGGGATTAAAATAAAAGGTTTCAAGTTAGCAGGATTTCCTTTTTAAATTACAAACCGATGCACACTCAGGACCATAATTTGTTTTTGTGGTTGCTGGAGGCCAGGAAGTTTGTCAAGTGTTATAGCTCAGGTATTCAGGATGCAAATGTTGAGATGAAATGTAGCCTGCAAATGGTACGCATATTAGTGGGTGGCTTATGGGACAGACCTGTGGTTCATGGTGCATTCACTAGATCTGGCTGGCCATGAGGCCCTTGTGTTCCTCTCATTTTCCAAGTAGCCAGGTTGTCATTGCAAAGAGACTGGGGGATGGTAAAAGTAACACTAAAGACAACTAAACACACCTGCTTTTCTTATATTACTGTGTCATGTAAGCTAGGGCTGTAGTTGCCATGGGTTTGCTTTGTAATTGCCGGGGGACAGGGAGGTGGTCTGTGAGATCACAATATTGCCAGTCCCAAGTGCTTAGAAACCATACACAGGTCTCAAAGTCATGAGATTGGTTTACATATCATGAGGTAAAAACAATAATCAAATTGGCCTCCTTTTCTTTTCCTTCTGCTCTCTGAGCCTTTAAGGGTCACTCTAGTCACATTTTCAAGACCTTCTTGGCAACCAAGAGGGCTAGAAATGGCCTTTTTTAAAATGGAAACTGAGATTCTCACCTAATCACGTGCCTCCAGGAGCTGGGCCTTTATGAAACACTAAATATTGTGAGCCTCATGAAAAAAATCCCAAGAGTTGGCCATGCTGTAATTGTGAATGGAGTGCCAGGAAGACGAGAGTGGATCTCCCATTGCCAAGCAGCCTGGAAAAGTCCCCATCTACCCAGGACTTTGTGACTCCCTTATCTTGAAGATCAAATGCCCATGACATTTTAATGATGTCTTGTAACTTCCTCCAGGACACATGAGCTAGACAGGACTAGCCTAACTCTGCCATTGCCTCCTGCCTGATGTTGCTCAAGACGAGGAGAAGGTGAGTATGTGGTTTAAGTAAAGGACATTGCCCTGTAATTCTGCTGGGAGGGGCAACTGAAGTCAGTGGGAGATTTTTCCGCTGACTTTAATGGGCTTTGGATCAAGCCTTGAATCTGGAAATTAGCCAAGTTTTATAATCCATGGTGGGTTTTTATTTTTCTTCACTGGCATATGGGTTTCCCCTTCACCTCCTGTCCTAAAATGCTATCAAAATGTAAAACATAGGCTCAGCATGTGACCAAGGCTCTCCTTAGTGGCTGGCCCTGGGCTCTACAATAGACTGCTGCTTATTCACAGCTAAGGTCTTAAGGGCATGGATCCTGTGTTTGCTCTGTGTTTGTACAGCACCTAGCACAAAAGGGGTCCTGATCCATGAATGGGGCTCCTACGTGCTATAGAAATGCAAATAATAATAGTAGTAGTAATAATAATAAAGCAGATGTTCCTTTGACATGAGTCACTGAGGCCAGAGCATTTTGTGCTGAAGAACCTGGGTTCAGTGTCCACTCACAATGAAGCGTCTGTGTGTGTCTATGGTTTGTTACCAAAAAAAAGGTGGCGTGATATTAAACAGCTGCCTTGTTCCACCCCAGAAGTGGCTGCATTTGAGAAACTGGTAAAGAAATTCCCGTGTACACACTGTCTGTAAATGGCTTTGGGATGAAAAGTGCCAGTTGAAAAGTCATCTAGGTTAAGTGTATTAGAATTAACATGTGAAAGTTCAGATTTGTCAGTGTATTTCAGAGAAAATTCAAAGATGAACATATGTTTTTAAATCAGTGTTGATTGGGGGGGTGGAGGGGGGGAGTGTCTGATTGATGTCCTTGGAGAGCAGAGAAACTGCAGAAGAGGAAGAGCACATGCAACTGCTCCAGGGTTGAGGGGCCCAGGGCTTCCAGCCTCCCTGCCACGGAGCTGGGGGCTTTGGGACCCATGGTTTTAACTGGGGCTCGGCTCAGCTCCCCACTCTGCAGCAGTGAGCCTGGAAGCCCTGAGAACCCTGGCTCAGTCCAGTGATTTGCCCCAAAACATGCAGGAAGCCTGTAACAGGGCTGGGAACTGACATTTCCCGAGTACCCCACACAACCATCCTACTTTCATGGGTATCGTTACAAAAGAAGCCCCTGACACACACCAACACTCCCCAAGAGCTGCAGAGTTTCACTGCTGATTGCCATGTGGCTGGGAATGCTTGCCCTAGCCTGGGAATATTTTCCGATTGTTTCACAGCCGCTTCATCCTCCCTCCATCTAGACAACACGTCACGTCTCCACGTCCCTGTGTAGAATCTCAGGAAGCAGGCCAGGCTGCAAACTCCTTTCACTTTCAAGAGCGCTTGGATACCGCTGCAGTTCTGAAAAGAAAGCTCATTTGGCAGGTGTAGCCAAATAGCAAAACAACTGCTGTCCATCTGCTCCTTTGCTCAGGCTTGTATTTTTAATTGTATCTTCAGGACACATACTCTGCTCCGAGCCCCACTAGAAGTGAACCATTTAAATAAGAATTTGATTTCTTTACAGCCTCTCTTCCCAGTCCGATGTCGCACACGGTTCTTGAATTTTTCTACGCATGGGGCACGATAAAAAAAAAGAAAAAGGCCACCAAGCTGTTGAGTTGCCGGCACGAAATACCATTGAAAAGCACAGTTGCTTGGTTTTGCTGCTCCCTGGGGTAGCCAGTTCAAATCCCAGGATTTCTGATTTCACAAAAGGAAAATAAAAGGACAAATGCAAATAAATACATGCTGGAGGTTTGGATTTCCTGGCGTTGTCAGGCGGTGGCTACAGATGGAGATGTTCCTCATGGGGGTTCAGAAGAACCCGAGAAATCTGTCTAATTCATTCCAAGATGCAAAGCTGACAAAATATGTGTGAACAGCGGGGGGTAATTTGTCTAGCGCGATCTGTTCTGTTGATCCCATCTGAGTGGTGGGTGACGCGGCAGGGGGTTAACTGCGTTGCCAGTTTTGGAAAGAACGTGGTGCGATCTAGTGGCTGGAGCAAGAGAACGGCAGTCAGAGCTCCTAGGACTGCTTTCTGATCCTTGGGCAAATCACTGCCCTTCTGTAAAATGGGGATACCCTTTCTGCCCTACAGGGGTGCTGTGGATAGGGTTGGCTGGAATACAATTCCATTTTAGGAAAAAAAAAATCATTGGGGGTTCAGAATTTGTTTTCATTCCAAAGTGGAATGAGACCTTTCCAATTTTTGTGTGAAAACCAGAGAGACAGCTGCCAGTCCACCAATAGCCTGGGAAGTGAAGCCAGGACCTGAGCCTGGCTTTCCCACAGCACCCCCACTACCCGAACAACCAAGCTATATAGTTAGTCTAGTGGTTGCTTGCCCAATATAAAGGGCACTGGGCTAAGATATGGGTGGTGCAGGTTCAAGTACCTGCTCTGCAGCATCGATTTGATCTGGGTCTCCTATGCCCCAACCTGGGGTCTCTGGAGCTTAGTGCATGAGCCTCTACCGCATGAGCTAAAAGCCAACTGGCTGTTAGCTAAGGCTGGAGAGCAAACTCATTAATCTCTCTCTCGTTCCTGTGTCTTGGTGGCACTAGATGAGACAGAACACCATACCCAGGAGGTGTGCGGGTTACATAAGCATGGGGCTCATTGTATATTTCTGAGCACTTTGAGAGCCTTGGATGAGAGGTGCTTCACTTGTTGGTAGCTCCATGCAGCATCCACCATCCCAATTCTGGTACCATATGATGGTGGTTAGCTCTGAGTACAAGAAGTAGCTGATGTTTATTACAGAAACCCAATGACAAAGGGACAGATCTAGCTCAAATGCACCAAGCTCCACCTATGAATACCTGGGGATGTCTTCCACCGGGATTCCCTGACCCTAAAAAAGGCCAATATTCAACCCCTTGGCTACAAGCTGCTTCTTCTGTAACGACCTGTTCACCACATAACACTCAAGTAGGCATTCACCCCTCCTATGGGAGCATTTCCCAGCATGTTGTCCTGGTAGCTAGTCCTTTAAATCTGGCAGAGACAAACAAACTTCAACCCTAAAGTGGCCATTTCATATCTGACTGCTTCCAATTGCATCTCCTTCCTTTCTAGCTGGTGAATGTTTTGAGCTCCTAGGATATTTCCCGCTCCTTTTCTAGGAGATATGCCTTTGCCAAACACAAGTTACTGGGCTCAATACAGAGGTCACTGGGTGAAATTTAATGACCTGTGTTAGGCAGGAGGTCAGATAGATGATTTAAATAATCCTTCTGGCCTTAAGCTCTGTGAGTCTATGGTTTTCCCTTCCAGTTATTCCTGAAGAAGGGACACACATTCACAAAGACTGTTGTTGCATGAGTCATTGCTAATTTCCCCTTACATGCCTCCCAAGTAGCTGTGCCTCTCAATGTCAAGTCAAGAAGATGCAATACAGCTAGCACAGATAGATTGCGGGAGTGCCGGAACATGCTTCAATTAACTGTTTTTGGGCAACTCCAGATGTTAGTGCATTCATTATAGGTGTTAACCTGTTTAATTTTGGCTTTTTACTTTGAAATTCTTTTTTATTCACTCTCCTGCGATCAAGTTGCAGCTTCTGTCTCCTAATGTGCTCTCTGAACTGTTCTGTTTTTTCTTTCATTTCATTTACCAATTTAGTGAAAATATTGGTTGCTACTTCTCCCTCCTGTGCACTTAATTTTCCCGTTCTGACAGGCACCAGTCTAGGTCTCAGTTTTTAGTTTAACTGGAACCTAGCTTTTATTGTTAGGTGGTGGTTGCACTGCAGTGGCCCCCATTTCATTGTTTAATTTTGCTGGCCACCTTTTTTCATTTCTGTCCCCATTCTTCAGGCACAGGGTAGCTACCTGAAGCCTGCTGTTGACCACCAATATTTATAACAGGAGACGGCATGTGTATTTTTTGTAGGTTCCTTACAGCTGTTTCTAATGTTTTATTCTGTTCCTGTGCCTGCTGTCTCTGGACTGCGTGCCATCCTGCAAGGGGAGTGGGAACATTCCAGGGCTCTGTGGCGTCTCCTGCTTCTTTTAACTCTCTTTGGGTATGTCTACACTACCTGCCGGATCAGCGGGTAGTGATCGATGTATCGGGGATCAATTTATCGCGTCTAGTATAGACGCGATAAATTGATCCTTGATTGCTCTGCCGTCGACTCCTGTACTCTACCGCGATGAGAGGCGGAAGCAGAGTCGACGGGGGAGCGGCGGTAGTCGACCCCGCGCCGTGAGGACACGAGGTAAGTCGACCTATATTTGCTATTCTCGTAGCTGAAGTTGCATATCTTAGGTCGATTTTCCCCCCTCCCAAACCCTGTAGTGTAGACCAGACCTTTGTTTCTGTTACTTTCCCCACCAATTTTGTGGCGTATTGTCTTAATCATTTAACAGCCATGGTTATAATTTGCAATATTTTACTTTTTAAGGCTACAGTTTCTGCCCTAGATTTACAGATTCTATTCTATGTTTCTTCTCCACTATATTTTTTTAAATTCATATGGACCTCTTTTGCTAGCAACCCAGCACGACCATACCTTATTCAACTCTGTGGGGATTTGCAGGGAGGGGTTAAGGGAGTTCCCTAGCTCATGGCTTTCTGTCATGTTAGATCACGATTCCTACAGAGGACAGCTCGCTTACTTACCAGATCAGCAGTCGTGGTCACCAGTGTGGTTAGATGTTGATAATACTCTGTAGAGTTGATAGTACTGCAGAAGAGAAGAGTGAGGCGGGATTTGATAGCAGCCTTCAACTACCTGAAGGGGGGTTCCAAAGAGGATGGAGCTCGGCTGTTCTCAGTGGTGGCAGATGACAGAACAAGGAGCAATGGTCTCAAGTTGCAGTGGGGGAGGTCTAAACTGGATATTAGGAAACACTATTTCACTAGGAGGGTGGTGAAGCACTGGAATGGGTTTCCTAGGGCGGTGGTGGAATCTCTATCCTTAGAGGTTTTTAAGGCCTGGCTTGATAAAGCTGGCTGGGATGATTTAGTTGGAGTTGGTCCTGCTTTGAGCAGGGGGTTGGACTAGATGACTTCCTGAGGTCTCTTCCAACCCTAATCTTCTATGATACTCTAGTAGATTATAGAGACTGTTTGGAAAAAGCTGCCATCAGAGTTTATTTTCCACCAAAATAAAGATCTTCATGAAAATCATTGTATTCGAAATTTTTAATTTTTGATGAAAATTTTCCATTTAATAATCTTGTTATGTTTTGGTGGGAAAAAACATTTGTTGACTCTTCCCTCCAGTGGGAAAAAGTAAAAATGTGAGAGAAAGTGGTTTTGTTTCAAATTCTTTGGTGGAAAAAAATTTGAACAAATGGGGAAAAAGTCATTTCTTTCCAAAGTTTTCACAAAATACCCCTACCTTTATTTTTCAATCCACTCTAGTGGTCTATAATAGTGCCACTTGGTCTCCTTCCAAACAGGAAAGTTAGCCTTGTAACCTCTTCTCTCTGCTGCTTCCAAAGTACCTGGTTGTCGAGAGGAAGTGGTGTCTCTTGTCGTTTGACTGCTATTGTGCCTCAAGATTTTCAGAAGTGGCTTAACACGCATTGACTTCCAGAGGAGCAAAGTTAAGCCAACGTTGAGTGCCTTTGAAAAACCTACCCTCAGAGGTGGAAAAATAACAACTGAGTTATACAAAGACTAAAAGATTAACTCAACTTGGTTTAACTGAAACTGCATGAGAACAGCAGAAGAGTCTGGTTCCACATAAATGCTACAGCCAGTTACAAGTCTGTCGCATCTTACGCTGGAGTTACGTTCCGCATTCAGCGCGTGAAGCGAAAATCGCGTATAGTCAAAATTACATTGAGTGTAATGGCGGGCGGAATCGCCCACACTACAGGTACAGTAATAAAATTGTTATTTTTCTCTTTTTTTTGTTTTTGTTTTGTTTTTTTGCCGACCGCGTAAAGCTGAAATTGCGCATGTTAAATGCGCGTAAGATGTGACAGACCTGTACAGCCTGTTACAGCATTGGCAGGTCATGTGCACAGGACTAGACACTGTTTAACATGTCATACGGCAACCCATGGCTTCCAGGAGAAACATACAGTGATCTGTGAAAGGAGTGTTGCTGCAGCCAAAGGAAAGTTATGGAAATGCAGGTTATATGATGCCAATAAAACAGAACTTCGGGAAGATGTCTCTTTCTTCCAATACTTCCTTTTCCTGCCGGGATGCTGGTAGCCTTGGCCTTTGATGAGATGGTGTCCAAGGCACAAAGGCCAGATTTAAACTATGCCACACTCTGGGGATGTTCAGATCCAGTGTTTGAATTCATAGCCATCCCTTCCTCTCGGGTAGGGAGAAGCAGATGGAGAAAGCATGAGGGTGAGGAGAACTGAAGGGGAAGTGGATGGATCGAAACAAAAAATTGAGGAAGAAAAATAAAAACGACTCCTTAGGTCAAACACCGCGTTATACCTGTGGCAGTGAGGTTCATGGACTGTGTTTGTACATCACCTAGAACAATAAGTATCATTTCTGATGGAGGCTTTTGGATGCGATAACAAATTAAATATTAAACAATAACTAGAGCTGGCTGAAATAATTCCTTTGGAAATGTTTTTGGGTAGATTATTTTTTTTACTAAAATGAAAATTCACACAACAGATGTTCATTTTCTTATAATTTTGTTTTTGTTTTTGATGAAATATTACAACATGAATATTTCAGTTTATTTTGGGAGTGAGAGAATTTAAAAAAAAATGTTTTGGTAGAAGAAAAGTTGTGAGGAAAGTGGGAACTTTTTATCCTCACCAAAATGAATTATTTGTAAGTTTCAAAAATAATTTTTTTTCACAGAAACTGAAAAAATATTAATTTATTTATAATTTTTCACAAAATGTACATATCTTTTTATCAGCTTTAAAAATAACAAAGTTTTTGAAAATAACAACAAAACCCTTAACAACATTTAAACAGTTGTCAAAGAGCTATCCTGCAGTTACAGTCACAATAAACTTCTTTTTATGTCAATAGACCCCACCCAAAAAAACCAAGAAAGAACAAATGTAATGTCGCCATCAGAGGAAGCACAGTGTATGTACACCTCTTCTGCATGGAATGCATCATCTCTGGATATAAGCTGGCAGCTGTCTTTGTAGCACTTGTGGGGTTGACCCAGGGCTGCCCAGACCGGGGGGGAGGTAAGTGGGGCAATTTTCCCCGGGCCCCACAGGGGCCCCGCGAGCCCTGGCCCGGTGGTGGTCTTGGTCTTCGGTGGCGGTCTGGGTCTTCGGCAGCCCCGCAGGGGCCCCGCGAGCCTTGGCCCGGCAGCGGTCCGGGTCTTCGGTGGCATTTCAGCGGCGGGGGGCCCTTCAATGCTGCCGAAGATGCGGAGCGACTGAAGGGCCCCCCACCGCGGAAATGCCGCCGAAGACCCAGACCGCTGCCAGGTGAATATAAGCGCCGCAGCTCCCCCGCTTTGCCCCAAGCCCCCTGAAGCTTCTGGGTGGCCCTAGGTTGGCCACAACTCTCCATTTAAAGTTGCATGTTCACCCAAAATTCATCACCATAGATGAAAGCTACATGCACCCTTGAAACCAATTTGAATGAACGAAATGTGCAGCACAGAGCTTTGTAACTGTGAACTAGTCTGCATTTGTTTGAGAATATTCATCTAGGCATCCTGAGCTGAGGTTCTCCTCTATGATCTCTTGATAATGGATGGCTCTTCCACACTGAAGATGGACCCCTGAGGCAAACCAGCAGCTGGACCCCAAATTCCATTCCGTGCCCATCACTGTTGCATTTTTTAATTAGCCAAAAGAGGGACTGAGAGAAATAAGAAGAACAGGAGTACTTGTGGCACCTTAGAGACTAACAAATTTATTAGAGCATAAGCTTTCGTGGACTACAGCCCACTTCTTCTACAGAAGTGGGCTGTAGTCCACGAAAGCTTATGCTCTAATAAATTTGTTAGTCTCTAAGGTGCCACAAGTACTCCTGTTCTTCTTTTTGCGGATACAGACTAACACGGCTGTTACTCCGAAACTTGAGAGAAATAATGGAGCCTCCTCCTTGCCCACATGTGGGGTGTGCCTTTGTTCTGACTTCTTCAAATCAACTGCACAGAAATGTGAAAGGAACCAGAAAATGAACATTTCAGATAAGCCAGGTTCAAAGGAGAAGCATGGGATTTGCCTGAATGTGGCTCCAAGCAGGTCCAGTTCCAGCTCACAATGGGAAATAAATTTAATATAGATTTAATTTAGATTTAAGGAGACATTTATCTTGTTATAGAAATTCTCCTCATTAATTCTTTCCCTTTTTTTGTGCGTGTATCTATAGATACACACAGAGATGCGCGCACGCACACACACACACACACACACACACTTATTTTATTAAAGGCAACCTAGTGATGGTGGAAGGTGTTGGATTGACAGTATTGGTGACTATATCTATATCTGTGTATGTTTGTGGGTTTTGTGTATCTATATATATACACAGACCTGGAGATTGAAATCTTTGTTCATCACTTGGCAGCACAGGCATTAATAGAGCAAATTTCCCCTCACTACCCCCACCAGTGTTCCTTAGCTGAGATCTGAAAGGGATAATCTCTGTTAAATCTCTGGGGTTACTGCAGAGAATTCCAACCCTGGTGACATGGTGGTGTCAACTTTCATGATATTTTTTTCTTGAAGCCCCAGCTCCTGGAGTCATGTGAGAAGGTGAGAAAAAGAGTAAGTGTCTAGCTGCACTGTTGTGAAGAAAAGTTTGAGAATCTGACCGAGGTGCACCCTAAAGGCTCAGAAAACAATCCTCCCCCCACCACAAATTTATTATTTTAAAAAAAACCTTCACAATTTGTGTGGGATGACTCTTGATGTGTGAACACTCAGGGTTGGCAACGCTGGTTATATTTTTGATGTGGCAACTTGCCTATTAGGAATGGAGACCAATACATCTCATTTCATGTGTGTGCCCAGCAACCTCAGTGTGAAACCCCTTTATGTAGTTTACAGCTGAGTCTCTGTCTCTTATATGTATAAACACACTGATTGCAAAGCAAAGGACTGGCAGTTCTGGCTACAGCTGAGCATAGTGCAGGAGGTGCTGCGTGAATCTCCTGCATTGCTCTCCCCACCTCTGCTCCCTCTGGCTCCTTCTCCCACTCTTGTTTTTGCATGTTCTGTCCTTCTGCCTGTAGCTCCCCCACCCCAGACTTTCCAACTGAGGGAGGATGGATGTTTTTTTGGGTAAGGCACTGGAGTGGGGCTTGGGCTTCTGGTATGGCCTTGTGCTAGTCACCATGGGGGACACTCTCAAAGGCATATGTAGCAACTGAGTGCCTAACTATCACTGACTGTCAATGGCAGCTAGGTGTATCATTGCCAGTGGTCCTTTGCAAATGCCCCTTTCCCACTTAAACCTCTCCGTACCTCAGTCTCCCTATCTGTAAAATGGGGATAACAATACTTCCTTTCTCCCTTGTCAGATCTTGGGGGAAGGGGCTGTCTCTTACTGCTGGTTTGCACAGTGCAGATGGAACTCTGATCTTTGCTGGAGCCTCTCGCTGCTACCGTCATACAAATAATAAATGCACCTGGCTCCGGGTGTGGGCAACCAGCCAAGGCCTGAATAGAAATGGAGCATTCCTTCTGCTCCTAGAACTGTGGTGCCTTCTAAGTCAGGGAACTTTGGCAAGACAGTGTTGGGAAATCACCCTTGCTTTCTGCCATGTTCTACTTATTCTGCATGGGCAAAATTTCTCCCTGGGATGTCTGTGCACCACTTGAGCCCTATTTTGAGGCCTTCAGTGGAATTTATGTGGGATACAGCCCTTGCCCTTCCCCCCCCTCTTCACCCTGATGGAACACAGGGCATTATCCTTCTCCGTTGTCCTTCTAAAGACGAAGGAAACTGAGATTTGCTTCTCTCCAACCTAGTCTCCTTAGCCTCAGCCCATAAGGCTGGAAGGACGGTGTGGGATATAAATAAATACAAATCTCCTGGGTGCACATCTCCAATGGTTTCAGTGCAGCAAAGCTCCCAAAGTTCAAAGTTTAATGCAAACGTATGAAGCGAACACAATTTATTCTAAATTGCTTCACTTGATCCTGTGACCCAGGAGAATTATCACTTAAGAAGACCCTCGATCGGTAGCACTGAAAAGGCAAACCAGCAAGAGTTAGTACTGAAAGGAGTAGGCGTTGCTTTTGCTCGCAGATCCCTCCTTAGAGGAATTTCACTGGCGCCGTACAAGCCCTGCTCCGTCTGCTAGCTCACAATGTGTGAGGCACTCCACCAAGGCGTCTGACAAGGCTGTTATAGAGAGACGAGCCACCTTCCTGCCAAAGTTTCACCCCTACTTTGCTCATGCAAAAAACTGGTGGCTGGATGTCAAAGCCAATAAGAGGACTATCCATAATTTTGGTGCTTAAAAGAGCCCCGCTGGTTGCTGCTGTAGCACATGTGATAATGCTACAGATCCCAAGCTCTCCCAAGGTGGCTACAGACAAACATGACCCTACCATAAGTTGGTGGGGCTTGTCTTTTGCGGGGGGTGGGGGCTAACAGGTGTGCAACATCCCAATGAGCAGCCAGCGTCAAGTCCCCAGGCGCAAAGGCCCCTCTAGATCTGCAGAGGGCTCTCCTTGAACCTGGTTCAAATTCCCACTTTATTTATCCACATCACAGTCTCTTCTTGTCAGCCAACGAGCGCCAAGAGGCATGTCTGACTTTGCACTAGATGCTCATCTCCCTGGGGAATGAGTGAACCACGAGCCCTGGCCTCTCCGGGGGAGGCCACTTCACAGTTGAACTCCTATGACTTAGCTCTCTCTACTGCAGGGCACTGGCGTTTTAGAACCAGCTGCATTTTGGCACCAGGGAAGTCTGCAAGTGTCTGACTAATTCACAGCTAGATTCTTGTCCCAAAGGAGACTCTGTGAATGTTAACTGGGGGGAAAAAAGAGATAAAATGTCTAGATACTCAGCGGATGTAAACTGGCACAGTTGTGTTGAGTTGAATGGACCAATGCAGAATCAAACCTGCCTGGTATATATTTTTTTAAATAGGAGCAACACTGAATTAATGAAGAGTTTCTTCCTCTTGTCTTTTGCTAGCTCAGCTCTAGAGGAAGGCAGGCTGACCTTGGTTATAGCACTGGACTGAGACTCAGGAAATCAGAGTTTGAGTGCTGCTTCTATCATAGATTCCCTGTGTGACATCTGGCCAGTCAATTGCTCTCTGCCTCAGTTCCCATCGGCAAAACAGATACTTAAAGCTCATCTGAATTTTTTTTTTTTACCATTTTTTTGGTTTGAATAACGCTGTTTGAAACAGAAACATTTCCTGCAAACACCTTAATTTTGAGAGTCTGAGCTCCAGGGTAAACTTTCCAGTCACTTCCAGAGGGCAAGACCTGAATCCAAATCTGAACTTTTCAGTCCGAAAATGGCCTTTCCCATGCAATTCCGTTTCATTCGGAAGGTTATCTCTTGAGCCCAATGTGGAACAAAAAATTTTGGAACCTCGATAGTTGCCATGACATGGCATTGTCATTTTCCAGCTGCTCTAGTGATCATATATCCTTTGTCATCTCTGGGTAGACGGTAAACTTTTGGGGGCATGCTGGAAGTGGTGCTGTCTAGATCTCGGTGCTTTGGCTTTGCTGGTTCTATCTAATATGCTAGATACAATATTGCCTGCTCATCACCATGGCACATCCCTGACAGTGGGTTCATGATAACAAAGTTTCAATCCAGATGAAGTTTGCTTTGAGTTCTGTCTTCAATGGAGCTCTAAATCTCCAAGAGAAAGCCAGAAGAGACTGGCGAGCTTCGCCAGCATTCACCAAATTATGCATGTCACCTCTACTGAGCTATTGGTTGGCCCCCAGATTTTCAGAGAAAATTTACAAACCTGGTGACTTACATGAGTTTTGCATTTGCAACAAAACTAAGCAAGTTTTGCTTGATTCCTGGGTTCATCATAAACATGCTGGAGAGCTCTGCTCTTGTGAAATAGCATGAGAGAGATTGTGGTGTCCCCCATATTGGCTGAAGTGAGGATGTATTACAAATCTCTCAGAAAAGCTTGATACCTTGAGATTTGTAGGCCAAAGAAGATAAATTTGTCTCCTGGACCTTTCTCTGTACGTCCACAGAGAATAATTGGATTGAATCAGGGAATGAAAGGCTAGACTTTCACCACCTTCTCTGGAGAGAAGCATGTTTTATGGTTTCTGCTTGATAGCAACCCTGGTTCCAACATTTCCTGGTTTTCAGATGCAAGAAGTCATCACAACATAAGTTGCCCCAGGATATGCCTATGTTGTAGCATTGCACACAATGGACCCATTGGGTAACATCAGTGCAACTTATAGCATCTCTATAGATAGCGTTCATAGAGTCCTTACATGGTATTCAGCTTTGGTCAGTTAAATGTGACCCTCGCACGCTGTAAAAACCTGGGTGGGTACGTGGTATTCTGTGATGTTTCTATCTTCTTCAGGTGCACGAGGGACAACTCCCTGCAATCCCAAGCTTTGATGAATCTTCACTGTTCCAATCTTCTTCATTACTGTCTCTAAGAACAACACTAAAGATAGACCCAAGTGCAAAATTTGGCTTCAAAGCCAAACTTCCCACATTTTGGGCATATCTGGATCAACAGCTTTGGTTTGGCTTGACCTGTAATGGAGCTATGAGTCAGTGACAAATTTTGGCTCTAAACTCCCCAAAAGACTCTGGGTTATGGGATTGGTTCTTGACTTCCAGCTTGGTCATTTGTCTACTGCAGAATTGCTCGGATCACTTTTCCAGCAGGGATCCGCAAGATTCGCTCCCACTGATTGCATCATACTCGACATAAAACTCATTCAGAATTCTGTTCCAGAGAAGAAAAGAATGTAAATGAGGTAATTATGAGCTCCACTTACCTTTCTAACCCCATGTGCATTACGTCTGCATTAATGCCTCGCATGTTCTCTGAAGTGGAAAAAATCAGAGAGATGGGGAGGAAATTTTGTATGTAAAGATGATCTTGACTTATGAAAGTTGGGGGGAAGGTTATTTGAAGTTGATAAACGGGGTAAGCATTAACCTTGATTGCTATGTCTTAAGGAGAGACAACTCTCATTTCTGGCACAGGCAAAACACACATCAGAGTCACTAAGGATTGCACCTGATAGAGCACTGGAGGATTTGGGCTAATAATACTTTGTATTTGTGTAGCATGATTCATCCCAAAGTGCTTAATCTACTATATGCATCACTTCACTGTTGAAATGCAGCCACCTCTGGGGTGGAGGACAGCATGCTGCCTGGCTATGTGGGGAGTGGACATTTTGGTAAAGGACAACATCTCTGCTCTTCAACCAGACGCCACAGAAACTTTGGCCTGAGATTTTCAAACCTTCCTAAAGGAGTTGGATGCACAAATCCGATCAACTGAGGTGTCCAGATCCCATTAAACATATTGAAAATCTCAACTTGAATGGGTACGTGGAAAAGAGACAGGACACTGTTCGAATCACTGTTATAAATATTAGCAATATAGGGCACCACCAGACACTAACTTAACCAGAAAGTCCTTTCTCAAATCCAAAGGCCAAATAGTATTTATGCAATTGCTCTAAACATGTCTAAAATCTTACATAGTAAGCAATTACTGCATGAAAACAGTAACAAACATTCACAAGTGTTTGATCAAGATACAACAGGGCTAACCCAGAGGTTCTTAGATTCAGGTTGGTGGGTTCCAACTTGATTAAGCAGGTATTTGCAATGAACCCTTTGAGAGTTTATGCTTTTGTACCCTTAAACAAATAAATGATGGGATTGCCAGTTGCTGAAATTAGCTAAAAAGCAGGCTTTCGTTGGTTTGGGGTCACTACTATTTCAATGTGCACAAGCCTTCCTTATTATTAACTATCCCTGATAACTGGGCCTCTACCCTCTATTTTATCAGTTACCTTTCAGGTCCAGTTTTTCCAATTAAATCACATTCTTTTAAAGCCTTCCCACAAACCTCCTAACAAACCTGCATTTTATGTGACCTAAGGAAACACGTGTGTTTTTCTTTTTAAATGAATCTTAATCCTTTATTTTACTTCGACTACAAAACACAAATATTTTTCTTCATTCCTACAATCACCCACAGGGCAAAGAGATGATTCTAGGAGCCTAATTCCCCTCTTATTTTGCACTAGGAAACTTATGAATCATGGAATTGCTCCTGATTTACACCACCGGGGAATCAGGCAGATATATTTCCCTAGCTAAGAAAGTAAGGCTAAATCAACTGTGCTGGATGCAATCCAGCTGTTGCAGAGAACCAAGGTGTGGCCTCTTTAGACCATTACACTATCCAAAGGCGTGTCAAGGGAAGGATGTCAGAAATGAGCTAAATTCTAATGAGAAATGCGAAGTCGTGACAAGAAGGAGGACACAAGAGTGTTCCATGGGGTGGAAGTGTCCTCACCTCATGGAACTAAAACAAAGAATGGAAAACAATAATTAAATCTTAGCTTAAATCCAGCTAGAGCACCGACAAAGCACCAAGTGTGACACAACTTCAGACTTGATCCCTGTTTTCAGAAGTATATTGCAAGGTCTAAGAAGTAGGCACAGACTTGCACCAAACCCTGTATCAAGGACAGCTCTAACATTTTCAGGGGGTTGAAATCTAGCTCTGAATTGTTCATCTTGTTCCTACCTTCATAATGGGTCAAACCTGCCGATTGAGGCCACCTTATGGGCCAGGCTGTGATATTGTTACCAAGGGAGGTGGTAGAATCTCCTTCCTTAGAGGTTTTTAAGGTCAGGCTTGACAAAGCCCCAGGGCCGCCCAGAGGATTCAGGGGGCCTGGAGTCTTCGGCGGCAGGGGGCCCCCGCCGCCGAAGACCCGGCACTTTGACGGTAGGTCCCGGGGCGGAAGGACCCCCCGCCGCGGGTCTTCAGGGCACTTCGGCGGCGGGTCTCGGAGTGGAAGAACTCCCCACCGCGGGTCTTCAGGGCAGTTCGGCAGCGGGTCCCGGGGCAGAAGAACCCCCTGCCGCGGGTCTTCAGGGCACTTCGGTGGCGGGTCCCGGGGCGGAAGAACCCCCTGCCACGGGTCTTCAGGGCACTTGGGCGGTGGGTCCTGGAGTGGAAGGACCCCCCACCGCAGGTCTTCAGGGCACTTCAGCGGTGGGTCCCGGAGCGGAAGGACCCCCTGCTGCCGAACTGCTGCTGAAGACTCGGAGTGGAAGAAGCTCCGGGGGCCTGGGCCCCACGAGAGTTTTCCAGGGCCCCCGGAGCGAGTGAAGGACCCTGCTCCAGGGGCCCCGAAAAACTATCGTGGGGGCCCCTGAGGGGCCCAGGGCAAATTGTCCCACTTGCCTCCCCCTCTGGGTGGCCCTGCACAACCCTGGCTGGGATGATTTAGTTGGGGATTGGTCCTGCTTTGAGCAGGGGGTTGGACTAGATGACCTCCTGAGGTCCCTTCCAACCCTGATAGTCTATGATTCGATGATTGTTACACTGAGCAGTACCTTACTCAACAAGTAGGCCCACTGACTTCAGTAGGACTACTCATGGCTTAAGGTAGTAGTTACCGTAAGTGCAGGGCTCGCAGTCTAGCTTGACACTTAATCTTCAGCCGATGTGTCCTTCTATTTACTTAACATCAAAATCCTCCTTTATTAGGTTATTTTTCTTTGGCAGAAAGACAGATTTAAGAAAGCAGCAGCTATCCTACAATATTTAAGGTAGAGTCGATGGAGGGAAAGATATTACATTGATGCTCTTGTGGGCCTTTATCTAATTAGATTTCCACAAGACTATCTGATAAGGATATATTTCCCATGCTGTAGAAATAAGGGCTACGGGTAATTATAGAAGATGGAACAACACACACCATTACAGACTGATAGAGATTAGTGTTGGCTAAATTATATCCTGGCCCAATAGCAAGGTTATTTCTGTTTCTGATACAGTATTTAAATGACTTAAATGATGAAATCAACAGCAGGAAGGCCCTCTTAATTTGCTAATAACAGGAAAGCAAATGGAGGATAAACCAGCCTCAGTAACAGTGGTGGGATCCAGCAGGATTTTGGCAGATTAAAACTCAGAGCCCCTGTGTAGCAGATGGCACTTCCACGGACTGCATCAAAATGCAAAGTTAGTTCATGAATTTCTGATAGGGAAAGGCTCAGAACCACAATTCCATGCAAGGCTTGGGCTGAAACAGAGCAGAAAGCCCTCAATAAAAGGGGACAGGAAGGACTGAGATATGGTAATCCCTGCAGCCTCCCTTGCAAATATATTTCTGAAGGAGGAGGAGTAGCTAGGTACTCCTTAGAGGCACTGGTACTGGCAGCTGTTCATGTCAGGTGAAATTCACCCCTGTGCAGAGGGTTTGGTTTTGCATTAACTTCAAAACTGGCTTCTAGGGGCACTGGACATCTCATTTCTACCTAGCTCCTTTGAGTCTAGCTCTCAAAAAGTTAATCCACAGTTCCCCAGTAAAATCCAAGCACCTGCACCCGCCAATCAGTGTGGAGTAAGGGAAATAACCGAATAACTGCTATTCAGTTTGCATAACAGTTTGAACAGTGTATGGGGCATTACAAGTACTGTGCTGTGTCTTCTGGAGTATCTTCATCATGCAAATGCCCACACAAAGGCTGGAACATAGCACACATACTCTGTCCTTGGTCTTTGGCACCAGCTGACATAACAAGGATCATTAATTATCATGAACTTTTCCCTCTTTTTTTAATGATCCCTCCTACTTTATATTATATTCCTCTTATAAAGAAATGAAACAAAACCCCAAATATAATAGTCAATGGAGCTGAGAAAACAAACAAACACCTCCGGTTTTTTTTTCTTTTCACTCTTCTGAAGTCCAGATGAAAACAAGTTAAGTGTGAAAAGAAAAATCGATGGTAGATAGAACCTCACAGAAGTAAACAAATGGGGAAGAGGAAACATGCTCCAGAATCCAGCGGCATATGGTTTTTATCATATGGTCTCCACCAGTACAAACCTTTTGGGAGCTCTTCAGGAGACGTGATCCCACTTTTAATGAAGGGCTGGAGAAGAGAGGTTAGGAATGGGCTGATCGATAAAGCATAGGTGCAACCAGAAGTCAGCTACATGTACATTCAATGGGAAAACAAGCAGGTAAACAAAACCCTGGAAGTGGAGAATATTATAGCACTTTTAACTTTGCAACGTGCAAACATATATCTTGGTTGGGCCAAAGATTCAACAAAGATGCTCTGAGTTGAAGCAAGCACATGAAGGGCTGAGAAGAGGAAAGTGAACTTTTTCAGCTCTAGACGACGCAATCAATGTCTCTGTATCCCCTTGTTGTGAGAAAAGTCTTTAATGAGGAAAAGCATAAGACTGTTGTTTGAATGGTAACACTCCGGAAAGGGATACAGAGAAAGCTGGTGGCACATGACCGGAGAAGGAAAAAGGAAAAGTTAAAATGAATGTAGTTCCCTGGGCCTGGATACTTTTCTTGGTGTGTCTATAACTGAAAGAAGTGGCCTGTATACAGGCTATTACTGTTTAGCTCTTAGTACAGATTCTGTGCTTATCTCTGTCTAATTGTTTTACATTTAAAGGGCTGGATTGTCACTTGAAATATGGACGTTGCACATGCATATCCCCTTCGGTGGCTGCACTGTAGTGAGTTCCCTGCTTGCGTCTATCCCATATAGCACTACAAGAGTCTTTGGCAAGGTCAGTGGAAGGATCTTCAAGGAGGATCTCTGACAAGATTACTTGTATCAGACCATCTTCATTTTTCTTTCCTGATGCTCTGAAGACATCCTTGATTCGTTTGTATCCCCTTCATTCTTCATAGCTCCCACGTGACGTATAGGAAGGAAGGCTGACTTGTGCTCAAGGGTCCTGATCCAGTAAAGCATGCGCTTCATTTTTGGGTCCAGAGTAATCTCATTGGCTTAAATGAATGCTTTGACATCAGCTAGGCTGTTCATGTGTTTAAAGCGAAGCCAATGCTTAAGCGCTATACTGAATCAGGGTCTTGCATACTCTGAACCTCAGTGTCCTCATTTGCAAAAGCAGGGTAGTACTGTCCTACCTGATGGGGTTTGTAACGAGGATAAATTCAGTAGAGTATACGACAAGAGTGGCCAAACTTACTGACCCTCCGAGCCACATACAATAATCTTCAGAAGTTCGAGAGCTGCAAGACATGCACAACCTGACCCGTGGGGAGCACCTGCTGGGGTACGGGGCTAAAACCCTTAGACCCCCTCTTCCTGCATGGCAGAAGCCCCTAATCCCATCACCCCACTGCAGGGCAGAAGCCCTGATCTCCCCCCTGCCCAGTCTGATAGGTGGAGAATGGGGGGGATGCGTGGGGGGCTCTGTGAACCACACTTTAACTGTAAAAGAGCCACGTGCAGTTCATGAGCACAGTTTGGCCACACCTGGTATACCAGGTGCTCAGAGGCCAGGCTTCTGAGCATCAGAGAAATTGGGAGCTTTATCCTTCTTTTGTACATTTACCCTCTGCGTTGGCTCTGCAGCTGGAATAGGTGCTGTACATATATGTAAGTCAATAACATGCATTCTAGAGATGGGCACAACAAACGTGATTTGGGTTTTGCTAAATCTCATCAATTAGATTTGGGTTTTGCAAGCCCAAAACCGGAGGCTGGTTTGAACCGGGCTCCCATTTCATCTCCACAAACTTGCCCTTCATTGCCAACCACAAGGCATGTCAGTGGCAGAGTGTGAGACCAGACCAAGGAGTTCAGGAAGAGAGTTAAATAGGGCATGGGGCTGGCAATGAGCAAAACAATTGCTATTTATAAGTGCACCGCAAATATCCTTAGCTTGGCAACCAGCATTCAGTGTCTCGCACGGCACCAATGCCTCAGTGATTAGCTACAGCTATTTGTTTACATTTTACATTCATCTCCATGTAATGGGCTTGTTTTGTGCAGCACATACTCTGTGGCTTATAGAAGAAGTTGGTTACCTCGAAACAGCTTGTGTAATTTTATCAAGGTGGGCCAGGACTCGAATCATTTATCCAAATCCTGGTGGCAAAATGCCCTGTTTAAATCTCTTATATCTCTGCCTGGGCTGGCCTTAACTCGGTCACTTGGTTGCTGTGCAGCTTTGGGAAAGTTATTTAACATACCCTTGCTTCAGGTGATCTCTCTTAGTCCGGACAGCGCTAGCGGAGTGGAAACCAGTGCCCTCCATTCCTACGTGTGCCCGTGAAAGTGATGGCTTTGGAACCCCTGTCCATTGGGGAAATGGAGGAAAATTTCCCATGGAGAAGGGTGTAAAAACTTCTGGTGAGCTCTCCCCTGGTCTCTGTTTGGGAAAACAGGAAATCTCTGGCAGCCCCATGGAGGCAGGGCAAAGGATTACAACAGCTCAGCCTAATAAACCTGATCACTAGCTCCTCTCCATACGGGAGAAGGGAGGGAAACACTTCTGCATTCTGGCAGGGGATTAGCAGACCAAGAAGACCGAAGCATTGGCACTGCTGGTAAGAAGCAGTAGTGTAGTGCAGGGGTTCTCAAACTGGGGGTCAGGGACCCCTCAGGGGGCACAAGGTTATTACATAGGGGGGTTGCGAGCTGTCAACCTCCACCCCAAACCCTGCTTTGCCTCCAGCATTTATAATGGTGTTAAATATATAAAAGTGTTTTTAATTTATAAGGGGGGTTACACTCAGAGGCTTGCTATGGGAAAGGGCTCACCAGTACAAAAGTCGGAGAACCACTGGTGTGGTGGATAGGGCTTACTGGACTGGTAATTGGGGGTATGTCTACACAGTATTCTGGAGCAAGCCTCCCAGACCTGTGTTAGCGGGTCTCACAGACACACTCTCAAACTAGCTGTGCAGACAGTGTTGGGATGTTGTGGTGCAGGCTGGCGCGCCAACTCTGAAGCTTAGGGAAGCGGGGTGAGCTTCAGGTCTCAATCCCTCAGCCTGAGCTGCAACGCCAAAGTGCTGTCTCTGCTAGCGCGAGCCCTGCTAACCCAAGCTGGGAAACTCGCTCCAAAATGCTGTGTAGACAGAACCTGGGAGACTTGGGTAGTAACCCAAGCTCTGCCACTGATCTGAAGTGGGACTTCTGATGGATCACATCATCTCTTTGCCCTTCTCTGTCCTGTTTATTTAGACTGTAATCTTCCTTATTCTGTGTTACTGGTCAATGAAGTGTGCCGCGCCCATAGAGGATGTGATTCTATTATGACTCTTGGTTGGGAACTTGGCTCTTTGAACCAGGCACCTCTGGAGCTAATCACTGATGTTGGCAAAGATGGTGGCTGTCACAGTTGTAGGCTGCTAGAGACAAATGTAGTATAAATATTAAGTATGAAAGGGGGAGGCAGTAAGCTGCATCTACCCCATTCTGAGGTTCACGCAGGTTGTCACCATTGGATGGCATTAGTTCAAGATGGTGCTGAATCCAATCCAGACTGTGAATGAACACCCCGAACTTTGGAGAATTTAGACTGAGATGCCACATCTGGCTCTAAAGTCTGCAGCTGGGCCCTATCAGAAGTATTACTGCTTGCCCTGGCCATAAGGAGAAGAGGATCCTCTTACGCAGTGTCAGGAATCTGCTGGCCGGTTCATACAGTATCGGGAGAGGGGACCAGATAAGATAGGACATGGTGACATCCAGTTAGGACCAGCATGAGTGAAAATGCATGTTAGATTTTGATGCCCGTTAGAAATGGATCCAGCACAAAAGAGGGCAATGAAGACAACAGAGGGGCCTGCTGCTGGCTACATGCCTTGGGGGGTTTTCATTTTCCTCTGCACCCTGGGGGACAGGTCACTTGCAGGTTTAAACTAGTGTAAATAGTGGAGTCTCTGTAATTTAAAGTCTTTAAACCACGATTTGAGGACTTCGGTAACTCAGCCAGAGGCTAGTGGTCTATTACAGGAGTGGGTGGGTGCAGTTCTGTGGCCTGCAATGTGCAGGAATTTCAGACTAGATGATCATGGTGGTTCCTTCTGGGCTTAAAGTCTATGAGTCTGTCACTCTTCAGACCTTTGTTCTCATTATTTAGACTTTCCTACCTTAGTAGGAATCTGTTTATTATTTTTACTTTTTCTCCATCAGATTGAGGGATCATCCAGTTGTTGCCTCAGATGTACATTAAACCAGCAGCATGTAGCCAGATCTCATATGCTCTGGTGCATTCTCTCACTCCAGTGGGCTTTTGGAACTGGACCCGTGATTTCAAGTTGCTTCAGAATAGATATGCCGAAATTAGTCTTCATTTAGCCTCTGTAATTGTCTTTGCATCAGTTAGTGGGGTGGGGGCGGGGGAGGTGTGTGTGGCCAGAAAGGCAAAAGAGTTTCCTTATTTTTCGTTATTTATTTTGTGTGGCACAGAGCAGTTTTCTTCCTCCAGGGAAGCAGCTTGCTTGAACTTATTGCAATAAATAAGTAAAACAAAAGATTCTAGGGAACGTCCTCATTTGATTAATTTTGCTGCAAGGAACTTCTTAAAAAAAACGCCACCACCACAACAAAATAACCCTTATTTTTAGTTCTGTCCTTCATTGCATGTCTTACTGACCTCCTGCTGGCTCTTAGCCTTTGGAAATCATTGCATTTTTACACTGAGGTTCTCTAGCCGCGCCTGCTATTGGCCCCAATTCAGCAAAGAACTTAAATATGTTCTTGTCCCTCTCTATTCGGTACTTAAGCACATGCAGAAGTGCTTTTAAGTGGACTTAAGAATCTGCCAAAGACCACTGTAAGTTCATTGTTAAATATGGATGGACTTAAGGACAGGGCTGGCTCCAGGGTTTTGGCCGCCCCAAGCAGCCGAAAAAAAAAAAAAAGCCGCGATCGCGATCTGCAGCAGCAATTCGGCGGGAGGTCCTTCGCTCAAAGCGGGAGTGAGGGACCATCCGCCGAATTGCCGCCGAATAGCTGGACCTGCCGCCCCTCTCCGGAGTGGCCGCCCCAAGCACCTGCTTGCCAAGCTGGTGCCTGGAGCGGCCCTGCTTAAGGACATGCATTGAGAGATGCAAGGGATTGGAGCTGCACCGGAGAAGGTGGCAACTGGGAGTTGAGACTCCTCCGCTTTTTCATGATCCCTGCTGCTGTTATATTTCGTTGAACATGCTGGGGGGTGTGGATCAACGTTCACATTGCACATTCCATCAGTTCCCGCCCACGCCGGGGAAGCTAATGATCCAGCCAGCTGACCAAATTCAGTGATGAATCCTGGTCATGTTCTGCCTGAGGCACATAGCGCATACTCTACGAAGAAGATTGGACATACTACTTAACCTCTCTGTGTCTCAGTTTCCCAGTCTGTATGGTGGGGAGATCACTGTAGTGACATGAGGTTTAATGTATATAAGCTCTTCCTCATACTGGCATGCAAGAAGCTATAGAAGGGAATGCTTCTACCCGCATTTCTAAATTGATGCTGGACTTCTTCTGAATGTGGCTCTGGGGGTCACTGTGGGGCTACAACCCATCCGATCATTTTACTTTGCAACCATCCCCCCATGGGCTACTCATGCTTATATGATGTGCTGTTTCCCCTGAGTCCATTGTGAATCTACTTCTTGGATCAGTGTGGCTGCTTACTGGGCCATCCTTAGAGTGCATCCCAACTGCTTGACTGGCTACTGTTGCTTGCTGCCTATTGACATTTGGAATGCCCTGCCATCCGCTCATACACTCAAGATGCTCTCTCTAGCCTCTGATTGTCTAGCCTGAAGAACATAGGAATTGACATATCACCACAACTCAGTGGTCTGGGTAGTCTACAGGGAGGGGTCTAGGTAGTTCTTCTGCTATTCTGCTTTTCCACCACACCAGAACAGAACTCTAGATCCATCTAGTCCAGAAACCTGCCTCCTGCCATCCCAGGATAGTCCAGTTGTCCATCTAGTTTGGCATCTTTTTGGACAATGGGCAAAGCTGGAGCCTTCAGTGAAAGGTGTTAAAACAGCCAGTAATGCCCAGAACGATGGAATGTTCTACTGAAATGGAGCAGGACCAGTCTGGGCATGATGATCCTAATTAGCTCCCAAATGGGTGTTAATTTCATTCACCTTACGGTCTGCAAATCCTTTGCACTCCAGTTCCTCACTTCACCTGGATGAAGAAACTTATTTACTCTCCAGATAATTCAGTGAAATAGGACAAGCAGAATGTTATGTGGGATTGCGGCACAGCCCATTCCTGACCCCAGCTTCTCAACTTCAGTGTAGGAGCATGATGCTCGGCAACTTTATCCAAGAGGGTGAACCTTCAAATAATGGCCAGAGTCTCAGCTGGCGTACGTTGATGTAACTCCACTGATTGCAGCAGAGCCATGCCGATTTATACCAGCTGAAGATCTTGCTTGCTCTTCATATTCGTATAGTCCCTAGGTCAGCAAAGCACTCATGGCCACGCTTATCTTTAAGTTCCATTGATCTTGTCTTCACTGAGAAGCTAACCCAAGGTGTAACTCAACTGTTACCCCGAAATCAAGGCACGTCCACACACAAAACGCCTTCACTCGAGCGGGGTGGTGCTTTTAACGCAAGTGGGCTGGCCTGCAAGGGGATATAGGCTGAAACTCAAGTGAGCACAACTTGTCAGCTGCTAACGCGGGCTAGCTCCACTCAAGTGCCACTAGTCCTCCAGTGCCTTCCCACAATTCCCTTCATGGACCAAGAAAGGATAGACCAGTTCTCCCACAATTCTCTAGGAAAGAATTCATAGAGCAGCTCAGCTTACTGCAGTTGTAAGAACAAACGGATATGCTCCAGAAATCTCAGCACCGCACATGGGTGAGCGCAGTGCCAATGTGGACACAGCAGCTGTAGCATTATTTCAGTGTGGGTGCTCTCACGCAAGCGGGGCTAGCTCAAGAGAAGTAACTCATGCAGGTAACTCGAGTTAACTCTACAGTGAGGACTGACCCATTGACTTCGAAGGTCAGGTTAAAGCTAAGCATGTGCATAAGCGCTTTGCTGGATTGAGGCTTTCGGGAGAGATCTATCTCCCACGGGCAGCTCCGACATGTACTGCTCAATATAAAGCAATAGAAGTGATGGCAATGTAACAAAAACCCAAGAAACATTTCCCCTGCTTTGTCATCTAGATTTAAAAGCATTTCACCCGAGCTCAAATAACATTATTTAGTATCAATTATCCTTCCATTGAAGGCTGTGAGGGGTTGCGAGGCTGGCGTTTTTATTTCATTAGCATGTCTTCCTGGTTAACCATTTGCAATATTAGCTCCCTTTGATCCCGTCTGTGATTATGTCGTGCGACAAAAGCCCATGTAATCGGCTGTTATTTCCATTAATGTCAATGCTGCTCTCCTCTTTGACAAGCTAATTTGTTATCGTTGCCTCCTCTTTGTGTATCTCAGCCAGGATGACCCCTTCTCCCCCGCCCAGCCTGTGTAGAAATGACAGGTGCTCATCCATCCAGGATGGCACCATCCACCCCAAAGAGGCCTCATGAATGTGATTAAACAAAGACCAGATATTAATGCTTTAGCGCAAGGGCAGGAGGACTAGATGACTCAGAGGATGGTGATGGAATTCAAGCTTTTTACCCTTCTAGCTTGCCAGGTCAATAGACGTTCTGTGCCCTCTGAGGTTGCTATGCTCAAAAGAGGTAAGAGCAGATCTCCAGCAAGTGGAATTTGGCATAGTTTCAAGATCTAGCTCGTTATCAGCTGCTCAGTATTTGGTGGAAAAATTAACTGGTAATCTCACTCCAGCTTTCAGTGTACTGGGTAAACTACAGAAGGACAGGGTGGTTCAGCAGATACATAGTGGACTATGGAGCATTGGGGGGTCAAATCCAGCCCAGGTTGGCCATAATAGAAAGCTATGACCATCTTGTCATCTTTGTGAAATGAGTTTGGTGGGTTTGGCCCATCTCACAAGAATCACCACGGTGGTTGTCTTTAACCAACTACCTATCTTGCTGCCCAGCTCATTAAAGAGACTGAGCCTGGGATGTGCTATGGAGAATGAATGAACTTTGCAAGCTAAGGATTGAGAAATGGGGAGGAGGGGGTGTTAAGCTTGCAGTGCTTTAGCCCATGATTCACCTAACTCAGGTGTAAGAAGAGGGTGCCAATCAGTCTCTAGAGCTGTCAGTCCGGCATCTTTGACCTATTCATTAAGGATTAAATTCCCTGAGCAGAGGGCCAGCACAATGCGCATGCACCAAGTAAGCCTAATTTCATAGACTCTTAGAAATGTAGGCTTGCAAGGGACCTTGAGAAGTCATCATGTCCAGTTCCTTGCTGGCAGGACCAAGTAAACCTAGACCATCTCTGACAGGTGTTTGTCCAACCTGTTCTTAAAAACCTCCAGTGATGGGGATTCCACAACATAACATAAGAACAGCCACACTGGGTCAAACCAAAGGTCCATCTAGGCCAGCATCCTGTCTTCCGACACTAGGCAATGCCAGGTGCTGCAGAGGGAATGAACAGAGCAGGTAATAATCAGGTGATCCATCCCCTGTCTCCCATTCTCAGCTTCTGGCAAACAGAGGCTAGGGACACCATCCCTACCCATCCTGGCTAATAGCCATTGATGGACCTATCTTCCAGGAACTTATCTAGTTCTTTTTTGAACCCTGTTATAGTCTTGGCCTTCACAACATCCTCTGGTAAGGAGTTCCACAGGTTAACTGTGCGTTGTGTGAAGAAATACTTCCTTTTGGTTGTTTTAAACCTGATGCCTATTGATTTCATTTGGTGACCCCTAGTTCTTTTGTTATGAAAAGGAGTAAATAACACTTCCTTATTTACTTTCCCAGGCCAGTCATATCATCCTCTTTATAACAGCCATTAACATATTTGAAGACTGTTATCAGGTCCCCCCTCAGTCTTCTTTTCTTTGGACTAAACACGCCCAGTTTTTTTAACCTTTACTCAGAGATCAGGTTTTCTAAACCTTTTATCATTTTTGTTGCTTTCCTCTGGACTCTCTCCAATTTATCCACATCCAAGTGTGGTTCCCAGAATTGGACACACTGCTTCAGCTGAGGCCTCAGCAGTGCCAAGTAGAGAAGGACAATTACTTCCCATATCTTATGTACAACACTCCTTTTAATACACCCCAGAATGATATTATCTTTTTCACAACTACATCATATTGTTGACTCATATTCCATTTGTGATTCACTATAACCCCCAGATCCTTTTTGGCAATAACTTAAATGGCACTTAAATGGCACCTTGGCTTATGTTAGCCCTCTGCACAGGGCTAAATTTCATATATATAATAAAATTTGTTCCCAATACCATTGAACAACCCAAATAATAGACTTCTATTTACTAGAAGCATGAACGCAAGTGTTTCCAATGAAACAGGGATGATTAAAACAAACCATGAGCAATGAAAATACCAATGCTTGGACGACACAAAAGGATAATAATCATCCTTAACTTGAACACATGGTGCGCAGTGTCCAGGGATTCCATTATTAGTTTTTCATGCTTCTCTGATGCTAAAAAGCAATCGGGGGCTATAAAACTTGGAGGCCTCTTTGAAGCATAAAATGTTTCTCGGGCGAATCAGTTATCTGCTCCATTCCACGTGGCAGCTGCATGGAGCAAAATATATCTAACCCATTAAGGAGAGTATAAATTAGTGGTGGCCGGCCCATGCTGCATAATGGAGGATTCTCTTTTGCGGCATAGAAGATGCAGGACTAGATCCACAGAGGCATTTAGGTGCTAAACTGCCACTTTAAGCACCTTAAAAGTCTAATGTTTAGATCCACTCAGCTGCCGCCTAGCCCTGGAGATGCCTAAAGTCCCCAGACTCCCACATTTCTGCCGGCAACGTCCCCTACTTTTTTGCTGCTAGGTATGTGCACAGCCACAATGGTCCTGATGCCCAGTCCCTTGCTTACATATAAACCCCAGTGGGATCCTCAAATTAGGTATGGTTCTGCCTATGTCACCTGCAGGGCCCAATCCATGGGCGTGTTCAGAGGACACCAACTAATAGAATGAGTCTCACACAATACAATGCTGATTATGCCCCCTTCCCTCTAACCTTCAGCCCACTGGCTAGAGGACTCACCCAGGAAACATGAGACTTCCCCGTCAATTCCCCTGATGACAGAACAAGGAGCAATGGTCTCAAGTTGCAGTGGGGGAGGTCTAGCTTAGATATTAGGAAAAACTATTTCACTAGGAGGGCGGTGAAGCCCTGGAATGGGTTACCTAGGGAGGTGGTGGAATTTCCATCCTTACAGGTTTTTAAGGCCCAGCTTGACAAAGCCCTGGCTGGGATGATTTAGTTGGGGATTGGTCCTGCTTTGAGCAGGGGGTTGGAGTATATGACCTCCTGAGGTCTCTTCCAACCCTAATCTTCAATGATTGTATGATTCTATATGGAGCATAGGCTTTAGCTCAGCTATCCCATCTCCAAGGCAACTGCCCAGTCTGAGCTCTTCTGGAGTGGGTGTCTCTCCATCACTTCTGTTGAAGATATTCCATTGCGTATAACTAATTAAAGTCATTCTCACTCTGTCACCCAATGAATATTCAAGCCCAGTGGTTAGGGATCTCACCTGGGATGTGGGAGACCTACATTTAAGTCTCTGTTCCAATGGATATTTGATTGGTTATAATGGAACAGCTTCATTAGGCCGGTGCTAAGGAACTCCCCTATGAGAGAGGAGAACCATGTTCAAGTTCCTTCTCCACATTGTTACACAACCTGGGTGAGTGCTCTAACTGCTGGGCTAAAGGGCCATACCATCTCAGGTTTTTTTTTTTTTTTTGGTGAGAAAAGGCTTCCTCTTGAACCCAAAACAGACCAAAAGTCCAAGGGTGTGAGATGCTGAGAAGATTCTGCTAGTAAATCCTGCTCACCCTCAACTCACATTGACTTCACAGATGTGCCATCAGGCCCTACTATGTTGAGAACTGATTCTGGAAGGTGCCGAGCAGTTGTATGTAATGAGACTTGAGAACGTGAAACGTTTTGTGGTTTTGACGAACTGGCATTTTCTGACAAAAAATATTACATCAAAAAATTCCCAAGCAGGTCTAGTAATTTCCTTTCCCCCTTCCCATGTGTGCTTCTGCTACCAGTCTCCCATTAATAGAGAGTAGGACTTAAGCCATTATCCTAATCCAAACACCCCCACACTTCATCTTGCTTGAGAGCTGGATCTGAATTTGTTGCACTTAAGCCCTCTCTACTTGGAAAGTAGCACAGATATTTTCCGAGTGTTGGTGTTGACCTAGGTGGACCCATATGTGCTGGATACATAAGGATGGTCCTGTAACATTGGGGTGTCCTTCTCCTTTTAGGCCATCTGTCTTTGCCCCATGCTGGTTGCAGAACATGTGGTCTCATTACCATGCCTGCCGGAGAGCCGATGCAGCACAGGGCACGTTATTGCTTGGCCTCAAGCTTCTGGGGGAGGGATGGGAATTTGAGTGGTGGCCTGTGTGTGAGGGGATGAGGGATGGGAACATACAGAGGGACAATTCTTGAGCTCTCCCACTACTCGGTCAATGGCCAAGAACACATGCTTCCCTTTTCTAGGGAAGCAAGGCTGAACTCACCCCCGTCCCTATCTCTAGCAAAAGGTGCTATGGTCCCGCATTGACCGTGAGTGGCTAGGATCAATACTTTCTATCACACCCACATTCAGGCATTGATTTAATCTCACTTGAACATGAATCAGGAATTAATATAGGGAAGTTCAATGGCCTGTGTTATTCAGGATGTCAGAGACCATCACAATGGGGCTTTCTGGCACCTTAAAATCTATGACTCTCAAGACCATTCAAAGAATTTAAAGATAATTTTTCTAAAGTTGGCCCAAGTTTTTAGGTGCCCAGTTTGAGACCCCTTGGTCCTGATCTGCAGACGTGCTGGGCCCCCAGTTGAAGGCGGTGGGAGCTGTGGGTACTCAGCACCTTTTACAATCAAGCGTGCGGTTTCTCACGTTGAGCACCCAAACATAGAGGCCACTTCTGAAAATCCTGTCTTTTCAGTTTGCCTTTAAATAGGGTTGAAAGCTACAAGAATCAACATGGATCAGGAGGAGTTTCTAGAGGTTAAAAAGAAAGCTAACGAGCCATCTTTACTGCATGAGACAGCCTGCTACTCTGAAGTAAGGCCTAGTGGTGATTTTAGCTCCAGTCTATTCCGGCCAAAGAAGCCCAGAGCTCTAAAGTGCATCCATTATTATCCAGGCTTGTCAGGAGCTAATCACCTGCATTCCAGGTTTGTAAGGTTACGTTTAAGGCTTACTTTAACCTTACCTAGCAGGGGAATGTTTGTATGGCTACAGTCTGATAACGAAACCATTAGCATTCATTAAGTGTGGTCATAAATCTTTCTCTCCTGAAATAGCAATAACGGAGCCTTCCAGCCATTCTAACAAATGCCATGTCTAATCTTTCCCCTGCGATGCCTCATGTGTAGCTCGCTTGCTGGGAAAAGCCTGCAGATTCTAGGCATGCTGGAAGGAGAATAGGCCTTCGTCATCATTCCTGAGAAAGCTGGAGACTTAGAAAAACAAAACCTCTGACTTTCCCCAGAAAAGTGGTTTCTATATAAACTTCCATCGTTACACAAGGGCATAAGAATTGCCAGGCTGGATTGGAGCAGTGTTATGCTGTCTCTGATCAGCATGACCAGATGCTTCAGAAGTGGGTGCGAGAAACTCCATAACAGGCAATTATGTAATAACCTTCCCACTGGAAAAATTGCTTCCTGACCTGACAATTAGCAGGTGACTTATACCCCGGAGAACGAGGGTTTGTGTCCCTTATAATGTTTATCCTGTTTCATATGAGTGTTTTGAATTCCCCACCTCATAGTTATCCTGTGGCAATGAATTCCACAGATCATTTATACACTTTGAAAGAAAGAAAGTTTTATATTTACTTATTTTAAATGTTGCCTACTACATTTCATGGAGTGTCCCTTGCAGTACAGTGGCACTCTGATAAACGGTATAAATGTCCTTTGCTTTACATACATTTCGCACATCCCCTTCTATTGTGACCTCTCTATAGTATATAATGAATGAGCAAGAAAATAGAGAGGACACTGAAGGAGGAGGAGATGGTGTCCAGCAGGAGAGAGAACTGTTAAAGGGGCATTTAATGGACATTCATATAGTTTTACAAAATCTAAAGCCGTGGTACAAATAACCCTTGAGATTATCAGAACTGAATGCATTAAAATCACCTCCTCTACTTTTCATCATGTAGATGGCATAATCCTGCATTCAGAACACCTGCTGACAATGGAATGTACCCCTTGGAGCAGAGGTGCTGTCTTCTCCATCACCCAGGGAGGTGTGTGTGGGGGGGGGTTTAAATCAAGATTGGGTGTCTTTTTACAGATAGATCTGTTCTACTTCTACTGCTTCAAGGCAGGAATCGCTGGGGAAGGCTCTGGCTTGTATTATGCAGGAGGTCAGATTGGATGAGCACAATGGTACCTTCTGGTGTTACAAATCAATGCATGCTGACTGTGTATTTTGTTTTTGTTAATTCATGAATAAATGAATGGAGCTGGTTGAAAAATTTCAATATTTGGAATTCTTTGATGAAAAAAAGAGTTGGTGGGAAAAAAAATTGCCCTTTTCCCAACATCCCTATAGTTTCGTTTAAATGTTATTAATTCTATTCCTATTAGAATACAGATTTCATTACAATTGCTAGAAGAGCCCTCTTCTGTATACCATACCCATAGCCCTGGAATGCAGTAAGAACACAGAGATATTTTTCCCAGTGGGTTACAAGCAGTTAGAATTCATCAAGCAAAAAAAAGAAAAGAAATACCAGCAGTCATACCGTTGTAAGCCCTAGTGGCTTGGAACATACTTTCCTTTCAAAGGGATGGAGAAAAGAGATGTTGCTAACTGTGATTTGAAATGAGATGGAGAGTTTAGTGCCTCATCCATAAGCTCATAGAAGTCAATGAGAGTTGCTGCAGAGGAGAAGGTTCTCAGAGCAAAGTTAGTGGCGTTTTGTGACGGGGCAACGCTAGATCACAGAGCTGAAAGGATGGTGGAGGCTAGAGGAAAAGACCTGATAGGTGACACTGGTTACTCTTGCCCTGAATCACCAACTCTCCCCTACTCTTCAAAGGACTTAAATACATGCTGCACCTTAAATCCACCCTACAGCACGTGCTTAAAGGTAAGTATGTTCTTAAGCAGTCTGCTGAATGAGTTTCTATGACAATAGTAATGGAAAGACTCTGAGCATGGCTAGGCTGGGTGAAGAGTGAATGAGCAGTGAGGCTAACCTGTCATGGCCCAAATATTCAAGGGGGCTAATGATTTTGGGTGCCCAACCTTAAAGGAGCCTGGTTTTCAGAGTGCGGGTGCTTAGCACTTCCTGAAAACCAGATCCTTTAGTTGTCTCAAATTGCCCCCCAAATCAGTATGCAAATTCTGGCCCAATTATGTATTGCTGAATGCACTGATCCAGTATGGCTACCAATTATTGTCTATGGGAGACAACAAATATTTGGCTGGAGATTCCAGGTTAAAAAACTGCTTTGCACTGGGTTTGATGTTACATTTCAGTTTGGTGTAAGACATGACCATATAATTCTGAATGAGAGAAGAAAGCAAACAGGGAAAATCCCATTTTGTGTTCACAAAGGAGGCACTTCATAATTATTTCATTATCTATGCATTATTTTTTATCACCAACTTCTAAGTCTTATTCTATTATCCAAAGCCCCTAGGAGTGAATATAATAGTGTCTTCACAAACAGGAAGAGAGACTTAAGGACTCCTTCAGAATAAATTAAAAATGAAACCCAAGTGAATTTATAAAGCTTTATTATCTTCGGAAGTGAGTTTTGGGTCTCCCTAGAAAATTAACCCCTCGAGTATTGTACACAATAGTATTTCATGGGAAAGTTTGTTAGTGTTTTCTAAACTGAGCAAGTAATTTAACTCTTTTGACTCACTTAATTGATGAATTGAGCCTTTTTCCTGGATGCAAATTGTCTGACACCAACTTTTTATTTCCTGATCTATTTGTTGCTAGAAATTATTTCTAACTAATTCCATATTTACATTGTTCACTAGCAGCTGTTTTAGAATATGAGAGAGACAGATCGATAGATCGGTTGATAGATAGATAGATAGATGGTTCGATCAATAGATTGCTTACACTTACTCAGTGTGCTGTTGTGTCCCCCTCTAGTGGCTGGGACACACATAGCAGTTAATGAGCATGCTACAGCTTTTGTGCTAACAGAGATGAGTCTTTTAGATGAGGCAATGGAGGCTTGTGGGTTTAGATCTAGAAGTCTTTGATTCTACCCCTGCTGCTAATGACCCACCCGGAGGCATCATCATTAGCTTTTTCAAGCTATACCACATCTTTCTGATGGGACCAGGCTATTTGCTAACTTGGGGGCCTGTCGTTCCTCTCTCTCTCACTGTGACAAATTTCAAAACATCTCGGTTTCGTTCCACATCAGAAGGGGAAAAAATGTCAAAAAACGCAACATTTTTGGCAAAATGGACTTTGTGTTTTCCAGACAGCCCTCAACATTCCACTGGGAACGTTTATTTCATTTTGTATTACTCATCATGTTTATTACAGTAGTGCCTTTGGACCAGCCAAGATCACACCTATATGGTGCTGGGCACTGTACCCTTGCCACTGAGATTTCACAGTGAGCACTTATGTGAAATCAGGAGAGAACATGGCACTTTCTCATGTATCTGTGTGATAACTGTCTTCACATACTGACTTGTTAATGGCAACCACTATGTTCCTCCATCCTTGTTCTGATCCTTCAGTTACACGTTTCCCTGGCGGCTCCTGTTTGCTTACAGAGTGAAATTCTCCCTCGTACTCAGAACCTGCACAAGGTTGAGGGACCATTTAAGCCCAGAGGGGTTTTGCCAGCAGTCTGCCATTATTACTATTTGCATAATAATAGAGGCCCCAACTGAAATCAGGCTCCATAGTGCGAGGTGCTGTACAAACACGTACCAAGAGACAGTAAACAAAGGGGTGGAGAAAAAAAATGCAGTATGTCCAGGGGAGAACTGGGACAAACACTTCTGCTGCTCTCTCGGTTGCGAGCCCAACTCCCTGTCCTCCGAACCCCATGATCACTGAAAGCACTCGCTATTATTTTTGCTTGTGAAAGTTCACCCACCTTTTTTTGATCTCAAGAAGGAAAACACTTGTGGTTGAGTTTGAGCCTTGGGAGAAAGTTCAGGTCAGCTCTTCCTTTATTCAGCCCTGTTTGTTCATCCCTGACATGTAGTGTGTACCGAACCAGCGCTGCATCACACGTCACTCTTGTAACAGGGGAAAAATCGCTTTCATTACCCAGAAGTCTTCAGACCCATTCATCTTTCATGACTAGCTCTTATGCAGTTCAAGGGAACTGAGCCCTCTACTGTCTGCAGGGGGAGGGGAAAAAAGGGAGAGAGAGAGAGAGGAGCTATCTAAATGAAACACAAAAGAAGTCCACTTCCAAAGAGGTGCTTAAGACACGGTACATAGAGATCCCATTGACAGTTAATGAGATTCGTGCCCCTATCTCCTGCCCATTGTTCTGCAAACATTTGTCAAGGCACCACATTTGCAGTGATCTCAATGAGCAGTGTGAACGGTTTTAGAACACCCCTGTCCCCCATTTGCCACTGGTCTGAAAACTTTATGGCTCCCCGGCCCCTCGCTGATGGCCTGACGCAGTGGCGTGTGAGCCACTGATAAAGAACACGTGCTCTTTGGAAACAGGCAGCATGGATTAGTTCCAGAGCCCCTGGGGAATTACGGGACCAGTTGGAAAGAGCTTCCTATGTTCATGAGTCCCAGAGCTTGGTTCCAGCCTGAACATCTACACCACCATTTTACAGCCCCCTTGCCTGCCCCTGCAAGCCTGAGCCAGCTGACATGGGGGTCAGCCACGGGTGTTTAACTACCCCCTCCCTGCAAAGTATGCCGAGTGCCCGGCCATCTCCTCCTGCACTGAAAATCTGCACAGGCACCAAAGAGCTTTTACTACTGACAGAGTCCTCCAGGGCTCCTTTCCACCCTCATCTCCAGCGCCGGAAAGCTTTGCGCTGCTGACCACACCCATCACCGTGGGCTGCCTCTGCCCTGCCAGGGATGCCAGCTTTCATCACCCACCTGTCACATTTTCAAACTAGCATCTTCATTGTTCTCGCATGCTGTCAACTGCTGCAGAATCAGATCATCGTTCCTCTTCAGATTCCCCTTAAAACTCTCCTTTACCAAGATGCCCACAACAACCTTGATAACACCTTGAGCCATTGGCCATTATTTTTGAAAACTCATGGCGATCGGGGGAGTGCCCATCTTTAAAAAAGGGAAGGAGGAGGATCCGGGGAACTACAGGCTAGTCAGCCTCACCTCAGTCCCTGGAAAAATCATGGAGCAGGTCCTCAAGGAATCAATTATGAAACACTTAGAGGAGAGGAAAGTGATCAGGAACAGTCAGCATGGATTCACCAAGGGGAAGTCGTGCCTGACTAACCTAATTGCCTTCTATGATGAGATAACTGGCTCTGTGGATGAGGGGAAAGCAGTGGATGTGTTATTCCTTGACTTTTGCAAAGCTTTTGATATGGTCTCCCACAGTATTCTTGCCTCCAAGTTAGAAGTATGGGCTGGTTGAATGAACTGTAAGGTGGAAAGAAAGCTGGCTAGATCGTCGGGCTCAACAGATAGTGATCAATGGCTCCATGTCTAGTTGGCAGCCGGTTTCAAGCGGAGTGCCCCAAGGTTCGGTCCTGGAGCCGGTTTTGTTTAATATCTTTATTAATGATCTGGAGGATGGTGTGGACTGCACTCTCAGCAAGTTTGCAGATGACACTAAACTGGGAGGCGTGGTAGATACACTGGAGGGTAGGGATCGGATACAGAGGGACCTAGACAAATTAGATGATTGGGCCAAAAAAAACCTGATGAGGTTCAACAAGGACAAATGCAGAGTCCTGCACTTAGGATGGAAGAATCCTATGCACTGCTACAGACTAGGGACTGAATGGCTAGGTAGCAGTTCTGCAGAAAAGGACCTAGGGGTCACAGTGGACGAGAAGCTGGATATGAGTCAACAGTGTGCTCTTGTTGCCAAGAAGGCTAACGACATTTTGGGCTGTATAAGTAGGGGCATTGCCAGCAGATCAAGGAATGTGATCGTTCCCCTTTATTTGACATTGGTGTCCAGTTTTGGGCCCCACACTACAAGAAGGATGTGGAAAAATTGGAACAAGTCCAGCGGAGGGCAACAAAAATGATTAGGGGTCTGGAGCACATGACTTATGAGGAGAGGCTGAGGGATCTGGGATTGATTAGTCTCCAGAAGAGAAGAATGAGGGGGGATTTGATAGCTGCTTTCAACTACCTGAAGGGGGGTTCCAAAGAAGATGGAGCTCGGCTGTTCTCAGTGGTGGCAGATGACAGAACAAGGAGCAATGGTCTCAAGTTGCAGTGGGGGAGGTCTAGGTTGGATATTAGGAAACACTATTTCACTAGGAGGGTGGTGAAGCATTGGAATGTGTTACCTAGGGAGGTGGTAGAATCTCCTTCCTTGGAGGTTTTTAAGGCTCGGCTTGACAAAGCCCTGGCTGGGATGATTTAGTTGCGAATTGGTCCTGCTTTGAGCAGGGGGTTGGACTAGTTGACCTCCTGAGGTCCCTTCCAACCCTGATATTCTATGATTCTATGATTCTAACACTTAGCCTATGTCAACACTGCACACTCCCTGCGGTGGCATGTAGAGTACATATGCTGCACATCCCCCTTGGACAGGTATAAATAGTCATGTAGACAGGGAGGCGCTGCTTAAGTGAGTATAGAGATGCCGGAGCCCTGGGCTATGTACCCTACACAGCTCTCTGCACACCCCAGCTGTGCCTCCCGCATCTACACTGCTGTTTGGTCTGCTGCCTCCCCTCTGCTGGAGTCTTTCCCCAGTGCAGAGAAAGGCTCGGCCAGGGGGGAAAGGCGCCACACTTTCATGGCAGTGAAAGGCTCGGCCAGTGGGGAAAGGTGCCGCACTTCCATGGCAGTGAACGGCTCTGGCAGTGGGGAGACTGCAATGAATGGATTTTTGAGCTATGGATTGTAAAGTCAGAAAGGACCAATGTGATCATCTAGTCTGACCTCCGCTTTAATTGAGACCACGGGAAATCCCTGAATCAAGTCCCGCTTGAACTAGAGCAGATCTTTTAGAAAAACTTCCAATCTTGAATTTAAAATGTCCAGTGATCGAGAATCCACCACGACCCTTGGTAGATTGTTCCAACCGTTAATGACCCTCATGGTTAAATCAGCACCGTATTTCTCGGCTAATCACACCTTCTATTCCCAGAGCTCACTGCAGACACATAAGAACATAAGAACAGCCGTACTGGGTCAGACCAAAGGTCCATCTAGCCCAGTATCCTGTCTACCAACAGTGGCCAGTGCCAGGTGCCCCAGAGGGAGTGAACCTAACAGGTAATGATCAAGTGATCTCTCTCCTGCCATCCATCTCCACCCTCTGACAAACAGAGGCTAGGGCACCATTTCTTACCCATCCTGGCTAATAGCCATTAATGCACTTAACACACAGGTCATCTGTACAAATGCAACCATATAATAGTCCCTCCCCTGTAAACAATTAATAATTTAAACAGCCGCAGGTCCTGTCCCCACCTGTGTTGCATATATATAGCCATGTATTATTACTCTGACTCTTTCACTGATTCTCCTTGTGTGTCCTGAGAAACAGGTGGCCACCCAGCCCCAATCTCCAACCACTTACTTCCTCTCTTTCTCTCTGTGTCTCTCCTGTACTTCATTCGCCAGGGAATACGGGCTGTAGCTGGGGTTCTTCCATTTTTTTCCCAACTCAGTTGTAGAACAAGGCAAGATGTCTTCATGCACTAAGAGCCAGGCCACTCAAAAAGGATGGTCCTTCAATTAAGTCACTGGATGGGGAACCCAAAGATCTGGATTCAATTCACATCTCTGCCACAGACCCGTCATGGAACCTGGGCCATGTCACTTAACCTCCCTATGCTTCAGGTCCCTTGGCTGTTAAATAGGAGTAATGATACAGGGTGTGGAGAAGCTAAATGAATTAATGTTCATGTTGTGCTTGATGCAGTGATGGTGGAGTTTAGAGAGGCATCTAATCCAGGTTTTCAACATGGCAGTGTGAGAGCAAAGGCTAGTGTCACTTGGATGCTTAAAATTCCTCCTACCCTGCAGGAATGTGCATTTTCTTTTTAACAGGCACCTTGGACCTTGGAATTCAGGACTGGGGTTTCATAGCTGGATAGGAGCAAATGTAAGCCTGCAGGATTGTATCCCTTGAATGTGGTTCGCAAGCTGAACCAATAGACAGGTTGGTTGTTTTTCACCTGCTCTTGCAGGTGAGTTGATTTACTGCCAGTTTGCCACGCTTCAGTCGACTTTCTCTGAGTGCACTTCTACCATACCAATGCCTTTTTCACCCTGGGAACCGCATTGTCTCCAGAACTGATCACTAGCCATGAGGCAAAACAGCGGAGCCTCAGAAATGTGCATTGAAATATCCCTGAGTCACTATATTAGGAGTCACTAGAATGTATTGCTGGCAACCAAACAAATAAAAAAAATTAATCACAGTGTCCTACTTTAGCATGGCTGGCAGCGGCAAAGCTGCAGCCGCTCTGCAGAATTGATTAACTACTTATTAAACAAGCGCAGTGGTGACAGAGCTTTAAAACATATATCAAATTAGGGGTAGTGAATCTTCCAGGGGGGAGAGAGAGGAGAATAAATGCAAGTGAATGTGAGCTTCAGTCACAACCTTGCACAATCCACGGGAGGCTGTTCTAGTGGCGATGGGCTGTTATTATTACTTGTGTCACAGAAGAAGGTAGAAGATCCTACCCAGAATTGGCACCCGGTTGTACGTGTGCCCCAGTGCACGGTGAAAGACAGCCCCTGCCCAGAAAAAGTTCTGATTTATGTAGACAAAGGGTGCGAGGAGAAGCAGTGGCACAGAGAACTGGAGGGACTTGCCCACCATCACACAGCAGGCCAGCGGCAGACTAGGGAGAAGAGCCCAGATCTCCTGAGCCAGTGCCGTAGCTACTAGACCATCTTCTTCTGGAGTTCTTGCTGAGTTCTGTTGTGGTTTGGATGGGGGTGCTCCTGGGCTTAATTACAACCTCTATCTCAGAGGAAGCAGTTGTCTTCAGCTCTGTGTCTTGCCAGAACTGGATAAACACAACCCTGAACGCTTTTTCAGTTGCGCTGTTTGTCGCCATGGTCTATTGCACATCCTCTAAGTGAATCCTCCAACACAGCAGGTTTTGAGTTTGCTCCTTTGGCATGTCCCTAGTCCTATGATCAAGGGTGGGACTGAGCTAATACTTGTGAAGTGCTATGCTGGCAGGTCTTTGGCAGCCCCATCAATTTCAGCAGCATTTTAACATGTATTTAAAAAGGTAACAACCTTGTAAAGGATGAGTCATGTTGCCTTGTAGGGGCTGGTCCATACAGATCCCACCACGGGGTCAAGTTCAAGTTAGAGATAAGGCACAGTGAAAGAGATTAACCATTAAAACAAACTCCCAAGGGAAGCGGTGGATTCTCCCTCTTGTGAAGGCTTCAGATGAAGACTGGACGTCTTTGTGGAAGAGATGCTTTAGTCAAGCATAAATTATTGGGCTCAATGCACGAGTAACTGGGTGAAATCCTCTGCCTGTGTTCTACAGGAGGTCAGACTAGACCATCTAACGGTGGTGCCTTTTGGCCTTAAAATTTATGAAAAAAGCTTTTTTAGGGATGCCCCTTTTAGATCCTGTTGCGTTTTCAGTCCCTGTGCCATCTGTTGTGTCTTTAAACCCAAAGTACTTGCATCTAATTGACTCTAGTTTATTTTGGGTTTTTCCTAATTCATGCTTCACTGTGACATCTAAATATCAGTCTTCCCCACCTTTAAATCCTGCTTCTTCAGGGTCTCGGATTTGTCCAATTGTCCCTACACCGGCTGTAATGTGGAATGGAGGGCTTCCGTAACGGAGTAGTAGAACCATAACTTTCCCACATGCCTGCGTGACGAAGAGTCTCTCTTACAGGACCTCAGTGTTAGCCAATGGCATTCAAACTACCTAGACCTAAAATCCCCCAGAGGATAGGTGAAATCCTACGGCTTCAGGGTTATATGTTTAGTTCAGCTGTTTACAGCTAAAATTATCCTGGATCA
This sequence comes from Malaclemys terrapin pileata, assembly GCF_027887155.1. NCBI lineage: Eukaryota > Metazoa > Chordata > Testudines > Emydidae > Malaclemys > Malaclemys terrapin. The sequence goes on from NC_071519.1 coordinate 20,763,661, forward strand.
CAGCTCTCCTCTGCTACTAATTGGCACGACCTTGGGTGTAGCTGTTCTTTACTATCCTTTGATGTCCATGTGCTATGAAGATGAATTAGTTATTTAGGTAGCAATCAGATTTCCTGGTTTAGCCAAAGTGCATCCATTCCTCTTCAGACCAATTAAGGGATGGATAAACTTTCAAGCTAATGCACATTGCAAATCCACTGCCACTCTGGAGATGTAACCACCTAAATATTTTCTTACTCGCTAATGAAAAAAATCTTTAGGGGAAAAAAAAATCCACACACACAGAAAACAGGGGTAGGGGAGAGCAAAGTCAATAGATCTTCCGAGTCCCAATTAACAGGGTTGGGGTTGCTGTCTGCCTTTATCAATCTCCAGCCCAACTTAGCCTGCTAAGGTCAACAAATGGCAAGCTAGGTGTTGCGAATTGCAGCTCAGACTCAGAGGCAGTGTCGGCCTCTCTCCACGGAATGGGGGAAGTTTCTAAAGGATGCTTATAGGCATGGGAGATAACAAGCCGTTAGTTTCGGGAGAAGGTCGGCTTTCCGGCCCTGCATGCCTGTGTCCTAGCGATGCTGGAATAGGAGTGCAATGGACCTCAGGCTTCCCCCCAGCCCCTCCTGGCTCTGCTGTTTAATAAATTGGTGTCCTGACTTAAAGGTCACCTGCAAAGCTTTAAACAAAAATAAAGGGACCTGATTCTCCCCTTGGTATACAAGGATAACAGCGGCTGCTGTCAGGGGAAGTGCCCATGTATATCAGGGCAGAACTGGGTGCAAGATTTCCCTGAAAAGACCTAGTCTGGTGGCTAAGGTACTGGACTAGCATTAGAAGATCTGGCTTCAATTCCTAGCTCACTCCCAGGCTGATCTTAGGCGTGGTCTACACTTAAAACTTACACCAGAATAGCTATGTTGGGCAGGTGGATGAAAAGCCCTCCCCCCCCGGCCACCCCTCCGACAAAACCCCAGGGTAGATGCAGCTATGCTAACAGAAGCGTGCTTCCGTTGGTGCAGCTAATGTTCAGGGAAGTGGAGTTCCTACATAGCCATGCATACATAGTGTAGTGCAGTCCTAACCTTAGGGTCTGTCTGTACTGCAATCAGAGGTGTTCAAGCTAGCTAGATTGAACATGAGATGCAGTCACACTTCGGGGTTACAGCATAGACATACCCCCAGATGCTATGGTGTGACCTGGGTTTAGATGTTACGGTAATGGATGCGCGAGATAACCTGAGCTATACAGCCATTCCTTGGGCAAAACAATTGTGCCCTACTGTGCCTCGGTTTCCCTATCTGTGCAATCGGGATAATAATACTGGCCTAATTTGCAAGGGCATTGGTGCAGATGGATCAGTAATAATGCCTAGCAATTAGTGCGCAGTAGCTTGCATGTATACTTACCCATACTTACTATACCTGTACCATGTGTAGTTGTAGCTGTGTCAGTCCCAGGACATGAGATAGACAAGGTGGGTGAGGTAATAGCTTTTATTGGACCAACTTTTGTTGCTGAGAGAGACAAGCTCTTCTTCAGGGCTGGGAAAGGTACTCCCAGCATCACTGCAAAATGCAAGGAGGAATAGATTGTATGGCATAAGTATATAACCACTTATCTCTTCCACTTTGCACCTTGCATTTAGCTGTGACACTGAGTACCTTTCCCCGACCTGAAGAAGAGCTCTGTGTGGCTCGAAAGCTTGTCTCTCTCACCAACAGAAGTCGGTCCAATAAAAGATATCACCTCACCCACTTTGTCTCTCTAATATACTTGCATCAGGCAGATAAATATTACGATCTCCACAAGGAGAGAATTCATATTTGCAAAGTGATTTGTGATTCTTAGATGCAAGGTTTGATACACATGCATAGTAATTATTAATTATTATTGCTATTACTGAATATTTATTTTACTGATTCAACTTCACAGGCTGATTTACACTTCGCCTGAGTAACATCTACTCCATATAAACAAAGGATGAAGAGCTTCAATTAACAAGTGATCTTCTACTGTTATAAAAATGTCGGGGCCTTTAACATGGATGAAGTGCAAGCACAGCAGATACGTTTGCTTGTTTTGTGCCTCAGATGAGACGCGCCTGGTACCAGTCGTGGAAATCGCTGTAGTAAAATCCAGTAATAGCAGAGAGGAGAGTTTGGTTTTGTGTTGTGATCTCTCACCGTTTTTGTGCGGGATTAATACCCCTGGCATCCGCTTAGCTGGATTAATACCATTCCTTCATTGCTGAGACTAGAGCAGAATTGGGCCCAATATCTGTGCCCACTCATGATTCACAAAGAGACCGGAGCACTGTGACCCGGAGGCTGGGCAAGAATGAGGAGCCTGGACTTGACACATGGCCTCCAGGCAGGAGGATCCAGCCAAGCCAAATAAGCTGTGTCTCCTGCTAGCCATTCAGTGGAGTGACAGGCCTCCAGATGGCTGGCCTGGCTTTCCAGCTGAAACTGGGCTTGCACAGCAGCTGATTAAAGGAGAGGAAAGTTCAGAGTTAAGGTGCGGAGAGGAATTCTGTGCAGAATTAAGAGCGCAGGTGAAATCCTGACACGCTTCAAGATGGGCCCTAGAATCCATTCCTCCCCAGCTCCCCTGGAGAAGAGGGGTGTGAGCAGTTCAATTCTGTAGTCCATGCAACCATGACATTTTTTTTCTGTCTACTGCACCTTTAAATCTCTAAGCACTCTCCTCTTGTGCGAGATCCACAGCTACCCTGCTCTCAGAGCTGCTGCAACATGTTGCAGAAGAGGGACCTGCACCCACCCATACACACGCACTGCGCTCTCTAAGACTTAACTTCTGTTCTTTCTTTCTTTCTGAATCCACTCAAGACCCAGAGTTGTCCCTCTGCCTGTGGAGAAACACCATAATCACTTCAGGATAATTAAGATTGCATGGCTGAAAATAAATTGGCCTGAAAACCTTCCACTAATGATAGAATAATGTACAATTTACCTATGTAACACTGCATTTAATGTTTGTTATAGTTTTAATCTCTTCTTTCTGGCAAATTTCCACGGTGGATGATTTCACTCACTCTCCCTGAGTTGCCTCTGCAGTTTCTAATGCAGAAGTTATTATTTCCACTCCTGAAAACACTGCACATAGTTGCTTGGCACAGAACAACTGCCATGTTCCACCCCAGAAGTGGCTGCATTTCCGTGGTGGTAGAATGAGCCATATAGACATAGTGTCTAATTTTCAAGTTGGGGGGGGATTTGAACAGGACTTCCTGATCCATAATTTGGATGCTAAAACTAGTACTTAGGAGCATGAAAAGGGCTTTTTTTGTACCTAAGTGCTGGCTAGGCTCTCAAACTGGGATGCTTCACCATGTGTCTAAAACTGCCCTTTGATATACACCTCTCCCCCGATATAATGCGACCGGATATAACACGAATTTGGATATAATGCGGTAAAGCAGTGCTCCAGGGGGGCGAGGCTGCGCTCTCCGGCGGATCAAAGCAAGTTCGATATAACGCAGTTTCACCTATAACGCGGTAAGATTTTTTGGCTCCCGAGGACAGCGGTATATCAGGGTAGAGGTGTCCCTCAAGAGTAGAGGGAAGCAAAACCCTGAAAGATAACATGATGAGGTTGCTGGTGTACTGATCCCACCCCTGGTTATGCTGAATAATATTGCCTCATTGTTTCTTGTTCTCCCCAGTCTGTATCCAGCTGTTGCTTCTTGTCTTATACCTTGCTTGTAAGCTCTTTGGGGGCATGGAATGTCTTTTTGCTCTATTTGCACAGTGCTTAGCACAATGGGGCCCTGGCCCATGACCGGAGTCCCTGGGTGCTGAAGTAATACAAGTAAAAATAAATAATAATAAATTAAATACAAGTCTCTGAACCTGAGGGGTGGCTGGAATCCAGATCCGGGCCTAGATTTTGCCAAGGGCCCTTACATCTAACCTATGGGCTAAACCTAACTCTTGTTCTAACTCTCCCTGCTGTTTGAAATCCAGATCCTGATTTCTCACTCGGAGCCCATCTCCGCTGCAGGTGAAAGGAGCTCTAGAAATAGAAAGTGTGGTGGGATTCTCCATCTGAGGACCGGGGTGTGTTCAGTGTAAATAAATTACATTATGGAGATCGTTGAGCTTCTATACCCGAGTCCCAGAAGAAAACTGCTTAATTCTTAGTATGAATGGATATGATCATTCTAACTTATCACAATGAGGTCACAGGTCCAGTGCTGATTATTATAAAACTGGAACCCTTTAGTAAATCTTGGAGAAATTTTCCATCCCAATGACAGATGGTGAGCAACCTTCACCCTCTAAGAAAGACCTTCACCTTCCGGCCATTTGCATCTCGATTTAGAATGGCAAATGAGGCATGTAATTATCTAGCCATCAGTTTGTTCATGGCTTGCTAGATTTAGGCAGCTGTGGGTTTGTTCTTGTGCTTCTCTGTGTTTAGTGCTGCCCTGAGCTACCTACCCGAGTGATTGGCCCCATAAAATGCTGGAGACAGATAGCACAAGGGTTCATTTGAGCTTGCTTGCACTCAGTGACTGATCTATGCCAGTGTTTTGGAGGGGCCGTCATCACCAGCCTCAGCTGCACGTGCACAAGTCACGGTGAGAGCTATTGCAAATGTCCCTCAGTGCTAGGCAGTGGTTGCTGGATTTAGAGCCCCCTGGTGGATTGTGCATATATCTATTGTACGGTCCGGGACACTGAAACTAATGCTCATCAGGAAATAAAATGTTTTCCCATCCTGTAAACATTTTCGAGATCTCAACAAAAATTTCCCGTTTTGATGTGTGGCAAAAAGTCAAAACCTTGATGAAATATTCACAAACCAAAACCCTGCCAGAAATTGGTTTTGGTCAGTCAAAATATTTTGTTTTGATTATTTTGAAATGTTGTGTTGGGATTTTGACTACTTTTTTTTTACTAATTAGCTCACATTTCAAAACGAAGTCATTTAGAAGCAGAACAGCAGAACTGTTCATTTTGAAAATGCCTCTGGCAATTTCCTGGTCATACCCTGCTGAATTAAATTAAACCTTAATGAATTAACTTTAAGTATCTTAGGAGTTAATTGTATTAAAAATGCAAATGTTTATGAATTATTGTGGGATTGTACAGAACATCTCTGGGGGGAGACATGGCTAATGTAAACCATGGGAAATGTTACAAGCTTCAAACAATTGTTTGAAACAATGGGAGAGACAACAATAAACTTTTAAAGGTAAGTGGGTGTGACTGGTTACCCCCCTTTTGTGACGGGTTGCCCCCCTTTAAGGTGCCACCTGATGTACGAGAATAACACTAAGCCTGCCTGTTCTGCCAGCCTGGGCCCCCCTGTAGCGGGGTGGTCACCCCGCTCCTGCCTGAGGGGCGTAAGACAGCCCAGGAGATGGCTGTGGCAGGAATGTCCGCAGGCATGGCAAGCCCTGCGCCCTTCCACCGGCCTCCTGGCCTTGGCGCTCCGCTTCAAGTCCTGCTGTCGGTGGTGAAAATCCTCCAGAGGGAGTTTTGGAGGAGCCCCTGAACTGGACGGCATCACCGCATACTGGTCTTTAAAACTGGGGCTCTGACTGAGTGTGATATGATTTGGCTTCTTTCTGGACCAAAATAGATCCATGGGCCAGATTTAGATCTTAGTCACACGGTGCTAATCCAGAATAATCCCTTTGATTTGAACTGAGTTACTCTGGATTTGCATCCTGGTAGTTGAGGTCATAATCTGGCCCGGAGGCTGCAGCAGAGCAATTCCTGGTTCCATTTCTCAACGGATATATACATACGCACGCCCTCTGCATAAACAGCTGAAATAAAACCTCCAGCAATGACATAACGGGGGAAACAGTGTAGTCAGTAGGATCCATTATCAAATTAGTTGTGCCCTTTAAATGGACAGGAACAAACATAGCATTTATCAAAGAAATCAAAGCGGCGGCTCAAAAGCGATGCAAAAAATGGTCAATTTCTGTTAAGAACAGAACTCATGGAAAAAATACTAAGGAGCCAGCCAATCTACCCCAGTTCTACAAATTACTCACTCTTCTTCCTCTTTGTTTTTGGGGGGTTATATATTGCAATTTAATTGAATTAAGCCCATTCTACTGCTGTTTCATTATCCCTACCCCACCCCACCCCACCCTCCTCCTGATTAGTGTTAAAGCTAGGAGACGAAGCCGTGTCAGCGGCAAGAGTTATTCGATGTGATATTCCACATCCAGATGAATCAGAAAGGGACGATACACAGAGAGAGAAATTGCGGGCTATCCACATTGCCGGGGGAGCTGGTGAATACAGAGAGGTGAAGGAGGTTCCTTGCTTCCCTGAAATGGGCATGCAGCAGGGGTCTCGACTGAGATCCTTCACAGTACATCTTCAGAGCCGGGACTGTCTGTTACTTTGTGTCCAGGCAGCGCCTAGCACAGTGGGGCGGTGATTTTGGTTGAGGACTCGTAGGTGCTACTGATGTTAGAGCTGGGCAGGTAACTGGTTGTTTGGTTCACTGGCATTTGCAAAACATAATGAAAAAAAAACCCTGACCGGTTGAACTGAATCTGAAAATCCCATAAATAAATAAATAAATCCGTGTTGGGTTGAACAAACAGAAACATTTTGTTTTGGGGGCATTTTTAAAGGGCCAGAATCACAAGAGGGCGCAGTAGAGGGGGAGCCCCCCTTCTAGCTCACCTGGGATGTGGAAGGCACAGGTTCGTCCCCCCACTGGAGAGCAGAGATTTGATCCCAGCTCTCCCAGGTGAGTGCCTGAATCACTAGTTTCAAGGGTTTGGCCAGTTCTCTTTCTCTCCAGAGAGCCATCCTTGCCAGCTAGATCTGTGCACGCTGCCTGGGGCGTTGTCCACCGGGAATCTTGCATTCTCTCTGCAGCCTGACACTTTTGCTCCACTCACATAGTTTCCCCGGCACATGGCGATTTAGTGACGATGTTTCAGGATGATTTAGGGAAAGCAAACTCCAGAGCACCCACGTCCATCATTTTTAATGTCGAAAGGAGGGGATGTTACTTTTATAACAGGCCGTTAACATGACAGGAGATTGCTTCCTTTCCTGTTCAGTTGCAGATTCAACAGCTCTGATATGCTCTGACTTTCCCTTCCATTTGGAAGCAATGAGATATAATCTGTTTAATTCTAGTCTTTCAGCTCATTTAGCTTCCCCTTTTTATTCCTCGCTTTCAATGTATATATATTTTTTTCTTTTTTAAGGAAAACTCCATCATGCTGCAAAAGATTCTCTAATCACTGGCTCTAATTACAAAGCAAAGTAAATTGCTATATACTTTCTTTTTCCCAAATTGCTTTAAATATAATGAAGAATAATTAAAAATCAAAGCAGCAGCTATGAATTTGACTATGCAATGTAGGTTAGGTTGTAGAATTCTGCCTAGCTCAGGAGAGTAGCAGAGTCGCGAGGCCTTTTCATATCTCAGACACAGGTTGACATCCAACCCAGAGTAGCAGTAACGGAAAGTTTTCACCATTGTGGCCTATATGAAATGAGCCTGCTGTTCTCAGTCTGCTGGAGATTTGCTCAGGTTACAAAAATCACTGACCAGCCCTGCTGTTATGCTGAAGGAAGGGAAGAGGAAGGGATGGGGGCTTAGCTCCAATGATAATTGCAGACCTCCTTAAAGCCAACGGACGTGCCCAGTAGAACTGGTTGGAAAAAGTCTGACAAAACGTTTCTTGTTGGAGTTTGCTGATCCCTCAGCATCGAAATGATCCGTGGAGACTTTGATGGGATCCCTCCAGCAACCAGGCAACATTTGAAACTGGCTTGGCAGGAAGGCTTCCAATGGGAACCTGCCTGGTTTCCTGCCAGCTCACCTCACTCCTTGGCAGCCCGCCTGGTGGGCTGCTGGGCGGCCCAGAGCATGTTGGGAGCCATGGCCTGGGGCTACCAACCAGGCTGATTTTCACAGAGAATTTCTAAATGTTTGGGTTTTGTTCTGAATTGGAGGCCCAGAAAGAGCAACCAAGTCCTTCTGTGTAGTACAAACAGCTGCGGACAATGGAGGGAGCCCTGAGTCACGTGGAACCAGGGATTTCCTTGATTCCTTGAAGGTGAAGGTCTCAGCTGCAGGGTGAGGGCAGGAAGGCAGCAAGAGGAGCTGTGAGAGTGACCCTGGGAGGAAGCAGAGTGTCAGAGCTTCTGGGACCCAGAACAGCCCTCAGCATTCTGCACCAGCCCATCCCAGCCTACAGTCCCACACAGCCTCCTGCACTCTGCACCCCCAGCTCAGCCCACGACCCCTGACTGGGTCCCACCCCTGCATTCCCAGCACACTGTAGCCTGATCTATAGATTCTGAATACAAATTCCCAGTTATCACTTTGAGGGCTGACAGGTTCTTGCCCCAAGAGCAGGCCCAGTATTATTAAAATTATTCTATAGTTGGGAACCCCGATGTGCAAAGATGCAACACTCACACGATAGGAACTCTTTTATATTTACAAATAAATAATGTATTAATACATCTAGCAAAGTCACACACATTCTAACTCAGTGGAGTAGATAGAGATAATAAAGTACATCTGAACATCCATACTCACACCATCCCTTGCAGAACAACCTGAAATGTCAACTTCCTCTTCTTCACCAGTGGCCATCTTTCTGGCCCCTCCCAAGGGCTACATCTCTCTCTCTGCTGTTGTCCTGGGATGCCACTTTTATAATATGTTACGCTGACATTACCATATCTAATGATATTCAGTAGGGGTTTCTCCTCTGTTCCTTATTTGTATTGCCTCCCCTTACCAATGTTAAGGTGTCCTTCTACAAGTTAATGTATTTATGATTTCACCCCATTATCATATACATCAATTCATTGCCATGACCCTCTTGCGGTTGAATGTTCCGTGCAAAACCTTCCAGAAGCTGGTGTCAGTTCATGTTCTGTGTTTGGCATTATGGACAAAATTCCCTTCTACACGCTACTTCCAGTTCCCCAAACCGTATGAGTTACCTAAGTTTATCTATGCCAAAGTTCGTAGGTCTCACGCCTCATGCGAACTGCTGAAGCCAATGTCCTACAGGATACAAGCCTATAGGTTCCTTGCATTACTGCTGAATATAATAAAGCAGAATGTAATGCAAAGCAGGGACTATAATAGAGGTAAGCTGGCCCACTGGGCTACACCGCCCACTGCACCTTTCCGGATGAGCTCCTCACTGTTGAAGTGGTGGCCACAGTGTGAGTCCAGGGCAATGACCAGAGTAGGGGCTGGGGCACCCAAGCAGCTGGGCAGTGGCAGGTGAACTCTGGGCACCGGCATGGAGACAGGCAAGTCACTGTGCTTGTGGCCGAAGTCCTGCCAGTGCTGGCAGTGACACCAGGAGCAGCTCCGAGCTGCTCAGCGCCTGAGCGGCAGCTGTCATCATACCCACACCAGGGGCAGGGAGCATCTGGGGAGGGGGCAGATGTGGCAGCCCCACCAGCCTCATCCCCTGCTGCCCACGGGGCACTGGGGGAAATATCAAAATCTGCTGCCCAGACCCTCAGAAATCTGCTGCCCTCTTGGCAGCTGTCCAGTCTGCCTATAGGTAGACTGTGGCATAACTACAATGGTGTGTCTGCTGGTTGGCCCCCCATAACCTCCTGGGACCCAGTGTCACTGCCCCACCTGCACCATTATAGCTGTGACACTGGAACAGAGCTTGCTGGAGAGGCAAACTTAGAGCATGGAAACTGCCTGCTGTTTGTTTCTGCCCTGTACAGGGAGCCAGAAATTTGTGCATGATTTGTAAATAAATGAGATTACACCAAGAACGTACCTGAGTCATCTCACTGAATTCTCATCCTAGCAGGAACTGCCCTCCAAGACCCTGAAGTTAGGCTGTATCTTAGAGGTGTTATGCAGAAATAATTGGCAAGATTGAGACATGGCCTGGATGTGGGGACCTGGCAAGAGGTCCGAGTTGAAGATGATGCCCCAGTGATGGGCCCGAGTGGCAGGCAGGATGGTGGTGCTGTCCACAGTGATAGAGAAGGGAGGTAGCAGTGAGGGAAGATCAAGAACTCTCTTTTAGCCATGTTGAACTTGAGCTGATGGCTAGATGTCCCTGAGCAGATGTCAGAGAGACAGGCTGAGATTTGAGTTTGGGCAGAAAGAGACAGGTCTGGGATAGAGAGCTAGATCTGGTGAGTCATCAGCATAAAGATGGTGGTAGAATTTGTGTTTGCACATGAGATTAGGTGTAGAGGGAGAAGAGAAGGGGACTATGACACTTTTTTGGGGTGTCCAGAAACATAGATCACCATGTTACCCTCCTGCCTCAGTGGGAGAGATAGTTGCTGGTGCTAATCTAGGTGACAACTCCCGGGCCCCCAGTCTGTTAGCCACACCAGACAAACTTCTCAGGACTGCTAACCCTTACTTTGTCTTGTGGGTTAACACTTGGTTCCCAAACTTCCCAGGAGCGTCTCCCTGCTCCCCCCATCACTGGACAATCAGTAATCGCCATGTCCGTTGCCTCCAAAGAGACAGCGTACATAGCAGCTTACTTGATTCAAGCGGGAAGGCATATTCTACTTAATATCACAGCACTGAGATGACTTTATAGTTAAAGGAGAATCAGTTTATTAAGAAAGAACTGAGACTCATAGATTCCACTGTGGATTGAGTAAGAATAATGGAAACAGTGATACTGCAAATAAAATAAAAGTATAACGTGCTTCTAAGAGCATAATCATTACTTTTAACAGGCTAAAACCTTTAGCTAAGGTAACTTTCTCACCGAAAGCAACCTCTCAGCATCACCAGCACCCAAGGTCAGGATCCAGCATGCGTGGATGCAAAAAGCGCTGTCCTTTTTGCTTCCTTTGGATAACAAAGGGTTTCTTTTCCCTTCTTTGTATAGTCCAGGAAACCTTTGAAATACATGCTTCTGAAGTGTATCCCCGATGAGATCCTTCTTCCCCGCTGCTTTGTGTGCTTGCGTGCTGGCACCAGGCTGCTTTCTCATCCTCCTCTTAATGTGTTGTTCCTGTTTACCTCAGAGGCAAATGAGCTCCCATTGTATTTGGCTTATCCTGCTGAATTTACATCAGAGATCTAGGATGGAAAGACAAAATCACCATATCACCTGTGGGTGAAGACATTTCACAAAGCGTTCACTCCATATCTGACCTCTCAGCCCTTGTCCTCAAAGGAAACCTGCCCACCACCTTCAAAAGATGAGCCTCGGTGCTTAAATTCATAACTTTGCTAGATACTAAAAAACATGGTCTTAGGCAGGATTTATGGCTTATTACAACAATCTGTAACCCACTAACCCCCTTTTTTGTCCCTTTCTTGGCCCCTGTTAATGGGCCACTTCACCTTGAATGGTCTCTTACAATATGTGTTAATTTCTTATGCTAAACTACCTGTTCCACCTTATATTTAGCCGTGACACTCTAAGTACCTTTCCCAGACGTGAAGAAGAGCTCTGTGTAGCTCAAAAGCTTGTTTTTTTCACCAGCAGAAGTTGGTCCAATAAAAGATATTACCACCCGCCTTATCTCTCTACTATCCTGGGACCAACATGGCTACAATCACAGTGCAAACCACAGAGCAACCACAGAGCTCTAGGCAGACAGGTAAATCAACATTCCTTTGTCTGAGACAAACTTGTTTATCAACACTGCCTGGTTGCATAGTTTGAATAGATCCGTAGTACATGCATACACTATATTGATAACCAGTACAAATTTTCATTTGCTAGCGCACACAACATTCTTTATAGACAAATACCATGACAGCAATGAGTTAGGTGTAGTAAGTTTGTCAGGCCTGATAGGACAGTCAACCTTTGCCCAGTTGGCACTGAGGGGCTCTTAGGGTCTTAGGAACCCCCACTAAATTTGGAGGGAGATGAGGAGGATCCACCAATGGACTGATTAGAGAGGTTGGAAAAGCTGGACAGGATAGATTCCTGGAAGTCTCAGCAACTAAGGATAACTCCAAAACTGGCAGAGGGACTTACGGCAGTAGGTGATGTAACAGATCTCCAGCTTTCAAGAATATATTTAATAATCACAGCAGTTTTCCTTCAGAGAAATCAAATGGATTCACTGATGTGTTTGGCCTTTCACACCACTCTAATGGAAAAGGGGACCCAAAAGCAGCCAGATCTGACCAGCTGAGATTTCCCCTGGCATGATAAAGCTGGTAGTGGGCAGGGAAGTGTCCAAAACCTGCTGTGCTCTGGCTAATCCCAGCTGATGTATGGTCCTTGGGGTGCCTTTGCCAGCTGTCACAAGTTACAGCAGCCCTCTGGGGAGTCATAACAAGCTCCCTGATGCCCCTTCACCCTTATCCCATTGCTGTGTCCAGCAGAAACTTGGCACAGAGGATAATCTGGGTCATTTTTATTGACAGAGGAACTTCCATAAAGAAAAATGTCATTGGCTGAAATTGCAAGTGGGAGGGGTGGAAAAAGACTTCAACTAAAAATCCAGGCCTACCCTACATATGACAGTCTATAGGGATTGTTCAAAACCCTGCGCTTTAAACATTTCTCCTGCCCTGCAGAATAAATTCCATTGAATAAGACTGAGCTCCCGTTCAGCCATGGAGGAATTTAAAGGGCCAGCACCTGTAAATGTAGGCTATCAAGGATTCCAACATAGTGGATTCAATGAACTACATTATACTGAATGTCAGTGAGGTTCTAAAATACAACCAAATAAAGTTCAAATTGGGGCTGTATAGGGTTTATTACATGCAGTGATAGTTTCATATGGTTCATAAATCACCCTATTTCACAGGTGTCAAGGTCTTCTTTGGAGCTGCTATTTGACAGTGATTGTGTCCTTGCTGGGAACCATGCAACTCAATTAAGTTTCATATCTGCCGGGGCTGTGATCCTGCACTTCATTTGCTCAGTAAAGGGAGTTCAAATAAAGCCAAGTCTTCACCTCACTTGTATAACACTTTCCACGGGTGTAAAGTCTTTTTTATTTCGGAGTGAATTGAATGCTGGAGGAAGGTGCTGGAGTAATCTGAAAGCCCTGAAAACTGACAACTTCTGCTTATAACCCAGCGTAGGGGATCACAAGGGAAGGAGCTGTGCAAGGCTGGCCTGTGTGCCTCATACCTTCACCATGAAGAGCCGACTCTAGGCTTGATGGAGGCTAATACAACCTCTAAAAGATCTATACTCGTTCAACCATAGCTATGGGGTTTGAATTAGGAATGAATTCATCGAGGCCCCATGGGCTGTGTTAGGCAGGTCAGACTGGATGTTCACAACGGTCCCTTTTTGGCATTAAATATATTGGTAGAGAGGACTAGTGGCTACCCTACGAGAATCAGGATCTATGAAGCGTTACGTTATCTCTTGTGAGTGCCCTCTCCTCCGAGTCAAGCCACTGGCTAGAACTGTCCAAATAACCAATTTTTCAGTCTAGTGGCCAAACCAAACAATTTAAGAAAAAATTGTTTTGGGCCAAAGGAAAATGTTTCCGATTGTTGGCGAGAACAGCAAAAATAAAACACATTTTGTTTCAGATTGAATAAAACATTTCAGTGAGCTTTTTAGGGTTTTTAAAAACTTATATATATATATATATAAATGTTTGACTAAAGTTGAAGGGAAATCCACAGCGAAAAGCCTAAGACACTCATTTCAGAAAGTCAAAACAAATGACTTTCTCGGAAGTTTGTTGGTTTCTGACTGACACCATTTGGCAAATTTGATACATATTTTGCAAAATGTTTCAGCCAACCCGATTCTGCATTTTTTTGGTGACAAAATTTCACACAAGCATGCTTAGCACCACACTGGCCCAGGCCTGTGTGCCTCTAGTGTAAATCAAGTTACTCTGGATTAACACTGGTGGATCAGAGGGCAGGATCTGGCCATTTAAATACACATTTGTACAGGAGATGGGTATTTCCTGTACCTTTCTAGTGGATGCCCCAGGGGATTAGGTCTTCTGGGATTCCTGCAATTCCAGCAGATGAGCTGAACCATGCAGAGGAGACCAGCTGCAGTGGAAGTCAGATCTGCATGGCGAAGGTTCCTCCTCCAGGGTAGAGGCTGGGTCCACGCACACGTTGGAGTGGAGGATTGAGGGTGGGGCCGAGTGCACACTGGAGTTTGGGGTAGACTGGGTAGTTGTGGGGGGCAGAAGGTGGATTCAGCAGCTAGGACCGGGCAAGCCCATGAGGGGGACTGCATGTGGGTGCCATGGGCTGTGATTGCAGGGGGGAATCTTGTTCCTCTGCTCACTGGGGGGGGGGGGGTTGCTTGTTATGGGAGGGGAGAGGATGGTGGCTTCAGCACCTGGGTTGGTTTTGGAGTGTTTTGGGGGGTTCCAAGTGGGTTCAGCTGCTGAGAGGTCAGGTCTGAATGATGGTTGGGGAACAGGCAAGTTGGTCTCAGGTACTGACAAGGGGCTTGCATGTCCCAGTGCGTTTTTGGTGTAGCTCCATGTAGGTTTGCCAGCTAGCGATGGGGTCTGGTGAGGGGCGAGTTGGGTCTGAGCACACATAGTCAGCAGGTGTTTGGAGCTGGCTTAGCAGCATGGATGGATAGCAGCTGGGGAAGTTACTGGTGTCTTTTATTTCCCCCCCACACACACACATACACACATTGTCCAAGGAAATGTTCACCAGGGTGATTAACAGAGCTACCCTGAATCAGCTGCAACTCCTGTCAGCGCTATTCCCCTGGAGACTTCACTGCTGAGCATTAATGGTTTGGGGCCACATCCCACCCTCGAACGATGGGCAAGAACCCCACTCCCTTCCATGGGACCTCTGCATGCGGAAGCTGAATGGGAAAGTCCTGTGGACTTGATAGGGATGGAACCAGCTCAGGCCTCTACAAACACCTTCAGAAGCCTACAGAATGGAGCAGTGATGTATCTCCTTTCTGTTACAGATTTTTGGAACCATCCGATTGAATTCCATAGCAGGGGTAGCATCCCCTGGTCCACTCCACAGCTTGGTAAAGAAAAAAAAAGCTACTGTCATTTTTGATTCAGTCCTATATGAGAGAGACAAGGTGGGTGAGGTAATATCTACACAGAACTCTTCTTCAGGGCTGGGGGAGGAAGCGGCGTGTCTGAACTAAATACAAGTGAGGACAGCCTGTTAAACAGAACGGGTAACGTGAGAGGCCGTTAATTCTATGTGATGTTTTCATAAAGGAATGCTAGCAGACACATCCCTTGCTGCTCAATGTTAGCTTCAAAGGTCTTAATCCAGTCCTACCCATGATAGCGTTGACTACCATGCATTGACCCCATTGGGCGGGAGAGCTTTCCAGGGCATTAAGTTCATGTGGTGCTACCCATTCATCCTTTACATTCCAAGTGGGTGGCGTTGCATGTTCCCACAGTGCTTTCGTTTCTTCCTACTGTTTATTTAAGGCCTCTGTTACAGTAGCAGTTAGAGGCTCTAACTGAGATCAGGGCCTCATTGCGCTAGGCGCTGTATGTACACATAGTGAGAGCCCCTGGCTCCAAGAGGTGGCTGATTAAATAGACAAGACAGACAGTGTTGTTTCTAGGCATGGAGGGTTGGTGGAACCCCCTTCAGACCTCATCTATGCAGCCAGGGGGCACTACTGAGCAGTGCATTCTCTCCCCACCACCCCTTATCCCTGAGGGGCTGAGAATACAATCACTTCTGTGGGGCCAGCATCCAATGTCCCCGGGGGGAAAAAGGTGCAGGAAATAGGGCACAAGCTTAGATGATCCACAACCACCGAGCACCAAAGCTTTGTCCTCGCAGCAGCCTGCCGCAGGGTTGAGCTGAGCAAATCAGGAAGTCAGTTGTTGGGCTCTGATTAATTCACATGTCATGTGGAGCAGAGAAATCCAAAGCCAATGTCAATACAGCCTGCAATATGAATGCAAGTCATTTTGAAAATAAGATTTTTAAGTGGTATTAGCCACATCAAGATTCTTTCAATACCTAATCAACAGCAGAGTCATATGAAATAATGGCTAAGGTAATTCTGCAGTGGATTGGCAGGGCTGGGGGTTTAAATAAATAGTGTTTGGAGGGCATTATTCCATTACATTAATCAATTGGGAACCTCGGTGCTCCTTCCCGCCCCCCCCCCTTCCCCCCTTCCAAAACTCATTTATTTGCTCTGCTCTTATTACTGGGTGTAAAAGCAAAACAAAAATCCCACTGCAAGAAGGATGGAAGATTAGCATATCCTTTTGAGTACGCCTACACTGCAGCTTGGAGCGAGCTTCCCAGCCTGGCTAAACAGACTTCCTCTGTGGATGCTCTGGCAATGGAGATGCCTCGGGCTGTCCAGCCAAGCTGGGATCCGGGGGCCAGGAGGGTTTGAGCTTGGGTGGCTAGCCTGAGTCTCTGCCAGTGCTGCAACGTCCACATAGCTGTTTGTAGCATACTAGTGCGATCCCTACTACCACAAGTCTGTCTACCTGGGCTCACTCCCAGATATGGCCTTCGAGGTCAACAGTGCAACTCAGGTGCCATGCTAGAGCTGGGTCACAGTGCTCCCTTGTGGTTGACACCAGGTAGAACAGGCTGCATTATAGGTAGCATGGGCTAGTGGGGAGCACAGCGGTGTATGAGCCAGGACTCCTGGGTCCAATTCTTGGCTCTATCATTGACCTGCTCTGTGGTGCTGGGTAAATTATTTCTCCATTTGGTATTATGGGAATAATAATCCTGACTTTCTCAGGGGCTTTGGTCTGTGTTTGTACAGTGCCTGGAACAAAGGGGTCCTGGTCCTAGACACCTCAGACATACTACTACTAATAAAGTGTTTTTAGATCGAGGCTGAAGAGTGCTTGGGGGTGTATTCTCCATACTGGACCCGAGAGGGTTGAATTAGGCCAGGTGGGCCCAATCAACCAATTGAACAGGAGAGAGATTTAGGCTGTGAAGGGGCCACTAATTGGAAGTGGGACAGGAACAGGAGGGGCCAGAATAAAGTCCAGTAGCTGAAACCAGCTGGAGGCCACAGGGAAATAGGCTACAGTCACTCCCTGGGAGGTTAGTAAGCTGGGGGGAAGAAGCCAGGAAGGTAGACAGCGGTTCAGGGAACAGCAGCAAGGAATAGGAGTACAGAGCTTGGCTGTTGATTAGAGGTCCCTGAGCTGGAACCTGGGGTAGAGGGTGGTTCTGGGTTCCCCTACCAGCCAATGGGGATGTGGCAGAGGACAGTGGGCTGTCTGGGACAGAAAGACTTTGTTTTCCCCTGTGGAAGGGGAAACCACATAGTGACCTGGCCAGAGGGCTGAGCCATGAAGAGGAGCCTGGAGTGACAGCGGCTCATGGGGTGAGAAAGGATGACGAGTAAGAGCACCACCAGAGGAAGGCAGCACCTAGCAGAGCTAATCCCCAGGAAGGCCAGCAGGAAGTGCCGTGAATGAACCCTGTGAAAGTGCTATGTAGGGCTAAGCATGATGATGATGATTATTAGTGTTCTTGAAAATGGGAGATCGTTATTTGTTTAAATCAGTGGTGCAGCTTTGCTGCTGCTGCTTTACAGTTCAGAGGGGGCTGCACTGTTGTGTTGGGTGAGTTACGGCGGTTTGAGATCCTGCAGAGAGCTATGGAAATGTCAGGACCCAAATGCCACTATTGTTTTTAATTCCAAGCGCAGGTGTGTTTGATATGATTGTGACATTCATTTAATGTTTTTGCCCCTCTTTAGATTGATTTTATGCTGGGGGGGGGGAAGAGCAGCCAATTGTACAGGGGAAAGTGATCACATTGTATTAGATTATTAGATTCCTTTTTGCATCTGTGTTTTGTTCTGGTGCTTTATTTGTGCACTTGAGGTGGAAAAGGGGAGATGCTCTCAAAGCACACTGCATGGGACTATTTTCTTCTGCTGAATTAATTACAGAGTACCAGAGAGATGCATGGCCCTGGCCATCCAGCAAATGATTACTGCTCTATAGGAGTTGCAATCGGTTACTACTGTTGATATTACAATAGCTCACAGGCCCCACCAAAGATCAGGGCCTGTTGTATTAATTTAAATGGGCCATAGGTGCTAACATGACCCTATCACTGCCCATCATTCAACAGTGTTAAACAAGGTCTGGGGTTTGGTATACAGAGACCTCAGTTTGCTCAGTACCATGGCAGGATTCAGCTGGAGCCAGTAGAGGTGGCGATGCCATCTGGTCCCTTTTTCAGCCCCAGTCTGGTCAGGCCATCTCTGAGAATCAGGATGGCATAGGGCTGGGGGTCCCAGGAAATGCTGGGGGTGGCATGATGATGAAGCTCCCATCAGTAGCCATTTTTTCTCCCAAAGCCTTTTCTTTAAGGACCCAAACAGGCATGCTGGGCAGAAGAGCCCATCCCCTCGCTATTTTGTCGACCAATTAGGCCTACCTTCCGACACACTAATTTTGGTTCACTGATTCCTGGTTCCATGCTTCTCTTGTTTATCTAGCATAATCTTAACCCAGGCCTTGTGCAGTATTGATAAGCCTTTTTGTATGGACTAATTCAGTCTGTCACCCTTGTACACCTCTTCCCATCAACATTTGTGGTTATAGGTTATTGTGACATCTTATGGATTTTCACTCACTTCATACAGTTAATTTCACCATTAGGGTAAATTTGTAGGTCCTATTATCACAACAGTCCCCATCTTACAAACACACTGAGAGACGGCCTGTGCCCCTTAGAGCTTACCATTTTAATAGACACAAGGATCAACAGAAACATGACTTGCAAAACTCACATAGTCAGCAGCGGAGCCAAGAAGGGCACCCAGGTCTCTAGAGTCTCAGCTTAGGGCCCTAGCCACGGGACCATACTACATCCAAAACTTTGCAAGCTACTCTGGGTGGGAAGTCCCTGCCCCCCACACAGAGCCCCAATGAAATCCATGGTAGTCCAGATGGCTGAGAGCTTTCTCCCCCATGGAGCTCCTTGCAGAACTGAGCCTAAGAGATGACAGACTTTGATGAGCAGGGGGTTGGACTAGATGACCTCCTAAGGTCTCTTCCAACCCTAATCTTCTATGATGAGTGAAGGTTAATTAGATGCTGGTTTAAGCAGGGACAAGGATTTGCCATCAGGGTAAAGCTTGTCTGTGCAAGAGATGGTGTTTTCTCAGGGCTGGTCCAAAAGTGTGGTGCAAACACTCTCAGGGACTAAGGACCAGCCCAAACCTCTCCACCTTCCACTCAAAGTGCAAGGTAAACTTCTCCCAACTGCCTTCTTCAACATAAACAGACAGCGGCATAGACACTTAACCAAACAAAACCCTACCAAAACAAACCACTGTGCTGCGTGCACAAAAGTCTATCCCTGGGGAGTGGCTGAGAGAGAGAATGAACTAATGTGACAGATGTTAGTCATGACACTCAATGCACAACTGGAAGACACTCGGATGCTACAGTGATGAGACAGGATAAGAACCTGCATAGAAGGGTAACAGAAGTAAGACCATGCAATTGGCGTTGGGCAGCAATGGATACATAGATATAGGTGGTCAAAAAGTGCTTTCTTAAACAAAGAACACATTGTTTTTTTATTAAACTGGAGAACAGCACACTGACTCAGGGCAAGAGCTGGCTGCAATACTTTTAATTCTGAAGACATTTTGAAAACTGGAATTTTGGTGGGCAAATATTTAGATGTCAAAATTAGGTATTTAGTAAAAAAATAGGTGACATTTTCATGACACTTCCCCCTATATTTTGACCAATTATAGAGCTGGTTGCAATTTTTAAAATGTTTGCACAAAAAAACCCTGATCACCCCCACCCTCCTTCAACCAACTAGATTTGGGGCATCTTATTATTTGATATACTCAGGACCTGGTTATCATAAAAATGCTTGTGAATCCACCAAATCTCAAATTGTTTCACAAATACCGGTGTTCAAATGTTTCAAACTTTTCATGAAAAGAGTTTTACCCTTTTTAAAAAAACTAGCTATAGAGTGGGACTGAAAAACGGAGGCTTTTGATGGAAATTTTTGGAAAAATTCTGGAAAAGCTGAAATAGGAATTTTTCATAGAAATATAGAGACCTTGAAACTTAATCTAGGTCTCTTCTCCTTCTCTTCCCCCACCCCCATCGTTAAAGCAGAACCAAGTATATCTAGACCATCCCTGAAAGCCTCCAATGATGGGGATTCCATCCCCTCCCTGGGTAACCTATTCCAGTGCTTAACTATCCTTATAGTTAGAAAGTTTATCCATTATCTAACCTAAATCTTCCTTGCTGAAGCTTAACCCTATTACTACTTGTCCTACTTTCAGTGAGCACAGAGAACAATTGATCACTGTCCTCTTTCTAAGAGCCCCATAACGTATCAGATCCCATCTCCATTTTCTTTTCTTCTCGCTAAACATACCCTGCTTTTTTAACCTTTCCTCATAGGTCAGGTTTTCTAAACCATTTTATCATTTTTGTTGTTCTTTTCTTTCCTAAAGTGTGACACCCAAAACTTAACACAATAACTCAGTTTAGGCCTCACTAGTGCTGAGTAGAGATGAACAATTACCTCGCCACTCCATTATCCAAGTCATTAATGAAAATATTGAATAGTACCAGACCAGTACTGACTCCTGCAGGACTGTTAGATACAGTTTGACAGTGAACTATTGATAACTACTCTTTGAATATCATCTTTCAGCCAGTTATGCACCTGCTTTATAGTACGTTCATCTAGACCACATTTCCCTGGTTAGTTTATGAGAATGTCATGTGGGACAGTGTCAAACTTTACTAAAATCAAGATACATCATGTCTATTGCTTCCTCCCTATACCTGAGGCCAGTAACCCTGTCAAAGGAGAACATTAAGTTGATTTGTCATTATACATTCTTTACAAATTCATGCTGGCTATTCCTTATAATCCTATTATCCTCTAGGTGCTTAGCAACTGAATGTTTAATAATTTGTTCCAGTATCTTTCTAGTTATTGAAGTTATGCTGACTGGGTCATAATTTCTTGGGTCGTCTTTATTCTCCTTTTTAAAGATAGGTACTATGTTTGCCCTTCAGCCCTCTGGGAGATGGCCCGTCCTCCATGAGTTCCCAAAGATAATCACTAATCGTTCTGAGATTGCTTCAGCTAGTTTCTTAAGAACCCTAGGGTGCATTTCATCAGGCCCTGACAACTTGAATACATTTAACTGATCTAAATAGTCTTTAATGTTTCCATTTTTTTTATCAGCTGTAAGTGCAAACAACTATGCATCTGACAAATTATACAGATATTTGCTCCATATTTATGGAGCTAGCTGATAGTTTATCAAATTTCAACAATTTTCAAGAAACATTTCCAAAAATATCGCAGAAAATGTTAACCAATTTTCAATCACCTTTACCTGTTTGCTTAGAAAGCTTCAGTTTTTGAGTCAGGAGCATAAACAAGATCCGTGACTCATATGATCATTTACACACCACAATAGTTCTCAAACAAACCTTGCTTGGAAAATGAGGATGCTTAAAAAGAAAATCTGGATTGACTTGGGAATGGTTTACTCACCAGAAAGATGGCAAAACTACTGACAAATATTGGCCTTAGTTCTGAAAACACTTAAGCACATGCTTAACTTCATGCACTCAGCGTGCCATTGATGTCCTGAGTCAGAAAAGCACCCGTATTCAAAACAGGGCTGAAGCAAGTGCTTAAGTGCCATCCTCCATAGAGAAGGACTTAAGCATGTGCATGTGCTTAAGTCCTTTCTTAATTGGCTCCTGACAGCAATGGGACTAGACACATGCATAAAATGAAGCACCATCTGTGTGTCTGCAGGATCAGGGTCACTGCGTGTACCAGATAGTTTGAGCAGCTCTAATCATGGAGGATCCAAGAATTTATTCATGCTACATTTTGAAATGTGTGCTACAGTTTCTGTGTAGGGAAGGACGCAATGGGCTCGGTATAAAACCCCACATGACATTAAGAGGTCTGTTAACAAAGGATAGGTACGAGCAGAGGGCTGGAGGCATGGTGGCTGGATCAGGAAGGTGGTGTGAAGGCCAGGAGGTTGTAGCCTGAGAGCTGGTCCAAAAGAGGAAGGATCATAGATTCTACCCCAGGACAGGTGGGCAAGAGACTTAATATGTGAGGGAGCACTCTGAGACCTGAGGGGGTTAAACAGTGAGAAAAGGCATAGAGGTGAGTATGAGAGAAGGAAACGAAGCATGATATCTGCCTTCCTCTCCAGAGAGAGCATCATGTCATTAATAAGCCCCTCCTCTGTAGTTGTGGGGAGCAAGTGAATGATGCCAAGGGCTGGATTTAAATCCTTGAAGGAACGCTGTGCATGGGGGTTACACATAGTAATGAAGTTCAACAGAGTAGAGAGATGAGGGTCAGTCCTACTCTCTGCCATTGGGCTGCTGAGAGGAAATGTAGTGTCATGGAAAGACCAGGGGCTTCAGCCAAGGTTCCTGTGTACAAATCCCAGGTGCACCCCTGATTCATTGTGTAACCTCAGATACATCACTTAGGCCAGCATTCAACAGCAAGTTTTTTTTTTCATTTTCGGGATCTTAATTTCTGGATGCCCAACTTGAAGCAGCCAGAACTCCTTTGATAATGCTGTTTGTTTCTCAGTTCACACATCTGCAAATTCTCCTATAGCTCACCCGCTTCCCAGGAAGGTGATGAGATTGAATTATGTGCTTTGAGATCCTCTGCTGCAAGCCACTCTAGAAGGCAAAGTGTTCTGCTTTCCTTTTTGGTACATCTCCAGGCAAGAGCTTTCAGGAAGTTGTGACCCCCTTGACCTCCTGAATTCCGACCCTGATAACGGCGAAGTCTGGACACTCAGCTGCTGACATCTTGCATCAACTCTTTGTCTTTTCTTTTTCTGAAAAGCCGCTTGTCAAAACCCCTCCACTCATGAATAATTCAAGCCGACATGGTGCTTGGCTCACATGAGTTTGGAGGAAACAACAAACCCGTAGAATGGGCAAGAGTGGCAAGTGTGGGAGGTGCTTGCAGATGTGTGAATCCACCCCCCACCCCCACCCCTGGTGCTCCAGACACAAGGATCCCCCTTCTCCGCTGGCCTGCTAATTCAATCTCACCCTTCACTTTGTGTTAGCAATGGACAGACACTGAGAGATGATGAGTTTTGCTTTTTCTTCCCCCCCACACTCTCTCTTCTCCCCTCCTCCCCCCACACATACTGTCCAGAGCTTGGAAAGAATTAATAAAGTCTGAGTATTAAAGCAAAGAGCTAGCAGTTCTATTGAGAACACCAAGGCCAGTCGGTATCTACACAGCTCGCACTATAAGCCCCCCCCCCCAAAACCTGTCCTGGTGGACGCTTGGCCAGCTGTAAAAACCTGGGATAGATTCCTCCAGAGCAAGCTGTTTAGTGCAGGTGTTCAGGAAAGTAAAGCTCTTATTTAGGAAAGCATTAAGCACATAATTAAGTCCATCCCTTTTTTGCACAGTACTTAAGCATGTGTTTAAGTCCAGGGACATAAACATATTCCTAAAGTTAAACACATTTTTAATAGTAATAATCAGCTGTTAGGTATCCAAGCACGTTACAAAGGAGGTCAGAATCATTCTTCCCATTTTATAGATGGGGAAACTGAGGCAGAGGGAGGTGACATGACTTATCCAAGCTCGCCCAGCTGTAAAGCTAAGAATTGAACCAAAGTCTCCTAGGCTGAGAGGGGCCAGACTGCCCCATTAGAGGAACATTAGAATGAACAAAGACTCAGGAAATGTCTGAAGCTGTAAGAGAGGAAGGGGTCCTAGAAGGGAAGCACCCAGGACCTGTCTCTTTAAGGGGGCAGGACCAAGAGCCCTATAGTATCAGGTAGGGCCGGGCTTCTTTCTCACCCAGCCAATCAGCAGGAGCGCTCCGAAGGATGGAAGCAGGGCCGGCTCCAGGCACCAACCGACCAAGCATGTGCTTGGGGCGGCACCTTGGAAGGGGCGGCCAATCTTGGGGTGGTGGGGGACACTTGGGGTTTTTTGTTTTTTTGTTCGGTGTGGCGGCGCTCGAGGTTTTTTTGTTTGTTTGTTTTTGTTTCAGCGGCGCTGCAGTGGGGGGGGCGGGGGCTGGTGCGGCGCTCGGAGGGTGGTGGGGGTTTGGGCGGCCTGGCACTCGGGGTTTGGGCAGCCCGGCGCAGCGCTCGGCCGGGGGCAGTGGTTTGCATGGCCTGGCGCTCGGGGGGGGTGGCGGTTTGGGCTGCGAGGTGCTCGGCAGGGGGTTGGGCGGCATGGTGCTTCTGGGGGGTTGGACGGGGTGGCACTGGGGAGGCAGGGGGTTCGGTGGCGCGGCACTGGGGGGCGGTGTTACGGCGGGGCGGCGCTTTTTTTTTTTGTCTGGGGTGGCAAAAAAGTTAGAGCCGGCCCTGGATGGCAATATAAATATGCAGCTGTCTCCTGCAGAAGGGAGTGATGCTGACTGAAGGAAGCCAGAGACAGAAGGCTGAGCTCCAGCCAAAAAGGGCCTGGGGGCTCTCTGAAGGGCAGACTGGGACTGAAGAAGAGAGCCGTGTGGGGGAGAAGAGCTAGTACTTAGTACGTACTTCTGTGTTGTGGTGATGGACTGTATTTTTGGGACCTTGAGGACTCTTTTTTTGAACTATTTGTGTTATTAAACAGCCCCCCCCCCCCCCCCCGGGGAATGGTGTTAGTCCTGAGAGAGACTGTCTGGAGTTCTTAAGGGGCCCTGAAGAGGTCACAAGAAGGTACTCAGGAAGCAGTTGCCCCGATACATGTCCCTATCCTTCATCCTGTCTCTTACATTTTGTTCCTAGATGCTCCTCTGAGGATCTGGGCCAAAATAAAGTTTTGCACATCCCACAAGTATGGGGGGAAGAGAGTCCAGAGGGCAACATACTAGATGCAGGTGAGCTGAAAGACCCTGGGCTGTGGCCTCCATATCACCTTCATCCATCACATCCGCATGAGCCTCTACAACTACCACACAAGTATAATAGCCTCAAGGAGGAGGATGCAGTGATCAGGGTGCTAGCCCAGGGCTAGGGAAACCTGGGTTGATTTGCTGCTGCACCACAAACTTTCTGTGTGACCCTGGGCTAGTCACTCTGGGGCCTCAGCCCCGACTCTGTACTTTCATTTCTCTACCTCACAGACAGGTGAGGCTAAACACATGAAAGATGGTGAGATCCTCAGATACTAAGGTAATGGGAGGGCATATATTTACCATACAGATTCACTGCTGCCTGAGCCCTAGTCCTGTATTAAGTGACATAACTAAGGCAACTTTGTATTCCAAGGCTGTGACCTCAATCACAGATAACTGCAATCCTCCAGTGGGATCAGTCATTCTAAAACCACGTGCTAAAGGGCTGTAGGCACTAAGGATGTGTAAGGTGGTAAGAACTAAGGATGTGTAGCCCTGGATCACAGCGAGTGCTTAAGAGAGAAGGCCTAGTTCTTGAACATGGAGTTCGTTAGCTAAGCCAAGCAACCTGCTCTGTATGAAACAAGATACTCCAGACATGGGTCGTAAGGAGGTTCTCTGAGGGTCTGTCTGCATTGCAGTCCGAGGTGTGACTGCTACATTTGTGTAGGTTTGATCTAGCTAGCTCAAATTAACAATAGCAGTGAAGTCACAGTGACACCACCACCCGGAACTCTGGTTATATACTTGGTGGGCTAACATCTGCTATAACACAGCTTCATTGCTAATGTTATTCACGCTTGCTAAATCAAAGCTAGCTGAGTACGTCTACATGTGATGCAGTGTCACTTCTGATTGCAGTGTAGACATACCTTAAGGTTTATGAGCCTCTTGAGGATTTGGGCCCAGTTTTCAGTGAACTAGGCCAGTTCGTGGTTTATCTGGAAATCAATTGACCATTGCTTAGGTTTGGACTTCACTCAAACCCAGTTTCAAAGGCTGGGGATCAAAACAAATTGCAGAATAGCCCAAGCAGGAAAAAAAAAAAAAAAAACAGAGCAAACTCTGGTGGATTTGGACCCTCCTGGCCTCCAAATTCTAAGGTCTTTGGATCTGGAGTTTAGGTTTGGCCCATTACAGACCTAGACTCCAGCTATGAAATACAGAGCCACACCAGGGGTGAGCTGGTTACAGTCTATGTACTTACATGGGGAACAAACATTTGATAATGGGCTCTTCAAGCTAGCAGGCTAAAAACCAATGGCTGAAAGTTGAGGCCAAATAAAATTCAGAGTAGAAATAAGGGACAATTTTTTTTAAACAGTGAGGGTAATTAACCATTGCAACTTAGCAAGGCTCGTGGTGGAATCTCCATCAATGGCAATTCTTTTTATCAAGACTGGATATGTCTCTTTTAAAAGGTCTGCTCCAGTTCAGTCGGGAATTAATTCAGACCAGTCCTATAGCCTGTGTTATACAAGGTGATCACAGTGGTCCCTTCTGGCTTTATAATCTCTGAATCTCCCTTCCGACTGAGAACGGGAGTGTTCAGCTACGTGGCTTTGATCAAGGCCCATCTTTAATTTGCATTGACCTCGGTAAATCGTAACCCCGAAGTCTCTTATAGTTCCCCACCCCCATCCCTATTCCTGTGGTGAGCTACACTCAGGCTAATAGAATAGCAAAGATGATGCCATTAGCGGTCACCCACCCTATTGCTTTGCCATCTTAAAGCATTAAAGATGCTGTTGCTTTGATGAGGCTAATGCACTAATACACTGTGAACAGTTGGCTGACTGGCAGGTTTCCTTATTGGTATTGCAATAAAAATGAGAGATTAGATTGAATCATTGTCTCATAATCAGGCTCAGAGGGACGATGCAGTCCGGAGGCACAAAGGATGGCCAGACGTCATTCTTAGAGTTGGTTTATAGTTATTTCCAAGGCTAATTTAACAAAGCAGTTAAAACAGCAAGACCCCTTTGTTCTAGTTTTCAGCCCAACGCAAAGGGACCATAATGCAACACCTGGACTCTGGCATGAGCTGGCACTGGTTCGCCAGCGTCGCATAGCTAACCTCTAAATATTATGTGTGTTCTATGAAACATGGACCATGTGGGAAGATCTGTGCTAAGGATGGACAGGAATAAAGATTAAGTTGTCTTTCTTTTGGCTAAAGGACTGAGGAGGTTCCGCTTCCCTGGGGTCTTGTCAAGGTGTTCAACCGTGACAAGAGGCTCAAGAGTTTTCAAACAGCTGATGGTCTTCCTTGAGACTGGCGGTGTCTGGGACTGAGCAGCGCCTGGGATCCCAGGTGGGACGGGAGCAGCATAAGGTTTTAAAGAGCTATCCAAGCGCACAGAGCAAATCATTTTTGATGCAGTTGATTAGCTCAAAATAAAGAGAACTACCATTTCCCCTCCACAATGCATTGTCAGCTCAGTACATTCACTGTAGTCCACTGGAAGCAGCATTTCCTTGTGTCCAATTGCTCTATACATGGGTTCTGCTGTAAAAGCTATGAATTTACTAAACGTTGTGAACTGAGCTCAATGGTTTTATCACCGTTGCTTAAGTCCAATTTTGTGCCAAACACCACTGAAATCGGTGTTACACCAATGTGCCTGACCCTGGACCAAGGCAGTGGTGAATCTGGCCCTCTGTTGCTTTATTCACTGGAAGTGGTTGGAAAATTGCCCTTGTAATGTGTTTTTTTTTCCAGTGGAAAATGTCTTTCTGACAAAATGGAAAGTTTTGTGAAAAAAAATCCATTTTCATTATGACAGGTTTGAGAGGGGTAGCTGTGTTAGTCTGTATCAGCAAAAACAATGAGGAGTCCTTGTGGCACCTTAGAGACTAACACATTTATTTGGACATAAGCTTTGGTGGGCTAAAACCCACTTCATCCGATGCATGGCGTGAAATACTGCTTTCTGTATTTTTCACTCCATGCATCTGATGAAGTGGGATTTAGCCCACGAAAGCTTATGCGCAAATAAATTTTAATCTCTAAGGTGCCACAAGGACTCCTCTTTGTTTTTCCCATTTTCATTAATAACTCAATACTGACTTTTTAAAAAACACAAAAACCTGAATTTTTTTTAGTTAAACAGGAGCCACCCTGGCCTCCGTACAGCCCCACGATACACGAAGTGCAAAGAAGGATGAAAACCAATTGTGCCTTGCCCCTCTATTCCTGTATTTAATACAGAGACAGACTAACAGCAAATCGGGAATGGTGTGTGTGTGGCATGTATAGATCTTTATAGAAAAGATACAAGAGCCAAAGTGCTAAGATAATGTGTTGGGGAAAAGACCTTCACTTTCCTCTCCTCTCAAATCCCTTCTGTGTATGTGTGTGTGTGTGTCTATATATATATATAATGTAAAAAAAGAACTGGTTGTATTCATGACTATTCAGTTCTAGTAACATTATGCAAAATCTTTTGATGCAACACAGGGGCCTTATATTAATGCTTCAGTAATGTCTGCGTTTTACCACCTGCGGTATCTAGTCTCCAAACTAACATGAATTACATTAGGAGGCCTGTTGGGACACAGAGCCTTTCAAGATTTAAATCCTTAAATAACTTTTTTTTTTTAAAAATCTGATGCTGGTATTGAGCCATCTATCTGACTTCAATTCAACAGTGAGCATTAGGCTTGTCTGTCGGGCTAATCTTTTAAGTTATCTGTGTTTGAGCAAGGGCCTTATCGCAGCTAGTCCATCTTCTCCTTTTTCTTGAACTGATGCTGGAATTATTTTCCATCCTTGGTAATTAAGTTATCATCTGTTGCTGTGGAAACAATGTGCTGAAATCTGCTCTCAGTTACCCCAATGTAACCGTGGAAAAGCTCCATCTATTTCAGTAGAATTACTCCAGACTTACCACACACTAGTGAAACAGAGAGCAGAATTTAGCTCCATGTCTTTTTCCCATATAGCTTCTGCTTGGGAAGTCCAGGAGCAGGTCTAACCTAGTGACCACTAAAAAGTTTTGTTTCTCTCTTGAGGATGGGGGCACATACGCTCTAAGTGGTTGTCTTGAAACTAACAAGATCAGTCTCAAAATTTAACTGGGAACCAATTCTACAATGCTTGCTCCCATGATGGGGGAGGGATAGCTCAGTGGTTTGAGCACTGGCCTGCTAAACCTAGGGTTGTGAGTTCAATCCGTGAGGGGGGCCATTTAGGGACATGGGGTAAAAATCTATTGGATGATTTAATTGGGGATTGGTCCTGCTTTGAGCAGGGGGTTAGACTAGATGATTTCTGAGGTCCCTTCCAACCCTGATATTCTATGATGTGAAATTCACTTTTCTGAAGAAGGCCAGTTTGCAGCCCAGGCACTACTCATGTCCTACTTATTAGAGCTGATTGGGAACTTTTTGACAAAATATTTTTTGTCAGAATTTATCAAAACTGAAACGTTTTGCAGAAACATATTGGTTGGTGTCTGACATGTTCAATTTCCTGGACAAACCTTATTGAATTAAGTTTAAGTAGTTTAGGAGTTGGATGTATTAAACATGAAAATGTTAATGCATTATTTTGAGATTGTATAGACCTTCTTTAGGAGGAAGACATGATTAATACAATCTCTGGGAAGCATTATGAACTTCCAAGAACAGTTTGGGAAAATATGTAGACTGGCTTGCCTAGAAAGTACTTGGGAGGAGGGACATGCAAATTTGCCCCTCTGAAATCAGCTAAGCTCTAAGGAGAGAAACAGATTGTCTACTGATTACCTGCTCCTGGAAACGCCAGATCAAAGACCCCCCAAACTCCTGAAAAGTTTATTCCATCCTTTATAGAGTGTTCTTGTTCTGAACAAAGGATGTTATGAACTTGGAATCACAGGAATGCCCCCATGTGAGCCTTGTAGGCTTGCTCATCTGCCAGAGCCCATTCTGGAGTTAGGGGTGATCTCTGGTAAGCTTATTAGCATGTGTGGTGGTTCTTTTATGCTTTTCTCTGTAATGCTTTTACCTTAAGAATAAATGTACTTGCTTAGAAAGAACAATGTGGTAACTTAACTGTTGGGAATTACACTGGTTGCCGTCATTGGCGGGAAAGCAAGCAGGCCTCCTTAGGCAGTCTGTCTTGCTGGGGAATATCACAGTGTAGGGAGGGAACTGTTCAGTCTGGAAATACGTTGGTCAGAAGGGAGAGAGACATGGGTCTCCTCCCAAGAGGGGCAATGGCCAGGGGAACTCCAAGCCTGAGAGTAGGTACCCATCCTGGACCAAATAGGGGGAAAACAAGTGCAGATGCCCTGAAGTGTGACAGTTTCAACAACTTTTATTGAGAAGCTTTCTCGGGTCCAGGATGGAATTCCTGGGTCAAAATGAGAGAGCGTGATTGATTGATTGATTGATTGATTTCTCCCCTCCACACACTTCAGCATAGCCAGTACCCCAGCGGTCAGGGCAGGCACTGAAATATCCCAGGCAGAAGAGGCAGTTGAACCTGAATTTCCTCCGCCCAGCTGACTGATTATCCTCCAGGCTATTCTCGGGTCAATCTTATTTCCTTGCTCCTATGTTTTGTTTTTTTAAAATATTTTGAAAGGTCTTGGGTTGGTTCCACATGGAAGCAGGAATGTACGGTGAACCCGTCAAATATTTTGCACAATGGAATTCTTGCTTTCCAGCCCCACTACTTATCCTCTTTTCTCTTTTGAGGCCTGCCTGTACAAGTGTATGCACAGGAAAAGGGGCCATAAAAGAAGCTGGCTTGAAGGTAACTGTGGAAGCAAATCACCTGCCCACACACCTGACCATCAAGTGGAGGTGGCAGGAGGGAGGTAGAAAATCAGTAGCTGAACTTGTTCCCTTTGACAAAGAAAAATGACTTCCTAGGATGTTTTTTTTTCTTTACCTTTTTAGATTGGTGACCTCTTATTCAAAGCCAAAAGTCTTCATGACCCCTTTACATTACTAGAGAAGAAAGACTAAAAAAATGTGTCAATGCTAACAGTGGTCAGAGTGTGCAGGGAGTGGGGGAGGGAGACTTCCTTTGCTGTAGGTCGCAATAACATCTTCAATGCTTCACACACCCCAGATGGCCTTTTGTGTCCCGCCCACTGGTTGAGAAGCACTGGGCTAGCCTGTTTCCTTGCAGGATCTCCAAGCGTTTTTGTAGCTCTGCAGTTTCTCTGAAGTCTGTTTTTGAAGTTTTTTGTTGTTGAAGGATGGCTACTTTTAAATCTGTTATTGAATGTCCAGGGAGATTGAAGTGTTCTCCTACTGGCTTTTGATGGTTACCATTCCTGATGTCTGATTTGTGTCCATTTATTTTTTTACATAGAGACTGTCCGGTTTGGCCAATGTACGTGGCAGAGGGGCATTGCTGGCACTTGATGGCATATATCACATTAGTAGATGTGCCGGTGAATGAGCCAGGATGGTGTGGCTGATGTGGTTAACACCACATCACTTAACACCATTAATTTGGGCTTGAAGAGGGACGGGGAGTGGCTGGCTCACTACAAAAGCAATTATCCCTCTCTTGGTATTGACACCTCCTCATCAATTATTGGGAGTGGACCACATCCACCCTGACTGAATTGACCTTGTCAACACTGGTTTTCCACTTGTAAGATAACTCCCTTCTCTTCATGTGCCAGTATATTCATGCATGTATCTGTAATTTTCACTCCATTCATCCGAAGAAGTGGGGTTTTGCCCAAATAAATCTGTTAGTCTTTAAGGTGCCACTGGACTCCTTGTTATTTCTACACCCTGTTGCACAGGTGTAAATTACTCCCCCAACCAGGAGGTAGGGGAAAATCAAGCCAACCCAGCACTATAGTGATGTGTCTTTACTGTCATGCTGCAAGAGTTGCTCGGCTACCTTCGTACCCCTGAGATCTGAACCTCGGAGAGCTCACGCTTGCTCTTTGTTCCAAGTGCAGAATTCTGGCTGGCAGGGCCAGACTGGGTGAATTACAATTGCACACACAACCGTGATCCTTGGTGTCATTACTTGCCAAGATAAAAGTGCATCATTCAGAAAAGAATCGTAGACTTGTAGGACCGGAACGGACCTTGAGAGGTCATCTAGTCCAGTCACCTGCACTCATGGCAGGACTAAGTACTGTCTAGACCATTCCTGACAAGTGTTTGTCTAACCTGCTCTTAAAAATCTCCCATGATGGAGATTCAGTCTGTGTGCACTTTGGCAAACACATGCACTTCAGGAAGTTTGCAAGGGGGCTCACATGCTGTCAGATTGCCTGCCCCTGGGTATGTGAAATCCATTGCAGGTTTTCCTGGAAGATCTTAGGTGCGTGTAATCCAAGCTTTAATGAGTTAAATAATAGTAAGCCGGTCTCTCTGAGCTAGCACCTGTCACCTATCTCTGGCTGCGATAGCTGAGAGCGGGGAGGTTCAAACTGTAGTTCTAAAACCAGGGGACAAAAGACATTTATTCCCGTGGCTCTGAAGTTCTCACTCCCGGAACCTATCACAGAGATTGGCTAGTCTAGGGGCTACACTACTGAATGGAGACTCAGGAAATCAGCATTCTGTTCCTCACTCTGTGACTGCTCTATTGTCTAACATTAGGCAAATTATTTCTCCTCTGTTTCCCCTCCTACTCCATGTCTGTCTTGTCTGTTTACATTGCGTGTTTCTTCTTTGAATTTCTCAACCAAAAAATGGAAGGCCATTTCTGGAGGCAGAAAACCACTATTTTTCCCTTTCATCCCTGCAGAAAAAATTATATTTTTGTTCCTCCCCCCCGCAACTTCAACATTACGTTCTCTAAAACAACTCTTTTAGCCTGCGGTGGACATTAACCGCTTTTGTCACAAACAGCCGTGTTTGTCAATGAAAATGTCTACATTTCACTGCAAATCAAGCCCGTAAATAGTCACCAAATGATCGATTTGTGCGTATGCTAACACTTGAAAAGGGGACAGTGAGGTATTTTTATCTGGTGCACTTACTCCAGGCAGCAATCTAAATCTTAGGGGTTATGAGTATGGAGTAGAAAAAAAGAAGAAACTTTGTTAGGAAAGCATTGAAATAATCCCTTGAAGCCAATTTGTACACCTAAAACTAAGTAACAGGACAGACAAATACATGTCTTTTCACACATTCAGTCTTTGCCAAAGTTAGTGGTATCCTAAACAATTATGTTCTTCCTGCTTCCGTCCCATTTTATCAGGTGGATACAATGTTCTATACCTTCTTGTCCTAAAACTATGGTATTGTGCATGGTTATAATGGTTGGTATGATCTTCCCTCCCCAGAGGTGGTTGCATGTTGGTAGTGAACAAAGTGGTGTGAAATGTAATAGTTTACAAGGCAGTGTGAAATGTGTGGTTTTGTTGCTAACTTTAAACCAGGTTCATCGAAAGGCTCACCAGGGACATGCCCACACAACAGCTGGAAGGTGTAATTCCCAGCTCAGGCAGATGTACACATGCTCATTCTGTTCAAGCTAGTGTGCTGAAAATAGCAGTATGGCCACCCTGCCCTGGGCAGCAGCTCAGGCAAGCCGCCCAACTATGTACCCAGGGGCGTGGGCAGGATTGTGTTTGGGTGGCTAGCTTGAGCTGCTGCCACACTGTAAATTTTGGACACTAGCTCGAGCAGAACTGGTGCGTGTATGTCTAGCAGAGCTTGGAATTACACCTCCCCAGCTGATGTGTAGACATACCCTGTGATGCATAGGGGCTAGTTCACATTATAGATAAGAGCCTACTATTGGTACTAGCCAAGGGAGCTGCTCCTTTAATTCATCTCGTAGAGGCACGTGCTTCAAATGCCGAAGCTCCAAATTGACCCACAAGGGATGGTTTAACATGACTCTCTTGAGGGACTCATGGCCCAGCAGTTTGTCAAATGAACATGAGGTTCATATCAAATCCCAAACAGCCCACTAAACCAAGGGGAGCATGATGTACCTTCACACAGCAAACTCACAGCCAAACGTGTAGCAATGCAAATTCCCTTGGATCTGAACCGAAGAGAATATTTGCAACCTCCCTCGGTGAAGCAAAAATCGCGGCGCTCCTGCCTTCTCTAATGGCTTGTAATTTGCTAACATGCCCGGAGGCCCGCAAAGGGCGCTACATCCATCATGTCATAATAATAACACCTGTCTATGCGAAATATACATTTGCTGCTCTTTTCAGAAAGCTGGAAATTCACTTTGTGTGGAGGGGAAGATATTTATTTCCTTGTAAGTTGCACGCCGGCTTCGCCCCACCGGCCTCCTCGTTATCCCAGCTCTTGCGGATCATCTCAAATAAAAGCTGGCGTCGGAGAAGATTGCCCAGGCGTCTCATTGAGCTTGGGGGCCTCCTTCTCCAGTCATGCAAATTGGAGCTGGGAATGTGATGCCTTCCCAGACCAGACACTTCTTTACATTAAGATCAGCAAGCATAAGCAGCCTAACTTTAAAAACCTGCATTAGTCTAATCTGTATTCATGAAAGCATTATGCTGAATTACTGTCGTTATAGAATTAGTCTCCTAAGAGGCTTGGAGATGTCACCTCTCTTACATTGCTATTATTTGTGTGCCTCTTTGTATAGTGAATGCACTTACAGAGGCTGGTCCCTTCTATTCAATTACCTAGCACTGGATGGATATTAGGAGAACAACTCCCCCCTCCGCCCACATTTAAGGCCTAATTTTTCGTGTAACTGGGAATTGGCCTCAACTCCAGCATCCGCTTTGTCGTTTATTGACATTTTTCTCCATTCTATACTCCAGCCCTGGATCCTGGAAAATGCCACCCCTGAATGGATTTCTTTGACAGGAACTCCATCTTAGAGGATGGGATCCTTCCTGCAACACAGGTGGAAGTTCAAAGGGATGGGACTAACTTCATGAGTGAAATTCTAATGGATCAGAAGTCGGGTTTGATTTGGGAAAAGTATCCAGAAGATCAGCTGGGCAAGAAACCTGAGGAGACCAAGGAAATGAAATCGCTGATGTTTCTTCCTGCGTGTAAGGCCAGAAACTTAGCATGAGGAAGGATCTTCTCTTGCTATTGGGGCACTTCTGGGGCACCTCAGAAATGCAGAAGCACAGCATGGAAATGAAAAGCAAGGGGGGGAGGGGGAAAGTTAATAGAACGTTTTAAAAACTCAAACTAACTGTTTTTCCTGACTCTCTTGAGCAACCCTGGGTGAGTCGATCCTTTTGTATCTAAATCGCGATCAATTCAAGGTTTCAGCCTCCAACCAGGTGGAAGGGAGTTGCTTCAGCAGAGCTGGGAGCTTTTGAGGGTTGTTTGAGCTTAAAACTTGGGGATCAAAGATAAAGAAAATGCCACCTGGAACCACAGCTCCTCCTCTCAGGCCAGTGCTGAAAGCATAGCTTCCCCAGGCTACCCTAGCTCAGATACAGTACAGAGTCAGCAAACATGTTCTTTTAACACCATGCATACCCCACTCTATATACTTTCTACCATTCTCAGCAACTGCTAACAAAGTCCCTTCCCATTTTATCGATGACAGGTTGGCACTGTCCAATCAGGCGGCTCCTTCTCCTCAGTGAAATCTCCTGGGGCACTGATGTGAAACCTTTCACCTCCCTGTCGCTCACCCCCAAGCGGAGCAACTGGTGCCACGGTGAACCTGTCTCCCTTCTCCCCTTGCCCCCAGTTCAGCAGGGAGGAGGGCAATTCCCAGATAATCCAACTTCTCTTTTTTTGTGCCAGCCTCCTGTTTGCTTGGGGGGAAGATCATTGTGTGTTCTCTAAGCATCTCTGCACCATTTCATCCTCCGATATGATCTCAGCACCTGCTTTCCTCTCCACTAACTCAAGACCTGCTTCATTTTCCTCCACAGTCGTTTCCTCGCCACCAACCCCCACTGAGCATATTGTGCCAGTCAAATCCAGGTTGCGCTTGCTCAGACGTGTCGTCCCCAGGTTACTAAGAGTCTAATCAGGCTATGATTTGAGATTACCGTGACGAGAAAACCTAAGGCCTGATGCTGAGTGATGCTGGGAGTCCTCAAGTCCCATTGCTTTCATTGGGAGTAAAGGACGCTCAGGCTCTCCCAGGATCAGACCTACCATTACTGGGTTGCTATCCATTTACACCCAATGGACAATTTTATGACTGATGATAACATTTATAGTTAAACAAGCCAGGGATAAAGAAAATCCTAACTCATGCTTCAGGGCAGCAGCTCATTACTGTGAGGGTCAGGCAAGCACTAGACACAGTATGGTTTGTTTCCCCTAATGTTTTCTGAGCTATCAGATACCAGAGTCGGGAAAGCTGAGATCAGGATCTGGCCCATCTCTCTTACGCTGCAGTGGAGCTGGGGGAACTCCCCCGCAGTCAATGGAGTGGCACTGTTTTACATATGATAAGTTGGGTGTCCTCACTCTCTGAATGTATGACTGGAAATGGCTCGTTGCAGTTCTTCATGGTTATCAGGGGGCTCTCATCCATCACTGGGGCAGTCTGGGTATCCCACTGTAATTCAGGCAGTCACAAACTGCATTCCAGTTTCCCTCTAGACGGGGGCATTGCACCCAGGGCCAGCCCTGTGCCTGTCCTTTGTACCGCCCCCAGCACGCTGGTGCTGCCCAGCTGATGGGGGTGGGGGTACTGTCAGAGGTGAGGTTCCACCCAGGCCCTGCCCACTCCCTTGCCATTCACAGGGATGGGGGAGCAGTGGCTTTGCGGAGGCTGGAAGAGGAAGAGTTATAAAAATATGATAAGTGGTTACTCCGAAAACTCGGCATGCCTTGGGCTTCCCATTTATAATCGGAAGCAACGTGGACAGTGGTTCTGTTCCTGGCTGTCCCATAGCTTCTGTGCAATCTTGTCACTTCTGCCTTCTTTGCCTCAGTTTCCCATCTTGAAAATAGGGCTACTAACCCTCAGCTCCTCTGTAAAGTGCGTGGAGGGCTGCAGCAGAGAGGAGCTGCGGGTTAGGGTTAGTTCACTAAG
Source organism: Malaclemys terrapin pileata (assembly GCF_027887155.1). Taxonomy (NCBI): domain Eukaryota; kingdom Metazoa; phylum Chordata; order Testudines; family Emydidae; genus Malaclemys; species Malaclemys terrapin. The sequence goes on from NC_071519.1 coordinate 20,800,396, forward strand.
CTTTCTCCTGTAAGGCCGCTCGCGTTTCTGACGTGGCAGGAGTGGGCTTTTCAGGGCAGTTTGAATGAGGAGAAGAAGGTGGCTTGGTGAACAGGGCTGCCCGTGGAGTTCTGGGAGCACCAGTTAACACCCGGGACTGGAGACCAGTGGAGGATAGAAGCATCAAGGGCTGTCAGGGACCACACGAGCAAAACACAGCTGGCAGGACCAACGTTTGGACATAGAAGTTATTCTCTCTTGCCACAGAGGACAGGTTTGGCCTCAGGGGCTGCGGGTGCACTAAACCCCTCAGGATTGAGTTTTTGGCACGCACGGCTCTCTCAGAGGGGCTCTAGTAATGGCAGAGCTGCATCACTCAGCTGGCAGAGGCATCTTGTTCCCCAACTAAAAATTATACCTTCCACGCCACCCAAGAGCAAAGTTTTATAACCGCAATAAAGCGGCTCCAGGGGGCGCAGTTGTAATGAAGCCCTGGGGCTTTGGAGGTTTCGATTCTGCTCTGAAAGCTCGCCCCATAGGTACGGCTGCAGCTCTGTGCCCTACCTACCTTCCTCCCCCTGCCCTGCCCCACCATGCCATGCTTTATTGTTTAACTCACTTAAGTGACATTTTAAAAACGCAAGTTAACTGAGTCTTCTATTTCATTAGTGCAAACGCTTCCGACAGTTGAATCCCCGCCTCTCTCCCGCACCTGAGATCAGAAATGCTTGTCCTTAGCTCAGTCTCTGAGGCAGCTGATATGCAAATTGGAAACCCAGCCTACAGCTGCTACCTAGCAAATGTTGCAACTCAATTAGGTCAAATCTGCAGCTTCATATGCACAGCGAAGGCACACTGATCCCGGGGGATCCTGCCACGGACCTCAGAATCTCCTTCAAGAAGGCTAGAACAAGACTAGATCTGAGGATCTGATATTCAGAAAGCTACCTCCCCCACAACCCAACCCAACCCAACCCACCGCTAATGCATCTCCAGCCTGATCTGCAGCATCTCATCACTACTCCAACCCTAGCCCCTCTGCCAATGCAGCTCACACACGTTCCACTGTCATGGCCCCTGAGACTCTCCAGCATGCGCAGTGGTTCTGGCTATGCTGAAAAAGTTCCTCTGAGAATGAGATTGCTTGGCTCATCTACAACTGATAGATGTGATCAAGGATATGAGGTTGGGTCTTCAGAGGGGAAAGGCTAATGCAGAAATCTCACTGCACTTGCCCCTGGGCCTCTAGGAGTAAGTACCTGAAATGAAACAGACAAGAGTGAGTCCTCCTAGAAGTGTGCCTCATGTAAATTAAAGCAGCCTCGGGGCTGCTCTAAGTCAATGCCTCCTGTCCCCCAAAGTCTGTAACAGCTGGGGATCACCTGAACATAGCAGCATTCCATTCTGCGATGGGGTCTCCACCCCACACAAGGCCTGAAGGGGTTAAGGTGGCCAGCTGGGCCAATTACCTGCCTAGGCTGCACCTGGAGGAGAAGCCAGGGAGAGGGATTCATTAGATGAGGCTCAGCCAATGGGAACAGGAGGGGCTTGTATAAAACCCAGGAGCAGAGCAGAGCACAGCACAGCAAGGGTGGCTACGGGGAAGGAGTCTGCAGCTATTCCTTAGGCAAGGGGAGTTTCTCCCTGGGAGGAGGGAGTTTGGGCTGGCAAATCCAGAGAAGTGAGAGGAGCCAGACAGGGAGGAAAGGCTCAGGTGAAAAACAGCATGGGATAGGGCTGACCGCGTCTGCTTAAGAGAGGGTCCATGAGCTGGAACCTGGAGAAGTGGGTGGGGCTGAGTTCCCCTACCAGCCACTGGGGAAGTGGCACAGACCAGGCAGTGGAGAGTGGACTGCCTGGGACAGTTTACCCTGCAAGACTTTGATGCCCTGCAACGGGAGGAGCCTAGTGACTTGGCTAGAGGCCCAAGCCATGAAGAGGAAGCTGGAGTGAGAGGGGGCTGCAGGCGGTGAGAAGGCGATGGGCCACAGCACCTGGAAGGAGCTAGTGCCCAGAGTGGCCAGGAGGAGGTGTCCCAGCGGTGAGACGTCACAGCACCTGGAAGGAGCTAATGCCCAGAGTGGCCAGAAGGAGGTGCCCCTAGCGGTGAGACGCCCTGTGACACAGACACACATCTTTCCCTGCTACAACACGCAACCCGGGGGGGTCTATTAATGCCTTGGTGGTGATTTTGTGCTATAGACACCTGCTCAGTGGTAACTGGGTGGAGCTCCTCCGTTTTCAACACATCCGCTAGAATCTGAAGGGCTGATTTCCAGAGCTTTCATTGACTTCTAGTGGAGCTACAGGTACCCAGCCTTTCTGAAAATAAGTTGATCTGAGCAGGCCAGATCCTCAGCGGGTGGAAACTGGAGTAGCTCCAGCAAAGTCCATGGAGCGCTGCTGATTTAAAATAAAAAAGAATGAGAAGTTCCTAATGTCAGCATCTCTATTTATGTAACTACTGTTAAAAAAAATATATAATTTCTTTCAAACACAATGTTGCAGGTGATTAGCGCACAATATACCCTGAGCAGCTTTAGTATTTAACGTGGAGGTGATATTGAGAATTTATAGCAGCTCATGGACAATAACCACTTTCCAGAGAGGTTTTGATTAAGCATTATGGATTCGCATTATGCAAATTTATTACATGGCTAATATGATTCTGAAAGAACATGCTGGCACTTTAAAAAGAAGTTTAAAAAAAAAAAAGACCATAAAGCAGGATAATATGGCACTTCTCAGTATCGCGAAAGGACCATCCCGCAGAACTATTTAAAATAGTGAGGTGGGAGAGCTGTTAATGACTGGAAAAATCATTGCACCAGCTTAAAACCTGTCCATATTCCATCACAAGAATTTGCAGTGCCATATGAAGCAGGTTCAGGCCTGTTTCAGGATCAGATGCCCACAGCATGTAAATCAATGTTGTTGCATTGGAGTCACTTGGCCGGATTCCTAACTGACGTGAGCTGGCATGATTCCACTAATGCCCAGGGGTCACATTCCCAACTGGTGTAAATGATCATAATCCCACTGAAATCACTAGAGCGACATTGCCTTACACCAGCTGGGAATCTGAGCCTATAGTTCTGTAAAGGAGGTGTCCTGATCTCTCACTCGGTAAAGGGCGCTCTCACACGACGTTATTAATCAACTTCATGGGCCAGATTTTGACCCAGCAGCTTCCCTTGTGACACGTACGGCCAGTGTTCTCCAGAGAGCCTCGCCCAATATGTTCACAAGGAATTATAGTAATACTTAGCGCCTAGAAAGCCCCTGTCCCCAAAACCCTTGACAGAAGTGTGTGTGTCATTATTAACGCCGGCCGGAAAGATTGAATCAAAACAGGTTTCCATTGGAAAATACCATTTTCCCAAAGCTAAAATGTTTCATATAATTGTATCAATTTTGATTTTTTTTAAACTGTTCCATCCCAGTTTGGGACCATTTTTGTTGTTGCTGAAATCTTGAAATTTTTTGCAAGATGGAAAACCTATTTTCCAACCAGCTCTTGTCATTAGCCCTATTTGCAGATGGGAAACAAAGCCAACAAGGGTTAGTGACTCATGACAAGTTAGTAGTTGAGCCAGAAATTGAATCCACGTTGTATCATATGTAATAGTTGGCTCTAAGTACTAGATCATGGGCCTCTTCCTTAAGCCCATGCTTACAACTCAAATACTGGCATTTACTCCTGGCAGACAGTACACCTATGGAGAAAGGACACCAGTACCCTGATTCCTTACTGCCCTGAACCTTGTACACTCACTTCCACCACTGAAAAAGGAGAGCTAGTAGGAAATTGGAATTTTCATTCCATGGGAGATACTGACATTTTGCCTTTTTTTTTTAAAAGCAAAAAGTCAAAATTCTGAAATTTTCCACAAAATGAACTGTTGCAGTACAAGCAAAAAGTCCATTTTTCTGAGATGCTGATATCAGTATCTGCAGCCAGAGGGAACTCCGGGCATGTCCAGAGCTAATGAGCAATTAGTTCATATTTGTAGAGGGCTTTGAAGATGGAAAGTGCTGTATAAGTGCTAAGTAGTATCATCAAGGTGGGATTTCTCACCATAACAGATGAGGTATGTAAAAGAGGCTCTAAAAACTTGCTTAAGCATCTTACACAGACAGACAAACAGAGCAAAAGCTATTAACTGCCAGGTATCTAAAGAGGTGGCTTCACTGGTCAGACTTCACTGTCTCTTCCATAGTAATTAAATATAGACTCATAGTCTTACATCATGATCATCTGGTCTGACCTCCTGCGCATTGCAGGCCATAGAACCTTGCCCACCTCCTGTAATAGACCCCTCACCTCTGGCTGAGTTACTGAAGTCCTCAAATCATGATTTAAAGACTTCAAGCTACAGAGAATCCACCATTTACTCAAGTTTAAACCAGAAAGCGACCCGTACCCCATGATTCAGAGGAACTTCCTGGATCTCTGCTAATCTGACTGGGGGACGGGGGAACACGGGGGGAGGAATTCCTTCCCAACCCCAAATATGGCGATCAGTTAGACCCTGAGCATGTCGGTGAGATCAACCAGCCAGATGCCTGGGAAAGAATTAACTGTAGTAACTCAGAGCCTTCCCATCTAGTGCCCCATCTCCTGGCCGTTGGGGATATTTGTTACTAGCAGTCACAGATGGGCCACATGCCATTGTAGGCAGTCCCAGCATACCATCCCCTCCATAAACTTGTCAAGCTCACACTTGAAGCCAGTTCGGTTTTTGCCCCCACTGCTCTCCTTGGGAGGCTGTTCTAGAACTTCACTCCTGGAATGGTTAGAAACCTTTGACTAATATCAAGCCTAAATTTGTTGATGGCCAGTTTAGAGCCATTTGTTCTTGGGTCCACGTTGGTGCTTAACTTAAATAACTCCTCTCCTTCCCTGGTGGTTGCCCTCTATAAATCCATCCGAAGTATAATCATAGCTCCCCTCAACTTCTGTTTGGTTAGGCTAAACAAGTCAATTCTCTTATCTTAAGATAGGTTCTCCATTCCTCTAATCATTTTAGTAGCCCTTCTTCTGCATGTGTTCCAGAATGAAATCATCTTAAACATGGGAGATCAGAACTGCACACAGTATTCCAGATGAGGTCTTATCAGAGTCAAGGTATAATGGTAATACTTCCCTATCTCTACTTGCACCAGCCCTTTTCATGGTTGCATCACGCTGGTGACTCATGGTCATCCTGAGATGGACTAATACACCCAAGTCTTTTTCATCCTCCGTTGCTTCCAACTGATATGTCCCTAGGTTATAGCAAAAATTCTTGTTAGTTCCTAAGTGCATGATCTTGCATTATTAAATTTCATCCAATTTTCTTTCTCCAGTTTTCAAGGTCATCCAAATCTTCTTGTATGACATTCCAGGTCTCTTCCGTACGGCAATACCTCCCAACTTTGTGTTATCTGCAAATTTTATTAGCACCCCCCCCACACTTTTTGTGCCAAGGTCACTAATGAAAATGTTCAATAAGATTCCCTCACAAACTCCACTAAGTAACCTTCCTCCAGACTGACAAATCATATTTCGATATGACCCAGTGTAGTCTCCTCTTTACCCACTTTTCAATTCTCATATTAATCCCCATCTTCTTCAATTTAACTAATAATTTCCTATGTGGAACTGTATAAAATGCCTACTGAAAGCCAGGTAGATTAGATCTACTGTATTTCCTTTGTCTAGGAAATCAGTTATCTTCTCAAAGAAAGATCAGGTTGGTCTGGCATGATCTACCTTTTGTAAAATGATGTTGTATTTTATCCCAATTACCATTTACCTCTGTCCTTAACTACTTCTCTTTCAAAAATTGTTCCAAGTCCTTGCATACAACTGAAGTCAAACTAATAGGCCTGTAGTTTTCCAGATCATTTTTTTTCCTTTCTTAAAAATAAGTACTATATTAGCAATTCTCGAACGCTAGGGTATGATCCCCGAGTTTATGGATTCATTAAATAACCTTGCTATTTTATGTGCTGGTTTCTTTAATATTGTTGGATGGAGTTTATCTGGGCCTGCCTGATACAGACTCTGGGGGCCTGTAGTGCCCCACAAGCACTGAAGCCTGTTACCTTACTTTCCAAAGTGATTTTGACCCAAACAGATTCCATTTTATCCACTCCATCACGTCTAACTTCAGTACAGTCTACCTCGTCATTAACATACAATGTTACTCTACCACCTCTACCAGTGATGGGGGCCATATAGATACTAAAAATGGTTGCTGAGATCAGTGATTCAGCTCTTTGACATATCAAGAAAATTCAGCAGTTTTAAGAGAATTTGTCTGATTTTTAAAATCAAACAGGGTCATCTGATATCTCTAGTCAGTGCTGACATTAACGCCGGGACACAACCATCCTGGCTATTCCATTTGCTCTCTTTTACCTATTCCATTCCATACAAGTCATACATTTTATATAGACATGTAAGAATTGTGAAGTTTGCTACATTTTCCAAACTGCCATTTCTTTCAATGCTTTTTCTGGGTGGGGGAAAAAAATGACTTTGTTTTTTCTCTTAGATAACTTTGAGTGTAATTTATCAACGTGTTCTGTGGAATAACATGATTGATGCAGTCAGTCTGATGAGCTGGCATTCATGAACACAGACAATTTTGCTTGCTTTTTTTATTATTCTTATAGAACACACACTACTTTTCCTCCAAAGATCTAGGCTAGCAAAACCCTGATTGTACCGAAGCCCTGATCTCCATCAAATGACAAAAGAATAAAAAAAGACAGTTAAGTTACTTCCTATTTTCTATGACTGTAGCACCCAAAGACCTTGCTTGGAAAACCAGTTTATGAAAGAGTGTCCAAATAAAGAAGAATGCACAGCCCCAGCCTTTTATATATGGGTGGGAAACAGTTTTCCTGTCCTGACAATTTTCGGGTTTTTTTGGTGGGCTGACTCCAGATTTTGGGATGGCAATTCTGGAATCAGGCCCTCTGTACAGTCTCTTGCACCAGTGCAACCAGTTACACCACTGTCTACTAACGTGAAAGGGTAGTATTATAATCCCACTGTGCACTGACGGCGGCAGGTGCAGGCTATCAGAGAATGCTGCCTCGGGTTCTTATTACAGAATCACCTTACTGGCTACAGTCAGCACGGGGTGGGGGTGCAGAAGGGATTCACCAGCCAAGCCAAGATGGTCTTAGTCAGCAAGGGCCCTTCCTTGGGCTGGAGAATGTGGTGTTAGAGGGGGTGGAGTTTGCAACGGGATAGTAAGAGTTTGGCATCTGCGGAGCAATGCTTCAGCTTTGGAGGTTTTGTGCCATTCTGTGAGACGTGGGGTGCAGGGTTCAGTGTGTGAGCGGTGTCCTCCCTACAGTCACTGACTCATTGTCATTCCCTGTGACATCACTGACCTGACGTTCAGGTGCCACATCTCCCCCAGGGAAGGAGAGACCTGGCTGTGGCTGCAGGGCAGGCTTTGTGGGCTTCCTGTCAGAACAGGATAAAAGCACTTTCCTGTTGATTGAATTTTCCCACAAAGAACATTCACCGGCAATTAAACCAAATCATTGACTCTTGTTCTCTGAACATTAACTCTGAGCCTGTGCTATAGAATATAGGGCACACAGGGGTCAAGACAGGCTACACGGGTGAATGCCCATCTCGAGAGGCCCAGAGGAGAGACTTATCCAATCTCCTCATTGCTCAGAGGAGGAGTCCCTGGCTCTGTAGATGTGGTAGGAATGCAACTGGGGTCTCTATTTACTGTTAGCTATACAACAGTGGTGCCTCTAGGCTCCAAATGAGAGGAGAGGGTCCTTGTGCTAGGCGTTGTACAAACACAGGGTAAGGGACAGCCGCATCCCTGAAGAGCTTATAGTCTAAATAGACAAAGGATGGGAGAGGAAAAGTGACGTGGCCGATGTCCCACAATGTATTAGAGGGACTAGAACGCAGCTTTTCTGGACCCACTGCAGTGCCCTAGTCCTGGACCATGCTACCTCCGCACAGCCACTATAGAGCTTTACAAAACCTGGGCTGTCACGCTGTTCTGGAATGCAGAAGGGACTGTTGCTGGAAAGGACAGTCCATGCTCACCTGCCTGGTGGATAGCAAGGAGAGTATATCCGGCTGCAGCCACTTCTAGGGAGGTGCACATCTCTAAGGAGTTGATTTAATGAGACAAGGCCTGGATCGAGGTGCCCATGGGTCTCCTGAAGTTTCCCAATACTTGACCGGACCTGTTCCTCTCCCAGCTCTGGGGATACCATTGCTTTTAGAAAAACCTCCAATCTGGATTTGAAAATGGTCAGTGCTGGCGGATCCTCCACCTATCCTTTCCTTTAAAAACAATATCGATTTCGAAAGGATGTTACACAGATAACTATTCTTGCTTGTAGATTATTCAGTGAAGGCTTCTTTTATTTCTCTGCAGGTTGTTAGGGATGATGTTCCTGCAGCAGCCATTGCTGGCAAGAGCATAAAATGGCAAGGCATAACTTTAATTAAAAAAAAAAAGAGGAAGGCTTTGTAACAAGGCTCGTTTAAAGTAGGGCTCATTTAGATTTCACGTTTGAAATCTACATAGCTCACAGAGGATTTCACATATAAGGACTCACAGATTTACAGCAGAGAGTCAGTATGTTTTACCTGTGACTTGCATGGCGTGGGTGGCAGCATTGTCTAGTAGTTAGGGCAGAGGATGAGGCATCAGAAGACCCATGTCCCATTTCTGATTCTGCTACTGAGTCCCTAGGCAAGTAACTTCCCCTCTCTAAACGGGAGTTTCCCCATCCGTGGAACGGGGCTCACAATCCTCTGCCTTCATAAAGTGTTCTGTGAGCTGCAGGAGTGCGGCTTGGAAAAGCAGCATTCTGAGCCAGATCTAGGCTCTTGACCCCTCCATAGTGCAGAGGTTTCAGTCATGGTTTCAGTCCACCTCTGCATTTATATTGATGATAATTTGCAAATGTTTCAAGCTCCCCCTTTTTTTTTAACCACCTCTGTATCAGGATGAAGTGCTAGAGCGAGCAGTTCTCTGCAGCCGTGAGCTGGGGACCAGCAGTACCATTGCCAATTTCGGTAGGGCGTATTCCTGGGGGTTTCATCACATGACCCCATTTTTAATTAAAGATGAATCTTTAATTCCTGGAGGCTCCAGGACAGTCCTGACGGGTTGGCAACCTGAAGCAGCGGTAGCACTGCCAGTGCCTAGCACAGCTCAGACATGCAATTAGACAACGGTGGGCTTGAATTCTGGCGTCGGCTGCTGCAGTCCTCTGCCTGGATGTGTCCGGCTGGAAGTGGGGCAATGCTGTCTCCGCCTGACCTCACTCAGGTGCCTCTGGGGGGATCCTGTGTGACAGAGGTCGCTGTGGACTCCTGCATCCTAATTGCCTGCTCGGTGACCTCAGCAGGCCCCACAAGCCCAACCTTCAAACCTAAAGCGTGCAGCCTCGCTGCTGGGTTGACTGAGGAGAAGGGGCGTGAGGGGGAGGGGAGTAGTTACCTGGGCTGCTTGCAGCCCAGAGCCATCCCTGCAGCCAGAGCTGTTTCAAGTGGGTTCTAACAAGCTTTCCTGTTCAGCCATCGCTGTCCAATTAAAAATACTCTAGCAGGTAGACTGCACACCGTGCTTCCAGCCCGTGGGCTTGTTGGGAAGCGCAGGAGTTTAAAAGGGAATTCAGCTAGGCCGGAAGAGCCTGCAAATGGAATGGGCTGAACTAATGGGGCATGCGACCGCGTGTGATCCGGAGGGTCGGCTCCCGGGTATGGGATTCACAGGGGACAGGAGGTTCCTCTTTACATAAAAAGGGCTCGTGCCGCATACTGCAACTTATAGCACTTGATCCAAAGCCCATTGAAGTTGAGGGAGAGACGCTCATTGACTGCAATGGGCTTTGAATTGGCTGGTGGAGGGGGGTAAATTGGCTGAGTATTATGTACGAGAGGAAGCAGCTTCTTTGTGAGAGGAGCATAATGAGGTGAACTCATTTGAAGCCTGACGAACTGGATTTAATGTGTTTTTAATTATACTGGGGTGTGTTTTAGACTGGGGATAACACAAATGAGAATCATGAGGATGTGCTAATTAGAGCTGGCTGGAATTTTTTACCGTCATTGTCTTTAAATAAATAAAAAATTCCATTTTGTTGGACATTTTTTGTTTTTTTTGGGGAGGAGAGGTTGGAGCTCTGCTTTATCTCCCTTTTTCTTTTTTCCTATTTTGCTGCTAGAAAAGCGGAAAAAAGAAAAAAAAAACAGAGTGGAAAGAGGAGAGGCTGGGGGAAAATTTGGAACATTCTTCAAGTTTTGTGTTTTTAATGAAAAACTGAACAACTTTAAGTAAAATGTTTGAAAACCATGTATTTTTGGACCAGCTCTAACTGCAGTTAAGTGGTATTTGCATATACAGCATTGCCCTCTACTGGAAAAACTCAGAACTGCTCAGCTGGGTGTCATGTCTCTATACTGTGCATCTCCATTAGTTCAAGTAGCAGGGGCATGTGCAATTGGAGTAGCAGTTCCCAGCAGTTTTATCCTCCCAAAGTGCTGAATGGCGGTGGCGTACTGCAATAGAGACAACTGTAAAATCCCTACGTAGCTAGGCATCTGTTACAATACCTGAGTCTTCTAGAGCTGCTTTTATCCAGTGATCACAAACCACTGTACGAGTAATTATTTATTAAGTCTCAGAGCCTTCATGGTTAGGGTTTATTACTATACATTTATTATTTATAACTATATACTAGGTATTTTTCTCTCCTGCCATTATTATGTAAGTTCTCTTTCCCTCTGTTATCATTGTTCAGTTTCAATTTAAGGATGGTATTAGCTGAGCCTTTACTGTGGTTGGATTGGGGAAGCCCAATTGCCAAACGTGGCTGCCTTGTTAGGCTGTACTAATTTCATGTTTGCATGTTCAGATGGTCACAGAGGTGGCAAAAATGGGTGCGTCCCAAGCCTAAATGCCAACTTGAGAGTCCATATAAAAATGGATTGCAAAGAGCTTCACAAAGTGCTCATCACCCGCATTTTACAGAGTGGGAAACTGAGGCACAGAAAGGCCAGCTTGTCCACAGTTACATGGCCAGTTAGCGAATGAAAACCCATCTCACCTGACTCCCTGCCCTGTGCAACATTGTACATCCTGCCAAACCATCCATGTTTGAAGACTGGATGCCCGCTGCTGGACTGGTGTGGTACAAAGTTCTGAGAGATCTGATTTCAACTCTTGTCCATTTCAGCAAATTTCAGGTCTGGGAATTCTGGAGCAAATCTTTATATATTGAAAGGCAGTGTCCAGGCTCAGATCCAATGTCTACAGCTACTGGTTTCAGTCCACTGCCATTGCTTGGTCCCACATCGTATGAAAAGTGCAATCCATTGTATGAAGTGCATTGAATCCAGTGCTTTGCTTGAAGATATTTTAAATATAGGAATAGAAAGACGCCAATAAAACAACTTATTTATGTGCAAAAAAGGGGGGCGGGATAAAGGAATATGTGTGGCTGGAAGAGGAGTTTGAAGGAAAGGAGGTGGGCAGGGAAGAATGTATCATTTTAGAACCTGTTCTGATTATTTTTTTGTTTCCCTCGCTCTGATACTGTCCTTTATGCCAACCATACTTTGTGCTGTTCTAGACCACTTTAGCTTTGACATTATTTAAACTGTACAGGCCCACTGATGAAGCACCTTATCCTGGAAAGTCCCTTTGCACTTTCAAGGGGATTATAGATGGGCCCAGCCAAAAATAATAAATGATGGTTATTATACTGCTGTACTACAGTGCTTATAGGAACAAATTCACAAATGATGGAGCTGGTGCTTTGAGAGACAAAGTGGGTGAGGTAATATCTTTTATTGGACTAACTGCACAGTAGCTGGTGCTGTAAATTACACTCCCTTACCGATGTGTAATTTACATGCTGAGCTTGGATAGTGCAGTGACGGGTGCAGTATAAGGACTTAGTGATACCTGGCAAGGGTCACTGATGGAGACGGGGTATTGGATTAGGAGCCCAATCCTGTGAGGTGCTCAGGCCCAGATCTTCAGAGGTACTTAGGTGCCTAAGTCCTGTTGATTTCGTTGGGAGTTAGGTGCCTCAATACCGTGTGAGGATCAGGATCTAAGTGCTTTCCGGGAGGGTGCTGAGTGCCGTAACTTTCAGCAAGTGCAGGGGGCTGTGGGTGCTTAGCACACTCCCTAGGAGAATCCTCCAAGGGATCACGTCCCCTGTGGAACACCGGGGCCAGCTCTTCCCCCCTGGTGTAAATCAATGTACCAGCACTAAGTCACTTGAGCTACATAAAGTTACACCAGCTGAGGATCTGGTCCATGGCCTTTTCTGGTACGGCAGCTCTGGCGTTCACGTGCACCATCTTGCAAAGACGTAAAGGGTTTCTCTTTCATGCCCTAGTTTTACTCCTGACTTTCACCAGTAAGGTGGAGAATCAGGCCTGTGATTTTTATGCCAGGTCTTTTCCCCCACTGTAACACCAGTTAATACTCTGGTTCAAAGCCTGTGTCAATTTCAGCTCTCCCATTCTGAAAGACACACCAAAGCTTCTTAAGCAAACCAAGAGCCCAGAGGTTATTACTCTGCTCTCAAAATCCCCTTGACCTAAGTCACCAGCAACTCAGAGCTGAGGTAACCCAATAACATGGGCCTCTTAACCGCATTAGACAAGTGAAAGTAATCCCAGTCTAACTGACGTCACGGCTGCAGTGTCCACACAGGGAAAAAAATAAACTGGATTTAACTTAAACGGGGAAGAAAAGCCTCTGAGAATGCCTCTCCTATGCAACATGTTTTCTTGCGTCAGAAAAGCTAGCAAGGAGTAAATCTAATCAAATGGGGGAGAGGGGAAGGGAAACCTACAGCCTCCAGTGAGGGTGAGAAGAAAGATATTACAGGCTATATTCTACTGAAAGAAGAACAGGAGTACTTGTGGCACCTTAGAGACTAACAAATTTATTAGAGCATAAGCTTTCGTGGACTACAGCCCACTTCTTCGGATGCATCCGAAGAAGTGGGCTGTAGTCCACGAAAGCTTATGCTCTAATAAATTTGTTAGTCTCTAAGGTGCCACAAGTACTCCTGTTCTTCTTTTTGCGGATACAGACTAACACGGCTGTTACTCTGAAACTTATATTCTACTGGGTATTCCATTCCTTTCCATAATCTTAGAGAAGATTATGAACTGAGCTGACCGACTGTGAGTCAGCGACCGGTTACTGATGTAAGCCCAGCCTGTAGGAGCCAGACGTGTCCCTTGTATTAACAGGGTCTTAAGCGACACAGGCTGGAGTGTGGCAGACAGCACCAGAGCTGCACGGCTCTGATAAGGCGTTTCAGCAGCCCTGTCGGAGGATGGAAGGGCTAAGCCTCTGCTTATTGTGCTGCTCTGCGCTGGAGTCTTCCCGCCGAGTCTTGGCAGGCGGGATGCGGCACCAGCTTAAGTCCTGTGTTTTCAAACACGTCTTTAAGCTGGCGGGGTGTATTTAGTCCTTTCTGTGATGGCTCTCCCCCCACCCTCCCTCCTCACTGGCTGAGCCCGGAGCATCAATGCCAGGGATGTTAGTTGTTCTGGTGGCAGGTGGGGACAGACACCTGGCTGCCAAGGACTGAAGGGGAGGGGGGGGGGTTGATATTGTGCTGGGATCACTGCCGAAGAACACACCCAAGGCCCCTCTTTACTCCCCGTTCCCATCCATCGAGGCCTTGGTAAAATCTGGATTCATTTCTTTAAGGAAACCCTAAGCCCTTTCCATTTGGAATAGGGGTTCATTCAATACGTATCTGTTTGATTATCCCTCAGTGAACATTACACAAGTGACCAGTCCTTGGGCTTCTCTCTCCCAGCTCATAGAGCCAGTGGATCTGTCTCGACTCCCAATCACCCTCCTGGTGTGTCCCATTTCCACCTACTCCAAGCCCTGATGACTCCTCTGCTTCTCTACTGTGGCTGCCTCCTCTCTGGCCTCCAAGACTTCCTTGGCTGGGGTTTCAAAGCCGCCACGGGTAACCGGAGACCAGTTCCCATTGAACCGTAATGGGAACACGGCATCCAGATCTCTGACAGGTTGGAAAATCTACTTCCCCTGGTTCCGTCCCTTTGGCCTCTGAAGCTACCAGCCCTTGAGTATGACTCTTCTTCAAACCCCAGTGTTCGCTTCCCTTTGTCACCCGCATCAAATCCTAGTTCCTTGTCCTCTGCTTCAAAGACAGGGCAGGTCCTCTCCTTCACACCTCCCTGCCTCCATCCTCTGACCCCTTAGCTCTATCCCAGCCATCTGCCTTCCTGCCCCTCCCAGTGTCCTCCACCCACTCATCTCCATGCCTCCTTCCATGCAACAATCTACAAGGGAGCTGCCTCATTCCGCCATGCTTCCCCCTTCACTCCTTTGAGACCCATTGATCATGGCTGTTGATGGTATCTCAGGGGAAGTATAAGCTCTCTGGGGCAGGGACTGCCTGTCCTGTGATTGTACAGCACTGAGCACAATCAGATCCTGACCCATGACTAGGACTTTGAGCAGCTACCATAATACAAATAATAATAAACTAAAGGCAATAGGCCAGATCCTGAGCTGGTGTAAATGATCATAGATCTGCAGACTTCAATGGAACTAGGTCAGTTTATGACAGCTGGGGATCTGCCCCAAAGTGAATTAGGAATAACAGGGGAGAGATGCAGGGAATGGAAATTACCTGTAAGCCCAGAAATAAGAGTATGGAATTATGGGCTGGTGTCGTACAGGAAGTGGAGAGGGTCACAGCAGTGCAAAGACCGGCATGGAGGAGGCTGGATGGGATATTGGAGCCTTTCACATCTAGGTCACAGCTCTGTTTTTGCCCGTGATTTGCTAGGTGAGCGGGACTATGGTTTCATTTGCAGATACCATGCATGGCAATGGTCAAGCCTGGAGGTTACCAATGTGCCCAAGGCCAAGCCAACCTCCAGTGGGATGGGACATGGTCTGGGAACAACCCTTTTTGGTGGGACTCAGTCTAGGTCCTGGCTGGGCAGGTGTCTGCACCATCAAAGAACCCCGATCAGCTGTCTCGATAAAGACAGAATGGGCATTGGCGTCTGGATTGTCTTGAATTAGAGATGGGCCTGACCCCAAGCCCACAGTCTGCATGTGGGCTAAATGGGATCAAAATCCAGCTCTTCTCCCCCCACAGCCCCATGCGGTGATGGCAGCTCAGGGACACATCACTTTGGCAGAGTAGCACAGGTGGGGGACTTGCCCTGCCAGTCCCCTCTGTGGGACCAGCTCTGAGGATCAACGCAGGAGAACGTTGATCTCCAGGGCTGTCCATTTGACATCTTTTGTCAGAGCTTAATTCACCCTAGAGAACAAATGAGGCCGAGGTAGGGAGTGAGGCTAGCTATACGATGTGGGCAAACCCAGGTGGAGCCTTGTGGGACGTGATGGCTGAGGGGCTGCAGGGCATGTGTCAAAACCGTGTGTCTCATGGACTTCCAAGTATTAAGCTGTATCGCCACTGATCCGGGAAGGAGGGGTCGCTGCTTCCGCTATCACAACGCAAGGGAAAAGGAGCCTGTCAACTCAGAGCTGTCATCTGGCTCCAGAATGGGCCTGGATCCCTTCCAATGGTGTAAACAAGGAAAGCAGAGTGTAGTGGTGGGGGTGGCCAGAAGGGCTGGAGAAAGGCTCCCCAGAGGCGTGATTTTAACATTTTTCTTTTCTCTCCCACCCCTGCTCTCCTCCCCCCAGCACAGCTCTGAGATGTTGTTTAAGCGTGGTCCAAATGCTGCATCTCTTTTCATTTTATTTTCATGCGGCTTTTCGGGCCACTAACCCCTCTCTCCCTCTGGCTTCCCAAAGGCAGTGGGGTGTAAACAACGGTTAGTGCTTTCCACCTGCAGATCTCAGAGCTGGTTTAATGATCCCCATTTTACAGATGGAAAAACAGAGGCAGAGAGAGGGAAAAGATCTTGCTCAAAATCAGAGAGCCAGACCTAGAACCTTGGTCTCCTGATTCACTGACCTGGGCCTTTCCCCCTGGATCATGTCTTCTCTCATGGTCTTTGACAAATCACGGGTTACCCTCTGGTTTTTTCATGTCTGCACACAATTTTGTTTGTCATACCATGCTGGCCTGGAGTAACCAGTTGTCTAGCTCTTGGGTCTCTTCTGGGCAAGGCAAATATCAGCCCTCGTGCCCCAAAGCTGTTCTCAGAGTAAAGATTTTGCTGTCTCGTCTCATTTTCTGCCAGTGGTGATCCTGCATAGCAGAGAAGGCCCTGTAACCAGAAAGCATTGTTGACAGTGGTGGCCTGAATGGAGGCTGTGTGTGCATGCCCGGTTCCGTGTAAGCTGCACTGATTGCAGATAGTCCAGAGCCTATATGTTAACATTTTCAAATACTACACGTGCTTGCAAGTCAGTGCTTGGCTCCGTCATGGAGGTGACCCAGGCTTGATTTGAAAGTCCTGTGGTAAAATCTTGAACCCACTGGGAATTTTGCCATTGACTTCACTGGGGCGAGGATTTCACCCTGGCCTCTATACGTCACTAAGGCATCAGCGTGTGTCTTGGGGGGTGGTCCTGTTGCCTAGTGCTTAGGCTTGTGGTCTGCAGTGTCATACGGGAGACCTGCAAGCACACAGGAAGTGATGCCAGGCCCATACGGGGCAGGAAGAAACTGACCAAGCTCAGTTTGCTGTGTGTGATCCTGGGATGCATAGAAGGAAATTTCAAATAGGAGTGGAGATGTTATTTTACCTTTGCATATGACACTAGTGAGACTGCTGCTGGCATGTTGTATCCAGTTTTGATGGCCACAGTTCAAGAAGGATGTTGATAAAGGAGAAGGTGCAGAGAAGAGCCATGAGAATGAATACAGGATTAGAAAATATGCTCTGTAGTAATTAAACTCGAGGAGCTCAAGCTATTTAGCTTAACAAAGAGAAGGTTAAGTGGTGATTTGATCACAGTCTATAAGAATCTACATGGGGCCCAGATATTTAATAAGGGGCTCTTCGGTCTAGCAGGGAAAGGTCTAACATGATCCAATGGCTGGAAGTTGAAGCTAGACAAATTTAAGCTGGAAATAATGTGTACATTTTTAACAGAGAGAGTAATTAACCATTGGAACAATTTACCAAGAGTGATGGTGGATTCTCCATCACCTGCAATTTTTAAATCTAGATTAGTTCTTTATCTAAAAGGTCTGCTGTAGGAATTCGTTTGGAGAAGTTGTATGGCCTGTGTTATAGAGAAGGTCAGACTAGATCATTAGAGATCTGAAGGACTAGAGAGTGGCTCTTCTGTTGCTATTCCTGTGGGCTCACCTGTGGATTCAGACTCTCTGGGTCAGTCAGTCTTACCGATCAATTCACTTGCCACTTTCAAAGATAAACACAAAAGGCCAGCATTTGTGCCAGAGCATTCTTTGCCCATGCAAATATCATGACTGCATGTGCAAATGGGATACGTGTGCATACATGTGGCTAATTAAGCACCTAACCTGTCCATGTTCATGTGCAAACACCAGCTTTGCCTGCACAGCTGTAGTAATGTGTACTCACAAATTAGGAGTACACCAAGAAATAGTCCATTGGAGAGTAAATCACCAGTTCACATTCCATAAGGTGTTGTATCCTGCCTTTGGTACTTGCTCAGCCCTGTGAGGGAAATATTATATCCCCATTTTTACAGATGGGGAAACTGAGGCACGGAGCAGTGAAGTCACTTACCCAAGGTGTCTCAGTGAAGCACCAGCAGAGCCAGCAATAGCACCCAAGATGTCCTGGCTACCACCACCTCTTCTATTCAATAGGCCCCATGCTCTTCCTGCCATACAATGCACCAAGTTCAGCTGTTTCCACATGTGCAATCTCCCTAAAGTCTCCATCCATTCATCCCAGGGGATCTGAGTGGGCGTGTCTGCGAGCATGAGCCAGGGCAGAATCTGGCTGAGTTAGTTTGTGTGTAGGCTGTTTTGATCATGGTTTCATGTGGACACTGATATAAGAGCAAAAGTGGATCAGTGAGTGCTGGTTTGTCACTGGGGAATGAGACTAGTCCCTGAGCTAGAAGGGAAATCCATTTGTTCCTATGTAGTGTTAATATAGCTGCAACATTATTGGGTCACACTGCTTTGTGGATTTGTAAGTTCTCTTCTTATTACCATTATTATAAATTCCCTGACCTGTAGCACTGTTCAGCCAGAGATCTCAAAGCCTTTTCCAAGGAGGTCAACCTCGTTATCCCCACTTTACAGCTGGGACACTGAGGCACAGAGCTGCAACACAACTTGGCTCAGGTCACCCGGCAGGCTGGTGGCAGAATTGGACTAGAACCTTAGTCTCCTGAATCCCTGTCTCCTGCTTTATCGGCTCGGCCATGCAGCCTCCTGCCACGGCAGCGAGCTGAGCTGATCAGTTATAATTCAGCTCCGGCATAACAACCAGGTTTCTCCAGGAATCAGAGGCACCCGTCAGGCAGCTCCCTGTCAATAAGTTTGTATGGCAGCGTGACAGTCAGTCAGACTGCCTCTTGCTATCGTCTGAGGGATTCACTGCCGCTGCTCTGATCACAGATCTCTTCTCTGCGCCCACCTCCTCCTCATCCCCATGTTCAAATTATTCTCCTTTCTTCTTCACAGCCACACTTCCGAGTGTTCTTGCGCTTGTAGCCCTGGGACAAACCTCATGTTTTGCTCGCTGCTATCTAATTAGCGATGGATCGCCCACCACTGCTCCTAAGAACACACAGACTCTGGTATTAGCTGCTCCGCAGCAAATCAATGACTCCTGGCTCAGCTTTTGACACTTTAATGTACAGCTGCCTCCCTCTGATCTCCCTGCACTTTTGTGCTTCCAGAGAATAGTATTGCAAAGATGACAACCTGAGACCAAGAGGGGAAGTGATCATGGTGTGATTTGACTTGACCTTGGGCTCTGTCTATTATAGCATGGAAGTTCTATGAATTTCCCACTTCAAGGTATTTAGGGACATCCCCGATACAGAGATCTATTTGACTGGATTCGAGATAAGTAATGGTGGGCCCCAGCTGCAATGTTCAGATCGAGTTATTGAACACCTCCAGTATTCAGTGTTGTTCAGACCCCTGCTCTGATCTAGCCAACTAAAGAGGTTGGCTGTCAGTCAAATCTCTTGCGGGTCTTTGAACACCCGTGAAGAGCAGAGCAGCTCAGGGAGGTTTGACTGGGCCTGTCTTGAGGTTTCATGGCCATGAGGATGAAGTTTCAGGGTCAGCCAAGGCAGGCGTTGTGCACTGGGCCACTTCCTGAGGGCCGTACTCCGTTCTTGCTCAGGCCAAACTCCCACTGGCTTCAGTCTCTCTCTCTCTCTTCCTCTTTCTTCCAGACATCAACTGCTTATCCTCACTTCCCATCCCCAGTTAGGGGGTGTCATTTCAGGGCTTCCCTCACAATTTACAGTGATTCAGCCTTCTACACTACAATCAGGCCTTGTCTACACTACACGGTTTTGTCGACCAAAGTCAGCTTTTGTTGACAAAACAACGGAGGTGTACGCACTGAAATGCTCCTCCCACTGATGTAACTCCCCTGTTAGGCCAACATAATAAAACCACCTCAACAAGAGCTGTCGGGCTTATGTCAGTGTAGTTAGGGGGACACAGTGTAACCGTAGACGCTGCATTCCTACATTGGCTGTTGGCTGTCATTCTTGTCAATTTCATGGCTCCACTGGAGCCATGAAATTGACAACGCTGGCTCACTGGCTGCTGCCCGGGCTCCCCACTCCCTGCGTGGACCTCTGCTGCCCCTCAGGGTCCCAGCTTCCTGCTGCCCTCTGGGAGCACGGCAGCTGACTGGGCTCCCGGTACGGCTGCCTCCCCATTCCCGGCGAGGAACGTGGAGGCAAGAAGCCCCAGGTGGCTGTCCCCCCCACTCCCAGTGGGGAGCTGCATGGAGCTGAGAGCCCTGGCTCTCAGACCCCCACGGTGCCCCTCTTCAGTCAGTGGAAGCACAGAGACAGAAGGATGGTAGTGTGGACATCAGCCATTGCTGTAATTAATGTGGTGGCTGTAAGTCGACCTATCTTTGTAGTGTAGACATAGCCTCAGTTTTCTGTACTTGCTGCAGGGGATCTGGATTGGTGGCTAATTCCCACAGCAGGGGATAATCAAGTCAATCTCTGAGTTGCGGGACTGGTGCAGGAACCCACCGACAGCCACAAAGCAATTGCTTGCATTGCAAGGTGCCTGTGGCCAGCTCACTGTGGCTTCGGTAACACATTGATTTTCCTGCCCCATTTGCCAGAGTTCTACCAATGCAGGAATGGTGGGGAATCATCCCAGATTCTTGCCTTCCACCAAATCATTTGTCTTCACCTGGTTTTCCATTGCAATGCTCGCGTTAAGCAAAACGACGACAAAGTAGCCATGTTCTGATCTTTCTCTGTGTGGTGTTGCCAGCCATTGCGTAATTGTTCTGCAGGGCTCCAGCCATTGTGATGCACCATCATCCAGGTGTTGCCATGCAAACCCCCAGCCCAGAGGGGCGTGAAGGTGAGTAGTAGAAATTGGATACACAAAACAATGGAGTCATGAGGTTCTAACGGCCCATCTGCATGACTAGTAGCCACATGGATGGCAGCAAGCAATGGAGGCTCTGTACAACAGCCTTGAAACATCACAGAGGAAGTATACAAGCTCACATACAGAATCTATCTGCCCCACTAGACGTTAATGGAGGAAAAAAATCCCTATTTTGCTTGTCCATCTCAAGAAAAAAAAATCACCCCAGCGAGCATTGGGAGGCTGCTACAGACTGCAGAAACATTTTTTCTGATGGGAAAATTGGCTTTTCCACAAAATGAAAGTTCTCCATAGAAAGTAACTGTTTTCCCCTCAAATTTTCAGTGTTTTGTCACAAGCCCGAACTCTGCCCATCCCCATCTTTTTGGCTGGAGCTCGGCTGTTCTCAGTGGTGGCAGATGACAGAACAAGGAACAATGGTCTCAAGTTGCAGTGGGGGAGGTCTAGGCTGGATATTAGGAAACACTATTTCACTAGGAGGGTGGTGAAGCACTGGAATGGGTTATCTAGGGAGGTGGTGGAATCTCCATCCTTAGAGGTTTTTAAGGCCCGGCTTGACAAAGCCCTGGCTGGGATGATTTAGTTGGGGTTGGTCCTGCTTTGAGCAGGGGGTTGGACTAGATGACCTCCTGAGGTCTCTTCCAACCCTAATCTTCTCTGATTCTAGCATCTCGGACAGATCTGTGCTCAGGCTGCATTGAGGCTCCAAGTTGCTTTTAGCATACTGGATCTATCAGAGCTAGCGTGGGCATGTCTCCTCGAGCTGGGAATTATACCCCCCAGCTCAAAATGGAGATGTATTCCCCACCAGTGTATTCCCCTCAACAGCTCCCAGAGACGTGTGGACCAAAGAGGTCCTGGCGCGCTCAAACAGAAACAAATAATTTGCTATTTCCCATCCTCCCTCATATTTATCAGTTCGGTTTAGCAAGCAAGCGAGAGAAAAAAATTCCCCTTCAGCTTCTACAGTTTCCAATTATTGCTGAAAAATATCAAACCCAGAAACAAAGACTTCTGCAGGGGGAGGAAAAAAAAAACTTGACATGCTCCTTCTTAGTATGAGCAACATCAGAGGATCTTTCATATCACACGATGACAATCTCCGGAGCAAAAAAACACAACAAACAACCACCACCATTTCGTTAGATGGGAACCAACTCCCCTCCCCGCCCTCCCCTTTCCCACTGCGCTTGTCTGTTTGTTAATAATTTAAACTTGGCAATTTCTAAACCAAATTATGTGCTGCTTGGAACAGCCATCATCAGCTGCTCTCATGTCAAAGCGATGCCACATACGGTCGCCTCCTTAATTGTGACATCAGCATTTTGAGATACTAAACATGCTGCATTAGGGTAAACTGACAGCATTGGAGAATAATAATAATAATGATATCGAGTGTTTCTCACCAGGAGATCTGAAAGTGCTTTACAAAGAAGGGCAAGGATCATTAGCTCTGTGCTATAGATGGGGAAACTGAGGCACGGTGAAGGGAAACAACTCACCTAGGAGGCTAATGGCAGAGCCAGCATACAACTCAGATCTGCCGAGTCCCTCAATGCTTTGTCCAATAGGCAGCGCTGCTGCGTCCCATTTTACACACAAATTTTGTGGTGGGCAGCTTGCCAGCTTGCAAATCAAGTGGTCTGGGTTTCATTCCAGCTCCACCACTGATGTGGGGCAAATCTCAGTGACTGCTTCCCCTCCCACTCTTTCTGTGTCTTGTCTCTTTAGAGTGTAAGCTCCTGGGGACAGGAAGTGTCTCTCACTGTGCGTTTGTACAGCGCCTGGCACAAAGGGGTCCTGATCTTGGTTGAGGCCTCTAAAGGTATGTCTACACTGTGGACACCTATGGCTGGCCCCTACCTGCTGACTGGGGCTTGGGCTAAGGGGTTGTTTTAATTGTGGTGTAGATGTTCAGACTGCAGCCCAAGCTCTACTTTGCAGAGTCCTAATGCCCAGGATCCAGCTGAAGCCCGAACAGCTACACTGTAATTAAACGGCTCCAGAAGCCCAAGCCTTGCAAGCCTGAGTCAGCAGGCATGGGCCAGCGCGGGTTTTTAATTGTAGTGTAGACATACACTAAATGCTGCCATAATACAAATAATAATGATTTTAAAAAGCCCAGAGAGAAAAGCAATTCTAAAAGAGGCAGTATTGCCTAGTGGATACAACATGGGAACATAAGAGACGTGACTTCTGCTCCAGGCTCTGCTACTGAATGACCCTGGGTAAGTCACAGCCCTGTCCTGTGCCTCAGTTTCCCCCCCTGTGTAAATTGAAATTAATGATACTGCCCTCTTTTTGTAACTCACATTGAGAGCTACAAATGGAAAAAGCTATGTGAGACTCAGGGTTATTATTAAAAGAGGCACCCTGTGGCTCTGTGAGTGGTGAAGATTCAGAGGGAAGTGGATGGTTCTTATTTTTCCAAGCTAGTTCTCCCATCCTTAGAATCAGTAAGAACACATTCTCTGTGGGTTAATCCCCTTCTAAGCTGGGTTTGGATGGTCAGACTTGTTTGTAACTGGTATTTGCAAAAGATGGTGGTTTCCTTTTTTGTTTTATGTGGGTATAATTAACAGCTTTGCCTAATTCAGCAACAATTCATTGTGTCAGTAAATTAAGTAGCATTAAAGAGGCCCCTAAATCACTGTCAGTAGCGAGGAGAGTGGATTCCAGGAGCCAAGTCAGAAAAGGTTTTCTTTCAAAGTGCAGTAGAAGGGCAGCAGGGAAGCTACCGCGGGGCTGCTTTGTCTCCAGCCAACTTGGCTTCCCTAAGCAAGTCAGGGCCTGATTTAAAGCCCAGGGCAGTCAATGGAAAGATTCCCAGTGATTTCAATGGACTTTGGAGCAGACTTTTAGTGAACAAAACCAATGGGCTGCTCTCTGCCATTTCTCACAGGGAGCTGCAACATCCGAGAAACTTTCATATCACACGAGGACAACTTCAAGAGCAGAGCTAGCAAGAAATATAATTTTGTTGGAGGGGGAACAAACCCCCTCCCTTTCCCCCACATGTTTGTGTGTTCATAATTTAAACTTGGCAAATTCTAAACCAAATTACATGCTGTTCGAAACAGCCATCAGCAGTTGCTCTCAACACACAGCCTTTTTCTTCCCTGCCCCTTGTGGATCGTGGTGTGTAGGGTATCCTGTGTATAGATCTGAAGGTTAAGAAATCCTTACATTACTGCACTGCAGGCCAACGATACCACTCTACCTCCATGGAATAGTTTGATTTTTTTCAGTGGAAATTCAAAAACCGTAATATTTCAATTTGGAAATGTCACTGCTTTGCCTCATGGGAGTTGTAGTTCAAATGCTTCAAGCTCCCATTCTCCTCTATAGGCCAAGCTTCCTGCTCAGATTACATCTCCCATAAGGCACTCTGGTCTGCACTCTTGGAGAGAGGAGGCAATTCCACAGAGTCGTCGCACCCATGGTGTATTATGGATGATGTAGTCCATCCAGGGAGCCTGGTCTATAGAAGAGAATGGGGATATGACACACCCAAACTACAACCCCCTGGAGGCACCATAGCAGCATATATACATTCAAATATTTCTGTTTTCAGCCAAAATATCTTGATGAAAAATCAATTTTTTTTACAGAAAGCAGACATTTTTCATGAAAAAAAAATAGTTGTCAACAATCTCAATTTTCCATTCGAAAACACTTTAAACTGAATATTTTTGACCAGCCTTTTCATACTCAAAGTTTCATGTCTGACAGAACAGTTGCTTCCACTGCTGCAGCTGTCGTGACCAGATGTGAGACAAGAAATTCAGATAGGTCAAATAGTGACCAGCACGTCTGCCTCAAACAGAGCTTTTCCTGAGGTTCAAAATGGTTTGGTTTATGTGGGGGGCACAGCATGAGGAAATGTTGGGCCTGTGGTGTTTCCAGCCCAATGAGAAGCAGAAAGGGACAGGTCTGTATCCAAAATGCACAGGGGGGCTAGCTGTGTGTGCCCATATAATAAATGTGGGCAACTTGGCTAAGTATCAAGCACTGAGGTGCACCACAGTATTAGACAGGAAGCAGTGTTGTCCAGTGGATCAGGCATGGGGCAGGAGCTCAAGAACCGCTGAGTCTGACTGTGACTGGCTGCCCGCAGGTCATTTCCCTTCTCTGTGTCTTGGTTTTCCTTCCCACCCACTGTTTGTCTCATCTGTTTAGATTGCAAGCTCTTGGGACAGGGACTATTTCTCATTCTGTGTGAGTACAGCGCCTAGCACCAGGGGGCCCTGATTTCAGTTGGGACTTAGAGGTGCTGCTGTAATACAAATAATGGAAATAAAGGTAAGCCATGTCCTGGAGGCTCTATCATGTAGGGGCCCATAAAGTTACAGCTGGGGCTCCATTTTGCTCCCATGCTGCCCAGCCCAGCAGCCATACCTTGCAGTCTGGAAGCATTTCCAGCACCTTGCAAGAACAGATTATTTTTTCTCTGTTTCTTTTTTTCTCTAAACACAGGAGATTACAAATTAAAGCCACCAAAGTTCCTGATGTTATGAATACCATAACACCCAAAGCTGGTAAACCACTTAAGGTACCTCATTGCAATGCCTAACTGATTTAGACACCTGTCAAATTTTCAAAAGGGCTTTAGGCACTTAAGCACCTAAATCTCATTGACTGTCAATAGGAGTTTGGCTCCTAAGTGCCTAAATCACTTTTGGAAATGTGACCACTGTTACAATGCTGAGCGCAGCAACACCTAAATACCTTTAAAAATCTGGGCCTGAGTGTTCACTGAACACCACAGTTGTAATGGAGAGCAGCAAATCGAACCCTATGGGCTAACATTGACATCAGGTCAATATTACATCAATCTACCTCCACTGGTTTCACGGTAAATGACAGCAGATTTTAACTGTGTGGCTCCCAGTGCTGATCTCATTCCTGAATTACATCAGTGGGATACCAACTTCAGTGGCATTACTCCTGTTTCACACCAGTGTAACTGCGTGCAGAATCTGACCTCCCCTCTCCTGATTTCGATCTCGCGTCACTTTCATGCCATTCGCCTGCCACTCCTGATTTAAATCGGCACACGTGAGATCAGAAATAGCCTGACAGGGAACATTCATTCACGCAGCTTTCGAGTTAAATATTTACAGACATTGAGACTCCTCCAGCCTCCTGCATTTTCATCTTCCCTGTAAGAGCGAATAAATAAATAAAGATGGAATACCTTTTAATATGATTACCTGAACTGACACTCTGAATTTAAACAGAGTAAAATCAATGCTGTGTCGAGGCATCTTTCAGCTATATTGACAGCCCCGGCTGGTGATTTCCCCCCCTCTTGAACTAGCAGAATAAAAACAAAAAGCTGCATTCATTTGTTTTTTTTAATTAAGACTCTGGTATTATCAGGTTTTTAAAAGGCAGAGCCAATGCACAGATGAATTGCCTTTTAATTAAGCTTTCCAAGAAACTTTTGAAGACTGCAGATTAAATATGGACTCTGATTTTTGCAATTTGTTTTAAACGGGTGCGTTTAATTGTTTTCCCTGTGCTAGATAAATAGGTAAAAAGTCATTATCTGGGGGAGATAGCTGCTGATTTTCCTCTTTCAGGGCGTATTGGCCATGTATATTTTTCGGGGGCTAATGGTGTGTGGGAATTTGCTGAATATTTGGCATTGGAGTGTGACACCCCACCAGTCGCTATGGGGCACTGTGCTGCAGGAAGTGGTGTTATTAACTCAGTTGATGGCCTTCTCCCCTCTGTCAGTATTGAAACAATGCTCTAGCTTGGTGCTAGGAGGTGCTGTACCGCTGGAACAGTCACCCTTCAGATGCAGCTTAGATTGCAAGCTCTCTGGGGCCAGTACTATCTTTATATTCTATACAGCACCTAGCATAATGGGGCCCTGGTCAATGATTGGGGCCCCTCGGTGCTTCGGTAATATACACAATAACGTTAATAACAAGGCTAAGATATTCAAATGTGGGCGCCCAAAGGTAGGTGCACCACTCCATCATTAGGCAACTGAATAAGCAATGGCCTGATTTTCAGAGCTGTCGAACATCTTCAACTTGCATAGACTTACTCTGAGCTGCGGGCGCTCGGCACCTGTGAGAACCAGCCTGTCTTTATTTTAGGTGTCTAATTATGGGTGAGACTGAAATCTAACAACCTACCCTGAGTAAGGGGCAGCATGGAGCTGTGCTGTCCCATAGCAGAACAGGGGCTCAGTTAAGACTCATAGTGGCAGTTTCAGTATTGCCAAAATCACGAGATTGGCTTAAAAATCACGAGATTTTTAAAAGAAAATAAGTAAAGTTCAGGTCTTTGTATTTCCATACTGGTGTTTGGGCCTTTATGGGTCACGTTTTCTCCACAAACAGGAGAGCTAGAAATAGAGTGGGGCATGAAACAGTTTTGCCATCCCATGAGAGTTTTTGAGATTTCAAAATTTATTCCCATCCCGAATTGGAATGAAAAGTTGAAATCTCAAAAATGTTCATGAATTGATGATCTGAAAATAATGCTGGACTGGGTCAATTGGAACATTTTGATCATTATGAACATTGTCATTTTTTTGGTTTTAAAAATTGTAATGTTCATCATTAGCTAAAATTTCTAAATGGAAAGTGGTTTGGAACCATAAAATAGAGCTTATCACTTTGAATATATCAAAATGGGACTTTATGACACTTTTGAAAATGTTTCCAAAAAATGTTGAAGCAGGAGATTCGTCAAAAATGACCCTTTCCCGTGAACAATTTCATGTTTGATTAAAATGTGTAGTTGGAAAATTCCAAAATTCCAAACCATCTCTAGCTAGAAACTTGCTTTTTTGACAAAAACGAAAGCTGAAATTCTCCCTTGACTCCAGGAGCTGGGGCTTTAGGAAAAACACCCAATTATGTGGATCACAATAGAATTGTGAGAACTGATAACATTGCAACTGGGGCCATGGCTCCATGGGGACAGTAAATCGCTCCAGCCCTCTTCCTGGTGCAATATTCCCTCCTCTGTACCAGTTTAGCCTTGTTAGTTGGTGCACTGGGCATTGTAGCCAAGCTCCCCTTACTCCCCACCTCTTCCTGCCCACTCCCCTGCTCACCAGCATGGGAAGATGCGTAACAACTCTGTGGCAGTTCCTCTCCCTGCTGCTCTGAAGGCATAGCCATTTGAAACTGCAGGGCAGATTTAAGGAAGTAGAGTACAATTAACAAAGCTGATCAAGAAATGAAGGTAATGCTCCTGCTCCTAGGGAAAGTGTCATCAGATCTTTAGTGACCGGAAGTGGTTGGGACTTTGGCTACACATTTTGGCCAGTATTTTCAAATTTGGGTGAACGTCATGCACCCTTGCATGCAGAATGAGGTTGAGGTACACCCCCACACCTGCCTTCAATGAATGTGCAGCAGGGGGGCATGATGTTCACCCAAATTTGAAAATACTGGCCAAAATGTGTAGCCAAAGTCCCAACCACTTCCGGTCACTAAAAAATCTGATGACACTTTCCCTAGGAGCAGGGGCATTTCCTTCATTTCTTGATCAGCTTTGTTAATTGTACTTTACTTCCTTAAATCTGCCATGCAGTTTCAAATGGCTACCCTATTCCTCACTTCCTGTCCTAAACTGTCATGCTATTAAGCAGGTGCCTCATTCCAGTGCTGAGTGAAGTATGTCCCATGCCTTGGGATCCTTCTGGATAAAAGACACCGTGTCTGTGTGAACTGACAAGAGATTCAGAAGAAGAAGAAACTTACCCCGCACTTCACAATCAAAATGATTAATAAACACTAGCAGCAAAGAACAGCCAATGATCCATGAAGCAGAACATCATACACCCTGTCCACAAATGGAAGGATCAAGGAAGGATTTGGGCAAAAATCCCTGCATAGTGTTTGCATTTAATGTCTTTGTTTTACCTGTCTTATGCTTCCATTTATTTTGCATTGAGATTCAGAAAGGGACCGAACAGCCGCTCGGACGGAATTGCATCAGCTTTCCCTTGGGTATAAGGCAGTGTGTGGTAAACCTCCGAGATACTGAATGGGTAGCTTAGCCCTCTGCGTGCAGTGTATATTATCATTTGTCCTGGAGGCAGTTTCCTGATGTGTTTCAGTTACCAGGTTTTTTTCTCTTGGTATTTTCCAGTGGCTTTGATATTAATGCTTGGGCCTTTTATGTGCATTATTTTGTCCTAGTGGCAACATTTTTAATCACATTATTAGTAGATCTGAATGTATCCAATGGTTTCCAGAGAGGGGAAATGCAGCTCCTGGGATCAGCATGGATCCTGCCAACAGCTTGAATAGAGGAGGGGACAGCGCAAGGGAAGCCTTCCCCAGCTTGGTATGGAACAGTATGATGCATATGCTAGTGAAGAATGAGGAAGAGCAGAAAATGCATTGTCAGTGTGTGATGTGGTGTAGACTAGCCACTACCGTGATGGGCACGGCCTAAATACTGTAGAGGAGATCCTGGCATTGCTGAAGTCAATAGCAAAACTGCCATTGAATTCAGTGGGGGCCAGAATTTCAGCCAGTAGGGCTACTCTTGCTCATAAGTTACAATTTCATGCAGTATGATGGATAGATAGAACCTTAAAGGAGGACGAGCCAGAGACTCCATGAAGTCCGCTAGACATTTTGCTATTGTGGATGGAAAGGGCTCAGATATCACGGTGATGGGCAATAGTACACGAGCCTAAGGTAGGTAGATGGATAGATAGATAAGGAGAGACTGATGGGTGAGCAATAGAGCTTTGAAGGTTTGGTTCGGATGATAGCCCAGAGATTCAGGTGTTTGCTCTGGGCTCTTTGGTATGGAAATCCAGCAGCAAATTTCATAAGAGATCCTACTGTTCCTGGGTCAGCCAGGCCAGATATACTGAGACAACAGCCTTTCTTGGGATCCTCTGAAGCTTCTCTTTCTAGGTCAGTCTGAAAACAGATGCCACCAAAAAAAAAAAAAAAAAAATTTAAGCCAACATAAATGTAACCCTTATTAATCCAGTGTGGCTCTGCCTCCTCTAACAGTACGTCTACACAGCAATCAGGAGGTGTGACTACAGCACACCTAGACATACCCAAACTAGCTTTGATCTAGCTACCTCACAGCTCGGGTGACACACAGGCAAACCCCTCCGTACAAGTCCACCTACGATCCTGGGTATGTACGCAGGCAGTTAGCCCATGCTGCTATGGCTTTACTACTATTTTTAGCGAGCTAGGTCAATAAAAGCTAGTTTGCGTATGTCTACCCATGCTGCAATCATGCCTCCCAATGGCAGTGTAGACAGACCTATCATGGCTAGATCATGTATAGAGATTTATGAGTCGACGACTGTCACTTAGCCATGTCTACATTAAAAGTTACGTCTCAGCCCCTTAGTTTTGTTTAAGACACCTCCTTCCTTTGGGCTGTGGCCAGTTCTTTTATGTGGTGCGAGCTTATGGGGACAGTGCCTTCACGCTGCTCCCTTAGCCTATCACCCAGCCATGAACCTATTTATTGAAGGTACTCACATGGCCCTCATCACCAGAGTGTCAGAATGCCTCATGACATCCCTGTGAGGCAAGGCTATTGTGGGGAGCTGAGACACAAAGAAGCTAAGTGACTTGCCCAATGTCACCCAGGAAATCTGGGAATGGAACCCAAGTCACTGGACCATCCTTCTTCTAAAGGATCCATTTTGGCCTATTGGGTGCTTTCTGGATCAGCACCTGCCTCAGGCTATGCAGTCTCTCCCAGTATCCTCCAATGGGAGGAGAGTGGGATTTCCTGCCAACCAGGCTCCGGGAAGGCCTGCTTCTCCACTCTGTCAGTCTCCTAAACAATCAGGTCTCTGGAGGCAGAGATGGTGTCACAGCACTGCTGCTGGCATGAGGAGTGGGGCGCTCTACAATTGTAATGACAGAGGACAGGGGCTGAGATGGGTCTTTCTTTCGTAGCCCACTCGGCAACGATTGGTCAGGGATGCAAGTAGGTTCATGCCCTCCTGTCACCTCACAGAGATCTGGAGTCAGACTCCGTGACAGAGATTGTGTTAGGGCTACCCCATCTTACTGTTGCCATCCCAGCCGGCCAGACATTGTATGAGGGAGGCTGGTATGATTTGCAGCTTCAGTAAAAAAAGGGTGTAGGAAGGAGGCAGTTTAGCAGAATACCCTTGTACTTCTACGCAGCATCCCAGTTGTGTCTGATTCCACCCTGAATCACGCACACACCCTTAGCAACGGAGCAAAAGACAAGCATAAATCAGGCTGTAAACAAGCTTTAAATCAAGTCTGAGCGTCGTCGTAAAAGAGAGGCTATAGCCTCAAATAGAAGTTATGAACATGATGCAAAATTACTGGGCAAGGTTCTGTGGTCTGTTCTGTGCAGGAAGTCAGACTAGATGATCGTAACGGTACCTGCTGGCCTTAACTCTATGAATCTCTGATGATCTCTCCAACCCAACGTCATCAGTGAGGCGAGAACCTGCAACTAACACTGGTCAAAAAATGGGGCGAGAGAGTTGCGTGGAAAATATGGATTGTTCGGTGGACATTTGAAAACTGACAAATATTTTGGTATTTGGGCATTTGGTTTTTTGACAAAAAATCAAAAATTGTCTGCAGACAGAAGACACGTCACCAAAAAAATTGTTTAGCTGAAGCCTATTTTCCATTCAAAACCAGCCTCCCTGTACCCCTTCTGTGTCTGACTTCACTGAAGAGTTAACCTGAGTGATCAACACTCGAGTAGCTCCTCTTGAGTTAGCCTCGCTCGAGTAAGAGCGGCCAGGCTGAGAAATACCACTCCAGCTGCACAGAGTGATTATGGAAACGGCTGATGAGTTGCTTTAATTGGAACTACAGCATATACCCCCTGCCGAGCCAGCCAAGTTAAAAGCAACACTGCACTTACGTAAAGGGTTTTTGTGTGTGGATGGGACTTGAGTGAGGGGCAACATTTGAGTTATAACTTGAGTTCACTCTTCAGTGAAGACAAGCTCTGTGTTGTTCTTCAAAGCGAGTCCCGGGGAGCTTGCATTGAACAATTATACTATTTTAACTGAAACCAGTAGAGCAAATTAACCAGAGCTTGCTGTCAGCCTGCATTTCTCTGATCTAGGTATACTTAATCCTGCCTCACCATGGGGGGGCTGGACTCAATGACCTCTTGCGATCCCTTCCATCCGTGCATTTCTATGCTTCTATCTACCTGCACTCCAGAACACCACCTTCCAAATCTGAGGTGAACCTTAGGACTCTTTAGCCATACCTACATCCTATTGCAGCTTCTCTTAACACTTTCAGCACCAAAAGCACTGACATTTACTTCTTGAGCTGAAGCAGTAGCTCCCATGTGACTCAGGGCAGGTCTTCACTACCCACCGGATCGGCTGGTAGTGATCGATCTATCGGGGGGTCGATTTATCGTGTCTAGTGTAGATGCGATAAAATCGATCCCCGATCGCGCTCCCCATCGACTCCGGAACTCCAGCTTGTGAGAGGTGGAAGCAGAGTCAACGGGGGAGTGGCAGCGGTTGACTCACCGCCGTCCTCACGGCCAGGTAAGTCGACCTAAGATACGCCGACTTCAACTACGCTATTCGTAGTAGGTTCTTATCCTCAGGCGTGGCTAGCAACTAGAGGGACTGATAATCACAGCAACACTTTGCCAATATATTAAAACACATGAAAAAAGAGGATAAAATAAACAATGATAATAATAATACGATATTAGAAAAACCAAAATGCTCATGGGGTATCGATTCCCCTGCTCCTCTTTTGTCTGTTTAGATTATATATGATTCAGAGCAGGGGGCTGTTGTAATGGGCCTGGCACATCTTTGGACACTTGGGCCCCATTTTGAAATGAGCTCTGCTCTCATCTATGTGGTAAGTTTGAAAAGAGCCCTGTCTTTTGAAAAGGGACAGGTGTCTTTTGAAAGCCTGGTCCCAGTTGTGGATTTGCATTTGAAAATGTCTTTGAACGCTTTGGGCAAATCTGGCCCTATATAAATAGGAAATCCTAATGGGAAGCTTCCAGAATAGCCAACGGCCTCGACAAAACCTTGCATCATGGAGAAGGCACTTCCAATTGTGTCCAAAACCCTAACGAATACAGGACCACACCACCGTGGCATTAAATCATTTGGTCCTCATATGTGGGCATTTACCAGCCCCCTTCTCTGCTCCCGGCTCCAATGTGAACAGACACTGCCTTGCTTATCGAATGCAATTTACCTATTCCTGCCTCTCCTAGCTCAAGAGAACGGTACAGTCTGACTCCTGGGGCCAATTTCCCTCCATTACATTCAGCAGAGCTGAGAGCTGCTGCTGCTTGGACTAGATAAACACAGGCAGCTCTTTTCATATTGTATTTGTCGAATGAGCAAGAAATAAATTGAGTTCTAACCACGGTAAATGAACAGCTTGGCGGTACTTTGCTTTATCATAATATATAAACTATCTCTCTCGCTCGAGCCGATGTGCCAGCGCTTCCCCACAGTGGGGATTCCTGTGCTGAGGCTGTGCAAGAAGCATATTATGGGGTGTAGTTATGCTTTAAAATGGCATATTTCCCAATTCTCCAGAGCTTGTTAGCATATTTCTGCTGCCTCATCGTTACTGATTCTCTGATTGCACTGAACCTCCTGCTCTGAGGATTCATAATCTCGTTTTGGGGAGGAACAACTTAACATCATGAATTTGGGAAAATAATAAGTCTGTGTTATTAAATCTACCTTCGGTACTCATGTGGCTTTCATTATCATATGATCTGAGCATCTCACAGTCTTTTAAGGCAGTGAAGTGCTAGTATCCTCATTCAACAAAGGAGGAACACACCAACAGGAAGGCTGCAGACCCAGGTCAGTAGCAGAGTAAGGAACTGAACGCAGCTCTCCGGCTAGCACCTTAACCATTGGACCATCCTTCCCCTTAAAGGATACAGCC
Source organism: Malaclemys terrapin pileata (assembly GCF_027887155.1). NCBI lineage: Eukaryota > Metazoa > Chordata > Testudines > Emydidae > Malaclemys > Malaclemys terrapin. Next base: position 20,833,839 of record NC_071519.1, read on the forward strand.
CCGCACATTGCTAGGTTAGCTCAGAATGATCACAGACTTTCCGACTAGCATCTGTAACCAAACCCCACAGCAGGTGAATTTCACGTGCTTTGAGGATTCTTGGAGGCTGCTTCATGCCATTTTCATGCAAACAGCAGGCAAGGACAGGAACCCATGTATAGTGACCCAGGAAACGACAGGGTGAAATAAAAAAGAAAGTCTAGGCTGAATGTTGGGGAAAATGTCCATTGATGAGGGTATAAACTAGCAGGAATGTAACTGATTACCTGTTAATCGCAAAGCAAAACAGAGGGAAAGAGATTATGCTCCAGATTATGATGCAATAATTTATCCATGGGAAGCAGTGGTAGTCCCATTGTTTGGGTCATTGGAACCCAGACCAGGAAAAAGACTTGAGAAAATATACTATAGGGCTCAATCCTCCTTGTACAGCCCCGGACACCAGTCAGGGCTTTTCTTTCTCTGCCTGTAGAGGTGACTCTAGCCACATAGGCAATGACCTATAGTGCAATGCCAATTTCCTTCATACCCTGCAGAGTTTTCCAGCTACTGGTGCTCCCAATATCGAATGCTCCCATCGATTTCCATGGGAGTATTGCCTGCAGGGTGCTGGATATTTTGGCCCAGACGCCCTGCACAATACGATGCTTTTCTGCTGTCTCCCCAGCAGCACTGAGTCCTTTGACAGACGTTCCTGCTAAGGGAATAAACTTGTTGGAAGAAAAGCCGTCAGTGGCACGGACAGGGACGCGCAATAGGAAATGGACCTGATGTAATTGAAATCTGTGATCTGTGGAAACGTCCCATGGTCCCAACTGAAAGACAGCCCATAAAACTAAGCAGTGCTGTGATAGAGGGGAAAACATGACTGGTGGGTAGAATTGTGTGACAGGACTCCTGGGTTCTAGTCCCAGCTTTGCCATTGGCTTTGTTCAAGTAGGTTAGACCTGGTCTACACACAGCTATTTTGGTTAGGGGAATGATAATAGTTATACCAGTATAACTTCTGATGCGGATGCAGTTGTATCAGTATAAAGACACCTCATACAGTATAGCTTATTCCTCTAACCCAGTGGTTCCCAAACTTTAACAACCTGTGAACCCCTTTCACTAAAATGTCAAATCTCACGAACCCCCTCCTAAAAATGAATATTTCCAGGGATTTTCTCCTTTATCTGAGTATAAATTATAAAACAGTGATCTTGGAAATATAAAATTTGTTTTTGTGATGCTTATTACACATTACTGATTATTTATCATTACAGTATTTTTATTACATTATGAAAACGGCAACAGTCTCCCAAGATCTTACTTTCGTAGCTTGTATCACTTTGAATAAGCCTGTTATAAGACAAGGCATCTATGTTTCATCAAGGAGTATCAGATGTGAAACAGCATGAAGATATTTAAGAAGCCAACTCAGAGTTCCTCCTACACAAGCATTAAGGTCTTGAGCAGTCCAGGGAAACAACGCACGTTACAACAAAGCTTAAACTTGTTCTTCATAATAATTTTAAAAACAACACTAGCTGCCTATTTAATTTTAAAAACAGCAAAAAATATCCACCTCCCTTTCCATTGCTTATAAGGAGTCTTGAAGTTGAAATCTCCTCATTGTGATAGATATGCTGCCTTTGATCTGCTTAGCTCTTGGAAGTCCAGGGGCTCCGGGCTGCTGGCCCCATGCCGGGGTCCCTAGGGACAGCTCTGTCCGCCATTAGGGAATTTTTTCCCGAGAAACTCCTGTAACATTTTGCGAACCCCAGTTTGGGAACCACTGCTCTAACCACACAAGTTACATACATACTGGGGGGGGGGGGTACATCTTTGACTACACCTGTATAGTTAAAGCTCTATACAACTTTTGTGTGTAGACAGGACCTCAGTGCCTGATTCTGCCCCACTGAAGTGAATGGAAGTTTCCTGTTGACTTTGAGCCCTTAATCGCTTCATGTCTCAGCTGTTTCCCCAGCCATAAAACAATACTGAATAGGTTATCCAGTGCTTTGAGATCCTCAGTGGGAATTTGCTGTATAATCAAAGTACAGATCTCCCATGCTAGACTCCCCTTACCTCCCCCACCCCGCTCCTTTTTTTTTTTTTTTGCATTGAAGTTATCCACTGAACAGATGCACTCTGAAAATACTAGGTCTATAATTTCTCTCTTTTTTATTATTAATGGACTATTAAGTACAGCCTTCTGCTCTGCACCCTTCTGCGCCTGCAGTTTGGTTTTGTTACGCAGACAGAGATAGGAGGGTTACGGAATGTATTTGACTCGGGGTTGCATTTCTTTTTAGAACTGGTGAGTCACGGGTACTAACGCAACCCCACTTAAGTCAAACTGCCCAACCAAATCTGTGGAGCTCATTAATATGCCGGGCTTCATAAGCTCACCACCACAGCTGGAAACGTGAGGGAGAATTCAGCACCGCTCCAGAGTTTTTCCCATCATGGCCCCCAGCTGCTGCTAATAAGATCAATGGGCTTCATTCCCCGCTTGCTGTCAAATTCTTGGGATTGGATTCTACAGCCAGATCAGGGAGGATCATAAATACTGGGCACCAATTCTGAGCCCTGCTCTGGCCCCTATACACTGCTCTGAGAGTGCGTAGGGGCTGCAGAAGAATTCCCCTGGCACCTGATCAGCATGGAACTGGTACAAGTGGCTTTATGTTGCCCCTTCCTCACCCCTGGCATAGAGAATGTCAGGAAGAGGCATGCCCGTAGCACTGAACAGCCCATAGGCAGATCTGGAGAAGTTGCCAAAAGTTAGAGCAGCACGTGGGGTGCTCTAATTTACATCCGGGGCCATCTGGCTCCCTGCAGCAGCCCAGAATGTGGGTGGCATAAAAGTGGGGTAAAAGATGCCTTTGCCCTCCACCAGGCTGAGTTTTCTGTGCACAGGTCACACAGCTCAGATATACTAGCCACTGGGTTGGGACCTTGTCAGTCTATTGTTACTTGCAAAGGATGCTCCGTTACTCGCTTTACCAAAGCCAGACCCAGGAGGACGTGTTTTATCTGACTTGTCGTGATACATGGGAGTGTGGATAAAAGGCTTTGGGGATTCCCCCATCTCTTTAAGGGGGGATGCTTGGGTTTACTAACCTCATCAATCCCCAGTTGCTTATGGACAGGAAGTGGTTAGGGTGTGAGCTTAAAAACTCAGCAGATGTGAGTTCAAATCCCCGCTCTGCTATTAACTGTAAGAACCTACATGGGTAACAAATATTTAATAATGGGCTCTTCAACCTAGCTAACCAAGGTCTAGCATGAGCCAGTGCCCAGAAGGTGAAACTAGCCATATTCAGACTGAAACAAGGTGTCCATTTTTAATTAACCATTGGAACAATTTACCAAGGGTTGTGGTGGAGTCTACATCACTGGTTATTTTAAAATCAAGATTGGATGTTTTTCTAAACAATACCATCAGGGCGAATCCCAAAGGAGTGCAGCCTCCTTGCAACTTGAGAGCAACCTGGATCGAAACAGGAATTAATTCAGGGAAGTCTTATGGCCTGTGTAATGCAGGAGGTCAGACTAGATTTTCATAGTGGTCCCATCTGGCCTTGGAATCTATGCATGTCCTGTGTGACCTTGGGCCAGTCACTTAGCCTGTCTGTAACACTCTCCCCTCTATAAAACAGAGATGAGATGTCCCTGTGTCTCAGTGGGGGTTGTGAGGCTAAATACATTGAAGATTATGAGATGCTCTGATACCATGATTAATGGGAACCAGCTAAGGGCCATCAACAGAATGTAAAGACAAACCCCAGGGTTGGTATGGATGCATAAGACCCCAGGAACTTGAAGCCAATATTCTGGGCTGGCCCCATGTCTGCTTGTCTTGTGTGCGAGCCCTTTGAGGAGCTCTACTCTCCAGCTGCCCAGGTGAGATGGAGAAGACTCCAGAGGCGGGGGATCGGGAACTTCGAAGAATGAGCCAAATATTAAGAAAATGGGTGAACATTGAGATGTTTTATAACCTGATACACCCCATTGATATCACGGGCCTAAGTCAGCACAGATGTTGCTCCTGTGTCTCTGATGTAAGTCAGTTTGATGGAGGAGACTAGCTTGGGGGGTGAAGGACAGGAGAGTGAAAGCAGAGTAAGTCAGAAGTAATCAATTAATGCCTGATAGGAACAGAGCCCATAATGTTGGAGGGGAGTAAAAAGCAACAGCCACCATAGGCTACTCTGCGCTGATAACAATAATCATTACTGTTTCTATGCAGGGCCATCAATTGGAGACACATGCAATGAGGCGGCTGCTCAGGACGGAGCGGGAGATTGTATCAGACTTTCGGAAAGGCTGTCTGGTGTCAGAATGACGCCTTGGGTTCCCTCGGGGTAAATCATTCCATTTGTCTCCGTGCGTGCCCAGGAATTGTGCAGTGATTAGGGAGGGTCAGAGGCACAGTAGGAACGCGGGATGAAAAGGGGGAAGGTTCTGTAATAGTGACAACGTATAGAGCGGGTGAGAGGCATGCAGCCTATCAGGGGCGGCTCCAGGCACCAGTGCAGCAAGCGCGTGCCTGGGGCGGCAAGCCGCGGGGGGCAGTGTGCCAGTCGCCATGAGGGCGGCAGTCAGGCAGCCTTCGGTGGCATGCCTGCAGGAGGTCCGCCGGTCCCGCGGCAATTCGGCGGCGGATACACTGAAAGCGCGGGACTGGCAGATTACCCGCAGAAACGCCGCCGAATCCGCGTGACCAGCAGACCGCCCGCAGGCATGCTACTGAAGGCCGCCTGACTGCCGTGCTTGGGGCAGCAAAAAACATAGAGCCGCCCCTGCAGCCTATGCATGCACTGGGAGTGCAGGATATCGAGAGGTGAGAAGTGTCCCGTGTTGTGCTGAGGGGGGCAGAGCATGGAGAGACCCTTGCTCTTGGACTCATCAGCCGTCACTTTCCCACCTGCTGTACTTGGGCAGACCTTGCTCCACAAGTGTTTGCCGCCGTAGCTCCGGCTCCCTGCTGCGAGCCCATCAGACAAGCGGAAACACGCACGCACACAAACTCCTCGGCTGTTCCGAGCCCTCTCCCGAAGGAGGCCTGATTTAAAGGAAGGCATTGATTTTCCCATCATGCAGTCACTCACCCAGATGGCGTATGCTGAGGTTACACCCCTCCTCCGTTGGGTGTCTGTACACTGTGACATTAGGGCAGGGAATTAGCTTCATGTTTTATGCTTGTATTTTCTCTCCGGTCTCAGACGCAGCGAGGAAAGGGCTGGGAACAAACTCCAAGACTCCAGTGGAAATTTACCAGCTAGGCTCTGGGCCGTCTAGCCCCCAGCTTGCTCATAAACGAAAAGCCAGGCTTATTTCACCTTCTGAAGTGGCTTCCAGGAACCTTGACAGTTTTCCAAGCTCAGCTCACCAAAGGTGAAAATGCTTCTTGGCCTCTTGAGCAACGTTCCTGAGGGCCGAAGGCTCTGTGTTATTTGGCTGGGTTGCCAGTGCATTTCCCATCAAGCCCCGGGTGCCGCTGGCTTGGCAGAGGGCTGGGCTCTGAGCCGCGCAGTCCGTTATCTGACTGTATGTCAAGGTTCTCCAGGGAACTGATCTGCAAAGGGTTGGCTCCCAAGTGGCTGGCAACCTGTCCTCGAGCAACTAGAGATACTTGCAGCCGGGGTGACAGATCCTGCAATGTCTTTGGAGCCATATTGTATGAAGTTTGTGTGTTGCTATGGGTCAGGGAGACAGTTCGCACCGCTCCTCCAGGAATCAAAACCAGTGTGTGTGTGTGGGGGGGGGGAATTAAGGTGAATCGCTCTGATTGTAAACACCTCCAGATAGGTACTGCCCCCGGGAAGTCTGATGTACACTGGTCAAACTGGGGTTCCTAGAGACCGACAGATAACGGGCTTCTGATATAAAAAGTCTGCATTTAAACTGACTTGGGGGGCCTTCTCTCTGATCCAGCTGTCCAAGGGGGGGTCCCAACCCCTGCGGAAGAGCTGGAAAGGTTTTGGCCACCTAGCCTGTTAACTGCTGGGTGAGAGGATCCGAGAACTTTCCCAGCATGTCTGGGGATGGGAACGCCAAGATTGGGTCAGTGCATGGCTGTGGGTGTGACTCTACTGCCACCTGGTCACCGCACGGCGATATTGCAGCTTGGTTGGGCACTGCTGCCGGAGGAGTGCCGGGGAACACATCTGCCAAGTGCCCAGGCTGTACCCGCTGGGCAAAGAGCAGCTTCCAGCTGCGTGGAGCTTTGGGGCTGCTTCTTAGCTCACCTGACTGAGCCACCACCTGTGGACCAGGAGGGTCCCCGTTGGAGTCTTGTTAGGGCAGCAGTAATCCGGAGGAGGCATTTGCATGGACCCTTTGCCTGTCTCTGTTGGTTGAGTGGCAGCGGAAGTAGGGATACGGGTCTGATCAGCTCCCCAGTGAGGAAGGAAGAATGGATTGCAGCTAACACAGGCCATAACTCCTTGCCTGGCCTCCTCATGGCCCAATGATGCTCTTGTAGGCCCAGGTCCAAGGCAGCGTCCTCAGCGCTGGCTGTAATACAGCGCAGACACTGCTCCGTGTCACGTTCCCATGGGGAAAAGGGTGCTGGAGCGGGTACACCTGATGTTAAACCTGCCAGGAGTCGGGTAGGACGGCATGCTGCAGCCCTCTGGCACGCCCCCTTGTGGCAGTGTGACATGCAGCAGCCCCATGGCACTCCCCCTTGTGGCCGTGTGACCCATTGTAGCCACAGCATCACCTGGCAGTGCCAAACTCTGAAGTCAGGCCCCTGCATGGCAGTGAGACAAACTGCAGTTCCACAGCCTCATCCCCTCTTGGCTCATGCCCTCTCGTGGCGGCATGACATGCCTGCATCCATCCTGGACCTGCTGCACCGGCAGCTCCATCCCTCAGCAGAGATGCCGCCTTGTTCTGACTGCTCCGGCTAAGCTATGCTGTGGTGCTCAGGTGGGGTTGAACTGGGTCTCCATGTCCAACCTCGTGATGTGTAACTTGGCTGGTGGGTATTGTCCTGAGGAAAGACAGAGCATTGCAGGGCTGGAGTAGCTGGCGGCCGTGGGTGCCAGAAGAGGAGAGCCAAGGAGGGATCACGCTAGCAATGAATGGACTCTTCTACAGAGTCCTTTGTGCTTTAGGCGATTGCGGTGCTTCAGCTGAGTCTTAGCTGCTCTGGGTGGATCTTATCACTTTCAAGAAGCACGTTTCATAAAGAGCTTTGGCCCCATTTCTTTTCCCAGTGCAAAACCTCTCCAGTGTCTGGCTGTGTATAAAGATGTTGCTGCACTCCACCCCAGAAGCAGCTGCATTTCAGGGCTGCTCTTAAAAGCATGTGGTCTGCAGTTCCCACCATGCAAGCTCCACATGTCATGGCTCCCCAAATCCTCATCCTCTCTTGGGCCAATTCTCTCCATCTCCTGGTTCTCATCTCCAGCGAGGGAAAGGGAGATCAGAGGGAGGTTCTGGCAGTGGTCACGTGCAGATCTGACAGGATCTCTGGCTGTAGCATGGGGAGTCAAATCGGGACTTTGACTGTAGGAAATGCTCTCCCCAGATTCCCTGCAGTTGTACCCCCTGCTGGCCTCTGGGAAAACTCATCAAAACAGTCAATTCCCAGGGACATAAGCTGTTTTTTCCCCCAGAACTTTCACAGATACAGCATCTGGCTTTTCCACTGCATCTGGCAGGGAGAATCAAGAGGGGTGGAAAGAACCAAATGGCCAAAAGAGCTAATGCAATTCTGGGATGCATAAACCGGGGAATCTCAAGTAGGAGTAGAGAGGTTATTTTACCTCTGTATTTGGCACTGGTGGGACCGCCGCTGGAATCCTGTGCCCAGCTCTGGTGCCTGCAATTCAAGAAGAATGTAGATAAATTGGAGAGGGTTCAGAGAAGAGCCATGGGTGATTAAAGGATTAGAGAACATGCTTTACAATGATCAACTGCAGAAACTCGATCTATTTGGCTTAACCAAGAGAAGGTTAAGGGGTGATTGATTACAGTCTATAAGTACCTGCATGGGGAACAAATATTTAACTAAGGGCTCTTCTGTCTAGCAGAGAAAGGTCTAACATGTTCCAGTTGCTGGAAGTTGAAGCTAGACAAATTTAGACAGGAAATAAGGCATAAATTTTTAATGGTGAGAGGAATTAACCACTGGAACAACTTACCAAGAGCCGTGGTGATTTCTCCATCACTGACAATGGTTAAATCAAGACTGGATGTTTTTTTTTAACAGATCTGCTCTAGGAATTATTGTGAGGCAGTTCTCTGGCCTGCGTCATAGAGGAGCTCAGACTAACTGATCTCAATGGTTCCTTCTGGCCTTGGAATCTATAATCTATGAAAGCAAAGCTCTCGGAATTATTCCCAAACTGCTGCTGTCATTGCCCCTATGGGAAGTCAATAAGAGTGACATCGCATTCCGGCCCTGCTACAGGAGCTGAACACATGATGGGCATGGTGCTTCCCAGCTCAGCTGAGACCGGTACAAAGTGGGAGGAGCTATAGGGGCCATTAGGCTGGCTGATAAAGTGTCTCTCCACCTCTCTAAATTCTTACGTGGCCTGAAGTATCTGAGCATCTCATAGTCAGGACCCATCAGTGGCCTACACCCTTTCTACCTGAATTATATGATGCAATTAAATTCAGCGGGAGTGGATCTGGGGCCAGCTTCCATATCAATGAAGCAGGGTTGGCCCGGGCCCCCCAACAATTTGGGATGAAAAACAGCTTTTCAAACTAAGTGAAAATATTTGCAAAAAATGTTTGTTTCCTCTGATTTTTTTTTTTAAATTCAACAAAACAAATTGAGAGGGAAATGTTCATTTCTGGTTGACTTCCTATCCCATCCGTTTCCTCGGTTCCCTCCCTTTTTTTTTTTCCACTGGGGAAAAAAATTAAAAATGAACCCCAAACTAAAACAATTTGGCGTGAAGCAAAATGAAAACAATTGGTTTGATTTGTTTCACTGAAAGCTCCCCATTAAAAATGGTCATTTTTAGAACGTTCCAGGGAAACGCTTCCATTTTTCAAGCGGCCCAGCTTAATGAACCTGCTGCAGTATTAAAAAAAAGTCAGCGTTCAGTGTTATTGGATGTGAATTTTATATTGCACAGCTATTCCTCTAGATGGCAACAGAGCCCTTCTAAAGAACATTCCTGCTGACAAGTTCATAGAGTGCTATAGTCCTGTAAAAAGAAGAACAGGAGTACTTGTGGCACCTTAGAGACTAACAAATTTATTAGAGCATAAGCTTTCGTGGACTACAGCCCACTTCTTCGGATGTAGGGTCAGGAGTATAATGCTGAGCAATCCTTTTCATTACATTCCTTGTTTTCTGATGCTCCTAACTTTTGGCAAGAATAACCTTCTGCACTGCAATTTTTCATGCCCAGAATTGATCGACTGATTTTTTTCCCTGAGTGTTAGCTGAAGAATGGGATCTCTGTCTAGCACCAGCACTGATCAGAAAAGAAATCAAATAGGGAGAGATGATCAGAACCCTGATAGCTTCACTCACCACGACATAATCCATCAGTGTGGGCCCAGTTCAGCAAACCTCTTAAGTGCCTGCTTAACTTTCAGCAGGGGCTTACGCGTTTGCAGGCCTGTGGAATGATTCTCATCTACCATAGTCATCAGCTGTCAGTGCCCAAGGAAAATGGCTCCCTGTGGTGCCCTTGATATGTTTAAATGAACCTTGCTGGCATGACTGGTGGGTGCTTTGCAGGCTGCACTGTTGCCTGCTCTTCCATCTAGCACACAGAGGTCTAATGCGATGCAGTGCCTGGCAGTTAAAGCTAGACAAGTTCAGACGGGAAATGAAGCATGCGTTTTTAACGGTGCGAGTAATTAACCCCTGGAACAATGTATCGAGGGTGGTGGTGGAGTCTCCATCACTGACCGTTTCTCAGTCAAGATTGGATTTTTTTTCTATAAGATTTTCTCTAGGAAGTATTGGAGATTAGTTCTCTGGCTTGTGTCGTACAAGAGGTCAGACTAGATGACTACAGTAGCCTCTTGGAATCAATGACACCATAGTTCTGGATGCACTTGGGCTAATGTTTCTTCCTTGGGGTGAAATTTGTCTTGTGCACTGAGCAGCCCTTCAGGTATCCAAGTGGTGCCCAGCCCTTGTGCTGAATCTCTGCGCAGGGATGGATTTCACCCCGAAGGAACATAATTTCTCTTTGGTGTATCCTGTCTCTTCTCTCGTGCTTAGATGGTCACCTCTTTGGGGCAGGGACTCTTTTTGTTCTGTGCCTAGCACCATGGGGTCCATGATCAGGGCTCCTAGCTGCTACTGTCACACAGATAATAACGACGCACAATATTCAGGTAGTTACACACATCATGGGGGTGTTGAAAGAGCTGCTGAAGTTTATACGGTGCTTTGAGAGGCGCTATGTGTAGGAGAAGAGCACTGAATTGCAGGCGCCTCGAGACAGCTGTCTGAATGCGATATATTTCTCTGCACGTTGTTTATGCTGCAGTCTCCATCCCTGGGGATTTGTTTTCTTTTACATAAATGTTCCTGTTTAACGCACTTTCATGTGGGATCACTTTAGATCCTGGGATGCCTGTCGCTTAGAAGGCACCACGTGTTTTGTACAAACCAAGGTAAACATAAAACCCTCCCCGGGAGAGGGATGTATATTTTGAAGCCTAACGTTTCCCTGGAGAACCACAGGTTCACCCGTTGTGTACTGTGACTCCATCTCATCTGAATACCTCCCAACTTTTAACATGTGCACTCTCAACCCTGCCTTGTAAACTAGGGCAGTGGTGTCATTCTCATTTTACAGAAGGGGAACTAAGGCACAAAGTGCCCTGCCCAAGGCCAGGCAAGAGATTTGTGATAGAGCAGAGCCTTGAACCTAGGTCTCCAGGAGTGAAAGCACTGGCTCACCCTTGCCCTTATGCTCTCTAACCCTAAAGAAAGGGAAGGTCATTGGGAAACCTGGTCTCAACCCACCTCGAGCTGCAGCCACTCCCCAACTGGGAATCTGCGCCTTAAGCTGCAGCCCACACCCTGTGGTGCTTTGTGTCCCTCTGTTGGTGGCTGGGTCACATACAGAGGTTGAGCCAGCTACAGCCCATGATAAGAGACGTCCTGATTTAAGGTCCGGAGGTCCTAGGTTCAATCCCTACTGCTGATGACCCAGCTGCTGTGCAGTGTAATTCAAACACTGAAGAGAAGTGGATTTCAACCTCTGATTTGCAGGTCACTGTTCACTACAGCAAATCACTCTCCCGTGATACAATCACAAGAGGTATCGCTAAATATATGTCAATTTCATGATGATTTAACGTTTCAAAAAATGAGATGCACTTAGACTCCAGGCCATTTACTATTCCATCTTCTGCTATATGGTGAACACGATTAAAGCACAGCTAGGGTCAGATTTGTTAAAGGCATTTAGGTGCCTAAAGATGCAGGTAGGTATCCAGTGGGATTTTCAAAGGCACCTAAGGCCCAGATCCTCAAATGTATGTAGGTGCCTAACTCCCATAGGTGCCTGAATACCATTGACAGTATGGGCCCTGGCCCTGAGGTCCTGTAAGTAAGACGCTTCCCTTCCTCCTTGACGAGAGGAATGTATGGGATCAAGGCGTTGGTTCAGCAAAACAATGCAAATGTGTGCTTGACTGAAGCAGGTCTAATTGAAGTTAATGGGAGTTAAGCATATGCTTATGGTTAATCATATGCTTAAGCGCTTTGCTGTGTTAGAACCTAAATCCTGCTTCCTGTGACATCTGTGCAGCCCCAGCAAACGCAAACTAAGCAAGTTGAACTAAGTCGTATTTCTAAGCGGGCGACGCTCAAGGCTTTAAAACTGAAACTGGCCTGCCCTGTAACAGTTCCATCTCTTTGTTCATGCCATTGAGCTGAGAGGAAATCAAAGGGAAAGGGGGTTTATGATGGAGGATTTATTTGCACACCTGCCTTCTACTTGCTCCGATTTCTCCTCTCGCTTTTTTGCATCTGGGCTGGTATTCTTCTGGGCCTCGCTGGCCCCTTTTATTTTCCTTCCCGATTCATTAATCTGGGGCAGATTAGAATGGGGATGAGTAGATGGAAAATAGGGACATTCCAACAGATGCCCCCATGCTTGGTGGCAGGTGGGAGTCATTTTCTTCTGAGACAGCATTTCCAGGGCCTGTTTAAGTGGTCCACAGACAATATTCTATGTGAGACATTGAGAAGGGGGGTTGTCAACTGTCCTGATACAAGGAAGGAAGGGTCTTTAGCTGCTTTGAATGAGACCCCAGGTTCCCTGGTGGCTGGGGGAGAGGAGATTACAGTTGATCTGAATCTGCCTGTTAATTCACTTGATTAAGAAAAGAGACAAATGAATGGAGAATGAAGAGTGTCCTAACTGTTACATGGAAAAATAAGCTGTGATACGTGGTGCTGGACTTCACAGGTTAACCAGCAACAGTAATACTCCTTTGCATTTATTCGCCACTTTTAGGCTCTGGTCCTGCAAACACTTATACATGTGCTTAACTATACGGCTCAAGTTTTCCCATTGGGCTGGATCCTCAACTGGTGTAAACTGGTGTAGCTCCATTGAAATCAGCGGAACTATTTCTGATTTCCACTATCTGAGGATCTGTCCTGAAGGCTTCAGTGGGACTGCTCATCTATGTAAATCGGTGCATGTGATTACAGCACCGCAGGAACAGCTGAGTACCTTGAGGTGCCAAATTATAATTGAGATCAAGCAGGTCCGGAGCCAGCTCTGAAGCGGAGAGCTGTACCTAGGGTTGCTGCCTGGCTGGTTTTTAACCAACCTAGCTGGTTGTTGTATTGCCTTGCCAGTTAAAAGATTTAATGTGCAGGAGGATTTTAAATTGGGACACTTATGAGCCCTCTGCAGTTCATGCTCCTGGAGTCTGGACTGTGGTGCCATGCCAAATGATAAAATAACATGCAAATAAAAGATTGTGTATATATATATGTGTGTGTGTGGATCTCTAAAACATTTCAGTAATGATTAGCTATCAGGGACATTGGACCCTTTTTGCTGATGGGAGTGGGGTTGGTATCTGTGGCTAGTTTTTGCTGTCCTGGGATGGCTAGTGGCTGGTTTTTATGCATCTTGGAGGTGTCTCAGACCCAGATCCTCTGTGGTTCGGGTCCCTCCAGGGAGGGTCATATAACGCACACTGACCTGTGGGTTATACCTCAACTGGAGCTGTCCCTGGGCATGCACTGCAAGATTGGAAAGCCTAAGAACAAACAGTGCAAGGAATTTTCAAACAGAAAAAAAGTGAAACCCTCTAAGGTGAGATCAACGCATTCAGCAGCCGTAAAAGGGCTGAGAAATAGCTTGAGGTGAAATAAGGATTCGCTGAATGGGATAGTGATGCTGGCAAACATGTAGGCACCACTAGTGACACCAGTGAAACAGATTAAGCCTGCCATTGATTGGAGGCACTGAAATGTACCGTGCTGAACAAACCCCTGGGCAAAGGCCCTGACTCAGAGGGATGGCCATTTATCAAAAGGCCAATGAAGTAGGCTCTACTCTGCTGAGCCAATCAAATGGAAACTGGGCTTCTCGTAGGTTACTACCACTCCTGGGTGGGTTCCATTTTAAGGCACAAAATGTGGCACATTGCTAGCCCATAATATGCCCAATCCCTTTGGCTAGTTAAAAAGAATGATACAACAGCCCCAGAAATAGAGGGTCTGAAAGCAGCATTAGTGCATGAGCGGTCACTACCCGAGTTTCAATAAAATGGGCCCGACCCGGATCTGGTGTAAAACAATGTATCTCCGTTGAAGGGAGCTGTGTTGATGTACACAAGCTGAAGATCTGGCCAGTCCCATTCTCACAGGCCAGAGATCACATGAATTATAGGGAGCGGCATTTATTTAAAGATACCAGCTGTCATAAGGATACTGGAGTGGAATGGAAGAGAAGAAGCAATTGCATCAGAAGGTTAGAAAAATACAAATCCGCCTTTCTTACTAAGTTGTTCCAATGGTTAATCACTCTCGCTATTAGAAAAATTGTGCCTTATTTCAAGTCTGAATATTTCAAGCTTCTGCTTCTGGCCATTGGATTGTGTTAGACCTTTCTACAGACTGTTTACCAAGTCACCCCTCAACTCTCTCTCTGTTAAACTAGATAGATTTCAGCTCCTTGAGTCTATCACCAGAAGGCATGTTCGGAAATCCTTTAATCATTCTCATGGTTTTTCTCTGGATCCTCTCCAATTTATCAACATCCTTCTTGAATTGTGGACACCAGAACTAGACGCAGTATTTCAGCAGCAGCCGCACCAATGCCACATGCCAAGGTAACATAACTTCTCTACCCCTACTCAAGGTTCCCCTGTTTATGCATCCAAGGATTGCATTAGCCCTTTTGGCTACAGTGCTGCACTGAGAACACATGTTCAGCTGATTATCCACCATGACCCTCACATTTTGTTCAGAGTCACTGCTTCCCACACCGTGTACGTATGGCCTACATTCTTTGTTCCTTCATGAATACATTTGCATTTAGCCATATTAAAACACATATTATTTGCTTGCACCCAGCTTCCCAAGTGATCCAGATTGCTCTGTATCAGTGATCTGTCCTCTTCATTATTTACCACTCCCCCCAAATCCTTGTGTCATCTGCAAACTTGATCAGTGATGATTTTATGTTTTCTTCCAGGTCACTGATAAAAATGTTAAATATCATCAGGCCAAGAATTGATCCCTGTGGTACCCACCACTAGAAGCATACCCACCTGATGATGATTCCCCATTTACAATTACATACTGAGACCTATCAGTTAGCCAGTTTTTAATCTATTTAATATGTGTCATCTTAATTTTATAGAGACAAGGTGGGTGAGACAATATCTTTTATTGGACGAACTTCTGTTGGTGAGAGAGAAAAGCCCTCGAGCTTACCCAGAGCTCTTCTTCAGGTCTGCATTGTCTTCTTCAGACCAGACCTAAAGAAGAGCTCTGTTTAAGCTCAAAAGCTTGTCTCTCTCACAAACAGAAGTTGGTCCAATAAAAGCTATTACCTCATCCACCTTATCTCCCTAATATCCTAGGACCGACAAGGTTACAAAAACAATGCATATATTAATTTTATATCATTCTAGCTTTTTAAAATCAAAATATCGTGCTGTACCAAGTCAAACACCTTACATCAACTCTATTGCCAAATTTGTAATCTCATAAAAAATATCAGGTTAGTTTGACAGAATCTATTTTCCATTAAACCATGTTGACTGGAATTAATTATATTACCATCCTTTAATTCTTTATTAATTGAGTCCCGTATCAACTGCTCCATTATCTTTCCTGGGATCAAGGTCAGATTGACAGACCAATAATTACACAGATCATCCTATTTATCCTTTTTAAATATTGGCACAACACTAGCTTTCTTCCAGGCTTCTGAAACTTCCCCAGTGTTCCAAGACTTATTGAAAATCTGCATTAATTGTCCAGGGAGCTTCTCAGTCAGATCTCCTAAAATTTTTGGTTGCAAGTTATCTGGACCTACTGATTTAGAAATGTCTAACTTTAGTAGCTGCTGTTTAATATCATCCTTAGTTACTGTTGGAGATGAGAGTATTTCCTCATCATATGTTATGACTATATCACCTGTTTTTAGTGGCTTTCGCCAGATGATTCAGAGGGAATGAACAGAACAGGCAAATTATTGAGTGATCCATCCCCAGTTGTCCATGCCCAGCTTCTGACACTCAGCGGCTTAGGGACACCCAGAGTATGGGGTTGCATCCCTGACCATCTTAGCTAATAGCCACTGATGATCCTATCCTCCATGAATTTCTTTAATTCTTTTTTGAAGGACTTCCAGCTTTGGTTCAGCAAATGGGGCACCTAGCCCCCTGAGTCAGCAAAACACTTAAGAACAGATGCTTTACTGAATCCAGACCTTAAGTCAAGAGGTACCAAGGAAGAACTGCCTGGTAGCAGCCCATATCTCAGAAGCAGATGATCTGGCTGTTCTGAGTATAAGACCCCATAGTCTAGAACCGAGGCTTGCAAAACTACCAGGCAGTAGATCGCTCCACACTGCTACCCAGCAGTACCTATAGCCACCTTATGCTACACTGCCCATGACCCACCATGGACACAGACCACAGGAAGTCCTGCCTCAAGGGGTCTGACAGGCAGCAGCCTCATGGCTCCTGATTGGCTCTCTGCTCTATATAAACCCAAGGGGTGGTCCACAAAGTCTCTGGCAACAGTGTCAGGCTCTCTTGTAGCTGCTATGACTAATTTGTTCCTGAACTCCTGGTGTTGACCGTTAGCTTGATTTGGACCTTGCCTCCTGACTTGGACTCTGACCCTTGATATTCACCCTGGCTTGGAACCTGGCTATGACCTTCTCTACTACTCCCAGCCTCAGGTTTGACCCTGCTCTGATCCTTGGCCCAGGCTGCCCTTGTTAGGGTCCTAACACTGAGTGGGGGTAAATAGAACTCATCCTGTGGGGTGCCCCAGAAGTGGTGGCAGGGAAGGGCTGCATAGCATCTATAGGTATTATTATAGAAAGTACCTCATCAGGACCACTGTACAATTCCCATCTAACTTCCTGTTTTCAGATTCTCTAACTGTGTCCAATTCCTTTTAGGGTTGGATTTCTCTGGGCATGGTCTGTGTCCTTGTGTGCCTTTTTCCTTTCAAGTTTGAGCAAAATTGAATCAATTGCTTCTGGGGTGTGATACCAATGGATTTTTCTCAGCTGGCAGATTAGGGCAGGTTTCTGGCTGCTTTGTGCTAATGGGATGGCATGGAGGGCCTGGGAACTGAATACATCTCTTGATCTTAGTGCCAGCCAAGCAAGCACAGTTGTGTTGCCAGCTAGAGCCTGTCTCAGGCTCCTTTCTGAAATAACCCTCTGTAACCTTCTTCCCCTCTTCATCTGAAAATATTACCAACTGAATGTTTGACTGCTTTTTCTCTCCATGAATGTAGTTTCCCTGTTATGATCTTTTCTTAGGCTTTTTTTTGTTTTAAACTACTCTTCACCTCAGGACTGGGAGCGAGGGAATTCACTTGGCTTTATTAAAATGAAAATGTTTCCTTCCTCCTACAACTTCCGACTCAAATCCCCTCCATCTTCCTGAAATGCTGTAACTAAGTTCCGCATTCCCTCGGCCTCTTCAACAGTTTCCCAATAACTCCCCCCTAGTTTCCTCCTTTCGTTAAAAGGTATTAAAATGTCACTGCCACTGAAAACGCAATATCTTTACTCTCATCGTTCGTCTAGGAGACAGGATATGGGGAGGGTGTTAGGTGTCAACAATGTCAGGTTTCACTTCCTGCCCATAATCAATCCAACATGGGCTTGGTAGGCCCAGCTAGGCCTCAGCCCCTCTAGCTAGTCCCTGAAGCTGACCTGAGCTGGGCCCCTTTCACTCCAGTTGCCTGGGGAAGAGCAGAACAATAGCAGGCTGTATTCCCAGGCCTGCTAACCCATCTCCAGGGTTATAAATATGAAGGAAATTTGTCACGATTTGTTCAAATGGCTCGGGAGTAGTTTGCTGGATGATTTCATAGTCTGACTATTAGCTGCAAAGAAATATAATGCCAGGCCCCAGGATCTGCTGTCAGGGAGGCAGGAATGAGGGAAGGGCTCAGATAAAAGTTTGGAGCAGGGAGGAAGAAAATGGAAATGTGGCCTTCTGGGGACTTGGCCTGGCAATCTAGGAGCGTAACTAGGTAACGCATTTGCAGTGCTCATGCTGTGGTTATACATTGGAGCGTTCTGGCAGGCTACGATTATTCCAGGCCATTTATAGTCAGAGTAAATGGCTATCCTTTCTTTCTTTGCTGCTATGAAATGTTAGTAGGGCATAATGGTTAGAGCATGAGGAGAGGAGATAGGTGACTTGGGTTCTGTTCCTTATTCTACCACTGATTGTGTGTGTGAAACCTTGGTCGTATCGCTCTAATCCCTTTGTGCCTCAGTTTCCCTGTCTGTAGATAGGTGGCTGTTAGCCAGTCTCACAGGAGCATTGTAGGGCTTTGGAAGAAAAGTGCTGTTATAAACCTTATTTATAATTGGTCCCCAAATGAGCTCAATAAACCCATCCAGGATTACAGCTCTGGATAAACACAGCCTTACGGGCCCCTGTCTGAGACCCCACTTCCTAGAGTTGCATAAGTATGTCAGAATCTCCGCTTTCATTTTAAATTAAATTTATAGCACATGTGGTGGCAAACAAACGTTTGCAAATGTGACCCAAGTCTAACTGCTGCAGGGTCTTCTGCCTGGGTCTGCAGAGAGCCTGACCCAGTAACTTAACACCCCATGACCCACTGCTCTGGGAGATGCTGGAGTAAGTGCTTGGGGCTCCCCCTGCTGCCACTCCTGAGAGCATGGAACCCTCTACTCCCTTGGCTTCTGGGAGAGAAAAGGGGCCATGCTGCTATCTAAATCCCTCTGGGAAAGGAGGGGGCCTCATGCCACCATAGCTCATGCAGGGGTGGAACCACAGTGTAGGGACATGGCAGCAGGGTTGTAGCAGGGTGAAACTGGAGTAAATAAGAAGCAGATCAGGCCCCAACTCTCTAAAGGGCTGGATTTAAATGGACAAGAGATTAAATCGGATTATCTCTGTCACTTCTCCATGTGATTGCTCCAGATGCAGCTGATCCACCACACTCCTAGTTATAACCCTGGAAATTCTATAGCTCTGCTTGGCTGATGGGGGGCGGGATTTAGGATCAAAGATGTAAATCAGCTTCTCTGATGCCCTGTTTCATGCGGATCTGAATGTTATGACCGTTAGTGACCAGGACCGGCTCTAACTTTTTAAAAAAGAACAGGAGTACTTGTGGCACCTTAGAGACTAACAAATTTATTAGAGCATAAGCTTATAATAAAGCTAATAAATTTGTTAGTCTCTAAGGTGCCACAAGTACTCCTGTTCTTTTTGCGGATACAGACTAACACGGCTTCTACTCTGAAATCTAACTTTTTTGCTGCCCCAAGCAAAAAAAAAAAGATTGCCGCCCTCCATAGCGCCGCCATAATACACACCCTCAGCACTGCGCCGCCACCCCACACCCCGCGGAGCGCTGTGCTGCCGAACACCCCCACCCCCCGCGGAGCGCCACCGAACACCATCCCCCCCATGGAGCACAGCGCCGCCGAACCCCCCCGCCGAACCTCCCAGCCCCCCGTGGAGCGCCGCCGAACGCCGTGCCGCCGAACCCCCCCACCAAGCGCCGCCAAACACCCGCCCCCCGCAGAGCGCCATGCCGCACTGCTGAACCCCCCCGCTGAGCGCTGCGCTGCCGAACCCCCCCACCGCCACACACACCTCCCGACGAGTGCCGCGTCACCAAACACCCCCACCACCAAGCCCCACTGCTGAACCTGAGCGCCGCACTGCCGAACCCCCCGGCCGCCACACACACCACCCGCCGAGCGCCGCACCGCCAAACACCCCCACTGCCGCGCCGCACTGCCGAACCCCCCTTCCCGTGGAGCACCCCTCTGCGCCGCCACCCCCCCCCCGCAGAGCGCCGCCAGCCCCCCGCAGAGCACCGCTGCCGAATCCCACCCCCCCGCACGCCCAACCGACGAAACAAAAATAACCCACCCCACCCCCAGCGCCGCCCGACCGAACCCCCCCCAAAAAACCCAGAGTGCCCCCCCGTCACCCCAAGATTGGCCGCCCCTTACCAGGTGCTGCCCCAAGCACGTGCTTGGTCGGCTGGTGCCTGGAGCCGGCCCTGTTAGTGACACTTGTAGCCATATAATACATGTTAAGAGAAGGATGATCAGCTTATGCTCTGAAGCACGAGATTTGATCTCTGCAGGTGTCATTAGCTCCTTTCTATACAGCACTGCACAGTTGGCTTATGTGTCTGGCAGATCCATGTTCCCCCTCGCTCTGATGAAGCAGGCGTTGGCCATTGCTAGAAGTAAGGTACCAAACACTGATGGCCTGATCCAGAATCCCCAAACTAATGTAAATGGGGACAACTTAAACTTTCCGCAAACCTTTGCATTTTTATAGTGCTGGATCCCAAAGTCCTCCCCCAACTCTGTACCACTGAAATGCAGCCACTTCTGGGATTGGAAGGTACTAGGCAATTAATACATAAGGTTTAATAAGGACACTGCATACCAGTGAGGGCATGGAGAGGGAACACCGTGAGCAAGGAGACTTACATAAAATAGCGTGCATGATCTTTAGAACCAACATTTCCAGTTGGTAGTGAGATCATATGGATAGCTCAGTGGTTTGAGCATTGGCCTGCTAAACCTAGAGTTGTGAGTTCAATCCTTGAGGGGGCCATTTAGGGACCTGGGGCAAAAAAATAGTTGGGGATTGGTCCTGTTTTGAGCAGGGGGTTGCACTAGATGACCTCCTGAGGTCCCTTCCAATCCTGATATTCTACGTGAGTTGTGGCATGGGCTCATATATGAGCAAAATTCCCTTTGACATCAATGGGGCCAGGATTTCATGCCTAGATTTGCAGGCATGGATTGCATGTAATGTTCCCTGTAACTGCATGTGCAAATGGGCATTTATGTGCCTGAATTTCACTGAATTGGGAAATGTGCATCCTCCGTCTTGCCCTTAATAGACCATGGAACTCAGACAGGGCCTTGGGTTGGTCATTTCAAATGAGCCTAAGAAAGGTCGACTCCCTGCTTTGGTTGTGGCGGCCTTGGATTCAGTTCAGATTGTGGGTAAAGACTCAGCGCTTCCTGAGTTGTATCAAATGCCCCTTTGTGGACACTGCAATCACAGGTGTGACTGCAGCCCAAGTAGCTTCTTTGCAGGCTAATCCTGGGAGTAATTACAGCCAGATGTGAAGTGCCTGCTGCCACAGCTTCACTGCTCAGGGACCCAAGCTAGCTAGCGTAAGTCGAGCTCTGCTTTGTCTATACAAGATGCAATCGCATCCCTGGATGTAGACTGACCCTATGTGATAGTTAGAGGGACTAGCTCATCTCAGTAGCACACTCAAACAGTAAGGGGCACAGTCCCAGAAGGGATATGCCTGCAATAAGATGAAATATTCACTGCTGTTTTCTCAGCCATAAATTTCTGCCTCATCAGTGCAGGAGTTCCAGGCTGCAGGGAATGGGGGCTGGGCGGGTGCGGTGGAAGGGGGGCTCCCAGCATGATGCATGTCAAAGCAGGGAAGGTCTAGGCAGGTCACAAGTCAGGTCTTTCCTAACTGTTACAATGTGTTTGTAGAAAGGTCTAACTGCCCTTGCTGGGGTGTAACAAGAGCATCAAGTTTCATTGGGGGG
This sequence comes from Malaclemys terrapin pileata, assembly GCF_027887155.1. Taxonomy (NCBI): domain Eukaryota; kingdom Metazoa; phylum Chordata; order Testudines; family Emydidae; genus Malaclemys; species Malaclemys terrapin. The sequence continues at coordinate 20,855,093 of NC_071519.1, forward strand.
AGGTGGGGAGAGAGGCCTTCAGCAAAGCAAGACTGAGCGGTTTTGACTCCGAATAAGAAAAGGCTGATGTAATGTGAGTGGCATGTTGATGTATTAATGTCCCTGTGGCATTTGAGAAAACAAAAGTTTGCATCCGTGAGGTCAACTATTCATGTGCATCTATGAACAGACAGTTGCTGGTGCTCCTTTAAGAGCAATCCCCATCGTCCTCCTTGGGAACCAGAATTTACCTGCCTGCGAAGGAGAGGGGAAGGAAACATACTGCTGGGCGCGTTGCATCAAAGCATTAACATTCAGTAGGGAGGTCCATGACAAGGAGCTTCATTGATCAGGTCTGCACTGCCGGGGTATCCACACAGCAAGGACTAATTCTCACAGTCCTTTCCCAGCATGCACCAGGCTCAACGTAAAACCCTGGCCTGGGTTCTTTGGGAGTCATCTTTCCTTTAGCTGTTCAAAAGTCATAGGCAGGAATCGGGGGGTGGGGAGGATTCCCAGATTGTCAAACACATGGCAACATTTGAAGATGAAATTCTTCTAGTTTTACTGCCTTATCTCATAGGAACAATACTCAGTATAAAGAACAGGAGTACTTGTGGCACCTTAGAGACTAACAAATTTATTAGAGCATAAGCTTTCGTGGACTACAGCCCACTTCTTCGGATGCAGAAGTGGGCTGTAGTCCACGAAAGCTTATGCTCTAATAAATTTGTTAGTCTCTAAGGTGCCACAAGTACTCCTGTTCTTTTTGCGGATACAGACTAACACGGCTGCTACTCTGAAATACTCAGTATAGGGAGCCACATGATGCAATTATGTTTTGCAGCTCCATGGCTTGATCCAACTCCCACTGAAGTGACTAGAAGGACCTCCATTGATCTCAATGACAACTGTATGAGGCCCTTCCAGAGCTGGGAGGTCAAATTCTATTTAGATTGCATGTGGAAACGAACTTGGGTGGTAAATTTCACCCTAGTTCCTATTCTTAGGGCTTGTTTCCACACAGGCTTTGCATTGACTAAGTACATTGGTAGAAAGAGCCCTTTACATTGGTACAACACATAGAGTGGATGCAGTTTGAACAATATAAATGTGGTTACATTGGGATAACTTGTTTCTGAGGTTTTTACAGATTTCATTAAAATTGTGTGTGTGTGGGGGGGGAAACCCTTGCACATCTGTGCACCGACTAGTATGACCAACAGTCTCTGCCAAAGAGAAGGTTGGGAACAGGATTGCAGGGGTGTCGTAGGTCAGGACTAGGTCAGCCTTTGAGTGATTTGCCATTGAAGTTGCTGAGTTCAGCTTGTTATGATTGGTGGGTTCCGTTTTTTTTTTGAGAGCGTCCATGTCTGAAAATGTTGGCCTCAACCTCTCCCACTGCAAAAGGGGAGCTGACCATTCCTACCCACCATACATAGGTGTCTGGAAGACTGATTAGCTCTGGTTTGTACAAGGCTCTGAATGCTGGTTACTTTAATAATGTGCATGGTGGTGCACAGGGATCAACCAAGATCAGGGCCCCATTGAGTGAGGCACTGTATGGACACAGAGTAATGGTGCCCAAGGAGCTAGTGGTGACTTTTACAAGGCTGGAGGTTCAACTTGCCTAAGCCTTGCAAAGCGCTGATAATCTTATGGGGTACTTTGCCTATGTGGACCTCAAAGCACTTTGCCAAGGTGATCAGTATCATTGCCTTCACTTTACCGAGAAGGGAACCAAGGCGCAGAGTCACCCAATATCACCAGCCAATCTAGTAGCAGAGCTGAGAATAGAACCAAGTCTCTGGAGTCCCGGTGCAGTGGTCTAACCACTAGACCACCCTGCCTCCTTTGTTCCTCTGCATTCATCTGAATCTTCAGTGCAGAACCTGGGCTGTAGCTTGTGTGAGGTCAGGGTCTTGTGTGATCTTTCTGGTGGCACTTGGTTTTCTACTAGGATGGAAATATGGCTAGATCTGAACTAAATTCTGGAGACTTGGCTGTTGCCTCAAAATTCCTTACAGCCTCCCCCAGCATTTTGCATTAGACACAGCAAGAGAGATCAGCTGATTGCCACATAAAATCCTTGGCACCCCCACGTGAAGTTTAAGGCTTGGAGTGCTGGCCAGTTTTGCTGCTCCATGAGAAATAAGGTGAGACAGGCTGTGTGTTTTCTGCATGGTTATAGCATGTGCCTTGGGTTTTACAAACAGGGTAAAAACAGAGCCTCTTAATTAATAGTGCACATCAATGTTGTACCTGGGAACAAAGCCCAGGTCTGTCTATTCTTGATCCTATGCCTAATCTCAGGTTACGGTCCCCCGCCACGGAAAGATGCTTGTAATAAGGAGTAACATTCACACTCTGACCGTCCCATGGTATTGTTTTAATGACTGCTATTGGTGCTTATTCAGCTGAGATATAAAACAAATTGAACTTCCAGCAGTGTAGTCCCGGCCCCTCCCAGCTCCATCCTGAGTACTGACTCAGTTACCACACACACACACCCCTGCTGAGTAATCGCTGGCATTTCCTTCAGCACCTTGTAGATTTCCCATTCCCTTGGAGATCCCCACCCAACTCTGCTTAGCTGGTAGATGGCAGACAAGGGCTGGCTGTAGAATTTGCAGATTAAAAAAAAAAAAAGATGGATGCTAAAAAAGGGGGACAGGGGCTCAGCTCTGTCAACAAAAAATCAGTAAGAAAATACATCTGTAGGGGATTTAGTGTCTGGAGTGTTTTTTGGGGGGAGTCCCCTTGTTTTTGGGAAGCCCATGCAGGCTTTGGAACCCATTTCAGCTAATATCCCATCCAAAGGGTTACGCTGGGATTAACAAACCACATGGCACTAAAGCTCCCTGAGCATCTCCTGTGATCAAGCTCCTACGTTTTCTAGGCCAATGCGTAACCTCACTGAGGCCACTTATGCCTGTGCTGATGGATCTTTGACTATGGCCCATGGTAGTTTCAAGGGATACATTCTGTGTCCAGGCCACAGCAATTACCTTCCAGCTCCCAATGGTGCAAATAACATAGAGCTGTTTAGAGGAAATTTGGGGGTTGGCCCCATTTAAAGAAACAACCCTCCTCATGGTAGAGGAAATGCTTCATTATTTGGGACAAATAAAATCATCCCATGCCGTGGAAATCCATGTCTGAATTGAGTCCAACCAGTCTGCCAAAGATCACCTGGGAATGATGCAATTAGACAGCTGTAAAGGCAGCCGATTGTGCCTGAATCTCAGTACCTTACTCCACTCTCATTGAGGCAAACTTTAGATCCCCATTACATCCACATGGATCCGCCTGGTGTCTGAATAGTGCCCTACTTCTCTGTAAAGAGAGACATGTACTCAGTGCAAGATGGGGAGCCAGGAATGCCGGACTTGTACTCTCAGCTGAGGCACCAATTCAACCAGGTACTAAGTATGTGAGGACTGGGAGTCCTCACATGCTTAAACACCAACCTACCTTTAAGTAGCTTACTGAGTCATGCTTCAGATGCTGTCTCCTTTCCTAGCCTTGTGGAAGTTCTATTATCTGTCTGTTTCCCCACCTGTTGAATGAGGATAGCAATCATTACTGACCTCATGCACAAGTCCTCTTAAATGCCTATGTCATCACAGTACCAACATCCTATGAGCTGCCTCAGTTCATTCAGAATAGGCTGCCAAGGGGGAAAAAACGTCACTTGTTGATAGCTAATAAGTGGCAGTAACAATTCTTGGTGCTCTCATCTGAGGATCAATACATATTCAGATGGTCTTCTATAGTAAGCAATTAAAATGAAGGAAGAATAAATGGACTTCCCCCCACCTCTGCCTAGACTTCCAGGGCTTATTTCTATAGCTCAGGTCGTGAGCACAGGGCAGCAGCTACTGTGATGGCCAAGCAGGCTTCAGCAAAGTGGAAATCCATCATCTCAAGGCCCTGCAGCTCTGTCCAATAAAACACTAAGTTTTATATATCTTCTGCCCTCTGCAATTCCAATCTGTTGTTCTTTGCCCATTTGTTTGCCATCAGTCATTCCAAGCTTGCCTGTGAGTGGAACCTACTTGGAGAACAGGGCTACAGGAGAGCAAATCTCTTCTATGCACTAGCCTTTTGTTTAACGGATGTACAGCCCTTTAAACAATGTAATTTCCTGGCAACAGATCAGCATCTGGGCCTGCAGCACCTCTGTGCCGACCCTTTTCCTCCTTTTGCCCTTTGTTAGAAGGATGACCCAAGAGATTCTAGCCCTGAGGTCTTTGTTTGCTTGTTTTATTTCAGCCTTTGAATGAATTCAGGGCACATGGAAGATGGCAGATGGACAGCTGGGAATGTTAAAGGGCTGCAGGTAAGAGCTGCACGGAGGCATCTGGTTCCACTTTTATTCTGCCTACAAAACCAGTGAATCATGCTTCATATTCCTAAATGCCATCTGCTGGCACGTTCTCTGACTAGCTTCCATATGTACAGGCTGGAGCATTCTTCTAACAGTGAGCACTCAAAAACAAACCAATTGCTCCCCCAATTGCACTAGGTCTAATCTTGTTGTGTCTGTTCAGTATTTCCTGAGTCCTTGTTACTCAGGGATAGTGAATTTTGATCCTGCGCAGAGGCCCAGCCCTTGGTCTGAGTTCTATGTGAACCTCTGTTGTATAGAGTGAAGTCCCCTTTCTCCTGATGACAGGTCCTTCCAGGACAGGGGTCAGGCAGAGTGATGGGGTGCATGAGGGAAGCTGGATAAGCCCAGAATTCCAGGGATTTGAACCCAGCACCAGAATCCTTTTAGAGAGATGTGCATAGACTGAGTTAATCTGAGCAACGGCAACCTGAAATCAATTGTGCATCCACAGGGGGATAGAGATGCAAGAACAGCCTCTGCATTTGGGGGGCAGGGGATGGGATCTCCCTCTTCTCTGCCAACAGGCCTGATTTTTTTTTCTTCAGTCTTCTCCTTCGCTAGGATCCTGCTGCCATTTACAAGCCCCCCACCAAGTGACCTGCTGTTCTGCAGCCAGCTGATCAAAACCACAGCTGTGTTGGCTTTGACCTCTGCCAGAAGACGGGGACCACTACCCCATCCATTTCACATGGATGTGCCCTCCCGTTTTTATCTTGGCCTCATGACATCTGACCCTTCCTGCACTGAGGCTTCAGTTGGTAACAAGCCAGATTATCGCATAACTCATCATTGGTCAGAGGAGGAATGTGCAGACCCAGGGTCTTTTGTCCTTTTGTTTTATTGCAGCACACTTAGCTAGCATTTACTTTGCTCATTCAGCTATACCTCTTGGGTAAATTGGCCTGATTGCTCCCCAAGAAGGGCAGTGGGACCCCAAAGCCTGCACTCATTTACCTATCATTCCCAGTGTTAGTTGGGAATCGAGGCCCAGGCTACCAGCCAAGCTTGAACCCAGATCCTGCTGTACCAAAGCACAGACCTCTAC